>NC_060078.1:13125000-13750000 GCF_922984935.1 Meles meles | reverse complement strand
CTTAATAAACCACGTATTATTTGATTACACATTATTTTCTGTTGTTTCTTCTTTGGAATATCATTAGGATAGTAGGTACACATACACACACTTTTTATGTGTGCGGATGGGTTATATTATCTGTGCATTTCATTTCAGAATAGCCTAGGAGCACTAGGGAATGCCTGGCATGAAAAGGAGAACATTGGGTATATTAGGATTATAAACCACTTCTCTTACCCATCAAAGCCTTCTGGGATCTTGATTCTCTTTTCCAATAAAATTACCAGCCCTTATAGCATCTTGCCCTCTGCGAATCTGATTATGATGCCATTGATATTCTTACGCAGATAACTGATAAATACGTTTAATATAAAGCCAATGACTGATGTCGGGTAGTGGAATTCACTTTTCGGCACTTCTTCCACAGAATTCCATATCTACCCTTTCAACTACCTTTACACAACTTAGGACGAAAGATAGCCCTGGAAAACTTCAACAAAACAGGGGCCGATCACCTCTTCCAATGGGTGGGACCCTTGGCTGACCCCTCTTCCCACTACTAAAGGCATTTGGATATTTCCAGGGAAGTTTCTATGAAATGAAATGGTCCTTTGAATTATTGAGCTCATCCAGCACTGAGAAAAACTTGCTTAGAAAAGAATAATAAATCAGGGGGCTCTTGGTGGACTCAGTGGGTTATGTGTCCAACTGTTGATTTTGGCTCAGATCATGAGCTCATGGGTCATGAGATCAAGCCCTGTGTCCGGCTCTGGGCTCAGCATAGAGTCCGCTTGAGATTCTCCTCTCTCCCTCTCCCTCTGCCTCTCTCCTCACTCTCTCTCTCTCCAAATAAATAAATAAAATCTTCTAAAATAAATAAAGAAGCAAATAATCAGATGGCAGACAGCCAGGAAGCAAACGAAACAAAGGCAAATACGACATTGAGAAGAACGGAGGACAGATACTTCTGTCTGGGTAGCATAAGTGTTCAGATAGATTTTTCTCTCAAAAAGTCCTTCTTGAATAGTACATAATTAAATATTCAATATCACCAAGAAACCTCAAATCATGCCCAGGAATCTGGATTCCTTAAAGCATCTTGGAGGAAGAGTGGTTGAGCATTAAATATATTCCAACAAAAATATACCCGTATTAACATAAAATTTAAAATTATGTTTTCAAATGATACCTGAACTTCTTTTATTACATTGTTTATTTTATATAAGACGAAATCACCAAAGAATAAAAAAATTTTAAAAGACCAAATCACCAATAAGACTAGCTAATTTGTACTGTCTCTTGAGCTGTTCTTAAACGTTTAAGAGGAAGTTTAAATTCTTAGTGGCAGAAATACAATTCCTATTATAGGACACATTAATGAAAAGTCTTTAGTTAGGTAACAAAGTTTACATGCATGTACCTCAGCTTGGGGTAAAAGTGGGAGAACTACTTAAATCTGACTTTAAAATATATAAAATAATGCCAACTTAAAAAGTTTTTTTCCCCAAACATAACCCTGTTGTTTTAAGATGTGTAATTTTGACTGAAACATTTACAGCATTTCAAAATTAGTTTGCATTTTGACACTCCTTAGATAAATGTGCCAAAGAAAACTTGTCTTTACCGTAATTAAGCGTATCTGAGGTTTATTCTACTTGTTCTTTGTAACCCTAAGGAAACAATTTACCAAAATTATAGAGAAGTGAAGTGTTGAAATGACAGCATGAAAGTTTCTGTCCCCCTAAAATTACAGGTAGGAAAACTACAGTCTACAGAAATGAAAATCACCAGTTGCCTCTCATTTCAAGCCCAATTTTGGTTCGCCGTAAATCTTCATAAAAGCCATACTGTGCAAACAAGAGAGCCATAAGCCACCAGAGATCCATGACATTTCCTGGAACCATGAGAGACTAATACTTTCATCTGAACCAAAGGACTATCAATCAACAACTGGGTCTTGTGAAAAATAAGAGAAGGGGCAGGGGGAGAGGAGGGCAGACCGAAATGGCAGGGGACAAGCCTCTGTGAAACCCCGCATCATTACCCAGGAATGCCCTTCACCCCTCGTCTCATCTAAAACCTCTTTTCCACAGGGCTCAGCAAACTGCAGAAGTCCCAGCTTTATATCCCAGCCTTAAAGGAGACATTTTTAAAAACAGATGGTATACTGTGCTGGGTTGACTAGTCCCCCCTCCCCTGCCCCTGCCGCCAAAACTCATGTCCATGCAGAACCTCTGAACATGGCCTTAGCTGGAAATCGGGTCTTGGTAGGTGTAATCAAGCGGGGTTGTCCTGGGTAAGGGTGGCCTGTACAACTATTGCCCTGGCGAGAAGAGGGGAATCTGGACACAGACACACACAGAGGGGAGACAGCCAAGTGAGCAAAGGCAGAGACCAGAGGGACACGCTTGCAGGCCAAGGAATGCCCAAGATTGTAGCCAACTGCCAGGGGGGAGGAAGGCACAGGAAACATCCTCCATCAGCGTTTTCAGGGACAGCTTCGCCCTGCCGACTTTGGAATCCCACCTCCGGTCTCCAAAACCATGAGAGAACAAATTTCTATTGTGTTGGGCTGCCCAGTCTGTGGTGACTTGTTACAGCAGCCCTTGGGAACCAGGATTTACCTGCAGAGACAGTTCTCTAGGACAGACTGGAAAATGCCCTGGTCCCCAACTTCCCAAGCCTATGAAGTCAGAACCTGTTGGGACAGAGCCCGGGAGTCTCCTGTAACACCTAGCTAGAGGTTTACACTAGAGGGCTGCACATACTTTGGTTGAAAGGCCCCTGGGTGTTGGAATGGTCAGAATGGCCAAAGGTCTCCACGGGGCCATGTTCCTTTATACTTACTCCTCCCTGTGCACCTGCTGTGGATAGAGATAATACACAGCTGGAGCCAAAGAGCCAGACAGTCCTGGGCCAGCATGCCTCCAAAGAAACCACTTCATGCGTTTGGACGAGTCTCCCCACGCACATACAGCCCATGAGGAAACATGGCGTCGCTGAGAAGAGCCAGTGAAGGGCGTTGCACACGAGAAGCTCTGACCGATGCTGGATGGAACGTTTCTCACTTCCCTATTTTATCTGAACTAAAGATCTTTCTGGGCCATGTTGGTCATTTGGGGACAAATTTGACTTGTCCCCAGAACACTACCCCTAAAACCACGAAGGCCGTGGGAATGGCTTCCTGCGAGCTTACCCCCGGTCTTCTGCATCAGTTGAGGTGGGGCCTTCTCTCCATTGTGCAGACAGAGAGCTGAGGTTCAAGGAGGTGAAGCAACATGACCAAGATATTAGGGGCTTTAAACTCAAGTGCAGCCTCCCCTCTCAGCCTGTACAACGCAGAGCTGTGCGGACTTACTGTCTACAAGGGGAAAGAACACCAGAACGTCTCCTCCTAGCTCAGATCATGGCTTCCTCAGGTAAGGAGTCGATCTTAATATCGTAATCCATGTTCATGCATCGTGAACACGTTCGTTTGCATTCGTGTGTCTGTCCTTTATTTGTGTAAAAAAAGTGTATGGGAAAAAAAGGAAGAAAAAGGAAAAGAGGAAGGCACCAGCCAGAGAAAACCTTGGCTGATCCTTGGCCATGTAAAGATCTGAGGACCAGCGGCGTCAGCTCACATCAGATACACAGCCTCTGGCCCCTCCCCAGACCTGCTGAATCAGAAAGTGCATTTTAGGAAGAATTCCCGGGGATTACAATGCAGTTCAGAACCTGAGACGCCCCCAGGTTATTCACGCAGAGAACAGGTAACTGCGGGGGAGCCCATAACGCAGCCAAAGCTAGTCCAAGGGCCTCAGGTTTCTGATAGGATGGGGTGGAGGGGAGGGCGTGAGGTTTGTAGAAACAGAGCCGAGACGACACCATGAATGAAAAAGAAGTCCTAAATATAGCCTGTCAGAGTGCCATCTGCGATTCGGGAAATGACTCCGAAAATTGGGTCAGAGCTATTCTAACCAGCAGAATGAAAAACCGAGTTTGGAGTTAGAAGTCAAGGAAGACGATGAATGGGTCTGGAGTCAAAAGTCATTATTTACTTGGTGAATGAAGTCAGAAAACGTGCATAATAACAAGGGGACCGAACACTTACTGAATGGCCGTACGCGGCACTACCAGAACCATTACTACATGTCCGAGCTCACTTAATCTTTCCACAAGCCTGACGAGATCTGTGGCTGTGGAGGGCGCTGAGGCTGGGATGCCCGCCGCACGCCGACAGGGAAGGACAGGAAGATCCCAGCTTGGGGTCTCCTGCGTACTTCGGACACCTTCTCACATCACACCGAGATAAAATCTGGAATAGTGTTTGTCTCCACTGCCAAGCTCAGATACAGACCCTATCAGCCTGTCACTTGCAAACGGACGCTGGGAACACGGAAACGTGCAAGCTTCGTGCTGATTGAGGGGAGACGGACACACACACAGGGAAGCTCAGCGAAGGCACTTGGGCCCTCCAGGCTTTGGGCTCCTCAGGTCAAGCCTACTGCTCTGCTTCAGTAACTATGAAACGTCCCCACCCAAGGCTCCCGCCCCACAGCTCCAATGATTAGGGAAAGTTATCATTCGGGAGCACTGAACAAGGATGAGTAACAAGAGCAGGACAGACAGGGCCCTGAGGAAAGAGCTTCCGGCTGAGGGAGTATGACAGCTGTCACTAACCCCTGGGGTGCGGCTGGAGAAGCTCCCCTGAGCATCCAGAGCCTGAGAGAGCTGCCGCACTCAGTTGTGTCCCCGCCATCTCATCAGCCGTCATGGGCAGTCCCCGGCCCGCGGTTCATCCCAACCCATGACCTGGAAGAAACTTACACAACGGGTTTCCGGTCGGCAGGACGCCGCCCTGGGCACTCAGCGTGCCTTTGATCTACTGATCATCTGTGTACGTTTTATATTTTTTCTGACAACACGGAAACAACATTCTGCCCATCTGCTTTCCACTTGTGTCTGGGTTCATGAAAGTCGAGTTTCCTGCCTTTCACTCATCACTGTGGATCTTCTGGACGGTGTAAGGAGGGTTTCGACGGCAAATAGGAGACGTGGGTGGTACCATCCCGGACAAGCGTCACGGCTGGGGCAAAACACCATCTCTCTGAACCTCTACATGTCTGCTCGGGTCCTCTGCCATTAATGTTTTGTTAATCAAAGGGGATGGACAAAGTTATCTCCTAAAATCCTTTCTAGGCCCGAGGTCCTGTAGTTGTGAATACCAGAACCGAAGTTTTTAAAAAATCCCTACAACCTGTTAGCCTTGCATTGGCACACACTGGCTAGCAAGTTTACCTAACACTTTGCACTCGCCTTCGGTCCTGTTATTCCACAAACAGGTGCGGAGTATCTCCCGTCTACAGAGCCTATGGGGAGAAGCACCATTAGCCCTATCTTACAGACATGGAAACCAAAACGCAGAGAGAGAATGAATTCACTGAAAATCACCAGGCCAGTGTGAAGGAGAACCAGAGTTCTATCCTGGGTCCACGACACCAAAGCCCCCTGTTTAATTATCAAGACACGTCCCGGGGTCATTTCTCTGTAAGATGGAGCTAACATTTCTGAAATTTGCGCTTCCTACTCTCCAAAAAGCATTTCCCTTTGTAGCTTTAAACCCACGATTGATTACCATTGATATGTCTGAATTGTGACCCAAATAAATATTTGCAAAGCTCTCTTTTAGTAAATCTAGTCCAATATCATAACAATGATTTAAAAAAAAAAGGGGGGGGGGGGAGAAAAGAAAACTCTACCAGAGGTTGCCATCCTATAAAAAGAACGCTGCACTGAGTAGTTCCAACACCATATATGTCCAAATCTTCCCACTGGCCTTCAAAGAAAAAAATGTAGCTGAGTGACTTGGAATTTGTTATTTTCCCAAGTGGGAGCAAGTTCCTCAGAATCCTCCAAGTATCAAAAATGTATTTTGATGAAAGAAAAACAAATCACTGTAACCCTTAAAGAAGGACTCTCGTTATTTAAGAGCAGTATACACAAGCAATTTTATTCTTACTTGCAAAATCATTACATTGTAGGAATGTGGGAATTTTCTTCCACTTTAGAGAAGAAAAAAAAAAATAGCAAGCTAAAAACACAATATGGACTTGATAAATCTGAAAAGCAAACATGGCTTCAAAAGGAGTGTTCTCATGAATGCAGCTCGAGTATAGAAAAAGAAATAAATAAGAACTCTCCACACAGGACTGCTATGGTTCTATGCCTGATTTTTAAAAATTCTTTTCTTTAATGTAGAAAATTAACTGCATTGATGGCACCAGCATGCCTTTTATTTTTGCTAGAGAGGGCTACGGCTCATTTTTCTGACGTGGTAAGTGACTGCGTAATCACATAAACTAAAGAAGTCACACTGGAAATTAGCAGCTTTTTTGACTTAGCACGCTCAGTTTTTGGAATTTAATCCTATACATAAATAACAGACAGTTGAGAAAATGTGTATGAGAATATCAGTGGCAGCGTTGTTTATGCCTAAAAACAAAACAAATAACCATCCATCTCCATAAACGGGAGTACACGGATGCTACGGAATAATGGCATGGCCATGAAAAAAACCAATACGGACTGATCTGGAAAGAACCCTAGTAGCTACTAGTAAGCAAAAAAAAAAAACAAAAACAAAAAATAACAAAAAACAACAACAACAACAACAAAACAAAACACACACACAAAACAACCCAGCAGTTTACTGAGGAATATTACAGAATAATTCCACTTCAGTTAGAAAAACAAGCAAGAAACAAACAAAACACTCCAAATGGGCAGGAAAGTTCTTTCTACATAAAGGTTTGCATAAACATACAGAAAGGTGAACTGTCTTCTTGCAGAGCACAAGTGGGGAATGTGGGGTGGGGGCGGATATTAAATGTTACCTTTTATTGTCTGACAACCAGCATGCATTACTTTGGCAATTAAACAATCAAGGAGGGGTGCCCCGGTGGCTCAGTCTGTCAGCCTCTGCCTCCAGCTCAGGTCATGACCTTGGGGGTCCTGGGATAAAGCCCAACCCCTCCCCCATCAGGGTCCCTGCTCAGCGGGGGGAGTTTGCTTCTCTCTCTCCCTCTGACACCCCCCCCACCTGCTTGTGCACTCTCGCTCTCTCTCAAATAAATAAAAACTTAAAAAAAAAAAATCAAGGAAGTAGACACACCCTAAGAAAAGATGAAAGTCAGCAAATCTGAGATGTGGTCCATGTTCTTAACCATCAAAAAGCATATCCAGATTCAAACACGGCGAGTATGAACACAGTGAGAAAGAAGGAAGTGTCTCTCACTGCTTGCTCTCCTATTAAAGCCACAGCAAGGGTGCCTGGGTGGCTCAGTGGGTTAAGCCTCTGTCTTCAGCTCAGGTCATGATCTCGGGGTCCTGGGGTCGAGCCCCGCATCGGGCTCTCTGCTCAGCAGGGAGCCTGCTTCCCTCTCTCTCTCTGCCTGCCTCTCTGCCTACTTGTGATCTGTCTCAAAGAAATAAATAAAATCTTAAAAAAAAAAACCAAAAAAAAAAAAAACACCCCGCCACAGGAAGCCCACAGCGGGTCTCCGCCCCTGAGGACAGCCCCTTGTGATGCCCTGAGCCAGTCAGTGAGGCTGGATAACCCCAAATTCAAGGCAGGCCACCTCAAACCCTGCCTCTCTCCTTGGGGAATTGGTCTTGCCTTGTTAACACACCAGGACGATCAGAGAAAGCACAACATCACAGCATCACACTGCTTACCTCCTGCTTCTCCCTGTCTAACAGCGACCAGCTTTGCTTTTTCAGTCCTGAACACAGCACAGAGAATCTCCTACATTCCAGCTGCCCTTCGCCCGCTCTCAGGGTCCTACACTATGTAACATTTTCCTCCCTCGCCCAGAAAAAATATAAATTCTTGCCCCAGAGAGCATGTTTTAGGTGCTGACAGCTTCAAATAAATGCATCGCAGGGCCTCAAACCCGTCTCACATGGGCAACTTGCTGTCAAACAGGAGAGCAATACGGGCAGTGTACTAACTTTTCCCTACGTCCCACCTTGCAAGCTTTTCTAAGCACAACCTGACACAGTATCCGAGCAAAGGAACCCATTAAAGAGGCCAAGTCATCGCATCAGTTCAAAACTGACTTCTTTTGACCCAGAACACAGCTTCATGTTGGCACTGACCCTTGGTTACTGAGACAGACCAAAATAAGTACATTACTCCTCAGCGTCACATAATAAAGGATGCCATCAGCAAGACTGCGTCCCTTCCCATCCCCTGGGGGGCCTCCACCGGAGAGGGGTCACAGACTGACTGAAACAGCGTTTGACAGGAAGTCTGAACGGCACTTTCCAAGGGATTATTGATTCAAAACCAGCCAGTCCATTAGATGTGACCCACAATTTATCCCTTTGTGGCAGGGCAGACTATACAAGTTCCTTTTCCCCCTAAAATCGCGGAAAGGCACTTTCTATTTCGGGCACCCCAGAAAAAAAAAAAGTTGTTTTTCTCCTGCAAATATTTAGATGTGTATAAATAATCATTAACTAGATCATTCAAATGTTTTTCTAGCAAGGACCTTACCTCACGAGGGGCCACGTGAAGATTTACTTAATTATGTTCTAGAATCACAGAAGCACCAAGAAGAGCAAACAACCTCATAGAAGCCAGTAGAAGTTTCCCCTAAAAACTGCTGTTTTTCTTACAATAATTGTCTTTCAGTTATTTGGGGAGAAGAAGGGAATAGAAAAATCTCAATCTTGTCTCCTCACGCATATATTTCTTACTACTATTAAATTTCCATTATTTCTCTCGATTGTCTTGTCTCAGGCAAATCTGAGCCCAGAGGTCTCAAAGGGGTTTTAGGAATTTCCCTCAGACCGATATTAATGTTCAAAGACCTCTCTGTGCCAAGCGAGCTATTTGTCTCCCTTTTGTTAAAGGCAAACAAGGCAGAAGCACACCGGGCTCTGGCTTTTTCAATACATTCCCTGAAATCACTACTAATGGGGAAACGGTCATACCAAATGCATTCAATGATAACACTTTCCAAAGATGCAAACACTGACATTAAGAAAGTTGTGTGTTTGGGAATATGTTTTCCACGCCAACCAAAGGCCAGTCCCAACTAGGAGCAATCCAACTGCCTAAATATTGTACTTCTGCTGCCATCTTGTGGTCAAGTTTGAAATCTCACCCTCTCCCTCTCTCCCTCCTCTCTCTCTGCATGGTTTTTTCTCCGTATCTTTTGGAGGGCACCTACATCCAGATCTTAAGGATTCCCTTTCTTTAGTAGAGGGGGGACAGTCTGCATTATGCTCTGAAAGAAGACAGCACTGGGGTTAATTCCTCCTCCTGCCTATACATTCCCTCCTTTCTCCACGTATTTTTCTCATTTTTCCACTAAGCCATTCTCTTAAATGTAACAGTTTTTATTTTTATTTTTATTTTTTTTTTAAACTTTATTTATTTGACAGACAGAAATCACAAGTAGGCAGAGAAGCAGGCAGAGAGAGAGAGGAGGAAGCAGGCTCCCCGCTGAGCAGAGAGCCCGATGCGGGGCTCGATCCCAGGACGCTGGGATCATGACCTGAGCCGAAGGCAGAGGCTTTAACCCACTGAGCCACCCAGGTGCCCCAAATGTAACAGTTTTTAAAAAAGGCTTTCTCCTCATTTAATCTAGTTTCCTACAAGTCAACAAAATACAGAAATACAGGAAAATAAATTTCTCTCTTTTTTTTAAAAGGTTTTTCCCTCCCAAACTGTTTCCAAATTGCATTTTTAGAAAGAAAGAAGAAAAGAAGGAAGGAAAGAGAGGGAGGGAGGGAAGGAAGGAAGAAAGAAGAAAGAAAGGGAGAAAGGGAGGGAGGGAGAGAGAGAGGGAAGAAGAAAGGAAAGAAACAAACAAACAAACAAACAAACAAACATGTCTTTCCATCTACAAATGCCACACCACCCTTCACAGCCACAGATGTCTCAGGATCTAAGGAGGAGCCCTAGCGGGGTGTTGGGAAGCCACACTGCACTCCAGGACAGAGTCCCCCAGGGCCCTGGGCCAGATGGGGATGGGGTCCCAGCATCCCTTATTCTTTCCCACCTGTCCTGGTCAACTGCAGGCCCTGCTGGGATATGGCAAAGAAAATTCATAAATCTGGGGGGAAATTCGAAGTTTTCCTGAGGATATATTGAAGTGAATAATTCTTAACCAGAGCAAGAGTATATTTTATAAAAGTCACCATTCCTGTCTAGCTCTATGTCCCTCCTCTAACTCTTGTGGAGAAACTGAGTCACCAGAGATGAGCACCCAGGTAACACAAGTAGCTAGAATCTTCCAAAACAGAAAAGGGATGAGTAAGGAAACAAACATGAAAACAAACTGCTTCATTCCTTGTTGGAAATGACTTTAAGGGGCGCCTGGGGGCTCAGTCAGTGAAGCATCTGCCTTTGGCTCAGGTCATGATCTCAGGGTCCCAGGATCGAGTCCCGCATTGGGCTCTAGTCCCGCATTGGGCTCTCTGCTCAGTGGAGAGTCTGCTTCTCCCTCTCCCTCTGCTCCTCCTTCTGCCTGTGTGCTCTCTCTCTTATTCTCTCTCAAATAAATAAAATGTTTAAAAAAATGACTCTAAAAAATGTTTCCCATCCTCTTCTGTATACCCATCAACACACCACTGATATGTTTAGACTTTTTTCTTAGAAGTTAGCCTTATCATAAGCAATACTAACCACACAGCATGGCTTTGATGTGCTTGTTACATGTTTTCCTCACACCCTCAGTGAAATTCCCAACTGTTCATATACAATAAACTCTCTCTTGCGCTGCCCAGAGACAGCCCTGGTGCCGCCAAGACCAGAACCATCGCACTTGGGGACACGTCGCTCTGCACTAGACGTGCTAAGTTTAAGGAGAGCAGAGGAAATCTAACAACCGTTGTTTATAAGTAGCTTTGAGGGTCACCGGGTTAAGACTCTGACTTTTTAGAGGCATGGTTCAGATCAGAAGTTCTCAGACATTTTTCCTGCTGTGACTCACGAGACGGGTGACGTTCCCGCATGCAACACTCTCTTGTGAACACCAGCAGCGTCTGTGGGTGACATGCAACTTCCCGCCTGCATTTGCAATCCAGCCAGCCCAGGAAGCCCAGCAGAACGCCGGGAACGGGCTCTCCCGAGAGATGCCTGGGAGCGCTCCTATTTCCTAAGACACAAGCAATTCACAAATTGTGACTCAAGCTATATAACGGACTCATTTTAACCTCCAACTAATCAAATACCCAGCCCTCGCCAGCGGGACCCCACAGCGGGAGCCTGCCTGAGGAAGACACAGGACGCTGCAATGACTATTTTGGAGCCATCTTATTCTCCGCGAGGAGACCGGACTGAATAGGAACTGGTTATTCTCCAGAAGGTTCGGTTCTTGTTTAGTTTTGTTAGGTTTCGCTTGCTTGCTTTTGACACATTCTAGGTACGTGTACTTCTTACCCTTTCTCCAAAAATCAGCCTGGGGGAGGGGAGAGATGAGGAAAAAGGAAGCTGAGGAGTTTATTTGGTTGAAATTTTTACTGTGGACAGACCTGGTTTCGACCCAGGGGGGTTACAACTTGAGATATAAAAGAATGTTCTATTTTGAGAATTTGAGGGCATCTGCAACCACGTTCCTGGTGGCCATGGGATGCACAAAAAGGGCGTTATCTATACCACATAGGAGAGGCATGGAGAAAAAAATTCACAGGTGCCCAAAGGCTTCAGATTTTTCCTTATTATTGTCCTCAGACAATAATAGTTGCGTATAGTGCAGTCAACAGACCTACAGATACTTGTAAGCAGCAAACAGGAGTATTTCTGGGATTCCTATAAGGTTCATGAGAAGCATTACCGCAGCATGTGGAATCAGAGTGCTCAAATAAAGTGAGGATTAAAACACTTCAAAGCCCTCTCTGATTTGGACGAGAAAGGAAGGACAGTTTGAACTAGGAACCAATCTGAGAGAATACGTGGAGAACCATACCTGGATCATCTTTATCACCAGTGCAAAATTTAAACCAACAAGGTAATTCCTGTTAGGTGTCTTATCAGATTAGCTCAACAGATGAACACTCGAATGAAACCAGTCCCACCTAGTTATCCCCTTGAGAGCCCAAGTGCCATCGAGGTGTCTGTCCCTTTCGCATAACAGAGTCAACTCAATCAGCTCCTGGTAACAACATAGCAACATTTTGGGACTAAGTTCCAAAAATATGTTGAACGAGCATGCACTAAAAACAGATAAACACACAGCAAACACAGCTAGTCACTGGACAGGACAAATGACACACAGAATTTTAAAACTTTCTAGCCCGCATAAACTTTATATTGATTGAATTTAAAACTAGTCTATTTCCCCAGGAAGCATGGGTTTCTATCACATCCATATATAGGAAACAATATGGAAGGGTTTGAATAAAGCAACATGAAGTTTGGGATCCCTCAATAATGTTTAGTGAGCAGGAAGGAGTAAGGTTAAGAGTTTTCAAAAAGGGTTTTGTTGTTTTAGACTCTAGGCTAAATAAGGAGAGACAACCTCCATCTGTCTTCATATAGTAAAACAAGACTTTTTCAAAGATATACAGTTTCTGGAAATACCCATTTTTTTACAGAGCCACAATTTCAAAGTACTTTCTTTTTTTTAATTTTTTTAAGATTTTATTTATTTATTTATTTGACAGACAGAGATCACAAGTAGGCAGAGAGGCAGAGAGAGAGGAGGAAGCAGGCTTCCTGCCGAATAGAGAGCCCAATGCGGGGCTCGATCCCAAGACCCTGAGATCATGACCTGAGCCAAAAGCAGAGACTTTAACCCACTGAGCCACCCAGGCGCCCTGCTTTCAAAGCATTTTCTATTTCAAAATGAACAACAGGTATTTTTTTAAACTTTAGGAAATTCACATTGTATAACACCTGAATTGTTTGAAGTTAGGATAGATTTTTTTAAAAGATGAGAGTAGCATTTTGAGCAAGAACTCTGTTCTCTGTTGTTTGATGATTTTTGCCACTAAACCAATCCGGTGGGACTCACAGACTAAAGTTAAGCTGGAAGAGGGAAACATGGGGACCCAAAAGAGAGAGAGACAACACAGTCTGACCCAAGAACAAAGAAAAGGAAGTGAAAAATCATCAGTGGGTAAAAGAAGAAGGTATATTTTCACCAGGAGCAACCAAGCTTGGCTCTTAGAGCCACTTCTAGGAGGCAATCTTGGGCCCTGTGCCCAGTACCAAGCGCAAGTACTTGACAAACTGCAAGGTAGGTCCCTTTTTTTCTTTTCTTTTCGTTTTTGTTTTTTTTTTTTTTTTTTTTTTTAATTTAACAGCCCAAGAAGTAAGTCTTCCATTCTAGAAGAAACTGATTTGGGCCAACTTAGAGGAATTTCAGAATAAGAACTACCATAAAGTCATAAAACAAATCAAGTGGCAGTGTGTGTGTGTGTATGCGTGTGTATACAGGTACACACATAGACACACACATACACATGCGTGAACCCAACAGCGTAGCGCCCACAAAGGTAGACTCAAGGTCAGGACTCCTTTTTGACGATTCCCAAACTTCTGAGCTTTCACTTTTGTGAAACAGGATATGCTATCCCTGGTTTATCTCCAAGCTCCCAGCAGCGTCCAAGCGCTACAAGAATCCGAGATAAGGCAGGGTCCTGCACTCTGATAAGCCCGTTCTCAACTGGCAAAGGAAAATAAGTATTCCTGCTCGGAGCAACTATGAAATCACCTGAAAATCTGGTGAAGAGAGAGGGTTTCAACGCACCCTCGGCGTCTCCCACACCACAGGGAGAGAGGGCACTTAGGGAAAGAGGAAGAAGGTAGGACATGGTTTGTTTTTTTCAGGTCTGTTAGAAATCGTTTCATGAGGGTCAGTCCAATTTCTATTGCATGTGTGATTAAATGAGTGATTAAATGTGAACTTTCAACCCACACATAGATCAATGTTTCAAGTAGGGCAAGAATTCCTGGTATATTAAAAATACATCTGGAAAATGTACATGATTCCAGACCCTGAGCCAACCTCGAAGCAAAGTGAATCGGTCTTAAAGCAGCAGCCCAGACAGATGATAAGCTGAAGATATCAATTCACCAAGTCTAGTCCTGATGCAAAATTCCGAAACGTGAACTATCTTTCGGGTCCCATTTCTGTGATCCTTTAAAAGGCACTTCAGGGACAATTTGCTGTGTTTTCTCCCCACTAAAAGCAGGGTACAGCTTTGACCAAAAGGAGGTGTGATGTGCTTACGCTCAAAATCTGTCCTCTCCCAATGACATGTGGGGAGACTCCAGGACACTGAAAAAACACCTTCCCTGTCCTCCTCAGCCTGAATCCCCTTAATCCTTTGTCATAGATATCACTCATCTGAGCAAACTAAATCAATGTCCTCTCCCAGAAACTGTTAAACTATTACTGTGTTATTCTGGAAAGGATAACCAGTTAACGTAGCGAGATACTGTTACTTTGTAATAGATTCCTTTAGATGGGAGGACTGGTAGAGAGGAAGGAATAGTATGAGTGGTCTGCAAGGCAAAGGATATAATGAATGAGGTCCAAAGGAGGCGACCGAGATCACTGTCAAAACCATCCTATTGATCAGCTCTGCCTCTGGCATGAGAAAGGTGGGAAGGAAGCAAAGGGAAAGACTCGTATATGACAAGCTCAAGGGCAGGACTGCCTGAGGAAATCCCAGACTCAGGAGCACATCCAAGCGTGTGTGCTGCACACAAGGGCTTGTTGCCGCTTCTTGGGAGGTCAGTTGAGTGCTGGCCCTAAGACTCTTCTAACAAAGATCCTATTCTGATTTAGGATAGGTTCTTTTATTTAAATTTGAAAGGACTCACCCATTACCAAGATGGGACCTGAGCTATCCAAGATGATGAAAATGTTGCAGCTTAGTACCTGGGCTCTAGAAACGTCAAGATTTGCGGTTGAAACTTGTCTCTCGCATTTCCTAGCGGTGAGATGTCAGGCCAGCGACTTCTTCGGGACTCAAATTCCTTGGATCCATTCTCTTTATTACCTTTGCTATTTCAAAGCACTGTGGATTTTCTCTATGAACACTTAATAAACTGGGCCCAGAATTCAGCTGCTACTCACTCATTTCATTGAAGTGGCTTATGTGGAAACTAGGCCAAATCCCTTGATTTAGTCTGAAGGTTAAACCAGACCTGAACTGAATGAGAGTCGCAAAAAGTAATGAGCTTTCTGGGGCATCCATCCCCAAGCATCCATGTCCCAGTGGAGGGAAGTTCAAGTTCCAAATGATGAACTTACATCACCAAGGATCAAGGGATTTGTGACAAGAACAGCTTGAATGTCTTTGGGATACAATCTATTGTCCCTGTCACAGATTAATATTGATTCCAGCCTGCCCTCAAGCTACTTCAAAAACAACAACTGTCTGCAATCCTTGGAGCCAAATGGGCAGCCAAAATAAGGAATGGAGGTGTGTGTGTATGTGTGCATGTGTAAAAAAACTCAGGGAAAGAATTCAGGATATTAGGTAATTCTTGACCTGGGGTATATACACGCAGGGAATTGCAAGTTCACAGAAAACTATGCGAAACACTTGGACTTGATGGGCAGAAAGTGTTATGTAAATTCACAATATCATCATCGTCCTACAGTTTTCCAAGATAATCACTTGATCCCTACCGGGCATTTCTACGGGGTCTGCAAATGAGAACTGCAGTAAGCCGGACGCTTCCTTTTTAAACATGATCATCATACTGTACACTTGATACTTAAGCTAAGCACTCAGATCTTCCCTTTCCCTAGTATAATTTTCATCTAAGCATTCCTTGGATATTTACATCACTCTTAATGGAGACTGTGCCGTATATCCTCCGTGGACACATGCAAGTCTGGCTAATTGGACTGACTTGATTACAACAGTCAGTGAATTCTCCCATTTCCTTCCACTGCAATAAACGCTTAAGATATTTTTGTCACCTATTATGTAAATATTTTAGATTGCCGTCATTTTCTCAAACAGGGCTTGGAGGCAAAAGCGCTTTTATCATTCTGCCCACCAGACAGACTCCTGTACTTTCCATGTACGTGTCTTGTTCGTACAAAAACTTCATGTCCTAGAAAAGTTTGAAATGAACCCATGAAGAGCTATGCCTCAAATCCTATAGCAACTGCCAGTGAACTTGAGTTGTGCCACAGGGCGGTCTCCCTCAGCCCCCGCAAGCGCATCCGGATGGCACAGAGTTCCACAAAAGGTGGGAGAGGTGAGGACCTATCTCGTCTCCAAAGCTAAGTATCTGAAAGGTAGAAAGTACGCTTTCTTTTGAGAGCCTCTCGTTTGCTGTTAAAGGCTGGATCTGAGAAATACTGTTTAAAGGACTTCCTTTCTTGACCAGAACGAATGTCTGACCCATAATTAAGTTGCTATTGTCTCTTTAAGGGGTAGGACGAGTACCTGATTCCAAGGGATACTCTCCCCATATATCATACCTGTCAAAATCCTTTAAACTCTAATGAGTCAGCTTGCCGAAAATACACTCCAGGCTCTCATCTGAAAACTAAAAAACTAAGTGCTGAGTGGGGGAAAGTTTACCCTCAATCCCAGCGTAAATCTGGGCAGAGAAGAAGCAGGAAAGGGCTCCTGCGACTTACTCTAGACACAAAAACCCGCTGACCTCTATTGCGCATGATCCACGCAGAGGCTGAAGGCTCCTACCCCTAAGGCCACCGAGCTGGGGGGCAGGGGGGCTCAGCAAGGGAAGATGATGTGTGCAAAGACCAGCCGTTTCCTCCAGGTGCACACAAACCCGCCTCTCATTCCCAGAGAGATCTGCTCCTCCAGGAAAATAAAAGCTCCTCTGAGAACAGGCTCCCAAGGGACAGTGGACTCAGGGTGGGGAGGCTTTGCTCCCGGGCCCTTGCAGAGCCTTAGTTGGGGGGGGCTCCCCCGAGCTGCGGAGAGCCGCTGGTTTCTGGTAGGGGCACAGCCGAGACACAGGGATCTGAAATTCCAAAAATGCGCTAAAGCCCCGGCCGGCCAGTCGGCCCGGGAGGGGAGCAGCTGCCGGGTGACCGCTGTTGAAGTGGATCCTTAAGGAGGTGGGCAGATTGATTCCAGCTGCTGAGCGAGGGGCAGGGCAGCGGCCGCGGAATGCGAAGAGCCTCAGCCCAGCCCGGGACAGCCGCTTCCCCATCAAGGGCCAGGCCAGACAGGAGCGGCGGCTGCAGTCTCGGCCTGGCAGCAGGAAGAAAGCCGTGGCTCCACTGGCTAGGGACTTTCACGGGCGGCTGGGCCCAAAGGTGCCATGTGGACAGTGTCACTGTGTAAGTGGAGTGTCCCTCAGGAATCCGAAAACTGTCTCCTGAGACGTCGGTTGGGAATGGGCCCAACGTTCCAAAGGAGAATCCTTTTGGGTTGGTTCCTGTTTTGCTCCCCGGCCCACTCCCAGTTCCTGGCCCTCTTCTAAGAGCTCCTCACCCTTCCATGCCCAGCCTCCTGGGCCCCCGTGCCCCCCCACCCACCCAGTCACTCTAATCAATGCACAGGAGAGACAGACCAGGAAGGGGTGCAGAGGCAGAGTGGGGGCCCCATGGACGCTGGACAAAAACGCATGCCCTTCAGAAGTGCCGGCCTCCAAGTGCCGGCTCATTTGAGGGGTCCCCTGAGAGCCCCAAACTCAGACACCAAGTGATCTAAGAGGGAAGGGGTAAGAGGTAGGCGGGCATGAAGGCATGCCTAATGGAATATTCAATATCCTGCGAAATGCACTTTCGGCGGGGCGCTTCCAGGGGCTAAAAGCCAGTAATGGGCTCTGGAGTCTGCACTTCCTCTCCCTAATGTCCAGAGGCGTTTTAATGCTGCAGCCAATCGATCAGCCTCCTCCGGTGCAGGCGGCGAGGGGAGTGCAAGAGCTTCCTACTTGTGGCCAAAGTCGCTCCCCCCTCCCCCCGCACCGCCACCGCGCGACACACAACTCCGAACGGGCAAGGACTGGGCTCCTAAAGTGGCGGGTAGAGGAAAGGAAGGATCCTGGAGGTGCCCAGAGAAACAGCCCCCCTTCCTCTTCACCAACTTTTCCGCGGAAAAGCTTCCGCGGGAAGACAACAAGGAGGCCGCCTTAGCCACCCTGGGACGCAGCTGGCCGGCAGCCCCAGAACTGTTCCAGGTACAAGGTCACCGAGCCGCCTCCGAGCCCAGGGCAGCCCCAGGTGTGGCCCTTCTGGAAGGGACACAAAAACGGCACACGGACGTCCAGAAAGTGGGGCTTCTCTGCCATTTCTTGCTGACATCACAGCTGCCTGGGAAGGGACCCTGTGAATAAAACTCTCCCGGTCTCCCCACCCCGAAGGCCGGATCCCGGCGGCGGAGACGCGCCCCCGTCCCGCCTCCCCACGCCCCTGCACCGTCGCCGCAGGGCTCTGGCGCGGGGCGAGTCAGTCCCTCGGTCCAGCCCGACCCCGGCCGGCCTCCGCCACCCCTCCCCCGGGACACCGACGCAGCACCACCGCGCACGCCCCGCGGCCGGGGCCCAGGGTCGCCTCGGGGAGCTCTGCGGCCCCGGGACGCGCGCGCTTCTGTCCCGGTGAGGCCGTCCCCGCCGTGCCGCGCGCACAGAGAGCGGCGCGCCCGCAGCCGGGTGCGGGCTGGCCGAGTTAGCGGCGCTAGCAAACTTTCCGCCTCCTCCCCACCCCCCACGCCACCGGGGCGCGTCTCCCCGAGGAGCTCGCCTTTCCCAGCCCCGCAGAGCCAGGCGCGGCACGTGACGGGCAGGAATAAAAATAAACCCTTCCCAGGCCCCAGGCCGCGGGGGCCACCCCACTCCGCGCGGCGGCGGCGAGCAGGGGGTGCCCCACGCCGCCCCCCACCGCGCGCGCCCGCGCCCCCCGCCCGAGCGGGGCCTGGCCTCCGTCCGACCCGCCGCGCCCGGCCGGCGCCTACCTCTCGGACTTGGTGAACTTCCGGAACGCCTGTCGGAGGTCGTGGAAGGAGCGGTAGGTCTGTGGCTCGGCCGAGATGCCCTGCGCCCGGGTGGTGCGCGGCCCGATGTGCGGCGAGGGCGCGGGCAGCACCGACTGACATTTGTGCAGCTTCCTCTTCAGCTCCTGGATCTCCTCCTCCTTCTCCGACAGCCGCTTCTCCAGCTCCTTGATCCTCTCCTCCTTGAGCATGAGAATCTGGGCGAAGTCCTCCTCCAGCTCGCTCATCTTCCTCCCGGAGCCCCTCCGCGAAACTTTGCTCGGGCGCGGTCGGACGCCGGCCGGGGGAGGCGAGCGCGGCGACGGAGCCGAGGGGGCGCCGAGAGCGAGCGCGCGGCTGCGCTGCCCCCCGGAGCGGCCGGCGGGCGCGGGGAGCCGCTGTCTGCGAGCCCCTTCTGCCGAGGGCGCTGAAAGCTCCGAGGGGAGGACGAGACGTCTAAAAGCGGCGGAGACGAGAGGCAGAGTGCTAATCCCCAGTCTCTCGTGGGACTAGGTGATTATCTTTCATTGAGAAACCAATTAGAGCCGCCCGGCCTCCCCTGAGACCCCCTCCCCCGTCCCCTTTCCCAGTGGCTCCGTGAGAACACCGCGCGCGCCACCCCACCTAAAGCCTGGCTTCCCGCTGCAGGGTTGGACCAGACAGCCGGGCTCACCCCATCACACAGTAATCACTCTTCCACGCTATATGGTACCAAAGGGAAGGGGTGGGGTGGGGGGAGCTTTATGCCACTTGATCCTGGAAATAGCAACAATTACCATGTGATCTGGCAGATGACGCAGCCCTTGTAACCGGAGCCTAAAGACTTGGTGTGGTGTGTGTGAGAGACAGTGAGAGATATTTCAGAAATATGAGACTGCCTTCGAGTCCGTAACCTGCATAAATTCATGTCTGTGTTCACTTTTTATTTCTCTTCTGCTCGGGATGAGGTAGGGTGTGTGTGTGTGTGTGTGTGTGTGTGCGCGCGCGCGTGTGTTTTTCTTACTGTGCAGCCCTGTGCTTGTGACCCCAAGTAACAAGAATGACAGAGCAATAGGAATTCCAAGTTTTTTCAGAAGAAAATTTTACTGGAAGTGGTGAGCCCCTGGTAGGAGAGTTGAATGAAACAGCCGTATGGTAATGAGCCCAGTGTTTGGCGGGGTCTGGGGAAGGCCATACTGTTGTCAACTTCTTAGAGCCTGGATTGTATTTCATCTGCTACAGTTAAAATGTGTGCATTGGGCATCCAAATTACATCACGACATCGGCTCCCACAGTTGAGAAATGGTGACCACTAGTGCTAACCCGCGAGTTTGGGGGGAAAATTGCATCTGTGATCCGTGTTTTTCCCCTACCTGTGGTCTACCCCCTCACCCTCTGCTAAAGGGCTGTTCTACCTCTTTGAGCTAGAGTATTTGCTAATGCCTACAATTTCTCTTTCTTATCTGTTGTGTGTGTCACGGAGAGCCTTTTTCTTCACGTAAATCATTGTGTGAGTTTGTGACTGTGGGGGGAGCATGTCTCCAGGTAATGATCAACAGAATAGTAAATCTTTTTTTAAAGGGGAAAAGATATAGATGCAGACTAAAATGCCAAAGCGCTTTCTCTGAAATAGTAACGTCCCTTAAAAAGAAAGATCAAGGTTTAAGCACTGGCTGCTTATTAAAAAAAAAAATCTTTCTACCTTGTCTGAAACACCTAAGGAAAAGCAGGCATATACTTTGGTTTATAAATAAATCCTAAACTACATTTTATTCTGGAGATTTCTTTATTATTTACTGTCAGTTCTACTCATCTGATTATTTTAAATTAAAAACATTCCAAGCCACATCTGAATTTCTTAATCACACCAGATGCTGAAGGCTGGCCTTATTTACTCATATTTGAGAAGGAGTTCTTGGTCTTGTTGATAGTTAGTATTCTGTTGCTTCCATCTATGAGCAATTTAAACTGCTAGATTCCTTTTAGGAACGCTCAAAACAGTTGGCCTTTTAAAATTATACATTAGAAACAAAAACTTTGTCACATTCAAAACTCTAGCAGAGGCTCAACTTTACAGAAGAGATAGAAATTGTTTTAAAATGACTGTGGGAGCAGGTTCTTTCAAATTTTACATTGTCTTAAATGCATATATTTAAATGTTTCTCCTTGCTTATTTATTTTTAAGATTTTATTTATTTGACAGAGAGATCACAAGTATGCAGATAGGAAGGCAGAGAGAGAGTGGGGAGAAGCAGGCTCCCCGCCGAGCAGAAAGCCTGATGTGGGGCTCAATCCCAGAACCCTGAGATCATGACCTGAGCTGAAGGCAGAGGCTTCACCCACTGAGCCACCCAGGCACCCCTCCTTGCTTATTTTTTAAAAAGGAACATTTAGACCAAGATTTCACACGCCCACACACACACCTCAAAACCTAACTTCATCCCTGTCTTCCAGAATTACTTAGTTTTTAATGTATCAGTTTTAACTTAAGTAATGTCGACACCTACTGACATTAAATCTTGTCCACTGGCTTAACAAATATTTAATTTAGAGCACAAGGAACACTTCACAAAGAGCCTGCTAGAAGAGTAAACACCGAATTATTAAAAATCATAGCATTTCAAAGCTGGAAACAACGTCCAAGATCATCTAACCAAATCACCTCACGTTATAAAGGAAAAAAATTAGAGTTTGAAAGGCAAGGTCCAAGGTCACTAAAGTTAATAAGTGTCACTCCAGGATTCCCAAAGCCCACACACAATGTTTTCCCAAACACACTGTTCCTACCCTGACACCTGCAAATCTAGAAATTCTATGATTCTGATCTCCTTTAGCAGTGAAAGACGTGGCTTTACTCTGTGTTGTTTGCTTTTAAATCTGTAGCAGTAAGTTTCAACTATCAAAGCCAAAGTATTAATGAAACCAGGGTTTTACTTTGTGCTGTTTCCTTTTTTTCTCCTAAAGGAGAAGGTCGCCATCTAGTGCTCTGGGAGAAATTTGCTAAATAAAAATCTGAACCACAATGAAGGGAGGTTAAGGTCCTTAAATACCCATACTAGGGTTTCCATGTTCCTCATTGGAGAGAAATAAAGAACATATGCTGAATTTTGTATCAGAGTACATTTTTTAAGAATTAAAAATTTAGGGATATCTGGATGGCTCAGTCTTTTAAGCGGCTGCCTCTGGCTCGGGTCATGATCCCAGGGTCCTAGGGTCGAGTCCCACGTCGGGCTCCTTGCTCAGGAGGGTACCTGCTTCTCCCTCTGCCTACCACTCCCCCTACTTGTGCGCTTTCTCTCTGTCTCTCTGACAAATAAATAAGTAAAAATCTTTAAAAAATGAATTAAGAATTTACGATCTTAATCTTACGATCTGGATAATGACAAAAGTGATGCTGAACATTTGAGTGTTTAATATGTGCCAGCACAGGGCTAAGTCCTTTATGCGACTGATTGTAATGCCCGTAATGACTCTATAAGGTAGGTTCTATTATTCCCATTTTATAGAGGGAGACACTGATGCTTAGCCAGATTAGCTAACACACCCATGGGTACAATGTCCAGATATGACCCAGGCTTAATCCCTTAATCTCTTACACAGGACTGCTTCAACCTGAAATGTATTAAAATGTCCACTTTACTGGGAGCCCAGTGACAAGCAGAACTAAAAGTTCCTTGCTAATGGAAACACATGAAATTTAAAACCCTGTATGAATCCAGATAAAGCTCTAAGATTCTGACTTCTCAGCAAAGCAATCTATTTACTAAAATGGCTTTCCTTATGATGCTTAGGGATCTGCTCTATATTTCATACACAATGTCAAATTTATTTCTTTTTTAGAAGATTTTATTTATGTATTTGAGATAAAGCAAGTGAGAGAGAGTACCAGCGGTGGGGAGGGGCAGAGGGAGAGGGAGAAGCTGACTCCCCACTAAGCAGGGAGCCCAATGTGGGGCTCAATCCCAGGACCCCAAGATCATGACCTGAGCCAAAGGCAAACACTTAACTGACTGAGCCACCCAGATGCCCCTCAAATTTTTTTTTTTAAGTGCATGTACTTTCAAAATGTTATGATGGTACATTGCCTAACCCCCCTACCAAAAACACTTTATAAAGAACTTGAAGGCTTATCCATGTTAGTAGCTCATGGTGGATTCCTGTCCTTTAATCTAGGTCAGTGTCATGGGAACCAATGGGAGGACAGTGTCTATTTAAAAAATAATTAAACTGAAAGTCAGTTTGCTTTTTGTTATCATTATATGCCACAAACTCTCGACAATGTTGGTGATAAAATACTCCTCCTTCCAAAAGTATTTCATTGGTCTAATTTCAAGCAGTTGTGGCCTTTACTGCTGAGCAGAAGAACCACTCCCATGGCCCCACCCTTGGAACAACAGTGACCTTAGTATGCACGTTACAAGGATCCAGCAAAGAGAACAGTCACGGGCTGGTGGTTGGAGTGAGGTCCCATGGATGGCAGCAGAAAATAAATCGAGAGAACGGAAAACAGGGATAGAGGTTCGAGCTTTTGGAGTGGCTGGCATGGGTGGGAAGGGATGTAGGGACTGCAACCACCTAATCCCAATACTTTACATCCAAACACTTCTCTTGGTTACAAAATAAGAATATTTTCAGAAAACTCCTTGAGATGCATCTTCTGTCAAGGAATGCAACTAAGTTTTGGACTTAGCGAACTAAGTATTGGACTTGGAGACTAAAGATGTAATCTTAGGTCCCGTTCTGTCACTTCCCAAGCTGTGTGCTCTTGGGCAAATCCCCAAACCTCCAAGAGATCCACTTCCCACATTCATTGAGCAGTGGAAGCTACCTAGTGTCTAGAGCACCTTTCTACCTTCAAGGATTCTAGAGAATTCTGCTTTCCCTGTGGCTCACATTTTGAAATTATCCGTCTGTTCTTAGGAGCAACATCCATCTTTGAGCTCCAGCTGAGTTTAAAATTTTGACAAGAAAGAGTTAAAAGGGAGTCCAGATGGTCCTATAAAGATGACCTTGTACTTGGTGATGAACAGAAGCTTGGAGCATTTTCAGTTAATTCTACATCAGATTGGATGTGGCTTCACAATTATCGCCTCAACCACGTTCTGGCGCCCAGGAGTGTGGTCATACCTTAGGCAAGATAAAAGCTCGAAGTCCTGAAACACACCCACATCTGCGTGAATCACCTCGAATGTGGAAACAGCAAACGGAATGTTGCCTCAGCTAAACTTCAAAATTAGAGTCCGTTTATTGCAGTTACCTAATAAACCATAGGGTATGTTTAAGAAAAAAAATGCATCCCTTCAGAAACCAATAGTTAAATGCTTTTTACCATGTGGTCCTGTTGCTGTACACGGAGCTCTTTCCCACACTGCCACCAACCGGAAGAGCATCTCCGTGTGTGATTTCCTGTGATATCTCATCCACAGGTTTGGGGAAAAAAAATCATTTTTCCTAGAAATTCTGAAAAATAAAACTTAGAGATGATGGTCCTTAAGTACTGTAGAACTCGAAGTCTGCAGTCTATTAAGAACCTTGAAGTACAGACGATTTCTCCTGGAATATGGAGATACAGAAGACCATGGGACTTTAGGCAGATAGTATCATCTCCCTGAGCCTCAGTTTGTCCAACTATGTATGGATATTGAATTCCCTTGCGCCTGATCTTTTACGGTTCACATGAAGTGAGATGAAAGCAAGATGTTATCACTTAAATATGACCCTATAGAAATAAACCTAAGTAAAGTGGTAATGCTCCCCCTGCTTTGAAGTTGCTCAGCAGGGGGTGAAGGGACAGGCCTGGAGGGGGTGGGGGAGGAGGAGGAGGAGGAGGAAATATTTATATTACATTCGGCCTACTCACTGGTTATGCGGGCAGAATCTGAAGATAGCCCCAAGATTCCCACCCTTAGTGTATCTTGTACCCTCTCCCACTTATTCAAACACTAATAATCAAGGCACTACTCTGAAAGGATTTTGCAAATGTCATTAAGGTCCTTAGACAGTTAATTTTCAAGTAAGACCATATGGCGATGTTAAGATAAAATGAATCAGGTGAGACTTTAGGAGGGACAGGGCTCTTCCTGGGGATGGGTTTCAAAGCATGAGAAAGACTTGATTCAAGAGAGATTGTCCATTGCTGCCTTCGAAGACAGAAGGGCTGCATGACAAGGAAAGCAGGTGGAACCTAGGGGCTGAGAGTGACCACAGATACACAACCAGCAAGGACGTGGGGACCTCGGTCCTATATTGGCAGGGAACCGAGTCCTGTCAGAGCCACAAGAGCTTGGACCCTGAGTTCCAGGGGAGAACGCAGCATGGTTTCCCTGTTGATCTCAGCCTTACAAGTCCTGGAACAGAGAATCCAGCCATGCTCCCCAGCCGTCCCACCTCCAGAGCTGCGAGATTAAAAACTGAATGTTGCTTTGGGGTGCCTGGGTGGCTCAGTGGGTTAGAAGCTCTGCCTTCGGCTCAGGGAGCCTGCTTCCCCCTCTCTCTCTGCCTGCCTCTCTGCCTACTTGTGATCTCTGTCTGACTTGTGATCTCTGTCTGTGAAATAAATAAATAAAATCTTTTAAAAAACCTGAGTGTTGCTTTAAGTCTTTAAGATTGTGGCACTGAGACAACAAAATAAAACTAATTCAACTATCATTAAAAACATCCATTAAAAATGCCAGAAATGTTTTACCGCTCTTAAAAGCCTGCCTTTACAAGAGTCATTTTTTAGGGAAACTACTTTAGTACATTTCAAACAGATACTTGGGGACATAAAAAGCTGTTCTAATTTACAACCTGCTTAAAGCATGCTGAGGACAGTGTACACAGCCTTGGGAGTATGAAAGACTCCCTTCCCTTAAAAGATGTGTTTAAAAGTTTCGAAGTTGTATCTTCTTATGACTAAAGTGTAAATCGTCCCACCCATAGGTTTTACAAAGGATTGAGACCATTCACTAGTTTAAACTGCTCTGGGACAGAAACTGTACTGTAGTTTTACCCCGTGTAGCACACCAGCTCTGTGACCTTGGGCAAATTATTTCACCTGCTGAAACTTACTTGTCCCATCTGTGCAACAGTAATAACTGTTTCATAGTCTTTTGTGGTTTTGATCATTTGTTGGCCTCTGGGAATGTATTGAAATCACCTTGAATCCTTAGTAATTAATTGGGTGTTTCTATAGTCATCCATGGAAATTAAGGACTCCTACATCATACTGCCTTCCAGGCTCAGGTACTAATCAAATACTTCAGAAGAGGCGAGGGAAAAGAGTACAAATCCTTTGAGTTTGAGTATAGCTTTCTATATGACTTAGCTTGATTATTTGGCTTGAATTTTTATTTCTTTTTTTAAAAGATTTTTTTATTTTTATTTTTTTAAGATTTATTTATTAGTCAGAGAGAGAGAGAGAGAGTGAGCACAGGCAGACAGAGTAGCAGGCAGAGTCAGAGGGAAAAGCAGGCTCCCCACTGAGCAAGGAGCCCGATGTGGGACTCGATCCCAGGATGCTGGGATCATGACCTGAGCCGAAGGCAGCCGCTTAACCAACTGAGCCACCCAGGCGTTCCAAAATTTTATTTTTTTATTTGACAGAGAGAGACACAGCGAGAGAGGGAACACAAGCAGGGAGAGTGGGAGAGGGAGAAGCAGGCTTCCTGCCGTGCAGGGAGCCTGATGTAGTTCTTGATCCTAGGACCCCGGGATCATGGCCTGAGCCGAAGGCAGACGCTTAAGGATTGAGCCACCCAGGCGCCCCTTGGCTTGATTTTTTAAAGTGACAGAAACTGGACTCATTTACTGGGAACACTTTTTAAAAAATGAATCGTTACGAAACTAAGAAGATAGAGAGGCATGCTATATAATTCAAAAAGCACAAAAGGATGTTCAGGTGCCGTCGTTAAGCAGATCCCCTGTATGGAAGCAATCATTCCCTCTCAGCTTGGCTTGTGTTTGTGCCTCATTAACTTTTATATTCATATATGAGCATAGCTGTACATAAATACCTATTTTTACACACATTTGACACAGGAGTTTCAAGATCTGGTTTATAAGCCTAACTCAGTGCTATGATCCCTGACTTTCGGAACCAGCAGTCCAATGCCATGTGACGCAGCTGTCCCATTGGGTGATAAAATGCTCTGTATCTAGGCAGGAGGATGGCGTCATTTAGAGAGTGTGTCCTTCCTTCACACGGCCATTATCTGTACTTCTTAACCTTAAAAGTATTGTGTGTTGGTTGCTATATCAAATATGTTTAATAAAAACTTAGCAGTGGTCTGGTACTCTCAGAGAACAAGCCAAACATTATTACACATGTACGTTTTTTAGAGGATGTGACAAATTTACCATAAATCTCAATTCTTACCACCTGCTTCTGTTGACAGAAACATTGCCTGTTTCACTTTGTTTCAAATTAACAAGCCCTGTGTGTAAAAAAAAAAAAAAAAAAAAGCTAACCATCACTAGGGATAAGGAGCCTTCTATTTGGACAGTCTCTTGAGCCTTTATAAATAACATGATTTTTTTTTTTTTTTTGGTCTCCAGTCAAAACTGCATACTAAGCTGAAGAGTTCACGTACTATTTCTGGTTCAATGAGGACACATTTACTTGGAAATTATTTTCTCAACATATCTAGCCATTTATTATAAAATAAATTACAACTTGTTTTTATATCCGTAAAAAAAAAATTGTTCCATGGAACCTGCAGGATTTCAGGACGCCTTAAAACACCCAGATTTACAGCTGACATTCCCAAATGCCTAAAAATTATATCTTCCCCACCTGTGCTATCTGGGGCTCCATTTTCGAAGCCTTACTACAAACAGGCAAGGGCAAGAAACCCTCAAAACTCATCCACGTTAATTGCAAATAATTGCATTAGTCACAATGAAAAGTCTTTCTCTGCATGGAAAAAGGCTGGGGCTGTGCAGACCCCTTCCTTCCAGGCAACATCCTTCTCCCAGACACCCACCCACTGCAGGGAGCAGAGATGGGGCAGAAAGACAGGATATTGAAAGAGGAAGACACCACACCAGCATCCTTCATTCAAGACTTCATCTAATAAAGGGAGATCACTTTACAACGTGCGGGCGGGCAGACATTACTCAGACTGTGGCTAAAATCATCAGCAAGAAACTCGGCCAGAAATACCTTAGTGTAACATGATGTAGTGCTGAAGAGACAGAGAGAGAGAGAGGGAGAGGCTTCAGTCACTGTACTTTTCATCTAAATAATTTTCTCTGGCATGAGTAGGTAACAACAAGCTCTTCGTTTAAAAACGTCTCCGTTCAAACATTGGGAGAGTTCCACGGTCCCAGCAGACCCGGAGTGATATTAACAACCAATGGGAAATGACACAAGTTGCCCGTTATCACACTCCAGAGCACTGTCATCCATCAGGAGCGACAACTCCCTCCCTGCCAAGGCCAGACACTCTGATTGACCTTTCGCGCAAATGTCAAATTAGCATTCTAAGAAAGACACAGGAGAAGGTGCATCTGTGTCAGGAATTGTTTTATTACGAGAGAAACCATGAATCTGCTCTTCCTCCTCTGAAAGGGAACCAGAAAGCAATGTGTGTGTAACCTGAGCAGCTGTCCTTGGCTTCATTCACTCCGCAAGTAATTTTTGCTCCCTTTCCAGAGGTGCCAGGCACACTGCTGGACGCTGAGGATAGCACAGAGACGAGGGAGTCAGGCTGCCCACCCTCCAGAAGCTTCGAGAGGGTGGGAGGAGCAGTTTATAAAGATGGGCACAGAGATGTAAACGACTAATGTCAAAGGTTATCGCGGCGCAAAGAGGAGAGGGAAGCAATAAACCATGAGTGTGGGCGTAGAATGTGTGTGAATGTGTGTGAGAGACAGAGAGAGACACAGTGTTCCAGAGAAAGCAAAACTCACCAAATCACCAGTTGATGTAGTCCCACTTTGTTGAAACCAAAGGATTAATTTGCTAAACAAATCGATGCATTAGTTGAATTTCTGGTGTGGGGGACAGAAGGCCACATCCTTCCGGGAAGGTCTATGAGGAGGGAGGGCCTTCCAGAATGCCTCTCCCAAGACGGTAAATTTTATCCTAGGAGGCGCTAAGAGTTTAATAAAATGCCATAACCAGGGAAACTGTATAGTAAGTGACATATGGAAAGTTCCAAAGTGATATTTGGAAACAAACAAATGTATCTGCAGGGCCAGTAAAGGGATACCGTGCTCTCCTCACGGGGTTTTATGTTCGTTTAAAATTAGCCTCCTTTTCTGATTCTATAAAGACTGCTTTTTCCTTGTGAGTATGAGAATCCATTCACCAGGAAAATCGGGTTAAAATAATTAGATTGCTTCAAGAAATACCATTTCTTGGGGCGCCTGGTTGGCTCAGTCAGCTAAGCATTTGCCTTCGGCTGGGGTCATGATCCTGGGGTCCTGGGATCGAGCCCCACATCCGGCTCCCAGAGCAGGCTCCTACCTGCATCTCCATTTCCCTCTGCCTGCCGCTTCCCCTGCTTGTGTTCTCTCTCTGTCAAATAAATGAATAAAATCTTAAAAAAGAAAAAAGGAAATATAGTTTCCTGACAGAGCTACCCTTGAAAATCCAAACACATGCATTTATTTAAGAGAAAAACATACCATACATTTGAGTTCTCGTTCTATTTGTTGGAGAGCCAAAAATCTGTTTATCCTTTATAAAAGTTAAATCATTTTCTCGATAAGACAAAATTAATAAATAGCTAAGTTATAGCTAATTAATAAATAGTAAGTGTTCCCTACCAGCATGCAAGAGGGCAGTTTTTCAATTGCTACAACTGATAGGCAGTTTTTGTAGGAAACTGGTATAGGAAACTGGAGAAAAATTGGAGAAGGATTTTAAGCATAAGCACTTATAAAACATTTTGTCAATAAGAGTAATTTTTATTTTTGGGGGGGCGCCTGGGTGGCTCAGTGGGTTAAAACCTCTGCCTTCAGCTCAGGTCATGATCCCAGGGTCCTGGGATCGAGCCCCGCATCGGGCTCTCTGCTCAGCCGGGAGCCTGCTTCCTCCTCTCTCTCTCTGCCTGCCTCTCTGCCTACTTGTGATCTCTGTCACATGAAAATATATATATATATATACACATATATACATATATATATATATATGAGTAATTTTTATCTTTTTTTAAAGATTTTATTTATTTGATAGAGATACAGCGAGAGAGGCAGCACAGAATCAGGTCCCCCACTGACCAGAGCATCCGACACGGGGCTCGATCCGGAAACCTTAGGATCATGACCTGAGCTGAAGGCAGACGCTTAACAGCTGAGCCACCCAGGTGCCCAGTAAGAGTTAATTTTTAATAGCAAAAATCGATTATGCTATACTCAGAAAACGAAAAGAAGTGTGAGTAATCAAAATTCCCTGGGTACGAGACGATATCTTACCAGACAGACTTATCTATAAATTCAATGCAATTCCAACCATAATTTTCAAGATAGAAGTTGATGAGCTGATTTTAAAATTCACAAGGAGGAAATATTTCACAATTAAAAACATTCAAAAAAACAACAAAAACTGGTCCTGTACTATCAACCCTCAAGTATACTCTCCAAAGCTGTAATAATTAAACCAACGTGACAATTTAAAAACTGGGCCAGTGAAAACACGTGGGTTAGAAACAGATCCTTATCTATATGGAAATACAGTTTATCATTAAAGGAGCCTTTCAGATTATTGGTGACAGAACAAATGTTCACCAATTGGAAAAAAATGTTTATGTAATATATGTTTTAAATGTATTGTATATCTGTTTATTCAAATATAATACATGTATACGTTTTCCCCACTTTTTCATATGGTGAAATAAAGGGAACATGAAACTTACTAATTTTAACCATTTATAAACATCTAGTTCAGGGACATTAAGCAAACTCATGCAACCATCCTCGCCATCTATCTCCAGTACTTTTTCATCCTCTCACAGTTTTGACACTACGGTGCACATTGACTTTCAGTTCTTTGAGGCATAACCAGCAGTGGACCTGCTGGCTCATATGGTCATTCTCTGTCTAATCACAGATAATGGTTTGCAAACACGCACACAGCGATGGTATCCATAACAGGCAAAGACAGCCTAAAGATCAATAGAAATACCCAAATCCCAACACAAACTGACAAAATATCTTCATCTTCATCTTTGCTGATAAAACTCATTTTTGTCTGTCAAATTGGCAACACTTAAGAGACTGATAATACTCCTTATTGTCCAAGTTGTCATAAATGGGCTCCTCTGAACACTGAAAAGGCTAAGTTGTTAGTCTTTTGCAGCAAGCAACGTAACGGTGGCCACCCGAATCTTAAGGATGGGTATGTTCGCTTTTATTCAGCAATCTTACCTCTAAAAATTAAATTTATAGGGGCGCCTGGGTGGCTCAGTGGGTTAAAGCCTCTGCCTTCGGCTCAGGTCATGATCCCAGGGTCCTCGGATCAAGCCCCGCATCGGGCTCTCTGCTCCGCGGGGAGCCTGCTTCCTCCTCTCTCTCTGCCTGCCTCTCTGCCTAGTTGTGATTTCTCTCTGTCAAATAAATAAAATATTTAAAAAATAAATAAATAAAATAAAATAAAATTAGACTTATAACATGATTCATGCTTATATACAAAGATTCTGGGGGACCGTGGGTGGTGCAGTCAGTTAAGCGTCCAACTCTTGGTTTTGGCTCAGGTTGTGATTTCAGGGTCATGAGACTGAGCCCCACATCGGACTGTGTGTAGGATTCACTCTCCCTCTGCCCCTCCCCACTGCGCACACACGCACACACACGCTCTCTCTCTCAAATCAATGCATTTTTTTAAAAAGATTTTTTGTTGTTGTTTGTGAAAGAGAAAAAAATTTAACCTAAATACATAAGCAATCGATGATACAATCACATTATGAAATGCTGCGTAAGTATCGAAAAAGAATGAGCTAGACCGGCAGGAATATCTCCACGACAGGAGGAAAAGTGAAAAAAAACAAGCCAAAAGTTGTGTGATTTTATTCCTGTGACCATTTTTTTTTAAAGGGTTTATTTATTTGACAGAGATAGCGAGAGAGGGAACACAAGCAGGGGGAATGGGAGAGGGAGAAGCTGGTTTCCTGCCAAGCAGGGAGCCAGACATGAGACTTGATCCCAGGACCCCAGGATCATGACCTGAGCCAAAGGCAGACACTTAACGACTGAACCACACAGAAGCCCCATCCTGTGACCATTTTTATATGTTATAATAAAACACATGTATACATATTTAAACTTGCAACCGTGGCGAAGGCGGTGGGAGCGAGGAGTGCAGGACTGTTTTGCCAGGTGTATTGTGTGAGCCCTTTCCGATGAGACTATATTAATGTGCATCGTGTTTTTATAATGTGATGAAGGACTAATTTAGACACGATAAACTGTGCGTATTTAAATTGAACCATCTGATGAATTTGGACAGATATGCATACCCATAAAACCATTGCCTTAGGATAACAGGTCATAGCTAATCTTTTAAACAAGTCATTGAACTTCCATTTATAAATATATAAATATATATTTAAATATATAAATATGAATAAAATGACTAAGTTTCACTAAAAAACACTAGCCGGAAAGAGCCAGGAAAGCCCTCCTTCCTTTGCCGTGCCCTAACACGTGGCATGAGGGTGAGCGGAAAGCCCTCTCCCTAATGCAATTGCCGTCCTCAGATGTGGTACACAGTCTTCAGCTTCGGAGCTGCTGCTTTTCCCTCATTCCTTGGGCATCTTGTTTATGGCAGCTCCCAGGAGAGTCAAATCAATGGAAAGCATCTTACCTTACAGTTTAATGGATTTCAGAAATAACCCAATATAATCCCCCGTGTGTGTGCACACTTGCATACACACACACATACACACACACACACATACGTGTGCACAAAATCCCTTCTAAAATATCCCTGAGAGGGGCACCTAGGTGGCTCAGTCAGTTAGTCAGTTAGGTGTCTGCCTTCAGCTTAGGTCATGATCCCAGGATCCTGGGATCAAGTCCCACATCTGGCTCCTTGCTCGGTGGGAAGCCTGCTTCTCCCTCTCCCTCTGCCTGCCACTCTGCCTGCTTGTGCTCTCTCTTTCTCTGTGTGTCAAATAAATAAATAAAATCTTTTAAAAAATAAAAATAAAACATCCCTGAGAGTTAGTCATCTACCCCAATGGCTCTATATGTAGATTGTTTAAGAAATTAGAACTGGAGAGACATTGATATGATATAAATCAGCATTTTCTCAACCTCAGCACTATTGGCATTTGGGGCTAAATGATTCTGTGTTGTGGTGGACTGTCCTGTGCCTTGTGGGATGATTAGGGCCATCTTGGGCCTCGATGCACCAGAGGCTGGTAACACCCCTGCAGCCCGCATCGTGAAGGCCAAAAATACCTCCAGAATTACCAAGTGACAGTTGCCCCAGCAGGGAAACCCTTATATAAAGGGATGCCGAAGGTGCTCATCGATACCAATTCTTATGTGAAACACTTCCAGTCATCTTTATCCATACATTTATCTTAATCTGTTCCCACGGTCAATGCACACACAGGAAGGGCGAGGAAGTCGTTTGCGCCATATAGCCACACAACTCAAGGGCTGACTATTGAGATAGACTTTGATATAAAACCAAAAGTAGCCTTGAAAAAAGGCCAGCCTGACATTCCTCAGGTTCTCTCCAATCTCGTCTAACAGAGTTTTAAAGAACCAAACTGAAGAACACCAGTCCTTCTTTCTTTGATGTCAAGTTAATTCTTTTTTTTTTTTAAGATTTTATTTGTTTATTTGTCAGAGAGAGGGAGCACAAACAGGGGAGCAGCAGAGAGAGGGAGAAGTAGGCTCCCCTTTGAGCAGGGAACCCAATGTGGGACTCAACCTCAGGATCCTGGGATCATGACTTGAGCCGAAGGCAGATGCTTAACCGACTGAGCCACCGAGGCGCCCCAATGTCAAGTTAGTTCTAAGAGAGCAGAGTAACCACAGAATTAACGAGCCATTCTCACTGAACTTAAATCTGAAAGTTATCATTCAATGACCAGATGTGACATTTAATATTTCCTCAGACTACATTCAGGAAGAAGAGGAGAATGTTATCAGGGGGAGTGAGAGCCCCTTTCTCATTTCCTTGAGATATCTTCTCGAAGATTCTTTTTTCAAACAGGATTTCCATCTCTATTCTTGATTGAGGCAGAAGTGATAGGTACTCCATGCATAGAGTCTAACCTTCCTCCCTCAAATAAAGCATTTTTTTAAAAGCCTTTTACTTTAAATCAAGTCATCAATGACATACACAGAGATGTGATAAAGACATCCTTTTGTCATCAGCAAAGATGTAAGAAGTGGAGGCTATCCAGTAATTTAGTGTTCTCATAACGCAGATTTAATGGCCTAACTTAATGGATGATGCTTGAAAAGTTTTGACTATTTAGTAGTAAGCGAAGTTCTTGACTTCTCTGCAAACTGGATTTTGGATTGTTATTTGTAGTCAGTTCCAGTTAAAGCAAAACATAGAACCAATTACAGAGATGTCCTCAATGGGAAATGTAAAATGCTAGCCAGTTTTTTAGTTTTATAGCTATACATGGTCTAACATTCAAAATAAAAAATAATTGAACACAAAAGGTTATTAGTATTTTACAAGAATAGAGTGTTCATATACTCACTGAATACCATGGAAGCCTCCAGACTAAGTTCCATACACACATTAAATTAATATATCCTTACAGCCCCCTGAATGTTATTCCCTTAGCTATGGTGACATTGAGCAAGGTGTACAACCTCTCCTAGTTTCAGTTTCCTTATACATAAGGTGGGGATAAGAAAAATACCTTTCTCTCTGGATGATTATGAACTTAAATATTTATCAGTAGTGGTAATATTAAGAACCATAGTTCAGCATAGGATTTCATTTGAATAATATTAAATGTCTTCATGTAATTTCTAAATAGAACCATTAGATTACAGTTAAGCCTTTTCTGAAAGTTAGATGAATATAAGCATATTATTACTATATGTAATTGTGCTGAAACTGTGTCTCTGTGGGAGGTTATTTGCAAAAGTCTCCACAATTATCCCCTTCCCATATCCATTCCTTTAAGAAAGCTCCCTTTCCCAGTGACTCCGAGCTTAACCATTTGACTTGCTTTGGCCAATGGTACAACAGCAAATGTGATACAGTCTCGCACTTGAAGGGGACCCACGTACTGGGACTGGCCCTCTTGCTTCTCTTGGGAACACTGTGATCACCACCATGAGAATGAGCTCAGCTTAACCTACTGGATGGTAAGTGTGACATAACCCAGTGACCTCCACTGTCCCTATCAATAGCCAGCCAAACACCAGATGTGTGAGTGAAATCAGCAGCCCCTGGCTGATGCCAAACACAATGGAGCCCAGCCAAAATAAGCAGAAACAGACTCATCCCAATAGAGCCAAGCCCAAATCACAGACCCTCAGAAACATGAACAAATACAATGATTATTGTTTCCAAGTCATCAATTTTGGAGTGATTTGTTACACAGCAAGAGCCAACTGATACAGTCCCCATAGGCACCATACATGAGAATAAAAAATCCTAATTTACAATGCAGCTAACACTCTAAGTTTATGGCCCTCACTAAAAATGCTGACTTGCTACTGAAATACTGACAATAGCATTAACTCACCTAATAAACTGAAACCAGTTCTGTTTGGTTTTATACTCGGTGGTAAATACTGGGCATTGGTATAATGCAGAAAGGTAGACTCCCCCTCTCCACAGAATAATAATAACAGACAAGCTTCATGTTCCATTCAATCAAAGGAATGACGGCACAGTTCAGTGTGCGTAGAGACGTTCGGAGACCATCAGCAGTTCTGGTCTGGGGTGGGAAGTCCACAAGCCTCGCCATGGTTTAGATGGAAGATGGATGCCCATATGAGGTATTCATTATTTACTTGGCACTGCCCATCTCTCTTCACAGATTACAGCTAAGACATATTTCTCATTCACTGGCACCGTTTTCAACAATTTTGGTTCAGGTTATGAAGCTGTCACAAAAATATACTGTACAATTTTCCTCGCTGAAAAGATACTTCATTTTAAAGAGTAGAGCCAAGGATGTTCTGAAGTCCGTCAGCATCTTGGCCCTCCCGGTGCTGCGCCCATCACTCTGACTCCACCAGAACAGCCAGGCAGTCTGCTACAGAGAGCAATGGTTATTGTCACCAAAATTAACTGCCAGGAAGAAGGCTCATGATGAAGCCCACTGATTTTCTTTTTTTAAGATTTTATTTATTCGTTTGTCAGAGAAAGAGAGGGAGCACAAGCAGGGGGAGCAGCAAAAGGAAAGGGAGAAGCAGGCTCCGTGCTGAGTGTGGAGCCCAATGTGGGACTTGATCCCAGGACCCTGGGATCATGACCTGAGCTGAAGGCAGATGCTTCACTGACTGAGCCCCCCAGATGTCCCAGAAGCCCATTGATTTCTGTCAGTTCATTCAGACCACATTGCCTGGGGGTTGTTTGCATACTCAACAGACGACCAGTGCCAAGGCAAGAAAACCAGTGGGAGGGAGAACTGAAGAGACACAAAGTGAAACATGGCCTGTCCACTGCGAAACACATGCTCCTTCCCTACCCAAAGGGGCCCTTCAGCTCCAAGGTCTGTTCTAACCACCCAGTGCTCTCTTCCCTCCACCGCTCTTACTCTTTCCATTACTACGACTCTCAATGAGTGGACTGTCCACTCCATTGGAATAGAAGCGTCTTGGGTAAATGTTTCCCAGGTTTTCCATACTCCCAAATCATCCCCTTAGTAATAGCTTTCATGGTCATTGTTGAGTCTTCATGATGTGGCAGATAGTACGCTAGCACTTTACATAAATTAGCTCATTATCACACAGATCAATGGAATGGGAGGGAGAGCCCAGAAATAAACCCATGCTTACATGGGCGATTAATCTACAACAAAGGAGGCAAGAATATACAACAGGGAAAAAGACTGTCTCTTCAACAAATGGTGCTGGGAAAACTGGACAGCTATTTGTAAAAGAACGAAACTGGACCACTTTCTTATGCCCCATACAAAAATAAACTCAAAATGAATTAAGGGCCTAAATGTGAGACCTGAAACCCTAAAAATCCACATGAAAAGGTATTCAACATCACTCATCATCTGTATCCATGTTGGATACATAGATCACAGTGTTTGCGTGCTCCCGTTCATGATTTTGAGAGAGGCCCGGAAGTGTTTGCAAGAGGTCAGTGACTGCAGGAGTCCAGGGGGAGGAACCAGCAACGCTAAAGGCATACAGATTAGCATGACATAGAGAATAAAAGGGTCAAGTGCTCTAAATCATCTGGGCAGAGAATGAGCTACAGAGGTTCTAGAGGAGAAAGCAAGGGGACGATCAGGTAGGTTTCTTCCATTTAGCGGACTTGAAGGCTGCTTGAAAGCCAGCTTGAAAGAATCAGTAAGAAAAGAACAGGAAGAGCCAGGAACAGGTGGACCCCACGGAGGAAGAGCTTTAGGATGGAGGGATCAGTCTGCTGGACTGGCAGGGGGGTCTGGAGAAGACCAAGACATCTGGTTCCATTTCTGGGGTCCTAGAACCCCAGCCTCAGGAACATGGTATTTCTCCAATCGACACCGATTGAGAACTTACTAGCTCTGGGCGGGACAAACATGAACATGGTATTTATTCCAAAGGCTATTGAATAGCATCGGAGGGGGAATAATGGGAGGGGAGCTAGGGACTTGCAGAATACACAGCACCAGGATGCCTGGGTGGCTCAGTCATTAAGTATCTGCCTTTGGCTCAGGTCATGATCCCAGGGTCCTAGAATAAAGTCCCACATCGGACTTGCTCCTTGCTCCTTGCTCAGCGGGAAGCCTGCTTCTTCCTCTCCCGCTACCCCTGTTTGTGTTTCTGCTCTCGCTGTCTCTGTCAAATAAATAAATAAAATCTTAAAAAAATATATACAGCACCAAAGTAAAATCAGAAGTCAGCAAAGCAAGGCAAGTCCCTCCAAGTTCAACAGCTTATTAATAAAAATAAATATATACATTTTTTACGTGCCAAACACTGTCGTTGATAACAAACACCGCAATCACGGCTACCATTCATTGAGCTCGGGGCTCAGTGATGTAGGCTATTTCGAATAGTCCTTTCTACTGTCCTATGGACCACATATTTTTATTTCCATCTCACAGATGAAACTACAAATCAAGAGAGACAGAGCCCAGACTCACATACCTGTACGGTTATGTTTTGAATCATGTTCTTAACCATCATTGAGCCCAAAATTCTGCTGAAAAAGCTATTAGGGGGAAATACACTCTAACGGAAGTAAACACCATACACTCTGAATTAAAACTTTATCATGGTGCTAGAAGTCATTTCAAAAAATAGCCCCAACACAGCCCTCATTACTGGACCCTGCTAAGGGCAGTTCAGGAAAGAAAATGACAACCAAACCACGCCTTAGATGACCAAGATAAAGTAAATAAGCAAATAAGTCGTATTTGAGAGACCCAGTGGAATTCTGAGCCAAGAAAAGAAGGTTCACCCGAATGCAAACTTGTTCTCTACGTAGCCATGGATATTCAGCTGTGGCTTGCCTCTCCTGGAGGAGCAGAGAACCTTCTCCAGGCCTGCACACAGCAGACGGGCAGGCAAGTATTCTAAGTGAATAAAAGAAGAAGCAAAGTGAACAGCCCATCCTTCTTAAAGCTTCCGGAAGAAAAAAGCAAAAAGGAATCGTCATGAAGTCTTTAACCCAGAATAAGCATTTGTAAAATGCTCGTTGATTTGATTTAAATGAGAGTCGGTCACGGAAGGTAGCTGAGGAACACATCAGCCTCTGATCTTGCCGAGCCTTACCCCATCTCACCCTCCAGATGCTCTCACACAGACCCCTTGGGTCCTTGGATTTGAAGCAGACTATTTTTCCTAAGCACAGAATTTTTCCATACCTGCTGACGCCCTGACTCACAGCACTGAGCAACACAGCTCAAATGGTTTAATGCTGACTCTGTCCTTAGAAATAGCTCATGTCAAAGCTGTTTTATCCACGAGGCATTGCCATGTCAACAGAGCCTTTGAATTCTTCAAGAACCAACCATGTGTGAGGAAGTATGTAGGATTTACCTATCAGTGGGAAAGAGTGTAGAATGTGCCATTATTCCACATTGTGTCAGTTTCCTTTATTATTAAATTGTATTTTTTATTAGTAAGTTTAATGTCTTTATATTGTTCAATTTATGGCTCTATTGCTAGATGGAAAAAGAGAGAGAACGAGAAATAATATCAGTTAATAAACATAATTTTTGCAATCCCCAATGTAATGATTCAGGCAAGAATCATCAATAAGGACTCGATTGAATGAGAGGAAAATACACCTTCACGAGGGCAGACCTGGGATGCCCACACTTACCAAGTGGTCGAGCTTTGGACTCTGACACTGGGACGGTCTGAGAAGCATCCGCTCCCGGCATGATGCAATGTGAAGGTCACAGTATCACCGTGACACAGTCCTCACAAATGGTGACACTGAACTCAGTGCAGAATCTAGACGTAACCCCCAGTGCGTAAGACATAGGAGAGATGGAGGTAAAGACAGACTTTAAACAACACCCCGAAGAAAGGGACAAAGCCAGAGCGGAAGTGTTCTAAAATACGGGGGGGATAGATTCTTTACAAGTCACTGTCATGGAGCATCGGGATGGTTCAGTCTCAAGCATCTGCCTTGGGCTCGGGTCATGATCTCGGGGTCCTAGGATCGAGTCCCGTGTTGGGCTCCCTGCTCAGCAGGAAGCCTGCTTCTCCCTCTGCCTGTCCCTCCCCCTGCTTGTGCTCTCTCTCTGTGTCTCTCTCTCAAATAAACAAATAAAATCTTAAAAAAAAGGGGGGGGGTCATGGGGCGGGGAGTTCTACTTTGAAAGAAAAAGAGAGGCATAGCAAATGCCACTGTGTAGCTTTACTGAGAGTAGTTTTAAAAGTCAGTTACAGAAGGGGCGCCTGGGTGGCTCAGTGGGTTAAAGCCTCTGCCTTCAGCTCAGGTCATGATCCTAGGGTCCTGGGATGGAGCCCCGCATTGGGCTCTCTTCTCAGCGGGGGGCCTGCTTCCTCCTCTCTCTCTGCCTACTTGTGATCTCTGTCTGTCATATAAATAAATAAAATCTTAAAAAAAAAAGCCAGTTACAGAAGACATTTGAAAATGGGTTGACTATTAAATGATTTTAATGAATTTTATGTTAATTTCTTTAAGTGTGACAAAAAGGATTATGATTATGCAGGAAATTTCTGCTGAGGTACTGAGGGGCAACATGTTAGGATAGCTGGCAACTTACTTTCAAGTTTCTCAGCCAAGAAACAGGGGGAAAGGAGATACCTATTATATGTGTGTATGTATACATATATTTATTATTTATAATATATAATTTGTGTGTACAGATAGAGTACAAATATCGCAAAATGTAAACAACTGTTAAATCCAGGTGGAAAGCCTAAGGGTATAAATTCAACTATTTTATCAGCATTTCTATGTGTTAATTTTTCATAACGGAAAACTGGAAAAAGGGGTACCTGGGTGGCTCAGTGGGTTAAAGCCTCTGCCTTCAGCTCAGGTCATGATCTCAGGGTCCTGGGATGGAGCCCCGCATCGGGCTCTCTGCTCAATGTAGAGCCTGCTTCCTCCTCTCTCTCTGCCTGCCTCTCTGCCTACTTGTGATCTTTGTCTGTCAAATAAATAAATAAAATCTTAAAAAAAAAAAAAAGGAAAGAAAACTGGAAGAAACTTCCTCCACATATTTGAAGCCTAATCAAGAAAAAACTATTTAAAAAAATGGTATTCCCTTGAAATCTATAGATCTGACCATCACCTCAAAAGAATCTCAAAATAAGCACAGCAATTTCTAAGTAACATAAGTTAGATGAGTTGTCAATACTAAAACTTCAGAAAAAGCTGTCATAAAAAATATTTTTGCTGACCACAAAAAATATTTTTAAAGGATATTTAATGTGGGAGGTGGGTAAATGCTCATACACTTTATAAAATGTGAGATTCGACTTATAAAAGCACCTATGAGTTTATTATTCTAAAGATTTTTATTTATTTGTCAGAGAGAGAGAGAGAGAGCACAAGCAGGAGGAGCAGGAGAGGGAGAGGGAGAAGCAGGCTCCTCACTGAGCAGGGAGCCCAACACGGGGCTCAATCCCACGACTCCAGGACCATCACCAGAGCCGAAAGCAGACACTCTACTGACTGAGCCACCCAGGCATCCCACGAGTTTATTAAAATGAACCTGGCCGAAACTGGACTTGAAGGTGCCACCCTTCATCCAGCCCCTCGACCTTGAACATCTCAGTCGCATACTTTCTACCCTCTGGATTTCCAAGGGATTATAGAAGTGTCTATTACTTATCAAACCATTTGTATGTGGAAGACTGTGGGACATTCTTCAGAAGCATACCTCTCCCAGACTGCATAATGCCACGAATTAAGTACTGATGATATGCCCATTGTACAGAGAAGGAAAACTGAGGGTTCAGGTCAGTGAAGTTGCCTAAGACCACATAGGCAGTCCAGGCAAAGTTGGGATGGAGGTCTGTAACTATCCCACCCTTTGGTAACTCTGTGTGGAGGCTGGTGGGCAGGCGGAATCAAAGTCACATGAAGAAGTCACTAACACCTGGAGACTCTTGGTTGGAATTTTATGGCAGGGAGGAGAAGGTTCTGTGGTCAGCTGGTGAGAAGGATGGACATTTTGGAGCTGGGATCATTTCATTGTGTCACCTGATTCACACCTTGGGATGCACCTTCCCTTCATAGCAGAGAGCTGGCCTAGATCTAAAAGAGCATGGAGGAAAACGCCAGGCACACATCAACTCTTCCAAAGCATGCCATCATGAGTGTTGGGGGAGAGGCTGCTCCCATAGGAAGTGACCAACATTCTTTGATCACACAGACACAAGTCCTCAGCACTGATCTTGTCATTTTCCTGTTTACATTCTTGAGTGAGTTCCCAAAGCCTGCTGGCAAATAGAAACCGGTTGTAGCCCACTTATGCTGAACCGCCTGAGAGGTTGGGATTGAGGAGGATAAGCTGTTGCCAAGATTCTTCCAGAGTTGATGTTTCTGATGCCATCCAGGCTGGCACTGTGACCCCTGGATGCTGAAAGCTTGGCTGTGTATTACACCACCTCTGCTCACTCAGCCACAGGCCACAGGACCTTTGCTTCTCTATTCTGGGCACTCACTGCAAAATCATCACGGAGTAACTCTTTGGGATTTGCCTCAGGCTCTCAACAATCCCATCAGGTCCCAGTGGGAGCATTTGATTGACTAAACTCCCAGTGTCTATCTACCAGGGAGCAGGGACAAGAATCACCAGCTTCCCTCAGTTAAAATATTGTGTCTTTATATACGTATACCTATGTGTATGTGTGTATGTATGTGCATATATACGTACGTGTATGCATTTATATGTACGTGTATATTTTTATATGTTTATATGCACATAGATATGTATTTGGAGTCAAGCAGAAGTCCCTTTTGCTCAGTCTTTTTGTTCTATTCGTGTTTTCAAAACAGTAGTTGACACCCCCCCCCCCCATCCCGCAACATTAGGAAGGACAATTGCTTTCCTCAGTCAGTTATTTCCAATGCGAATTTCATCCCCAAACACTCTCACCTAGAATTCTGTTAGACTGAATGTCTGGGCATCCCATGACAGTCACACTAACCCACAGAATTAACCATCACGGCAGGCCTTGAGGTTTCATTTAGCTTTACTCATTTGTCCAAGTCTTCTGTTCATCCAGGCACAAACGTCATATATCCCAGCTCTCTCCAGCAGAGATGTTCTTAGAAACTGGTGTGTATGTGTGTGTGTGCGCTTGCGCACGTGTGTGTGTGTATGTGAAAGAGAGAGAGTGCAGTTTTGTTACGAGATGGTGGGAAGGGGTGTCTGAGTCTCAGCTTCCTCACTTCCTCCCATGACCCAGTCTGGCTACTAGACTTCCAGTGCCCATGACTGTAACTGAGGCAAGAGTCCCACTGGGTGGCGAGGACTTCCCACCTGCTCACCTCCTGCCTTTGATTTCTCTGTCTTTTCTGTCAGCGAAAGAGTTGTCTATAGTCTGAGTTCAGATAGATATGTGTTGAACCTTGTTACTCGGCATTTCCCATAATTAGGGATTCACCAGGTGGAAATCTCCACCTTATATTTTAAAAAAACATTCCCTTATGTTTAAAGCAAATGATAGGGGCACATGGGCGGCTCAGTGGGTTAAAGCCTCTGCCTTCGGCTCGGGTCATGATCCCAGGGTCCTGGGATCGAGCCCCACATCGGGCTCTCTGCTCAGCAGGGAGCCTGCTTCCTCCTCTCTCTCTGCCTGCCTCTCTGCCTACTTGTGATCGCTGTCTGTCAAATAAATAAATAAATAAAATCTTTAAAAAAATTTTAAAGCAAATGATAGTGATTTTCCATTTTTGGTAATAAAAATGTTTACTTTTAAAATAGTCTGGTTTAGAGAAACAGCAAACCACTATCAGAACAGGTGTTACTCAGCTATGACTACTATCAGGAGAGGAACAGGCGAATGGGAAACATGAGCCTAGCACACTCCCTAGCACAGAGTGAGCCCACCATAGACATTTGATGAGTAAATGAGTAAACAGGAAGAAAAACTACCCTCACCAAAAGTTTTCCATCTTCATCGACTGTATGCGCCTCAAGAGCAATGCTGTCCACACTATGAAATTCTTAGAAAATTTTCCTCATCAACATTAGACATTTAAATCAGCTATGTTTACTAAAACTACAATGCAATGCCTTTTATAAGCAAGCCTATTTGTTTACTGTTCAACCAAAATAAATAATTTACATGAAATTAAAGACAAGCCAATGTATCTAGAATGAAAATCAGAACAGTGGTTGACCGTGGGTCTTGGTGGACTGGAAGTGGGCATGACGGGAACTTTCTGACATGATATAAATATTCCTGTCTTGACCGGGGTGTTGGATAAATGGGTACATCCATTTGTCCAAATGCATCTAATAGTTCAATTAAGATCTAGTATTTCACTATGTAAATTTTTTTTTAAGATTTTATGTATTTATTTGACAGAGATCACAAGCAGGCAGAGCGGCAGGCAGAGAGAGAGGAAGGGAAGCAGGCTCCCTGCTGACCAGAGAGCCCGATGCGGGGCTCGATCCTAGGACCCTGGGGTCATGACCTGGGCTGAAGGCAGAGGCTGTAACTCACTGAGCCACTCAAGCACCCCTGATTATGTGAATTTAGTTTCATTCATTAAAGACTAATAGAGATAACTAAATGATAAGCATAAAGACCAGGAGGTCCAACAGAATCTCCTGTCCTAATAGAGACGGCTTTTGTGCTGTTCCACGTGGTAGCCACCCACCCAACCACACTGGACAACTGAGGACCTGACATGTGCCCAGAGGAATGAGCGTCATCATGCCACTTAATCTTAATTAATTTAAGTTGATATGCAAACATAAGGCGAGTGGCTATCCTACTATCAGTGCATTTCTGGTCTCATTCCCAGCTGCCCGTTGAAATCACCTAAGCCCAGCCCCCACTCCCACCAGTTAAGTCAGGACCTGAAGTTGCTGTGGTCCAGACACTGATATGTTTTAATTATGGGACACTTGCTCCTTTCTTTTAATGTCATCCTTTCAATAAGAAATAAACAAATAAGAAAGACATCGTGGACTAGGTATAAAACTCAGCATGATCTCGCCGGTAAAAGCCATAAAAGATATGGCTACTTATTCAAGACCAATGTCCCAGTGGTAAATTTCCTGGATAAACTGACATGGATTTCTTATGATTTCATTTGTTTCCTTTGATGAGTTTCAACAGCAGTGAATGACTCGACTGTTGGGTCATGGAATCTGCCCACATGCTCTGAGATGGGCAGAACAGAACTCACCATCACTATTCTGCACCTGAAGATCTGGAGAGGTTAAATGTTCTGCTGCTGGTCACATGGTTGATGAGGGAAAAATTAAAAGTCAGGCCTTCTAATGGCGAGTACCATGTTATTTTTATCCCACAGCGAGACCAACAACTATTAAAGTGAACTGAATTAATACAGTGTTAAGGCTGGAAATTCTTTCCCCTGCTTGTGTTTACATTTGCAGTTCTAAATATGGAGAATGGAAAACACATTTCCAAATCTATTTAAGAGCAATGTTTCATAAACAAAATGCCACTGTTTAATGTTATATGTTCAGTTAAACTTGAGTTTGCCCAGTCAAAATCAGGAAAATCTAGATCCATCTGAAAGTAAATAGGTACACATTTTTTTGGAGTACGACTTGAACATACATATCAGAATTCATAAATGTGATCACATCCTTTGACTTAGTAATCCTCAGACTTAGCATCTGTTGTAAGATGCAGGGGGAGACTGATTAGTCCAAGAGTTTAGTGATTTCATCAGAACGGTCAAAAGTCTTGGAAGTATAGTTATGTCAACAGCCCAGGGAGAGTCAGATACATGATAACACACTCTTAAAATGAAATATTATGCTCTATTCAAAGTATCAGGTTTAAAGACAAACTAATGGCCCTGAAAACAGCTCATACTACTCTTAAGTTTTAAAAAGATAAAAAACTGGGGTGCCTGGGTGGCTCAGTGGGTTAAGTCTCTGCCTTCAGCTCAGGTCATGATCTCAGAGTCCTGGGATCGAGCCCCGCATGGGGCTCTCTGCTCAGCAGGGAGCCTGCTTCCCCTTCTCTCTCTGCCTGCTTCTCTGCCTACTTGTGATCTCTCTCTGTCAAATAAATAAATAAAATCTTTAAAAAAAATAAAAAGATAAAAAGTTGCATAGAATATGGTATACATATGCCAGAGGGGGGGCAAAGAGAGTAAAAACAAATTGGTAGAGCAACAGAATTTCTTCTCCATTCTCAGCAGGTGTAAATTACAGTGACAACTTTGAAGATAGCTTAACGCATCCCAGAAACCTTAAACAGGAGCCAATATTTCCACTACTAGGCAGACCCTTGATACCTTGTTTCTTCACCTGAGCTTTTACCTATGCGTAGTGTTTGAAAATCAATTTAATAGGCTGCAAGCAGCATCATTTCTTTATAAAATAGGTCATAGTGCATACCACATAATAAAGGACAGTGCTGCCTTGCAACTTTTTGTTCCAGTTACCCACACACACACAAATGTTTCAGGATTGCAACATAAAATGTATTAATTACTCTTAGCTATAAAAGAGTTTGAAATCCACTGATTGTCCTAGAAAGACTCCTGTACCTCTGCCCCAAAAAAGGACTCTTACCAGAAGATGGGTAGGAAATGTTCATAATGACTGAACAGAAACCTCAATGTCCATTCACGGAAGAACAGCTTACTAGATATTCAGCGTGCTTTGGTGCGCACCCACTAAATGCCAGTAGAGGCAGTCACTGTAACAGCAGCAAACCCATCTTCAAACGTCCCCGTGGAGAGATTTGACAACCCCTGGCTAATACTTTGTAAGCGCTCAGCGATTATTTGTTGAATAGATAAACTAACACAAAAATACATGAAACAGCCAGAAGAACAAATGGCTGACAAGATTAAATTAGGTTAAAGGGTGATAAGAACCAGAGTTTTATAATGAAATTTACCATAGCATTATCTGGTTAATTTCTGTAGACTCCTTTATTCACTTCCGCTTTTGGTCATCTTTTGGAAACTTTTTGGGCATTTAGGCTCTTCCTAACTAGCGAACAAACTGGACAGACAAAGTTCTTGGCCCCAGCGAGCTTATATTCTGCACAAAAACACGTTAACCAGGGAGCACATGGATGGGAGGATTTCCTGCTTCTGTATACCATTAAATAGTATTCTCTGCTCTCTATTCCATCCTGTGTTCATTTTATACTTCCCACTTGCTCATGTGGAGGCAGAAACAAAAGACCTACCTATTCCAGGGTCTACAGGTAGGGAACCCATGCAGGCTAAGCCACTTGAAACACCTAAGTTTTCTGGAATGAACATAAACTTCTACTTCTCAAAATCCATCAGTGTCTATCAACACTCAAGTAGCATGGATTCAGAAACAGCAAAACCCATTTTTATCAGCTAAATTGCTATATACATACTAAAGAAATGAAGTTAACTCAGTGAGGATAATTCACAGCCCTTAACCATGACCTGCTAATCATCTCAACTAGCCTGACTCTAGGTTATAATGAAGGAGAAAAGTGAATAAGGCGAAAACAACACATGAGCGCCACCCCTGCTGAAGAGAGCTCTTTAACAGCCGCCCCACCCCACCCCACACACACACACCCCAAATTAAAATTCAGGTGTTATTCTCTGTAAAGAATATTCCAACTAATTACAAAGCAACAGAGAAAAGATGGTTTCTCTTATTGAATACGGAGACACAAGCTGTTGTAGAAGCATGCATGATTTGTTTCAGGAAGAAGGTAAGAACACACACTTGGAACGTAACAGACGCACACATGACCCCCCGGACCCCCCCACCCCCCACCCCCAACCTCCAGCATCAGATATATTAGCTCTGAAGGCTTTTTTCTTACAAACCACATGGTTAACAACACAGCCACCCTGAGGGCAGTTTCTTATATTATATTATATTATGTATATTACATATATTTCTTATATTCCCTATACAATGGAAGTTTTGGGCCATATTGTGTCACATGTCACATGTCAGAAAAATGACTTTTTTTTTCAAAGATTTTATTTATTTATTTGAGACAAAGAGCTAGCAAGGAGAGAGAGAGAGAGAGCACAAGTGGGAGGAGAGGGAGAAGCAGAGCCTGAAGTAGGACTTGATCCCAGGCCCCTGGGATCATGACCTGAGCCAAAGACAGACGCTTAACCCACTGAACCCATTCCCGGTGCCCCAAAATGACATTTCTGATTGGCCAGTGTGAGTCATATGTCCATCCCTGGAATCAGGAAAAATGTCAACTCTAGTTGAAACACTTAGACTGAGGATGGCAGAAGGCCTGGTCCCATCAGATTAGCATTAGCTATTCAGCATTAACTAAAAGAAAGGAAACTATATACTGGATAGCCAAAAAAAGAGCACGTGTTTATCACCGATGATAAGTTTGTGTCTCCTAGAAGGAGAGAGTAAATGGGGTGTTGCTGCAAGGGGAGTCAATTTTCTAATTTGTAATGTTAGCTCATCTGTTTTAGCTTCATGTCAGGGTTCTTGTAAAAAGTCAATCAGCATGTAGCAAAAGTATTTCATTAACATCTGAGTAATGCTTTGTAGTTAAATACGATCGTTATTATCCAAGAGGCTGAGAATGTATCCTCTGGAAAAGTATATTTTTAAATATCTGAATCCCATCACTGCAACTCCGGTAACAAAGTATATGAACACAACAATTTGTTGGGGTCAAGACTATGATTCCTCCTTCCCTCTTATCTGATCAACAGAAGCCCACTGTTATTTAAGAAATCCACTCTCCTCCACAGTCCCGTAAGCTTCCGTAAGCTGTAATGCTAAAGACATCTTTTGGCTCTGTCACCCACAAGGACCTTGGAGTCCTTTGATGCAGTCGATGAAGAAGACTCAACAAAGTAGGAGGAGAGCACCCTTTTTAACCACCTGACATCAGACGTAATGATCATCACTTCTGCTCACACGTCATTGGTCAGAACTAGATGCACATTTGACCATGATACAAGAAAGACCAGGAAATAGAGTCACTAGCTGGGCAACCACTTCTTCTTTTTTTTTTTTTTTTTTTAAGTTTTAAAGATTTTATTTATCCATTTGACAGACAGAGATAACAAGTAGCAGAGAGAGAGAGAGGGAAGCAGGCTCCCCGCCGAGCAGAAAGCCCCATGCGGGGCTCGATCCCAGGACCCTGAGATCATGACCTGAGCTGAAGGCAGAGGCTTTAACCCACTGAGCCACCCAGGCACCCCTGGGCAACCACTTCTAAGAGCCAGTGCTATTCCACGGAATGCGGTTAGCCATGTCCACCATGTTGACTGAGACAGTAGTCAACCCTGAGACCAATTCTTGTCAAGGAAAGGGAAAGAAGGTGGAAATTCTTGAAGTCAAGAATACTCGCATATTGGTTTCCTATGGCTGTTATAACTAAGCATTATGAATGAAGTGCTCAAAAGCAACAGAAATTTATTCTCTCTCAGTTTGGGAGGCCAGAAGTCTGAAATCAATGTGCCAGCAGGACTGTGTTCTCTCTGAATGCTCTATGGAGAATTTTTCCTATCCTCTTCCAGCTTTTGGTGGCTCTAAGTAGTTTTTGGCCTAGAGATGCACAACTCCGATCCCTGCCTTCAATTTCACAGCGTTGTCTTCCCTAAGACTGGTTTCTTCCCTTCTTGTCTGCAAAGATGTCTTCTCTTCTAAGGTCACCTATCATTGGTTTAGGGCTTACCCTAATCCAAGACAATCTTATCTCAAGGTCCTTAGCCTAATTTACATCTTCAAAGTCTCCTTGTCCAAATAAAGTCCATTTACAGATTCTGGGTGGAGATATCTCTGTGGGTGAGTGGCATCAGGGAGACCACTATTCAAGCCACTACTTATCTTTGTGGTCCCTAGACTGGTTTAGGTTTAGTTATATATCTTCCATACCAGCTAAATAAGAGGAATTCATATAGTTTCAAGTAGCTAAGATGCTACAAAAATAGTTCTTTACTTAGAAATGAGAAATATTTTATAAGTGAATTGGGGGAAATCAGAGGGGGAGACAAACTATGAAAGACTGTGGATTCTGAGAAACAAACTGAGGGTTTTGGAAGGGAGAAGGGGGCGGGCGTCGGGTGAGCCTGATAGTGGGCATTAAGGAGGGCACATATTGCATGGAGCGCTGGGTGTAGTGCATAAACAATGAATCTTGGAACAATAAAAAATTAAATTAAATTTTAAAATATATATATAAAATTTCAAAACAAGTGCCAAAACAAAAAATAAGAGCAATAGGCATTGCCAGAGGACAGCCTGCATATGGGAAATAATGACAGTTATCAATACTATTTTTTCTGACTTTTATTAACTTGCCTGTTTGTGTATGAGGGGAAGTGGTGAGCTACGCGAAGGAATGGGATAGACCAGAGTTCAGATACAAGCTCAGACACTTATTAGATAGGTAATCATGGGAAAGTTATTTCACCTCCTTAAACCCCACATTTCTCTACATAAAATGGAGACAACTGTATTCCACAAGATGTTTTTGATAGCAAAGAATGAAAAAAATCTTAATAAGAAATACTATTACCTCATGTAATCTAATGTTCAGAGGTGGGGCAAGTTGAAGATATGGCTGGCATAAAGGTTCACTATTTATCCTAAGTCTTTATATTCTTACCTTCATTTCACTCTGTCATCCTTAGCATCATCTTCAAACTAATACTTGTTCTTCTTGTGACCAAAAGAAGACTGCAGTTGTTGTAGTCCATACCCAAAAAAGACAACATCCATTGGAAGAAGAAAGATGTCTCTTCCAATAAAATTGTAGCCCCCTCATGTTCCACTGACTGAATTGGTCCGTGTCCACCAGCCCACCTTAGCAAGATGGAAAGAGTGATCATGAATGGCTTAGAATCATATAGTGTCAAAGGGATGTTGAGAATTCAACCACAAATGTCTAATACAATTACCTACTCCCAGTTTCTGAATTAAATAGTGAAGGAATAAGTGTATATTGACCTAGCTTATTTCCTGGCATTTAGAAGGCATTAAAATCACAGTGGCCCAAACCAAAGAAATGTAATCAATAATTTAAAATCATCCAAAACAGAAAACACCAGGCCCAGATGTGTTCACTGAATAATTCTACAAAGCATTTAAGGAAGAAATTATACCAACTCTTTCTATTCTCTTCCAGAAGATAACAGAGAGAATATTTCCTAACTCATTTTATGAGGTCAGCATCCCCATAACACTAAAACCAGACAAAGACATTCCAGGAAAAGAAAACTACAGACTAACATTTCTCATGAACATAGACTCAAGAATCCTCAACAAAATGTTAGCACATTGAATCCAACAATGTATAAAAAGAATTATACACCATAAACAAATGGGTTTTCTCACAGGTATGCAAGGCTGGTTCAACATTCAAAAACCAACTAATATCTATTACATCAACAGGCTAATGAAGAAAATGTATATGATCATATCAATAGATACAGAAAAAAGAAATTAACAAAATCCAATACCCATTCATGATTTAACAAACTGAAAAAAAAAAAAAAACCTCAGAAAATTAGGAATGGAAAGAAACTCCCACGACCTGATAAACCTTCAGAAACCTAGAGTTACCAACATTTATATGAAAAACTCAAAACTTTCCCACTAAGATCAGGAACAAGGCAAGGTTGGTCCCTCTCACCATTGCTTTTCAACCTCAGACTAGAAGTTCTAGCCAATACAGTAAGACAAGACAAGGAAATTAAAGATATACAGATTGATAAAGAAATAAAGCTGTCTTTGTAGATGCCATGATCATCTATAGAGAAAATCCAAAGAATCAACACAAAAACTCCTGGAACTAAGAAATGATTATGACAAGTTTTCAGGATACATGGTTAATATATAAAAGTTCCTCACTTTCCTTATACGAACAGCAAGCAAGTAAAATTTGAAAATCAAAACATGTCACCATTTACATTAGCACCCCCCAAAATGAAATAGTTGATATAAATATAACAAAATATGTACCAGATCTCATGTGGAAAACTGCAAAATTCTGATAAAAAACATTAAAAAGTACTAAATAAATGGAGAGATATGCCATGTTTGTGAATTAAAAGACAATATTGTACCACATCAGTTCTTCCCAATTTGACCTATAGATTGAACAAAATTCCAATCAAAATACCAACAAGTTATTATGTGGGTTTAAACAAACTGAATCTAAAGGTTCTATGGAAAGACAAAGGACCCAGAATAGCCAACTCAGGATTGAAGGGGAAGAACCAAACGGGAGGACTGACACTACCCAGCTTCAAGACCTACTATAAAGTGACACTAATCAAGACAGTTTGGGATTGATAAGAGAATAGACAAATACATCAGTGGAAGAGAATAGACCCAAAGAAGCATAGTCAACTGATCTTTAGCAAAGCAAAACAAAACAAAATAAATAAATAAAAACATAAAGGCAATACAATAAAAATAAAGACAGTCTTTTCCAACAAACGTTGCTGGAGTAACTGGACATCCACACACAGAAAATGAGTCTAGACACAGAGCCTACACCCTTTACAAGAATTAACCCAAAATGGATCATAGATCTTAAGTGTAAAATGTGAAACTGTACAACTTCTGAAAGAGATACCACAGGAGAAAACCTAGAAGACCTTGGGTATGGCAATGGCTTTTAGATCCAACACCAAAGGCATGACCCATAGAAGATATAACTGATGAGATGTACTTCATTAAAATTAAAACTCCCATTCTGAAAAAGAATGTTAAGAGAATGAGAAGACAAGCCACAGACTGAAAGAAAACATTGGCATATGACAGGTCTGATTTAAAATAAAACCAAAACTGTTATTTAAAACATAAATAATTCTTAAAACTCATCAATCAAAAAATGACCATCCTGATTTTTAAAATGGCAAAAGACCTGAAAAGATACCCAGCCAAGGAATATATACAGATGCCCAGTAAGAACTTAAAAGGTGTTCAACAGGATATGTCATCCGGGAAATGCAAACTAAACAATGAAATACAACTATACACCTACTGGAATGGCCAAAATCCCAAATATTAACACCACCAAATGTAGGCGAGAATGTGAAGTGACAGGAAACTTCATTCATTGCTGGTAGAATCCACGTGACACAGTCACTTCCCAAGACCGTTTGGAGATTCCTTACAAAACTGAACATACTCTTACAATATGACCCAGCAATCATTCTCCCTGGTATTTATCAGGGAGACTTATGTTGACACAAAACCTGAGCATGGATGTTAATAGCAGCTTTATTGGAAGCAACCAAGATGTCCTTCAGTAGGTGATGGATAAACCACTACATCCAGATAATGGAATATTGCTCAGTGCTAAAAAGAAATGAGCTATCAAACCATGAAAAGACCTGGAGGAGACCTGAATGCATATTACTAAGTGAAATCGACGCCAATCCAAAATGCCTACTAGGATTCCAACTCTGTGACATTCTGGAAAAGGCAAAACCATGAAGACAATTAAAGGATCACTGGTTTCCAGACGTGAGGGGGGTGGAGGATGAAGAGTCCGAGAACAGGAGATTTTTAGGGCAGTGAAATTATTCTGCTTTGTATAGTGATGAATAATGTGTCATAAGTTCGCAATACCAAGAGTGAACTCTAGTGTAAAATCTGGGCTTTGGGTAATAATGATGTCAATACAGGTTCACCCATTGTAGCAAGTACACCCCTGTGGTACAGGTTGTCCCTAATGAGGGAGGCTATGTGTTGGGGCAGATAGGGAGTATATGGGAACTCTCTGTACCTTCCATTCAATTTTTTAAAAAAGATTTATTTACTGATTTATTTATTTGACAGATAGATCACAAGTAGGCAGAAAGGCAGGCAGAAAGAGAGAGGGGAGGAAGCAGGCACCCCGCTGAGCAGAGAGCCCAATGTGGGGCTCGATCCCAGGACCCTGAGATCATAACCTGAGCTGAAGGCAGAGACTTAACCCACTGAGCTACCCAGGCACCCTTCTTCCATTCAATTTTGCTGTGAGCCTAAAACTACCTTAAAAATTAGAGTTTAGGGGCGCTAGGGTGGCTTAGTGAACTGTATTATATGACATAAACACAGTTTATATACATACACAAAAATATGTAATATTTAATCAGCCCCTGCTCACTGCCTGTATACTTCCTTGTAAATTCCATCTCAACACTCACCTGTCTCTGCAAATACCTTGTTTATTTTCTCTTTCTATATAGATCTTTTCCTGCATCTAAAATCCTATATCTATAACCCACAGAAATGAAATGTGTCCTCAAAAGATTTGCCATTATTTCAGGTTTTCATGTGTGAATGCTTTAACACAGGCTTAAAACTGTAAGCTATTCCTTAAGGAATGGGACCACATTTTAACATTGTTCTTCCTCTCCTTTAGCACCTTGAGGTTTCTTCAGTATATAGAGAATAGTTAACCACTAATGTCACTGCAAAGTTGTTTAAAAGACAAGCTACCCAAGCCATTCAAACACATTTGAGAAGAACCATCCCTTTGGAAACAGTGATATAAGATCGAAACTAAATCTTTCAGTTTCTCACCATGAGAAGTCTAAATAATGCATCGGTGTATTTGCTGGTAGTTTTATACTTATATAAATATTCACATACACAATTTAAACCTAAGGTTTTTACCCCCATGTCTTATTTTCTATGCCACATAATCAGTGTGATAATTAAAGTTTCTAGGAGTAGTACACAGCTGTTAGGTGCCACAAATATATTAAGCCACAAAAGTCTATTTGAAGGCGACATTTCTGAAAAAGGCTCACCACCTCATCTGTGGTAAGTCTTACAGCCTTTCACTCAGTATAATTAGGTTCAACGGCCAAATAAAACGACTGCATTTAAGCCTGACAACTGAAGGTCATATTCAAAGCTGGAGGGAGGACATAGCAGAACATATGAGATGGAGTTTCTATAAAAAAAACTTTCCCTCACCCTTTAGTGTCTGTACACACATCATCCACATTTCAGGACTAGTTATTTGTCTCACTCCTACAGATGCTGAAAGAAAATCAGTGCCAGGCCGGGAAAGTCCCATATTAGTGAAAAAAAAAAAATCAGCATTTCATAATTATTAAAATTTTAAGTGTCCAAACTACCTAAAGCAGTCCTCAGGTTCAGAGCAATACTTATCAAAATTTCCAACAGCATTTTCAACAGAAATAGGACAACCAATCCTCAAATTTGTATGGGATGACAAAAGACCCTGAATTAGGCAAAGCAATCTTGGGAAAGAACAAAACAGCATCAACAGCATCATGTTCCCTGATTTCAAACTAAGTTACAAAACCATACCAATCAAAACAGTATGCTATTGGCATAAAAACGGACCTATAGATCAATGGAGCAGCATAAAGAGACTAGAAGTATCCCTAGGCATATAGGGTTAATTTATGACAAAGGAACCAAGAATACACAATGCGGAAAAGACAGTCGCTTCAACAAATCATGCTGAGAAAAGTGACAGCCACGTGCAAAAGAATGAAACTGGTTCCCTATCTTACGCCAGACACAGAAATTAACTCAAAATGGAGTGCAGACCTGAATAGAAGACCAAAACAATAAGACACTTATTGGAAACATAGGCAGAAAACTCCTTGATGTTGCTCTTGGTATTGATTTTTGGGGATTTGACTCTACAAGTATAGGCAGCAAAAAGCAAAAAGAAACACGTGGGACTATATCAAACTAAAAAGCTTGTTCACAACAAAGGAAATCATTAACAAAATGAAAAGTTAACATTCTGAACAGGAGAAAATGTTTGTAAATTATACATCTGATAATGGGGTTAATATCCAAAATATATAAAGAATCCGTACAACTCAATGGCAAAAAAACCAAAACAATTTAATTTAAAAGTGGGCAGAAGATCTGAATGGACATTCTTCCAAAGACATATTGTTGGCCAACAGGTAAATAAAAAAGGTGTGGAACATCACTAATTGTCAGGGAAAAGCAAATCAAAACCACAGGAGATGGTACCTCATAGCTGTCAGAATGGCTAAAGGTAAAATAACAAGAAATAACAAGTGTTGGTGAGGATGTGGGGGAAAGGGAACCCTCGTGCACCACTGGTGTGTAAATTGGTGCAGCTACTGTAGAGAACAGTATGGAGACACCTCAAAAACTTTGAAATAGGTCTACCGTATGACCTAGCAATTCCACTTCTGGGTATTTATCTGGAGAAAACAAAAAACAGTATGGGGGTTCCTCAGAAAGTTGAAGATAGAGCTGCCCTACAACCCAGCAATCACACTACTAGGTATTTACCCCTAAGATACAAACGTAGTGATCTGAAGGGGCACGTGCACCCGAATGTTTATAGCAGCAATGTCCACAATAGCCAAACTATGGAAAGAACCTAAATCTCCATCAACAGATGAATGGATAAAGATGTGGTATATACATACAGGGGAATACTATGCAGCCATGAAAAAAACACAAAATCTTGCCATTTGCGACAACATAGATGGAATTAGAGGGTATTAGGCTAAGTGAAATAAGTCAATCAGAGAAAGACAATTATCATATGATCTCACTGATATGAAGAATTTGAGAAACATGTCAGAGGATCATAGGGGAAGGGAGTGATAAACGAAACAAGATGAAACCAGAGAGGGAGACAAACCATGAGACCCTTAGTCTCAGGAAACAAACTGAGGGTTGCTGGAAGGGAGGGTGATGGGCAGGATAGGGTGGCTGGGGGATGGATACTGGGGAGGGTATGTGCTGCAAATTGTGTAAGAGTGATGAGTCACAGACCTGTACCCCTGAATCAAATAATACATTATATGTTAATTTAAAAAATACTAATTCAAAAACGTATAAGCAACCCTATGTTCATTGCAGCATTATTTACAATAGTCAAGATACAGAAAGTGTCCACTGATGGATGAACAAATGAAGAAGACGTTATACACACACACACACACACACACACACATACACACACACACTGGAGTATTATTCATTCAAAAATAAGAATGAAATCTCGTCATTTGCAGCAACATGAGGGACCTTGAGGGCATTAAGCTAAGCAAAACTAGTTTGACAGAAATACAGTATGATCTTACTTATACATAGAATCTAGAAAAATGATTTATAAAACAAGTTCAGAGACTCAGAGATGGTTGCCAGAGGTGGGGGTTGAAGGTGAGGGTTCACAGAGGGGGGTCAAAAGGTACAACCTTGCGGTCACAAGTAAGTCATGGGGATCTGACGCATGGCATGGAGACTGTAGTCAATAATACTATATTGCGTATTTGAACATTGATAAGAGTAAATCTTAAAAGGGAACAAAAATTTGTAACTATGTATGGTGACAGATGTTAACTGATAGATATAATTTTTAAACTTTTGTAGGCAAGCTTCTTTCTGAAAAGCCCAACTTCATTCTATCAAAGATATCAAGTCATATAGCTCTTAATAAAACAATTTTTTGAAATTTGAATGGGATTTTATCATTTTTATTAACATTTTTTCCCAGGTAATTCCATGAAAACGTGTAAGCTGTGAGCGTGAGCCTCTATGAATGAAATGCCATGTTCATGTCATAATCCCTACACACAACACAGGGCACGAACCTACAATCCCAAGATCACGAGTCACATGCTCTACTGATTGAGCCAGCCAGGCGCCCAATGAGAATTAATTTTTTAAGAAAGCAGGTCCTTGAGAGGAAAAGAAGGTCCAGGTCATGAGTTGCCTTCAGTGACATCTTCTTAACTGAGAATGATATCTCAGTATTTATGTTTTAGGATACTGATGGTTTTTGAAGAGCACACCCCAGCCCAGTTAGCCTTTGTCTGATGTTTCATGATTTGATCCGAGTTTGCACTTCTGGCAGGAACTGGTGCTGTGTTTGTCTGAATGCACCCTATCAGGAGACACTTGATGACAATTTGTGCCATTAATAATAAATGGTTAGCTGTGGTCATGGGTTAAGGTGACTATTGCTAGGTTTCTCCACTATAAAGCTACTATTTTACCCTTTGTAACCAAAAAACATTTCATGGAGGAGGTATAAAAGCAATTTGAAAATTTTACTTTAAATCCTAGAAATTATCAATTAAATGCTTCCCCCCTTTTTTGTTCTCATTAGTATAAGCTATCCACAATCCTGAATTCTCAAGAGGTTTAAAAAAAACCCATTGTATCTGAAACACTCATGTATTTCAAATGATATTAGATATGTCTATTCTATATAAAATATAAACTTTTCTCATACATTTTTAAGGGCAGAAATACTCTCATGGTTATAGGTACTTGATGAAGGATAAAAGATTTCCATTTTTATATTCATTCTTATTATTCTTGAAACTACACTCTTACTCACCCCCAAAATTTAGATGGCAGCTGATTGTAGTTCAAAGCAAGGCAAGGTCTGTATTTTCTAAGAAATGTTTATTTTGGAGAAGTGCTATTGGCACATCTTATCCTTTTGGCATTAAATATAATCTAACTACAGGGGGGAAAAGTCAGCATTGGATGTAGTTCAGAATAGTTGTGATTGTCTTCTGGATAAAGTAGCAAAAACACTTGTTTATAGACATGTCTCATTATTTAATAAAGACATCAAGAGGGTTTTGCAACAGTGTCTCTGACAGTTCCATGCAGAGTGGTTTGGGGCGGGGGAAGGAGTGATAACAGATACCACATGGGAAGTTACTGCTGTTAATCCAAAGAAGAGATACTGATGCACCAAAATATGAGTCAGGAGAGGGGCGCCTGGGTGGCTCAGTTGATTATGTGTCTGCCTTAGCTCAGGTCATGATCCCAGGGTCCTGGGATGGAGCCCTGCATCCAGCTCAGTGGGGAGTCTGCTTCTCCCTCTCCCCCAACTGGTGCTTATTCTCTCTCTCAAGCTCACCCTCCCTCTCTCTTTCAAATAAATAAATGAAAACTATTTTAAAAAGATAATTCAAACAATGAATCAATAGGAATTAATGACTATATGGACAGTAAGAGTAAGAGAGAGATGCCAGGACAGTCCTCTGGATTCAGGCTGAACAACCGAGCGGACAGACTGTCATTTACTAAGAAGGGGAGATGGGGGAGGTAGAAGGAGTTTTGCTCCTGTTGCTTCTGAGACACCCTCAAGGCATCAGGTGGATACACTCAGGAGGCAGTGAACCGTTCAAGTGTGGAGCAGCAAACAGGTCAGGGTGGGACCACTGGCCCAAGTGCTCCCGGGTGTTGACATGAATCTGGTACTTCCAATTGTTCAATTAGTTTTCACCAAATGGAAGCTTTTTTAATACTCACAACTGCCATATTAAACAGAGGAAGTGAGCAGGAACTAGTTTTAGAGCACAATAAAATACAACTTAGCAATCAAAAGGAATGGTTACACCTCGTGTAAGAGTCTTATAGACTTTATGATGAACAAAAGAAGGCAAAGCCAAAAGCTTATATGCCTCATCATCCCATTCATAGGACTCCCTGCAGAGGAAGAACTGCAGAGATGAAGTACAGATCAGTGGCTGTCAAGGGTTAAGGGTTGGAACTGACTACGCAGGAGCAGCATGGGGAAATGTTTCTGAAGGCGAGGTTAGCCGCTCTGTATCCTGAATGCAGGGCTAACTAAGAAGCTCTATGGCTTTGTCAAAACTCACAGAGCTGTGCAAGTAATAAAGTGAATTTTCATGTATGCACATTTTTGAGGATCCATTTAAAGGATCTGGAGCAATGGAGGGTGTTTAGGAAGACCTGTCTGGCTTCAGTGTGAAGAATGATGTGGGGGGCACCTGGGTGGCTCAGTGGGTTAAAGCCTCTGCCTTTGGCTCAGGTCCTGACCCCAGGGACCTGGGATTGAGCCCCAAGGTTTTGGGGTCTGCTTTGGGCTCTCTGCTCATTGGGGAGCCTGCTTCCTCCTCTCTCTCTCTCTGCCTGCCTCTCTGCCTACTTGTGATCTCTATCAAATAAATAATGAAGAAAATATTTAAAAAAAAAAAAAAAAGAAGAATGGGTCAGACATGTCAAACCCCAGAGACACAAGACTCGGCTATGGGTATTGCATTAATTCCAGTCAGATCTGGCTGTGGCATGGAGTCGGGAGGTAACAATGAGGACAGAGAGGAGCAGATGGGTTTCAGAGATAATATGGGGTAAAACTGGCAGGAAGGAAGGACTACGAAATCAGCTCACGTTTTTCTCTTAAGGGAGTGAATGGATAGTGAGGTCATTCTCCAAGAGAAAACTGGCTGTAAGGAAGATTTCAGGGGGAGACCAGTAGCTCGGCTGAGGATATGTTAGACCTTGTGAAGCAATTGTAAGTGTTGAGGCTGATATTTAAGTGGTGCCATGGCTAAAGTAAAACACTTGTATTCTGTCCAAGTAACGGAGAAGAATGACATAATACACTATATTTGTATAGCTGACATTTCCGGGAACCCAAAGCAGTTCATAAAAAATGCAAAGTGTGTGTTTTGTTTTGTTTTTGTTTTTTTCAATTCATTGAATTAGTCTTCCTAGAGACGCTTCTAGTTTGGGACTCAGAGACTTTTTCTATTAATTGTTGTCCCCACTATGGGACAAAACTGGTGACTAGAGCTTGAACAACAAGGGCCCATATGGGGTTCCCTGCAGTAGCTTCAGCCTCTCTCTAGGTCGTGCTGGGAACTACTCCGCTGACATCAGGCTCTTAAAATGAAAAAGTGGAGTAGAACAGATGTTTTCAGGAGTCCTTGAAAATCATTCTTCTACTATGGAGGTTCAGATAACCTTTAATTTTACAACTCAAGGACAGCAAGGAAAAACACCAGCCGGCATCGCATCACCGTTTTCAGTGGGTTTCATTACGTTCATGGTGCTTCGTCCTTAAAAAGACCAGTTGGATTTTTTGTTCTCGTTAGGGCAGGAAGAGTCGATACCAAGCCCACCCAGCAGAGCTAGAAATAGTCATTTTCCTCGCTATCCTCTCCAACAAAGCAGAAATAAGCCAATAAGGAGCAGGGGTTCCCAAAGCCAAGAATGACGACGTTACTTCTTGGTGTTCTGAGCTCTATTGTCTCAACCACATACATGACATTCAAGAACATTGTATTCCTTAAGAAGCATTTATCTATTATTTCTGGTAGGTTCTTCCTTAACCTTGACACAGTGCTGGACAGGCATTCAGAATTCAGAAGGTACCAGTTGATTGTGACACAAGGTAATGAATCTGAAAAGGTTTGAAATCTGAAAGGTCAATTTAAATATTGACCGCTTTGGGTCAATACTTAAATATCTTTCTTTCTCCATCTTACAGTCTGCTCCATTCTGCAACCTCAGCCCACACACAAACTATTTTCTTCACTTCCGTGTCTCCCTCCCTTCCTCCCTGTTGGCTTCCTAAAGGAGGGAGGAGCCTGGTTTGCATGCGAGGGGATGAATCAAGTGCCTTATGAGGATCACTTCAATGATTCCTAAAGGAGGGAGGAGCCTGGTTTGCATGCGAGGGGATGAATCAAGTGCCTTATGAGGATCACTTCAATATGTCTGAGGGATCCCGTGGAGACTAAGTGGGATTCAGAGTCAGCCTGAATCTGAGGTCCGGGTGGTAGTGACCTTTCTGGAGACTGGTCCTCGGTGGGGAAGTTGGAGAAGGGGAGCAGGGCCGAGAGGAGGAGATTCTGTGTGATAGGCTTAGGGTGGCGGTAGAAGGGCCCTGATGGAGAGAACAGGATGACATCAGTTGCCTCGCCCAGACCTCAGGACGAGGTGTGATTCTTGAGTAGAAAGAAATAAATAGCAGTTCTGTAGCAAATTCACTGTGTGATAAATTCTTCAATGACTTCATGAGTCATAGGACACAAGCAAAATTACTTTGAATCCACAGTGACCAAGTCTATACCTTGATTTAAGATGCTCAGCATTTTTGTTTTTGCTTTTTAACATCACTAGAGTCTTTCAGAATATGATTCCAGCACTCCACCTTCATGAAAAAAAAGAGACTAAATGGGTATTTACCCCCAAAGATACTGACGTAGTGAAAAGAAGGGCCATCTGTACCCCAATGTTCATAGCAGCAATGGTCATTGTCTCCAAACTGTGGAAAGAGCCAAGATGCCCTTCAATGGATGAATGGATAAGGAACATGTGGTCCATATACGCAATGGAGTATTACGCCTCCATCAGAAAGGATGAATACCCAACTTTCGTAGCAGCATGGACGGGACTGGAAGAGATTATGCTGAGTGAAATAAGTCAAGCAGAGAGAGTCAAGTATCATATGGTCTCACTTATTTGTGGAGCATAAGGAATAACACAGAGGACCTGGGGAGATGGACAGGAGAAGTGAGTTAGGGGAAATCAGAGGGGGGGGACGAACCATGAGAGACTGTAGACTCTGAGAGAGAAATTGAGGGTTTTGGAAGGAAGGGGGCGGAGGGGTTGGATAAGCCTGGTAGTGGGTATTACAGAGGGCACGTATTGCATGGAGCACTGGGTGTGGTGCATAAACAATGAATCTTGGAATACTGAAAAGAAATAAAATAAAATGGGAAAAAAGAAGACTACATGGTTGAATAGCAGTTAACCAAGTGAAGCCTGGGGAGGAGGGGAGGACAATTCAGGTGAAGTAGACAGATAAAGCAAAAGCACAAGAAGCCAGAATCTCATGCAGCTCCTTACTGATGGAGCTTGAAGTCACAAGACGCAGTACTGGGCTAGGCATAACACTGAAGAAGAGGCACCTTGTGAAGCAAGGGTGGCCAGCTCCAATCCAGCATGGTGGCTTCCTGAGGAGCTCCGTACGGGAGAAGTCTGGGGCTGCATTTAGGGTCATCAGCAACGTCATGATCAGAGGGAAGGGAGGAGAGTGACGGCGTGTGCCGGGATCTGAAGTTTCCACCTTGGCAATGAGGCGCCATTGAAGGCTCTTTGCCCCCAGCAGATGTGGCCTTACACACATGAATTGTATACCACCAGAGTGTATTCACTAAGTTTGGCCTATTTTCCTCGAGCCTGAGAGATCACTGATCAATATTCAGTGATTGCATTCACAGTATTCGTTGTATCCTAATTAATCCATCAAGGCATTCTAGAAAGGCTGAAAGATATGCTGATTTAGCCAATAATGTAGATTCCCTCTGACTCTTTTTTTTTAAAGATTTTATTTATTTATTTGACAGAGAGAGATCACAAGTAGGCAGAGAGGCAGGCAGAGAGAGTGAGAGGGAAGCAGGCTCCCTGCCAAGCAGAGAGCCCGATGTGGGACTCGATCCCAGGACCCTGAGATCATGACCTGAGCCGAAGGCAGAGGCTTAAACCACTGAGCCACCAAGGCGCCCCAATTCCCTCTGACTCTTGAAGACTTGGCTGGTACAAGACTCAGCCGCGGTATAACATCTACAGTTTTTTTTATCCCTCATCTCACTGTCACCTCTGGCTTAATGGGTCCCTAAAAGGCTGCTGTGACATGGGCCGGCCAAGTAGCAAGTCCCCTTACCCCCTTAGTAGCCAACTCTGGGTTGTTATTTGAACCTTTTAGATTTGATTTCTCATTTTCTTGATTTTCTTTGGGTTTTCCTGAGATTGGCAGGCCAAAGAAAGATCTCCACCTAAATATACTCAATTACAAACTAGCAACATTAAAAAAGAGAGAACTTTGTCTTCTGAAAAGAATTACCCTCAATGCTATTATACAGATGTTGGGGTATATATAGATGTTGGGGTAAGGAGAGACCATCACTACCCATGACTTTGAGGTTTACAGTTTGGGTAGTGAGTTAACAATGGCATGTTGAATCATAACAAAATTTGGAAAAGGAGGTAAGAAGAAAAAGACAACTGATTTAAAGTAGACATATCTAGCTACTAAATGTGAAGCCTTAGTTCATATTAGGGCATTATAAAAGTATATACTCAGACTTGATCAAGAACCTATCCATGGGGCTCCTGGGTGGCTCAGTGGGTTAAGCCGCTGCCTTCAGCCCAGGTCATGATCTCAGGGTCTTGGGATCGAGTCCCACATTGGGCTCTCTGCTCAGCAGGGAGCCTGCTTCCCCCTCTGTCTCTCTCTGCCTGCCTCTCTGCCTACTTGGGATCTCTCTCTGTCAAAAAACAAACAAACAAACAAACCAAAAAAACCTATCCATAATAAATTTCTTTGTAGCTATAATATAATTAAGGTTTTTTGTTTGTTTTAAAGATTTTATTTATTTGTTGGAGAGCGCAAGAGCAGGAGCAGGGGGAGCAGCAGAGGGAAAAGCAGAGTCCCCACTGAGAGAGGAGCTCAGTGCGGGACTTCATCCCAGGACCCTGAGATCATGAGCTGAGCTGAAGTCAAGAGTTAGACACTTAACCGACTGAGCCACCCCAGCACCCCATTATGTTTTGAAGATTATATTATTTAATAAACAGCTACAAATCTTTCGGTGTTCTAACAGTCATTCCTTTTCAGCCATTTAATTTTCTCTATGGCTCTCCACAAAGTTTTTTGTTTCTCTTACATTTTGGTGCACAGAATTGAATATAATATACCTGCAAAGACTAGAAAATGTTTGTATTCTAACTTTTTAATCATTCTCATTTCTTTGGATACACTCATGTTGCCAGTAGGCTTCTAGAATCCTCCATGTGGGCACCACACAATTCACAGACACTACGCCATTCCTGTGCACCACCAGGCTCAACATGCTGGCTTTCATCCTCAAGCTTTTCTGCAACAGTAACAAGATGGCTGCTTTAGTCCAAGCATCACCTTCTCTCGGGACAGTATCGCAAAAAGGAAGAAAGGGGACAAGAACATAGTGTACACTTCCCCTGTTTTGACAAAGGGAAAAAAATTATCAAGACGATCCCCTAGATAATAACCCATTATTTCTCATTGGCCAGAAGTGAATCACATGGCCAGTCCTAGGTTTAGGAGAGGATGTGGGAATGAGTATCTGGCAAAAATCAATGGATTGCCAAGACTAGAGTAACCCATAACTTATCCCTTTGATCTGACACCTCCAAAATAATAATAATAATAATAATAATAATAATAATAAGCCAGGGCTATTTTATCCAAAAAGAAAAAAATCAGGAATAACTTTTAAATAAGCAACCAACATTTTCTGATACATTTCCCCCTGAAGAATGAGGAGTAGCCTACAGAGGTGAAGGGTTTTCCTGATGTAGGGATTTGGTAGATCATAGAGAATACCAGAAGATGAGAAAGTTGAGGTGGAGGAAGAGATGATTTTCATTCAGGGACACACAAACTTTGAAATGAGTCTGGTGCATTGATGTGGAGGAATTTTGGCAGATGGGGCAAAATGGGGGGCTAGACCTTCACAGAATGCTGTGCACTGGAAAGAGAAGTGAGAGCCATCTAGAGAAAGTAGAGGGAGAAGGGAAGGGAAGGGAAGGGAAGGGAAGGGAAGGGAAGGGAAGGGAAGGGAAGGGGAGGGGAGGGGAGGGGAGCGGAGGGGAGAGAAGAGGAGAGAGGAGAGAGAAGAGGAGCGGAGGGGAGGAGAGCTGGTATGGAATACCAATATTTAAAGGATGAGAAGAGAAATTTAGACCCTGGAAGCCTGCTCAGAAAGTTAAGTCACTCAGCGGTAAGAGAAAAACCAGGTTAGGATTAATACCATAAAAATGCAGAAAAGGTTTCAAGAAAGGACTGATAAAGAGAAGTTAAATACAGTGAAAACGTCAAATAAAATAAAAGTGGGACGTGTCAGTGATGCAACCAGACAGTTAAAATACCACTGCTTGATAGCAGTATTTTCAATAAAATGATTAAGAAGAAGACAAATTATAGTGGATCAAAGAATAAATGAGAACCAAGGGAAAAGGGGGAAAGTGTTTGAGTTACAACACAAAGGGAGACACAGAGACATGCACACACACAATGTAGTTATCACTGAGGTTTGTGTAAATTTAAAAAATAAAAGTGATAGACATTTTAGGCACTATGATTTTTTTTTTCTGTGTGTCTTTTCAGACATCGCTTAAATGACCTCTGGTGTCTGATGGTGGACACATGTGTGTATTTGCTATGAATTCTTCAATCTCATTAATGCTGTATAATTCAACCTGGGATTTGAGCTTAATTCCAATTCTTACTAGCTCTGTGACCTTGAGCTATGGGTTTTGTCCAAGGTAACACACCTGGTTTGTAAGGTAATTGGGCTTCCAATTCAGGTCTGACTCCAAAGCCCATATTATTTACCGCCGAGCCTTCTGGGGAACCTACTGGTGGATGAGTGAGCTCCAACTCTTCTAATGACAGCGTGACTTCAGTTTTTCCACACGAATCTGTCTATCCTCCCCTCCCCAACACCCAGACAAAACAGAGGCTATATGAGAAGAGATGAGAAAGAGGTCCTCGGGTCCAGAATTCTGTCAAGAGATAGGAGCACGGGGCACCTGGATGGCTCAGTCAGTTAAGCATCTGCCATCCGCTCAGGTCATGATCCTGGAGTTCCGGGATCAAGTCCCATATTAGGGTCCCTGCTCAGATGGGAGTCTGCTTCTCCCTCTGCACAACCCCCCCGCCAACCCTGCTCTTATGCTCTGTCTCTCTCTCACTCTCTTCCAAGTAAATAAAAAAAATCTTTGGAAAAAATAAAAGAGATAGTAGTCAAAGGGTTAGTCTCCATACTCCTAAGGATGAGAGGTCCACACCTTGCTCTTTCTTAGAATTCCGAGGCAGCTATAGCTGAGAAGCAGATAACCTGTTACACAGACAAGTTCACTAGCAAAGGGTTGTGTGCAAGAGGAGTGTAACTAAGTGATGCCTATGACATAAACCAGTCACATTCAATATGCACAGGCCATGCTATACTCATTGTGGGGACCTGCCAAACAACACCATCGATGATAATAACCGGTACGTTAATTATGCCATCAGAAGAGTAAAAAAAAAAAATAATGTCAGGACAAAAAAAAAAGCTCTATTCATTTGAAGTCAACCACTCATATTTTAAATCATTTAGACATGTAATGTAGGGAGCTGTTTTTCCTGGGAAGAGAGCAAATAAATTATTACAAAGAGCTTCAAAAGAAAAATGATTGTTATCTTAAATTTCAGCTATTTTTTAACGGGTTTTCCATGGCCATAGGCTTGACTTTTTTTGCATTTTACTTTCTCTCTTCTACTCGTGAAGAGACAAAAAATGACAGCAGCTAATGCCAGGTCCTTTGAGCAATTGCCCTGTAACAAAGCAATTTAGAGAGGCAAACAGAGGATGGAGTCAACTTTTATGAGAGAGTTGCTCATGTTTTCCTCTGCTACAACTTTTCCACTCAGATATTTTATGACAACTACGGTCTCCAAGGACCAACTACGCAAAGTTAAGACTGATATTTTGTAATAAGACTTCCCTTACTACTTAATCGTTGCAATGTGACAATAAAACTATCTGCGTGGAAGGGACCAGCTCCGTGAACTGCTCAAGTCCAGAAATCAACTGTCTACAAGGATTCCTTGTTTTATCCTGGGATGCCAAGTTTTACTCTCAGACAGACTCCGAGTCTGAATTTTCTGATGCCATCCATGGGAGGAGCAATTTGGTTTATTTTTATTTTTTTATTTTTTCACCACGATGGGAATATAAAATTTTAACAATCGGAGTGGTTTTCCATTAAACAGTGAAAGACTCGCCATCAGAAGTGCTTAGAATAATAGAGATGCTGATATGTGGTAACCTGTTCTTACTCCATAGGCAGAAAAACCAGAATTCCCAGAATTCCCAGAATTCCCGAGATGTGTTGAATCACTGGCCTGGACAGTATGCTCCGTAGGCAAGTTCTCATTCAACGCACACAGAACCTCCAGACTGAGAACTAGTATCCTCTCCATACTCCAGAGGACAAAGCTAAGGTTTAAAGACACTAAATAAGCCTTCAGAGTCACACAATTATTAGTGGCAGCGGGCAGACTCAAACTTGGGTGGTTTGAGGTGGGAGTCTACTACTCCCAACCCGTGTTATAAAGAAAACAGGAGGCGTCCATTACCATAAGGAATGAAAACCCTCACCCAGAAGACCACGTCGAATGAGTTGATGAGTTACTTAATACAACAGCAAAAAGGGGGAGTAAGAAAGATTTATTTAAGCAATATATATAACATTTAAGAGACCTATAAATATGAAGCTTTTATTTTCATTTTTTAATTTTTGGTATATGAGAACATTTTGAAAAAAAAATTAGACAAAACTAAATGGATGACTTCTGTTCAGAACTACTTTAAGAAGAGTAAAGCTTGGGAAGTTCTGCACATTACCAGGCTGAGCCCTCGGGACGTTTTCTAATACTTTCCGAGAGGCGAAGTATTTGTGTCAGTGTGTTTGGTTTTTAAAGACTCAAAGGAGGAAAGAAAAAGATGCATTTTATTACTAGGGACGTACTATCTAGTTAGACCATTTTTTCCCTGAATCGATGCTCCATAACGGGCTCCTTGTGTCACAGACTGTTACAAACGGATGAGCTGAAAGCCCATCACTTAACCACTGACCCACTGACCCAGTTGTTCCAGAATGGAACAACTGAATGAGATGAAAGCCATGGTCTCTGAGGTGTCCAGGCTTTTTAGTCTGAATCTGGGTCAAAGGAGGCACTTCTGAGCATGGAAAAGGGCACTACTGATTCTGAGTCAACAGACACAAAGTTCTAGACCTTCCATCACCCTAGCTAATGCCCACCCTCCAGTCACCTCTTGGTACTACTGCTATCTGCTGGGGTAGTAGACACCCTTTCTGGAGCCTGAAGGGGCTGGGCAGGGGAGGGAGGGACCTTTTGATGAGAGTGAGTGTGGACAAAGTGCTTGGGTGCCATGAAAGCGTTAAGATCAAAATCCCTGTTTGGGGCCATGTTTCTTTAAATGCAAAAACACTCCAGAGGCTGGACTCGTAGTGGGTCATGGTTTTTGAGTTTTACTAGAGTTCATACATAAGAGAATCAACAGAATACACATGGGCACAATCAGAGCAAGGCTGGTAGAGGCTAGAGGGGTGAAATTCATGTGAGAAACAAGAATGGGAAAACAAAAGGATGGGAAAGGTCCTGGCGGAGGAGAGAATGGGCAATTTAGTTTGTAAGGAAGAGACTGAGGTTTCCCCCTCTAGTGAAGGATGTTTTGTTTGTTTGTTTATAGGATACATGTGGAAGTAAGAACGACAAGACCCGTCACTAAGTGACCCGGGCTTACATAAACTTATAAACAGCCACACAGATTGGCTTCCCATAGAAGGACATGTAATTTGGAAATTAGAAGCTTATTTAGAATCCAACATAACTCTACATATACTGGGTTGTCTCTTCTCTCTGAAAACAAAAGCTCTTTGTTTCCTGCTGTGCCATGTTGGAAACTCAACAACCCTCTTTGCCTCTGCTCTTTTCTGTAAGTCATTGGCCCTTCCCTTCCTTGTACTCCCTCCTTCTGTGGGTCTGGCATTCCACATCTCCAGGGCACAGGATCCAACTTGTTCATCAGCCCACCATCCAGTAGCAAGCTCCTGCTGGGAAGAGTCTTTCTGTTGGAAAATCTAATGTGTTTCTCATTAGCCAGAGGCCAGCTGCCCTCAGGTCAAATGCCTGCCTCTTGTCCAATAGCTGTGACCAGGGTAATGGGATCACAGCAAAGGGAAAGTGATCGCTTTCGGTGCTGGGATACCACACTCTCCCAGATGTCCTACACCTCTCTAGCTAGTCCTTGGGTTCTTTTTCAAGCTTATGCTTCTCTAGTCTAGGCATTAAATGTTGGATTTCCTTAAAGTTGAGCCTTAGGTCTCTTTCTCCTTCCCCTTCCCTGTAACATGATCTTTATATGATCTCTACCATTCCCACGGCTTCAGTTCCCGTGGGTGTGCCTATGATTTCCAAATGATTATCTCTTCCCTAGATCTCTCCTTTGAGCTCCACATTCGAGATCTAATTGCCAACTTGATATTTCCACTTTTCTGCCTCAGAGTCATCTCAGTGGGTCCAATGTTTTGGATCTAGCTTGTGTTCTGTCTCAGACCGGTGTTTTCGGTGCACATCACTATTCATTCAGTTGCAAAAGCCATAGACTTAAGAGTCATCCTTGACACAGCCGTCTTCCCCCAATCCATTTTCAACCTATCCCTGTGTTCTATTAGCGTCACTCCCTACACAGCTCTTAAAGCCGTCCACTTTTCACGCTCTTCATAGCCGCCGCCCAGCTCACGCCCCCATCAGTGCCCTGCTGGACCACTGCAGGGGTCCTCACATGGGTCCCTCTTATCTGTTCTAGTTCTTTTCAATCTATCCACAGTACCACAGTGAGCTTTAGGGAAGTCAGATCTTACCATGTGACCCTCCTACTTTAAAACTGTCAGCAACTTCCTATTGCTCTTGGAATTGAGAACAGCATCTTTAATGTGGCCCTGCCTATTTACTCTATGTCCCGTATACCTTACCACCGTCATGATGCAATCTGTTGCTTTGGTCTAGCCACAATGACCTCATTTCAGACCCTTTAATATGCCAGGATCCTTCCCTGTAACAATTCCTTTCAATGGGCTGATTCCTTACATGGAAATCTCTGTTTATTCATCTGTGTAACTCCTACCCAGTCTTCAGAACTCAACTTTTCCTAATCCCCATCTGCATCAGGAGACTTTGCGATACACTCTCATAGACCCATATGTCTGTCCTTACAAAGGATACACTAATGATGTATTTTTTGTTTGCCCCTGCCAAACTTTAATATTCATATTAGCTAAGATCATATTTATGTTTATTTGCCCTTATATCTTCAGGGTTCCTAGTAAGTGCTGAAGAATATGCTTTGAATGGATGGATGAATGACCAACCGCCATTTCCCTCAATAGGAGATTATAGGAATGACATAGTTTCTCTTTGAAGGGTTTTTCATCATGTTAGTCACTCAAAGCATCATAGATTTCTCTCAAGATCAGTTAAAAAACAAACAAGAAAAATAGGTAAGAGTTATCCACCGGTACATTTACTGTAGGAGCAACAAAATTAAATTCCTACATTCAAAAATGTTATTAACCTGAGGAAGGAAAAGAGGGGCAGCCCAAGCTCCAAACTGAACATGAGTTTAGAAAGAAGCATGACATAAGAAATGCAATTAAGAAGATGTTGATAGTTAAAGCCTTCATCTAGAGAAGGTACCTTGAGTTGTGATTTTAGAGGCTTCTGTGTAAAGAAGATAATGGCAGAGAAGAGATTTTTAAAATTCTCAATCTCGGGACATCTATGTGATTCAATTGGTCAAATGTCTGACTCTTGACCTCGGCTCAGGTCAGGATCTCAGGGTCTTCAGATCAAGTCCTGCGCTGGGTTCTGCACTCAGGATTCTGCTTGAGATTCTCTCTCTCTCCCTCTCCTTCTGCCCCTCTAGCTGCTTGCACTCTGTCTCTCTAACTAAAATAAATAAATAAATAAAGTATTTTAAAAATAAAAAATAAAATCTCCATCTTAATTTGAGGTTGGAAATACAGTATATATATGGTGGATATCCCATTCTAATACCAAAGACAATAAACCAAGCAGGTTCTATAGTGAAAAATATAAATGAATTTAGCAAGTAAATATACCAGTATATCAAAAATCTACAGTTGGCTGATAAAAATAAACATGGAGTATTGTTACAGTTATTTACTTCCTGAAGAACACATATGTCTCTTACTCAGAGACCAAATTCTTTTAGAATTTCTCTGTGGTAAGGTAATCACAACACCAAAAACAAAAAGTATAAAAGATTAACAGATCTGATAGTGTAAAAATGTTAAACGTCTTTGTGCTACAAACACACTAGCAAAACACCAACAAATACTATCAGCAATTAAAAGAAAACAACAGGGGCACCTGGGTGGCTCAGTGGGTTAAAGCCTCTGCCTTCAGCTCAGGTCGTGATCCCAGGGTTCTGGGATCAAGCCCCGCATCGGGCTCTCTGCTCAGCAGGGAGTCTACTTCCCCCCTTCTCTCTCTGCCTGCCTCTCTGCCTACTTGTGATCTCTGTCTGTCAAATAAATAAATAATAAATTAAAAAAATTAAAAAAAGGAAACAACAAACTGAGCAAGAATTTGCAACACATAAAACATGAAGGATTAAAGTCTTGAATCTAAAAGAATATAAAGTCTTAAAAATACAAGGAATGCGAAGCAGCAAAAGCAGTACTTAGAAGGAAATTTGTAGCATTGAATGTACATATTAGAATAGATGAAAGTCCTAAGATCAATAATCATAGTTTCCCCCCTGAGGAGACTAGAAATAAAAGAGCAAAATTAAATCTAAAGTAAGCCGAAGGAAAAAAAGAAGAATTAGAACAGTAACCAATGTAACTGAAAACAGGAAGTCAATAGAGGAAAAAACGAAGAAACCCAATGGTGGTTCTTGAAAAAAAGAACAATAAACTTGATAAGCTTCTTTCAGGCAAAGGTGGGGGTGGGGGATAAAAGGAGAAAGAGGATACAGATTACAAATTTCAAAAATGAAAGACAGACATCATTAGAGATCCCATACTGATTCAGATAATGGGGGAGACTATGCATGCGGAGGTAGGAGATTTATGGGAAATCTCCACACCTTCCTCTCAGTTTTGCTGGGGACCTAAAACTGCTCTAAAACAAAAACAAAACCTTCTTTTAAAAAAATCTATTGAGGGGCGCCTGGGTGGCTCAGTGGGTTAAAGCCTCTGCCTTTTGCTCGGGTCGTGATCCCAGGGTCCTGGGATCGAGCCCCGCATCGGGCTCTCTGCTTGGCAGGGAGCCTGCTTCCTCCTCTCTCTCTCTCTCTGCCTGCCTCTCTCCCTACTTGTGATCTCTATCTGTCAAATAAATAAATAAAATCTTAAAAAAATAAAATAATAAAATGAAATAAATAAATAAAAAATTAAAAAATCTATTGAAAAAGACAAACATCCCAAAGGAGTGATTGACTAATAATACAAGCAGGCGATTCACAAAAGGAAGGGATAGAAAAAGAAAAAGTATATCTCAAAAGTGCTTTTTCTAAATCTAAAAAATAAAACAATTGGATAAAATTTTTTCACCTCTTTTACTGCAAACACTTACAATACCCAGTTTTAGCCTAAGTGTTGAGGAAATGGGTCCCTCAAGCACCTTTGGCAGGCATGGCAATAAACTGGTCCAAAATTCTTGTGGACAATCTGACAATGTATGTGTTGACTTTTTAAGATGTATACCTTTGACCTAGAAATCTAACTTGAGAAAATAACCAGAAAAGTATTTTTAAAATATTGCGAGTAAGGATGCTAAGTTCAGCGTTGTTTATGACAGTGAAAATTCCAAAAACAGCATGAAGTTACAATAATAGATTAGTTAGATGAATAATTATAGTAACTCTAATCTATTGAAAACTCTGTAAGCATAACTTTTTTTATTTTGATATATATTTAGTGACAAAATATATCTGTGGTTTATTCAGTAACATTCACGTTACAAAATAGCATTTCCTATATATCTACATCTACCTGTCAATAAATAGTCCAGTGTGCATTAGTAAGTCCTCAAATCTCAAAAACATTTACCAAAAGGTTAACAGTAGCTATCTGGGGGAAATGGGATTATGAGACTTTCACTTTTATTGTTTTCTATACTACGTAAATTTTTTAAATGAGCATTCTTGCTTCTAAAATAAAATTGAAAAACGGGCGTAGGAAATATTCAGCAGATTTGAAAAGCATGGAGAAAAATCAAACTTGCACCTATATCAAAGCTTTCTCTTGCTACTTCAGATGTCTACATTTCTCAAGGCAGAAAATTTCTATGCTTGGGAGCAGACTTCCCTTTCCAAGAATAGGGTGATGACTCCATCATGCCATCTAGTGTTAAGAATCTGTGATGATTGTGCAAAAAGAATGAATACTGTTACGCTGAAAAAATAAATAAAATGGAAAAAAAAAAGAATCTGTGATGATGTCTTGAGAAAGCGTCACCACGCAGAAAGATTTTTAAGTATTCCAATTCACAATTCTACAGGCAATTTGAGCAACACGAGTAGCTCCTTTAAAAGAACATTGAGATTTGTTGTGCGTGTACACTTAGGTCAAAGACCAAGTTGCAAGTTTGTAGCTCTGTCCTATTAACTCAGATGTAACTGAAGAAATGACAGAGAAGTATCTAAAATCCAAGGTGGTTAATACTTAGAGAGGTAGAGGAGAGTGACTCTCTGTCCTCACTCTTACCTCACCCCTGCTCCTCTGATACACCTGCCACCACCGTTCCCACCATCACCAAGAAAAGCTGAGAATCAACCAGTTTCTTTAAAAAGTTACAAAAACAACCATTCGATTTGAAGATATACCCAAAGTCACCGTACTTTTGCTCTGAGGATAGAAAACCAAAAAAGGTGAGTCACAGATTTATTTTCTTCTGTGCTATGGACACAAATTAGTACTCAAAGGAAGCTGATGTTCTGTTGATAGCTCAGCTCCAGGCTCATCTGGAAATAACCAATACAGCTCCAAGTAGAACCCTATATCAGCTCCACAAAAATACTTATTGAGTATCTGCATGCTGGGCTGTTTTAAGTGTCAGAAAACTATACTAGGTGTTAGGAAACAGTGTCTAAAAAATATAACAAGATCTGTGCTCTCTGGGAACTTACAGACTAGTGTGGTTTTCTTAACTCAATAAGACTTTTCTAATTCAAAACCATGTATCAAGTACCTTAAAATGTGTCCTATCCTATGACTGGTCATTTGACGCCTGAGAGCGTATCCTAAAGAAAAAAAATACAAGAAACTCATCTCAGAAATAACAATAGTGACACATTGGAAACAACCTAAATGACCAAAAATAGAGCGTTAGTTAAAAACCGTTCATGCAATGGAATATTATGCAGCCATTTAAAATAATGTGTCAAAGGATTTTTAATAGATTTTGCAAATATCCGTAATAAGAAAGAAGGAAGGAAGAAGAAGCAATAAAATGCAAAAGATCAGAAGCTCTTCTGCAAGCGGGGTGGGCAGTCAGGGGTAATTTGACCTGTTGGGGTATCAGTGACTCTCATGAACAATGGGCATGGCAAAACCCCAGGGCAAGCTTGAATGGTGCAGCTATCTGATTTGCAAGAGTCCCTAAAGAAAGCCTCTAATACTTCGAGATATACAGACAACCAGGCTCCTTCACAGTCATTGGAAAGAAAGTTTGTACAGACGAGGTGTGGCTGTCCTTTATCAAACCTGCTTCCCCAGCTGAGGAAGAGCTAGATGAGTCTGAAGTCTCTGAGAGCACCCTCGTGTTAACAGCTTTCTGAAAACCAAGTATTGGGGTAACAGTAAACTTCCCTTCCCACTCCAGTTTTCTGGATACTTTATGTATTGAGTGGAAGGAAAGCTGAAGAACCAATACCACCCTGAAATATGCCTCTCTGGATGATTTGGGGCTCGTTATTTTTAAGAAACAGCCGACATAGAAAAAAACACCCGACCTGAGAACTGAGTAAAAACTACCCTTTTGTAACAATCACATTTATAAGGGACACCTCCATTTGCAGGGATGCCTCCCTCTCTGTGCCAGAAAGAAGTTGAGTAAATCTCTAGAAACTCTTATCAGTGGAGAAGAAAGCAACTTCAAACTGTGTAACAACCACACCTCTGCTGATTGTGCCTTCCACAGCTGGCCTTCCCTTTGCCCCCAACACCTTTTGTCTTTAGCTTAAGAAGGTATTTAAGGTGGTAACTTGGGGCATTTAGAGGAGTTACTGAGTTTCCTGGGCATCTCCCAAGTATACAAAAGACACACATGGCATGAAACTTCTGTTTGTTTTTCTCCCATCTGCCTTTTATTACAAGGAGGTCTTAGCCAAGAACCTAGAAGGGTGAAGGGAAAATTATTTTCGTCCTCCAAGCAGCGAGCAAGCAAGGCTTATGTCCTGGTCTATGAGATGGATCAGTGGCCCAGGAGCTTTAGAATGCCTTCTCCAGCTTCAACAGTCTATTGTAGTAGTTCTCCTGTGCCTACACTGGTAAGTTGTACCTCTCATGGTCAAAGCACTGGAGAATGATCCCACGGGTGACAAAGTCAGCTATCACAAAGTCCAGACTAGCCATCGGCAGGGACCTTGAGTTAAACTAAGAAATAGACAAAGCTTGTCTCCTAAGCAGAAGTCAGTAGAGAGCTCCTTCTGTGTATTCCTCCTACATGTGGTTAGTAACTACAGCTTGACCCAGACTTCAACCACACCAAACCTGCCTCAGGGACAACAGAATATTCGTCCTCAACACTCAGTTATTCAACAACACATGTTAAGAATATGCTATGTACCCAAAGGAAACAGTCAACAAAACCAAAAGATAACTGACAGAATGGGAGAAGATATTTGCAAGCAGCCTATCAGATAAAGGGCTAGTGTCCAAAATCTATAAAGAGCTTAGCAAACTCAACACCCAAAGAACAAATAATCCAATCAAGAAATGGGCAGAGGACATGAACAGACATTTCTGCAAAGAAGACATCCAGATGGCCAACAGACACATGAAAAAATGCTCCACATCACTCGGCATCAGGGAACTACAAATCAAAACCACAATGAGAGACCACCTCACACCATTCAGAATGGCTAAAATTAACAAGTCAGGAAATGACAGATGCTGGCAAGGATGCAGAGAAAGGGGAAGCCTCCTACACTGTTGGTGGGAATGCAAGCTGGTGCAGCCACTCTGGAAAACAGCATGGAGGTTCCTCAAAATGTTGAAAATAGAGCTACTCTACAACCCAGCAATCGCACTACTGGGTATTTACCCTAAAGATACAAACGTAGTGATCCGAAGGGGCACGTGCACCCGAATGTTTATAGCAGCAATGTCCACAATAGCCAAACTATGGAAAGAACCTAGATGTCCATCAACAGATGAATGGATAAAGAAGATGTGGTATATATATACAATGGAATACTATGCAGCCATCAAAAGAAATGAAATCTTGCCATTTGCGACAATGTGCACGGAACTAGAAGGTATTATGCTTAGCGAAATAAGTCAGTCAGAGAAAGACAACTATCATATGATCTCCCTGATATGAGGAAGTGGAAATGCAATGTGGGGGGTTTGGGGGATAGGAAAAGAATAAATGAAACAAATGGGATTGGGAGGGAGACAAACCATAAGTGACTCTTAATCTCACAAAACAAACTGAGGGTTGCTGGGGGGAGAGGGGTCAGGAGAGGGGGGTGGGGTTATGGGGTATGTGCTATGGTGAGTGCTGTGAAGTGTGTAAACCTGGCGATTCACAGACTTGTACCCCTGGGGATAAAAATACATTATATGTTTATAAAAAATTTAAAAATTTTAATTAAAAAAAAAAAAGAATATGCTGTGTACCAAGCTATGCCTTTCCTGAGCTTACAGTCCTTAGGGTGGAGGGGAAGAAGGGAGGATGACGGACATGAACTGAATAAACAAATAAAAACGAGTAGCATGAGAGCCAGAGTGTGGTGAAGGGAGACTCTGGTTATGAGAAGCCAGATTCAAAATTATGGTCTTTATTCTGCTATAAAGAAAACCAGATTCAAAATTATGGTCTTTATTCTGTTATAAAGAAAACCACAGAACCAAAATGAAGTCACTTGTGCTAAGCCATGTCACCAGATGGGGGATTAATACCTGACCTAATTGCAGTTTCAACCTTCCCCAAAAAGGTAATCTTAAAGTGTCACTCTGGAATTTCGTCAGCTCCAGTGACGTAATCCGCTTACTGACACCCTTTGTATCCCAAGACTTTGCCCCAAATTATTCTTTTTCTGTTTGTTTAAGACTTCTTTACTCTGCCTTTCAAAACCTGTCCCGTTTGGGGTGCCTGGGTGGTGCAGATGGTTAAGTAACCAAGTCTTGGTTCCGGCTCAGGTCATGATCTCAGGGTCGTGGGATTGAACCCCGAGTTGGTCTTTACACTCAGCACAGAGTCTGCTTAGGATTCTCTTTCCCTTTACCCCTCCCACTTGTGCTCTCTCTAAAATAAAGTAAAATAACATTAAAATAAAATAAATCTTTAAAAACTGGTTCCTTTCCATAGCCCTCTGGAGCTCCTTTCTATTGCTAGATGGGATGGAGCCTGATTCATGAATCACCAAATAAAGCCAATTCAATCTTCAAATTCACTAGGCTGAATTTTTGCTATTTAACAATTCCAAGAGTCAGAGGCTCTGGGGTCCATATCGAGCTCAGCTTCTGCCTTCTGCCTTGCTTCACGACAAGCACATCGTCTTAGCAGTCACGGTTCCAATTATCTTTCTCTCCTTTGTAAAATGAAATGGTTTAATTAAATGAGCACTAGGTTTATTCCAGCCGTGAACTTGTTCCTTTTACAAGCTCTGCAGCTGACTACTGATTAAATCACTAGAATATTACGAAGACTCCCGAGGATTTGTTATGATCATGGAGTCATTAGCCTTTGTATATCCTTCCTTTCCAGAGCTTGACATATTCCCCATACAGGAGTTTCTACTGCAAAGCAAATACGCATGCACATCTCACAAAGCCAACTGATCAAGGGTAGTGAGACTCAATCACTGTATTATTGTTTCTTTAGTATGAAACACAATATAATCAACTGCTAGAAAAGTTTCAGCAGCACAACCAATACACTCTAATGCTTTGTATACTAAAATATATTTGGGTTGATGCTATCACTACTACACTTATCCATTTTCTTCTAGCCTTAACCTTGTACTTCAGCAAAATGGGCTCAAATAAACAAAGAACATTCTTTAGAATTCTATGCTCCGTGGTGTCATGCTTCTGCAACTAAGATGTTTAGTCTTCCTTTGGCTCTAACTCTAGTCTGTTACACTCTTCTGGCATAGTTCTGAAGAGGGCTCAGTTTTCTTGTGCCCTCACAGTGTATTTCTAAATTCACAATCTAGTGTTTTATTAGCTGTGAAAGTCAAGAGCGGGGAGACTGCATACTAAACGGCAGCTCAGAAGAAAGTAATTAAACATTTTGCAAAACCAAGTGAGCATCACTACCCGTAATTATCACCTGCCTTGTTTGAAGACATTCTTGCCAACAAATTCAACTGAATCCTTTTAGAATGTTGAGAGTAATGGGAATGTATTATATGTAGACAATGGATTGAATTCAGTAAAATACACTAAATTTCTTTCTGCCTGCACAGTAAGCTTATTATATCTCAAACAAGAAGTTGTGACTTGAGACTTGACTTTGAAGTGAAACAATTTCCCCGGATCTTTCAATTTTGTGAAAGTGGTTTAATTAATTAAGTGGTTGGTATAACTCCACTGCTCTTGTTGGAAGAGAGAGAAGGACGGGTCTGCTCTGGGTAAAGAATCTGGAAGTTTAAGCTCAGAAAGCAGTGACTTTTTCTGTTGTCATGAAAAGTACATATATATTGAACAGAATGAAAATATCATAAAAAGAAGCCAAAGTAATGTTATAAATATGAGAAACAGGGTTTAAAAATGAGGAGGTAACAGAGCATTTTAGCTATTGAAGCCTAAACTTTTGTAGATTTCCCCCCTCTTTCATTAGTTGCATCTTTTGTTTGATTTTTATTTTTTTTTTTTTATTTAAAAAAAGTAGACATTTGTGGCCTTTCAGGGGAGCATGGTGGGGGAAGGCATCAGGTGGCATAGTGACAGATCAAAGGTAGTGAAAACCAGCATGCTGCCACAGGAACCACGGTGTGGTGTAGGGTGTGGATTCTCACGTGCATGAGCCAGTTTCAATGTCCACCTTGCCTGCCTTTATTTAGGCTTTGGGAGCCTTTTGTAAGTCTCTCCATGGTTCAGATTCTTCATCTGGGGCACAGGTTGGATAGTACCCACGGCCTAGGATTTTGTGAGGGTGGAGAGTGAACCAAGTAGCAATCTTCCCTGCAAATATGAGAGGATGACCAAGTGAAGTGAACATGCCCAAAGATGAGCTCTTTTTGGTCAAAGAAAAAGAATATTCCAATACTACACTGCTAGGCAGATTTTTTTTTTTTCTGGATGGGTACCCAGGAAACTGTTTATAATTCTTACCTCTGGAGATGAAGAAAGGGAGGCCAGGAAAAAGGGTATGGAAATTTACTTACCATTCTGTTTTTTTATTACTCTTTTAATTGTTTTTATCACAAGCCTTGGGGGGAAAAAAAACAGGGATTACCTAGGTATTGAGATAGTCAGTTACTCTCATTTTCTTCTTTATATTTGTCTGCATTTTAAAAAGAAAAGCAGTTGCTGAAGCTTTTTAGAAAATAATAAAGAAAAATGACTCACAGCAATTACTTTTTTAAACCTTTTGCACAGTGAAGGAAACCGTTATCGAAACAAAAAGGCAACCTACTGAATGGGAGAAGATATTTGCGCTACGGGATTAATAACCACAGTATATAAAGAATTTCTACAACTCAACATAAAAGAACAAATACTTTGATTAAAAATGGGCAGAGGGCCTAAACAGACATTTCTTCAAAGAAGACATACAAATGGCCAATAGACACATGAAAAGATACTCAATATCACTCTCGCAGCTGACTGTATTAAGTTTCATACTAAAGAAACAAAGAGAAATATAGTGATTGAGTCTCACTATTCTTGATTAGTTGTCTTTGTGAGATGCTTATGAATACTTACTTTGCAGTATGAGCTCCCATATATGGACTACGTCAAGTTCCTCAAAAGAAAGGTATATAAAGGCTAATTGCTCCATGACCAGAAAGACAAGGCCACAGTACAGTGTTTTGCAGAGAGTGGATACCCAATAAGCTTTACCAAATTGACTTCCAAGGCCCTGCCATGTACCCCACCACCAGCTCGGAAGGAAGTCTAACTAAACTTGTGTAACTATGACTACTTATCTTGTTAGGTGCATAATATGCTCCAGAAGCGAAGATGAGGAAACAATACTATCTTTAAGAGTCAAGGAAAACCACTCAAGTTCAGTAAGTGACCACTGAGATGTGTATTGAAAAGTGAGGAGTTTCCCAAGGAAAATGAACATGAAAGGCATTCCACACAGTGAGGGTAACTCACCAAAAGCATGGGCTTAGGGCAAGTGTAGGATGTTATTCTAGAAAGAATATTCTGTTTCAGACAGAAAGCTCTCCAACGAAGCCTGAACTCAAGATTTTAATACCTTATAAATGAGATTAAATCAAATTAAATATGGTAATAGATGCAAAACCACCTAACACGGTGCCCTACAGCACAGACTCAATAAATGTTGGTTTATTTCACTTTATCCTGTAGCCCAGGACTGGGCAAATTTTTCCTGCAAGGGGCCAGATAAAAATTGTAGGTTTTGCAGGCCATAAAGTTTCTGTTGCAACCAGTCAACACTGCTGCTGTTGTACCATTTAAGCCATACCCAATAAACAGATGGATGTGAATGTGTTCTAATAGAATTTTATTTTAGTAACAATTACAGGGGCTGGATTTGGCTTGCACACCACTATCTGCTGAGCTCCTCTGTCAACCAGCGTTTCCCACTGTTTGTATCAAAAAACCAAGCAAGAAAGCACAGTATACGTTATCATGATGATTCCCAGAAAGGAGCCATTTAATTTTTAGTACTCACTAAATGGAGATGGAGAAAATACGTAAAGCTTGACTCATACATGTGCTCTCATGTTCAAGAAATTTCTACATATCTATGAAAAATAGTAGTACTTTACATATATATCATTTATTCAGCCTGGAGGTGACTGGAGTGTCAAGTTTAGGGCTTTTGCAAAGACGTGCAGCTTGTCACAGCTGTGATCAAATGGAAGAAGAAGCAGAGTGCTGGATTTGTGCATTTAGAAGGGTAGGATAGAGGAGAGACTGAGGAAAGGCACGATCGATACAAGGTTTTGCTTTCAGAGCATTTCCTGATACACAAGGGAATGCAGGAAACAAGTGAGAGAGCTAATACCTCAGCAGTCCTTATAGCTAGGGGGTCACATAAGTCAATGATTTCTGGGTCTATGAGCTGGAAAGCCCCCAGAGTTTGAATTTCTAACACAAAGAATGAAGAGGGAAGGAACCTAAGGGCACTTGGGTGGCTCGGTCAGTTAAGCCCCCACCTCTTGATTTTGGCTCAGGTCATGATCTCAGGGTAGTGAAATCGAGCCCCACATTGGACTCTGCGCTTAGGATGGAGTCTGCTTGAGATTCTCTCTCTCCCTCTGCCCCTCCCCCTACTCAAAATTCCCAAATAAATAAATAAATAATCTTTAAAAAAAAAAAAAAAGAAGAAGAGGAGGAGGAGCCTTAAGAGAGTAAGCCTGAGCTTCTCTGGCTTTAGGAAATCATACATCTAGGAAAGCAGAAACCAAGAGCCACCTGGTTCCATCTTCCACACCCAGAGAAAGTAACAATCATCTTTCCCATTTGATAATCACATACCTGGGCTGCTAGCAGTCAGTTAACTGGTCTAAGGTCATGAAGGTGGGAAAATGGGAGGAATCTCTCAATACGGCACATGGCTTACTCTTCCTATTACAGCTGAATAGAGAGAAACTGAGGCAAAATCATATAGTGCTGGGGGTAGATAAGCCAGTGCTAATCTGAAGGGGGGGGGAAGCAATCACTGTTTAGTTGCCTTGGTCTAAAATAAACTCTCTTCTCTTGTTGTTGTTGGTTTTGGACAAATCCATGACCTTGGATTGGATGAGGACAGTGGATACACATGGAGGATAAGCAACTCACTAGGTCATATAGTCAATGTATGGGAGCGCCCCCTGCCTTGGGAGCACGGAGTACTCTTATCCTAACAACCTCTGGAAGTTTCTGGGTTCCATAAGACTTTGCAAACTTTTCTGTACGTGTTAGTTTAGTACTCACAGGCATCAGGTTCTCATCCACACTACTCACGTCCCTTCAACATGCATCTGCAAATATATGACTGAATGAAGATGCAAAGAGGGGCGTCTGCAAGTCAGCAAGCCCCGTAAGCACTATTCTCGCAAATCCAAAGACAGAAGAACCTGTAGAGCTCTACACAGCTGGAAAGAGTCTCCACTCCCAACGTCCCACTTCAATAGGATCCACTTCAAATCCAGGCTCTGCTTGAAAATGAAATCTTGGGGCACCTGGGTGGCTCAGTGGGTCAAAGCCTCTGCCTTCGACTCAGGTCATGATCCCAGGACCCTGGGATGGAGCCCCACATCGGACTCTCTGCTCAGCAGGGAACCTGCTTCCCTCTCTCTCTCTCTGCCTGCCTCTCTGCTACTAGTTATCTCTGTCTGTCAAATAAATAAATAAAATCTTAAAAAAAAAATAAAGAAAAGAAAATGAACTCTTGTCCTGTTCTGTGCATTAGTACATGTGTTACAGGGGGGAGGACACAATAATGGTGAAAACAGATCCAAGATGATGGTGGGGTCTACATGTTTCTAACATAACCAGCTAAATTCTCTGCCCATCTAAGAGCTGGTTGAACTCAAACAAGAGAAAACTGAGAGACTAATTGTGAAGTTTCTATTTAGACTCAATTTGGATCTTTCCTGCTCCCCAATTCCCTTGAACTTGAACCTGCACTCTTGACATCCACTCCATTCTGCTTCCACATGCACCACAGAGGGCGACTGACCTTCCCAGTTGCTCAGGATGCAGGACTTTGACCATTAAAACCAGGATAATCCCAGGCAAATCAGGACTGCTTGCCACACTGCCTATTTATTGAAGAAAAGGCTGGTAGAAATACGGCCACAGAGGTCTCTTCCCCAGGGAGCCTGATCCACAGAGCTCAGTCCCATTGCTGAGAAGGGAGCAGACTCACAGTGAAATGCTGAGATAAGAAAAGGAAAAAGTGCCTGGATTCCTGATAGTTTCCTGATTTCTGACTTTTTTCACAGGAGGACGGGCTGCATCTCTACTTCTAGTGACATAACACATGCTTGTATAGCAAATTGCCTGGGTTTTACTTACGTATTATTTTGGTTTAAATCAGTGGACACAGGTTTCTGTTAGTCAGAACTAGAATAACTTTGGTGATTATAATATCCACCAGCAGCACTGTCCAATTAATGAAGAACTTTTTTTTAAAATCTCACGACCCACTGATGGTGGGTCAGTAGTACCGAGTTCACGAACCAAAGGGAGAATTATTAATAGCTTCTGGAGCAGGAGCAAGGTCTATCCATTAATGCTTCAGAAAGAAAAGTACGGATGGAAAAGTGCCACCTTGTTTCCAATTTTCTTTGTTAATGAGCACATTTCATTCTCGGGCCAGCAATGACTGGTTCAGAGTCCTTGGTGCCGCCAAAGCTCTCCTCTAAAGGTTATCTCGCTCTGTCGCGAAATCACAGTGCAGAGAAATGCTTAGATGTCCAGCCTTGAAAACAGATCTGGAAATTACAACTACACAACATTTTTTAGAAAGTCTTATCTCCTAAAATCTCAAGTCAAGTGCAGTGATTTGATGCAGGAGAAGACGACGACCATTTATGGAAAGCTCAGGGTCTGTCTGTGCCCCGAGTCACCTCATACTCACCAGGGGTAAGGTTGGTTCTCCTCCTGGTCCCTGTTGTGCCTGCCTTGGTCTTTCCCCCATGAGGGTAGAGGAGTATGAGTCACAAAGAGACAGAGAAGGCCCAGGGTGGCTGAGTGAGCTCTCCCTTTGCTAGGATAAGGCACTAGGGAAAGCAACACATCTTGAAACAGGAATCGATCATGAATCTCACCACTTTGTTGACACCAACCCAGTGCACAGCAGGACCATCCCTTGGTTTGATGGCAGTGACCTTCTGACTCGTTCCTCGGCTCTCTCCATTTCCACTAGAGCCAAGTCCTCACAAAAGATGCAGACTACGACCTTTAAAAGCAGACATCAGACCGTGCCTCTTGAGCTCAAACACTCTTGATTCCCCATCATACTCAGAATAAAATTTGAAGTCCTTACAATAGCTTATTAAGCCCTAAGCCCTGGGGCCCCTACTCTCTTCCCCCAACCGTGACCCGTACCACTCTGCCCCTGGCTCACGGAGCTTTAGCACGTGGCTTTGGTTGTCCTTGAATGTGCTGAGCTCATCATTCTTCCAGGGCCTCTGCACGAGCTGTGCCTTCTGCCTGGAAGGCCGCCACTCAAGTCTTCGCAGACATTTTCAGTGAGGGCTCAACTTACCTGTCGCTTCCTCGGAGAGAACTTTCCCACCACCCTTATCTAAACCAGCCACCTCTGCCCCAACCCAGTTACTCTCTTTCCTCTGCCTGCTTATGGTTTACAGTTAGCAGCATTTCCTGACTGCCTGTACGGAGACGTGTGTGTATCATCTACGACACAAGACACACATGCTTTCTGGGTCTGACCATACAAGGCACTGCCGTAACCCCAGTTCCTGCACACAGTAGGTCTGCGACGGAGAGAGGGAATGAATGAACGCTTGGATGAACAAAGAAAACACACTTAAGCTCAATGTCTGTCTCTTCCACCTCCAGGCTGTGTTACTTTTAACAAGTTACCCAGCTTCCCCGGACCCCAATTTTCTTCACCTCTAAAGTGAGCATAATTACCTCCTCCTTCAAGAATTGTCAAGAGGATTCATTGAGATGATCCACCTAAATCCTCTAGAGAGTGGGCTAGAACTTCGTAGGTGCTCAACAAATGCCCTGTCCCCTCCCTCTTTCCTCCACCTTTCCAGGGATCCCAAATCAGAGTAAAGAGATGCTTTGCAAGTCAACATAGTCGTCACTGGGTTATGCGTCATGAATTCATGAATCCACCCATTTATTCAATTAGAGTTCTGAGTCCCTGCCTATTCCCATAAGAAATGCAGATACTCCTGGAAGAAAATATTCATAAGGTTATCTCCATCTTAGTAAAAATAATTTTTCGAATGATTTTTTCTTTATGACTAAAAGCACTGCAGAAGAAATAGAAACCAGAGACCAAAGATGCAGAAGAGAAGCTTCCTAGATGCCTAGAGGGTGTACCATCTACCATCTTAGCCTGAAATCCGAGTCACAGGTAATCATCAGAGATGACATAACTGGTTCTTGAACAGGAACAACGAAGAGATTGGTCTTCAACAAGGACATCCTTCATCCTTCGAGGTGGGCAGGTTCGCTGCTGCCTCACCGATGGGTGCTCCTGGTGGAAAATTCCTGAGTGGCCAAGCCAGACTCAAACTGCCTTGTTTTATTGGCTACAGAAGTGATTGTATTAAGCTAATCATGCTATCATTCCCAAAGATCTTATGATTTGATTTAGCCAAGATGGCCCTGTCCTGTTGTAATTCTGCTTCATACTGATGCCTTCTGTTCTGCTTTTACTCCTAGGGGCAGAAGCAGGAAGAAGAGGCCATAGTCAGCTACTTTCTTTCCTTCCACCATCCCTCCTACCAAGACGCACCAAAACAAGCTCACCTAAGCCACTCGGGACATCACTGGAACCTTTGACGTAGTCTGAACCTCGAATGTTGCTTCCGTCTCCCCTCAACTCCCTTCAGTGGCCCTGAAGTATCTCTCCAGCCCGGTCTCTTCTGGCTTTATAGAGCTGGTAGCCTCGAAGTACCTGGGCTCCCTGGGTTATGAAGAATTTAGAATCTGGGAAAAGTCCCCAGACGCTGTCACCTTGTGGGTCGGGTCTATGACCATTTCAAGAATGTTCCTTTTACTCATTTAACTTTCTTCAATGATGTGTTTCCCTTCCCTACCTCCATCTGCCACCCCCAGTCCAGATAAGCTTTTGAAGTTGAAATGCTTTTAGAAAATAAATGAAATTCTATCATTTTATAAAATGTATTCAGTTTGGGCTCCAAGACATATTTTTTAAGTCTATCATATCCAAGTATGCACAGTCCTGGGGAGATCGTTACTGACCAACCTGGTTTGGCTGAGATGTTGTAGCTTACTTTTGGTTCCCTACATAACCCCTTGTGTAGTGTTAAGCCCACATTCCTAAAATAAATGGCTTTTGATTCAGTAAACAGACATAAATAAGACTGATCTTTGGATAAACACAAACTTTATTTTTATGGAAAATGTTGTTCACTTTTTACACACCCATACCTGAAATCCAGCCAAGACAGTCTCTTCTCTTACAGAAATCTGTGCTGCTGTTATTTCTTAGGGAAAGAATTCTAAATCAGGGAGCTGGGAGGAATGACCTAAAATCTCATCAGTGTCCTAAATTCTGTGCTAGTAATTTTGGAACCATAATTTTAGAACATGAGATTGCACTGAGAGCTAATAATACTACAGAACCTGTTGCCATCATTTCTAAGCCTAGATCAAAGGTTTTACAAGCAAAGAACATTAAAGCTCTTAAAAACATTACTCTACTACGCCATTTGCAGGACAACTCAGATTAATCTTTCGTTTTGAGGGGCCTTGTCCTGTGTTCTAAAGGCAGAAGAAGTGGGGATGGACAGCAAAGTCTTGTTTAATAGCAGCTTACTTCAAATGTTAGAGAAAGATTTTCAACCAAAATTTCCTGACCTGTGGCTAAATATTGTATAACAATCTTTCTTGCTGTTTAGACTTTGCTGATGAAGAGGAGAAGAAAACAGGAGACAGCTCCTGGGATCATCATTTATTTTAAGGTCTTACCGAGAACTCTTGTGACACATCAGTGGCAATTGTGCCCCATTGGTTGTTTTCTCTATTTTCAATTATTTTGTCAGCAATTGACCATGTGCTAGAAGCCAAGCACTTTGCTAGGATCTGAGGGGCAATTTGACCCCATTCCTACTCTCCACATAAGAGCTCGGTCTTAGGGCTCACTTGTTGTGACCAGTGACCCAGTGAGAATGACAAAGTCATCATTCTTTGCTTCTGGAACCCCTCCACCCTCCTCTCAGTGCTTTGCTCTCTCCAAAGACTCAGTTCCAAAGTCTTGCTTGGAAAACAGTTCATATTTATATGAATAAATCCATCACTAACTTCCCTTTTCTCTTTACCTATGATTTGTCTTCCCCAATAGATTAAGAGTTTACCATTATGGAAGAAATAGAGTATTACGTGAGTATTGCATATCAAGGATAACACTTTTTAAGGAAGACCCCAAGAGAGGATAAAGTTTAGCTCAAGATACCAAGCCTCCAGCAAAGAATTTTCAGGCTATGAGGTATCCAGTTCCCTGGTTACATCTCTTCTGGTTACAAGAAGTAGAAATATACTAATATCAACACAAAGTAGCACTAATGAGTACACATATTTCATGGACCAAGAGCAGGAAGTAAAGAACAGATGGTCATTCAGTGGCATCTTGACTGGAAACTGGAATGATCAAAGGTAGCATCGTTCTCCATCCCTCTCTTTCTCTGATAGGGATGACAGGATTTCTAACTCCTGTTCCCCTGAGTTTAGTCCATCTTATGTCCTCAACCAGCTTCTTCTACTGCACCTTGCATATGGCTCCATGTGGCCAGCAGGCCTAACTCTGTACAGTTTCAGCCCTTCTACCCATCGCCAACTATTATCGGTCTTAGTTCTTAGTCCAAGTGTGAAGGAGGAAAACAGGAAGAGAATGGGTGAGCCAGAGCCTGACTGGTCCAACTCATCTCTTCAAGTCAAGCTATAAAATTTGGTGACTAACGGGGCACCTGGGTGGCTCAGTGGGTTAAGCCGCTGCCTTCGGCTCAGGTCGATCTCAGGGTCCTGGGATCGAGTCCCACATCGGGCTCTCTGCTCAGCGGCGAGCCTGCTTCCCTCTCTCTCTCTCTCTGCCTGCCTCTCTATCTACTTGTGGTCTCTCTCTGTCAAATAAATAAATAAAATCTTAAAAAAAAAATTTGGTGACTAACCAATGCACAGACAGATACTGGATAAGGTATTCACTTCTAACCCGATTATCTGGACCCAGGAAGTATTAAGATACCAGAGTATCTTGTCTACATGGGAGGTCTACATGGGATCGGACAGGACAGAATCTTCAAGAAACCTGAATAGGGGCAGGGAAAGAAACATCCGTCAGCAGACCCAGCCTCTGTATTCCTAACCATGGAATATCTATAGGATGTTAGACACCAGGATCAGTCCCTCCTCACTTCCTCTTTTCCAATTATTACAGATTTGTTGTTGTGGTTGTTTAAATCCATTTCACATCTGTTCACTTGCCTCCCACAACTCTTTTGTTCTCATTTACTTTAGAATCTCAACCTTCAGAACATACTTAGTACTGAAACAAAGCAAAACCCACACGGATCATCTAGCAACCATGATTGCCCACTTCTGCAGCACTTATGAAAGAGGGTGCTCAGACAACCTCCATCCGTGCTTGGCCGTAACACTGAGTACCATCGAGTGAAGTGGGCAAAGAGAACTGGGTGTCCCAAAATGCCCTTCACAAAGGGTCGAGAGAGGAGCCTGGGGTCTCTGCGTTGCCCTCTTTTCAGCGTGCAAGATTGGACTGACCCTGCCTCACAACAATATAATTTGGTTTCTTTTTCATACCTACATGATCTCTTAAGGTTTCCCTCCTCCTGGTACGTTAGCCCTTATCTCAGCTATAGGGGGAAAAAAAATTCGATGCTGATGGCAAATTCTCCACTTGCACACAATACAGTGGCTGGAAAAACCATGCCACGGAAGATAGAAAATAAAATCTTCCCTGGTATAAAACTCCATTATAAACTCCATTAATCTACAAATCCAACTGTCCTTTGGTTACATCACAGGTGTCATGTAATATGATGTGTTTGATGGGGTGGAAAACTTGCAAAGTAAACGTTATTGTTTTTCCCTTCAGATAGGACTTTTTGACAGATAGGAGTCCCTTGAATAGTAGAGGAATGCTGAACAAAGTAGAAGGAACTCCACCAAGTCCCCGGCTCTTTATTGGATCTGCTGTTGACTAATCTTGTGACTCTGGACAAACTGTCTAACTCCTGCTGCAGCTCAGTTTCCACGAAAGTCACGTACGCCATTGGATGTCAAATCAAACACTGCTGGTTGCCAGGAGTCACTCGTCTTCCCCTCCACCCTGCGCCTTTCTTGCTGGTGGAGCTCATCTCCCACAGTAGAGGCTAGAAATGACCATCTCACTTCTGTAGCCTCCTCTGTAGTTAGGACATGAGCATCTAACCGGTCTTGGTCGAAGAAAACTCATAATTCTGCCTGGGGTCTTCTGGGGAAGGTGCTCCTTACTACTGAAAATGAATTTCCCTTCTATATGCCTTTGGAAGCTCTCGTGCCCAGAGCTGTGGTGGCCATCATGGCACAAGGACAAGGAAGATAAGAGGGTTATATCCTAGAATCTGATCCACAGTGCCTTCACCTTTCGAGCTGCTGAGTTACCCACCCTAGAACCTATTTAAAAATTTGATCTCATTCTATTCTCAGTCATTTTCACTTGGGAATTCCATTAGGTACAGCCAAAATACATCCTTGTTGAATAGATGCCTTGGTCTCTAAGACCCCTTCTAGCTTTAACAACATATGATCAGCTAGAGACAAGGAAAGTTGTCTTCTTGATGGATAAACTACAGATCTTTGATTTTAAGGATCAATAGTGAAGAGACTTTAGAAAGTGATACCAGACTTAAAAACGTTGTGCTTGAAGAGCACAGACATGAACACGCCCCCATCTCCACCCCCAACATCTCCCACTGTCTTTACACCCTGGTTGGGGAAAGAGCATCTCTAAATGCATATCCGCAATATTCTGACTGCCTGTCATTTGCACACCCTTCCTATTTTAGGAATCTGCCTCCCACAATGGAAGCCCAAGGGAGGTTTACCCTCTTCCTATCCCTGGCTGCCGGCGTAAGAGAAGATGGCTAAGGCCTAGCCAGCTGAATGCTTCTACACAAAATTTCAAATCTTGGGAAGTGGGGATGAGGGGTACCAAGGTAATACTAAAGCTATTGACCTCAGAGTCCTTGGCCTTGACAAGGCAGTGAACCTATCACCACTGGTGACTCCCCAACCAGACGATGTCTGTGGTGTGAACTTGAATAAGAATTCCAGATGCCCAGTCTCCCTTGGTCCTGCCTGCATTTTGAGCCTGCTCCTTCCAAAAGCTTCTGGGAGCTATCCCCCATATATTTTGAAACTACTCTCTCCTGGTTTCAGCTTTGTTTATCATAACCAAGAAACCCAACTGACAGAGAGTCAGTCTTGGTTGTGAAGAAATGTATTTGCAAAAGTCTAGATTTTGTACAAACCTGTGATAAGCACCTGTGAAAATAGAATTTGGAAGAATAGCTGAAGTGTTTGAAGGACATCTGGAACTTTCCGTACCTCTGGCCCTACCAAGAGAGGAGTATCAGCCTTCGGAGGCACTGAGGGAAGGAACTTCAAGCATCCCTGAGAACAGACTTCCCAGAGACTTTTGAATATCATTAGTGGTCATTTATGACATCAGCGAACACTGTCATTTCTCATTGCCTTTCTTCAGCGACAATCATGATTGTCCCTCAAAAGTGTTTTTGACATGTGTTCAGTGATGTATGAGTGTTTGGGGCCAACATTGAGTAGAATATGACTTTAATTAAGAGTGACACCAGCAGTCAGTTGAGGGTCTGCCTTTGGCCCAGGTCATGATCCCGGGATCCTGGGACTGAGCCCTGTGTCAGGCTCCCTGTTCTGCAGGAAGTCTGTTTCTCCCTCTGCCTGCCGTTCCCCCTGTTTGTGCTCTGTCTCTCTGGCATATAAATAAAAACTTAAAAAAAAAAAAAAAAGAGTGACACGTGCAGAATTAGCTGGGGACAGAAAAAGCCAACACCTTCTCCATTTGTGGTGGAGTAGTTTCCCTATCCCCAAAGACCAGACTTCCTGCTGCAATTATAAAAACAGATTACAAGATTAAATAGAAACAAAAGGAAAGCATAAATGGGAGTTGTATCAAAACAAAGATAGTAACTTCACTGTAGACTAACATTGTTGCTAAAAAAAATGCAATGAACAAAATAAGAGAGAAAAATATTATCATTAGAGAGAAAACAGGAATCAGTACAGCTGAACACTATAATATAGCGAAAGAAATATCAAAGATTCAAATCAAGAAAAGAAATCGAAAAATCGGATTAAAATGAATAGTGAAAAGGAAAATAGGTCACAAATAGAGATCAAAAAGGCAACCCTCCCCCCCAAAAAAGGTAACCCAAATCCAAACAGAAGCACTATATTTAAAAACTCTAATTCAGAATAAGAAAGTATACCAGTGGGTGCAAACCTCTAAAATGTGTGTTATAAACAAAACCACTCCATTCTCAGTAAAGATAAGGAAACAGCAAACATCAAAGCATTGTCTTTAGAGGAAGCTTTAGTCTCCTGAGTGGTGTTCAGGAACGGAGACCCTGAGGACAAGGAGCAAAGAGCAAAGTCCATCTATAACCTCCCGGGACAACTATCCTGTCCCTTCTTCCCCAGTTAAGCTAACACTCTGTCTCAAATGGCGAGAAACAGTCAGGCAAGCACACAGCCCTCTTAATGTTTGCTTTTGCTGTCATCTTTCAGTGAGCCCCTACTGCATACATGTGAATACGGAAGCCAGTCACTTTCATGTAAGTTCTCTTATCGGATTCCCTCAACAACCCTGGGGAGGGGCAGGGATTCTCAAGCACTATGGACACACCAGGGATTTGTTTCCTCTTGCCGCTGTCATAAATTACCACAAATATAGTGGCATAAGCAATACCATTTTTTTCCCTTATAGCTCTGGAGGCCAAAAATCCAAAACGAGTCTTACAGGGCCAAAATCCAGGGGTTGGGATATGTTGGTTCTTCTTGCATTTTCCATCTTTGAAAGATGGTCCTCATTCCTCGGTTCAGGACCCAGCATCAACATGTCTAACCTCTCTCCACTCCCACCAGGCTGTTGTCTTCTCCGATGCCGAATTTTCTTCTTTCATCCCTTATAAGGGCCTTGTGAGTGCATCGGGTCCATCCAGATAATCCAGGACAATCTCTCCATCTCCCAGTCTCTAACTGGTTACATTTTTGTGGTTCCACTTTTCCACAGAAGGGGGCAACCACACGGTGTGGGGCTTAGCACGGGGACATCTTTGGGGCCATCTTTCAGCCTCCCACACACCCGGTGTGTCAGACTTTATCGAGGGGTAGGTTGTTTAGTTCATAATCTCATAACCTCACCAACTCTGCCCTTTTTAATGATTATATTAAGATGCGGTGAGCAGTCAGCATCAGGAGAAGCTGGGTGAGGGGCATACGTGAAGCCTAGTTTCGGTAACATTTCTGAGTCTAAAATTAGGGAAAAATGAAAGGATGTGAAGGACAAGAGCAACCACCAAGATTTTCCTGGGAGTTTTATGAAGAACAGAAGTCCTCAGGTCCCTCCCACATGGACAGAATCATATCTCCGAAGACAGAGCCTAAGGATCTGTGGTTGACGCAAGCACGTGATCCCGTCTCACAAGACAGTCTGAGAACTGCTCGTTCAAGATCATGCCAGGACTCCTCAGAAGCCGACCTAGCATCTTTCAGAAATGTAAGTTCTCAGGCCTAGCCCTGACCAACCAGTCAGAACCTCTCCTGGGCATGGGGTCTAGGAATCTTGTGTTTTACGCCTTCTCCAGGCAATTCTCTCACACATCGTACTTGGATAAGCACCTGGCTGCATGCTTTCGAACAGTGGGTTGTGACTCCTCTTATTAGCACTCAGTTCTAGCCTGAGATCACTGAGGATCAGTAAATAAAATACTGAAAGTGAGGTAGCTATGAGGTGCCAAAGCTGGAAGAAAATTCCCCAATTTTTAGCGGAAACCCTCATCAAATTATCCTTTAAGTCTGACAGTTCAACCTTCAAGTGTATAGCATTAAAATCTTTCCCAAAATGAAAATATATTATTCTGCATGAACAAATCATTAAGAGGAGCCAATCACAGGGGCATGTGGGGGGCTCTGCTGGTTAAGTGTCTGACTTTGGGCTCAGTTCAGGTCATGATCTCAGGATCATGAGATGGACCCCTGTGTTGGTCTTGGCATTCTGCGTGGAATCTGCTTAAGATTTTCTCTCTTTCTCTGCCCCTCCCCCACCATTCATGTTCTCTGTCTCTCTCTGAAATAAATAAAATCTTTTGAAAAAGATGAATCAAAAAAATAAAATAAGATGATTAAAAAAAAAGATGAACCAATTATGTTCATGAATCACACATGAACAACGTAACCTGCTACAACCAGACTTGAATGAGACTCAGGATCGTAGATCTGACAGCCAGAGGGAAATCCGATATCACTGACCCAACCATACATGTCAAAACTACCAGTCCAAATAGTCCTTCCTACAATTATTTATTCTATGATCTACATAAGCACACTCACACTGCTCAGATATAACGTCCCAGTGATGAGATCCAGAAACTAGGAGAATCTTCTGGAGGGATAGATGAGGAGACAGTTTGTATGCATGCTGGAAGCAAGAGCTTGTTTCCACTCCAAACCCACTGCCTGCTTCTTGGGCACAGCACACCGAAGGACCTAGAGACTAAAAGGGCACTTGGTGATGCAACTCAAAGCAAAGAATATGAACACAGAAAAGTGCTCTGAGAGACTGACCAGTGTAGCAGGTGCCACGTCTGCTCGCCAGCTGGGAGCATATCTGCTGGGTCTGAGCCCCTCCTGGGTAACACTGTCCACCTTGGTCCCATGGTGGAAAAGAATGACCCTCATGATTGGCAGCCAGCACCGCAAGTGAGGCGGGGCCCCAGGAAAATGGGGATAGACATTAAAAAGCATCCAAAGGAAGAAAGAAGTTTCCACCAGGACCTCAAGCAGAGTAGTTAGCTGGGGAGTGGGATTCAAGAGGCGAGCCCATGAGCTACTCACACCCGCCACCTGCCTGCAGACGGCATGTGACTTAAAACGCACACACCGAGCCTCAGTTATATTTTTCTGGACCCCTGAACATGTCCAGATGACTGCAAGGATGTTCACTAATGAGTCAGACCCCCATCGCACCCTCAAGCAAAGACAGAACTCTGAATGGGCAGAAGGGCAGGCACAGGGGCCAAGCCCTGAGCAAGGCTTGGTTGGAGAAGAAAATCAGCATCTCCGGAGCCTGCAGGGGGTCCGGGGTGAGCCCAGAGTCACCGTGGACCTCAGTGCCAGGCTGTCCTCTATCTCCAGATTCTAGAACTCCATGGGAAGATGACTGGCCACCCACTCCGAGCACTTGCAAATACTAGAAATCTTTCAAAAACTTGCTGATTTCAGATCCTCATTTTTCCAGCCCATAAAACCTTAGGCTCTAAAGAAAATCTATTGATCTTTGAAAGAACAAAGGTGAATAAATTCCAGAAAGGATTCTGGGGCCTGTTTGATGCTGGTTCAACAACTTTCATCAAAACCACCTACGGCCTGATTTGAATTCATTTTAACGTGTTTTGTAAACCACTCGAGTCCTTAACATCTCTTGCTGAAGGATGGGGGCTAAAAGCCTCCACTCAGAATGCAAGGAGGAGAGAAACACACTCTCTCTGCTCTTTGAGCTGTCCTGAATTGCTGGCTGACTTCCAGACTACAGGATGAAATCAGGACCTAAATTGGTCACTGACCTGTTTTCCCATCTCTGGTGTAGTCAGCTCATGTAAGTCCCGTGCTTGGCAGTTATTTTTGTGTGAAACACAGGTTTTACCTATTCTGTTTTTCATATCTGAATTTTGCCAATAGTAACCTAAACTTCTCGTTATCTTCAGAAGTGGGGAGTGACACAATGGCATGGGGGCCAAAGATGCCCAGGAGAGATCCAAGCCAAAAACACAAAATGTCCCTCCATGAATGAGCTCATACACGTGTTATTTCCAGATCCCTGCTGAGGACACAAAAGGCTAAGGAGAAATCAGAAAAATCACGGACCTGACCTGATTCCATTCAGCATTTTTGAAAGCCGTTGCTCTGCGCTGCTTGAGAACAAATCTCATCCCGGCCCTGCCCAGCCCCTGGCATTGAGAGCTCTTTGGTGAGGTGTTCGATGCCTAGAATCCTAGAACAGGGCACACAAAAATAAAATACACAGCTCCTGGCCCCCCAAAATGCCCAGTCCAGTGGAGGCAAGATGCGTGAGCGTTGACAAGGGAGCAAAGCAAGTGCCTTGTTGGAGGGGAGCCCTGGCCGGAGGAGCAGAGACAACAGGCATCCGACCCAGCAAGAGCCGAGAGGAAGGTTGGGGAGGGAAGGCTACTTGGAGGGAGTGAAAGGGACAGAAAAGGAGAGCAATCCTATACCAGGAGGACACTCATTGCCAAGCTTCAGTGGGCAGAAGACCCACCAGAGGGCTTCTGTGGAAATGCAGATTCCCAGCCAGCCCCTCCAAGGGTATTGTCCACTGGTACCACAGTGGATCCCCAGAATCTGATTTTTCACAGCATTCCCAGGTGATTCTCTGACACCTGGTCCTAGTCCCCATTTTGAGAATCATATTCCCCAAGCCAAGCCAAGGTCACCGCCAGTCTGGAAAGGCCCTGCTCCAGCGCCCCACCAAAAAGGCCCTGGGGCTGACTCTGCCTATTTTTTCTGGTCTTTCAGCTGCCACCCGCTCGCACTCGGCTCCTGTTCTCCTGGGAACCCTCAGGCCCTCCTCTGCGGAAACAAGTTCTCTGGAAAGTACGCCCTCGACTCCCCAAGGTCAAGTGAAGATCTTGAGTTACCATGACCAAGAAGAATTTGCTTTCCATCCTGACCTCCGAAGAACAAAAAATCTGTCTTTAATGAAAACATTGTGAAACATCCTTAGGGAGGCCGGATTATTCACAGCAGAGTCCGGGAAGCTAGGGAGCTGCTAGATGGTGTCTTGTGGGGGTGGGGGTGGGTGTGGGGGTGGGGGGAGCTCCCCCAGGGCCCTGCAAGCCACGCGTTCTCGAACAGCTCACCCTATCCCACTCCCGCCTCTCACAGCGGATACGCAGGAAGTGGGGCTTCATGTCCATGCAGTCCAGTGAGTTTTATGCTTCCCTCCCTATTTTCAGAAGATAAGGTGTAACAGCCTCTGGTAAGGCCCCAGGGATTCTCACTAAAGGGTTCTCCGAACCATCCAGAAGAAGAAGGAAGTTCTGAAGGGCTGATGGCACCCAGAGCCTCCCGGAATGGACAGAACTTAGTAAGACAATCCACACCCATCACACACCCTCTGACAGAAAAGTGCTCAGGACACACCCCTTGTCCCTGGATTCCCCAACCAGCTTGGTCTTATTTCTTCTGTCCCCTGTGGTCCCTTTCTGCATCGTGTCCTTACAGGGCTGATGCATTCCCTGACTCAGATGTGTCCACCTTCCCAGTCTCTCCCAGCCTTTTGCTTGTGTTCCCTACACAACCCACTCAGAGCCTCCTTGTAGGTGCCCAGGTGACCTGCAGTCACCACAGGCTCAGAACCAGCCTCCTTACTCCAATCCCTCCCGCCAAGTTCTGCCAAACGTGGCTACTGTCTGGGGAACCCTCCGTGCACTGGCCCCCCAACACCTCCGCGAAAGACCTTCTTCAGCACGGGGGCCCCCCTTCACCCCACGCAACAGCCAAACAGACCTTCATGCTGGATCCTTTCAAGGCTTTGAGTTGCGGCTGCTTTTAAACTTTGTTTTCAGAAATGTTCTAAGTGCACGTGGTCAGCATTCAACCAGTGCCAGAGGTGGGAGGTGAAACGCAGGTGTCCCTAGGCCACTGACTCCTCTCTATGGGCCCCTTCCCGGAGGCAACAATGTTGCTGGTTTCGGAGCTTTTGCTGTGTCAGTGTCTCTGTGGATACACGCCCCCCCCCCTTTTAAAATAAATAAGAGCACACTACAGACACTGTTCTGCACTTGGCTTTCGTCACCTGATAGTGTCATAGGGATTGTTCTGCACCAATACATAGGATCAGATCACCTTCATCCTGTTCAGCAGCAGTAGAATATTGCATCACAAAATTTATCATGATTTATGTCAGCAGTACTCGAGTACACAATTTGATGAGTGCAGACTTTAGGTACTAAAAACTATGCTAACCTATACATCTAGCTCTACTTAGAGACACGGTGACTCCGGAACTTCTGTGTCCCTCCCTTGCAGGGAGGGGCCTTTCCTTGAACTGTTTTTCCCAAAAAGGGAACCATGAAATTATATATATATATATATGGCAAGGCCCACGAAATCTGGAACAGCACCTGGATGCGGCATAAATGATCTATGAGAGCAGAGGCCAAGTGTGTACTTTACATTTCGAAGACTGTCGCTGCATTCCAAAATCAAGTCCAAATTCACATTCTCACCATCTCCCACAATGCCCTGGGCTTCTCCTAACACCTCGGGTAGGCTGCAACCCTTTGCACTTTATTTCCTATACTCGGGTGCTTGCCCCTTCTTCTTCGTGGGGCTGCAAGCACCCTGAAGTCAGCACTCAAGTCCTCCGGCTACTCTGCCCAGCACCCATCACAGGGCCTTCGCCCAGCAGACGCTCAAAAACGTGTTCCATCTGCGTCAAGTCCTGTTCAGATGCGATGGTTATATAATGTCAACAAAATGCCGATTAGGTGAATATTAATATCCTGCCTCGCCTTAAATACAATTTAATTTTAGATTGTGCCCATGAGATACCAGCCCCGCCAACTTTGTAGATCTAATGACTGTGCTCTTTCTCATCGTTAACGTCATGTAAAAAAATAGTACAGAGTGGTGGCCCAAGGCCAAAGACCTACAAAATATTACTTAATATGTTCTTCCCACTCTTTGTTATTAATATTAAGCCACTGATAGTGCAGTCTAAATAGAACCTTGCAAAGAAATTTAATTTGCAAATAGGAAGAAGAAAAGCTTATTGAAGCCGACACATGCTGGCTGCCTCATTCTCGTTATCTTCTATTACTTTACCACGGAGGCACACTTCATTTGTTAGACATAGTTGGTTCTTGACAAAACAGCAGTGGGTATTAGAAAGCTCTTCAAGTTCTTTGCAGTGTCTGCTGATAAGTTTGGAGGCATTCAAGTTCAGGTGCCCAGAACATGCGGGCATTCTACTAGATGGGAGGCATCTTCTCTCATTTAAAGCAATATTAAGTTTGGCAAAATTGGAATCTGTGCTGAAGGCCTCATTTTTCCTTGATCTAATAAAAGCTTATATTAGAGGATCCCTAAATTCAATGTTAGCATTACTGTACATAACTCCGAACCTCTTTGACTATCATTAGATCTTTACTTGATTCCAACCCAGCTAGTCCCTCTGTGTTTCCTGTATCTCTTTGCTTCTTCATTAACCCTGGTGCCTCATCATCCCCTGGGAAGTTTATTAAAAATACAGCCCCCTAGTCCTACCCCTACACCGTGTGACTCAATGATTTCTCTAGTCAAAGTTTAGTCCCTACCACATAGACTTGAAGTCACCAGAAATTCAGACTCTTGGGCCCTACCACAGCCCCACTGAGTTAGAACCTGCCCTATTAACAAGATCCCCACCAGACTCATACATGCCCTAAATTGGAGAAAAGCACTGAGCTGTACCCCCTTCCTTCCCCTCTTTTCTGTTTGTCTCCTTGGCTCCATCCCCTCTCATCTAGTCAAAGACATTATTCCTTAAATCACATCTTTATTTTCTTCTGTCGTCACCATACGAGACTCGGGGAACATCACAGTGAATGCGTCGAAGATGCTACCATCGTGGAGTTGATGTTGTCTTCTGGAGGACAGGTAATGAGTGAGAGCAACAATGAAATAAAGTAGGGAATGACTGGGATAGGTTAAGAAAGAAAACAACACAGCAGAATGAGAATGAGGCAGGAACCCCCATTCCTACTTCACAGATAAGCTAATGAAAGTCAGAGGTGCCCAAGGCAGGACAGAGTCACACAGCCAGTAAATGGCAGGTCTCTCTAAAACCAGAGTCCACTGTTTTGACATCTCTGCAAATATGGCGACATGGAACACCAAGTGGGATTCCTCCATACCCCCTTGTTGCTCTCTTTTCCCAGGATTTCTGAACCCTCTCCTCCCTTCCACAGTGGAGAGGAAAAAACCTAACCTTTCACCCCAACCCCAGAAGGTCCAACTGTCCCTCTCATGAATAAGGAATTGAACCATTTTGTCGTAATTTTAAAATTCCATCATCTTCTCTCTGGGAAAACAAAAACAAAAACCTGCTTCTCTGTATCTACAAATCACTGATAGTATCTCCTTGAATCTTTCCCCAGAAGTGGCACAGGTAATAAACTAAAACACACACCTAGCTTCCAGAACAGATTTCAAATCTTCTCTCTTCCAGTTAGACACTCAGCCAATACCAGTCAACTTTAGGCAAACACCTGCCCAAAGAGCAGTGTTCAGCTTTCACAGGTACTACCCTAAAATATCCTCACCCAACTCTGATTCTCTGAAATGTTATCATTTCTGATATAGAAATTTTCAGGTTCTACAACATTTTAACAAACCACAAACACCATACATGTTTGTTCCAAGAGAATCTTTTACAACTTTGCCTGTATTTAAATGTGAAAACTACAAACAAATTTCATTTTGTACAAATACTTATAAGAAAATTTGGAGCTTGGGAGGTCTGGGTGGCTCAGTTGGTTGAGCATCTGCCTTCGGTTCAGGTCATGATCCCCAGTCCTGAGAACCAGCCCCACATCGGGTTCCCTTTTAGTGGAGAGCCTTACTCTCCCTCTGCTCCTCCCTGCCCCGCTCATTCTCTCCCTACCCCTGTCTCTCTCAAACAAACAAAATCTTTTAAAAAAGAAAGAAAAGACAATTTAGTGCTTGTTGAATCAGGTAATGGGAAGAGATTTTGGCTTCAACAATAGTAATGAAATTTTTAAAAATCTGCCTTGGAAAAAAAGTGCCTTGGCATCATTAGTTTAATGCAAAGTAAAAGAAAAGTATTATATACTTGCTTTCAACATTTTTCCACCTTTCCCCCTTTGTGTGCGATGCCATATGGTTTTCAAATTTGACTGTGATTACTCTTAATCATGAGTATTGCCAATAATTGGCTTATAAAACCAGACATAAGCCATGCAGCAAAAACCTTTTCCCTACAGACAAAGGCTAACTGAGGAATGAGCCCATGAAGATCTTTCTCTTCCTCTGGATTTCACTGTGTGGGAATGTGAGACCTGAGCCCACCTACTGAGAATGAGGCTGACACATTAAACCAAGAGTGTTGGCTGAAAAATGGAGCCAGAATTTTTTTTAAATTATTTTTCTTAACATATAATGTACTATTTGCCCCGGGGGTACAGGTCTGTGAATCATCAGGTTTACAGACTTCAATAGCACTCACCATAGCATATACCCTCCCCAACCACCCTCTCCACATCCCCCTCCCCCCAACAACCCTCAGTTTGCTTTGTGAGATTAAGAGTCTCTTATGGTTTGTCTCCCTCCCGATCCCATCTTTTTTCATTGTTTCCTTCCCTACCCCCCAAAACTCCCACTCTGCTTCTCAAATTCCTCATATCAGGGAGATCATATGAGAATTGTCTTTCTCTGATTGACTTATTTTGCTCAGCATTGTACCTTCTAGTTCCATCCATGTCATTGCTAATGGCAAGATTTCATTTCTTTTGGTGGTGGCTGCATAGTATTCCATTATATATATACACCACATCTTCTTTATCCTTTCATCTGTTGATGGACCTCTAGGTTCTTTCCATAGTTTGGCTACTGTGGACATTGCTGCTATAAACATTGGGTTTCACGTGCCCCTTCGGATCACTATGTTTGTATCTTTAGGGTAAATACCCAGTAGTGTGATTGCTGGGTCACGGGGTAGCTCTATTTTCAACTCTTTGAGGGACCTCCATGCTGTTTTCCAGAGTGGCTGCACCAGCTTGCATTCCCACCAACAGTGTGGAAGGGTTCCCCTTTCTCCACATCCTCGCCAGCATCTGTCATTTCCTGACTTGTTCATTTTAGCCATTCTGACTGGTGTGAAGTGGTATCTCATTGTGGTTTTGATTTGTATTTCCCTTATGTCAAGTGATGTGGAGTACTTTTTCACGTGTCTGTTGGCCATCTGGATTTCTTTGGAGAAATGTCTGTTCATGTCCTCTGCTCATTTCTTGATTGGATTATTTGTTATTTGGGCATTGAGTTTACTAAGTTCTTTCTAGATTTTAGATACTAGCCCTTTATCTGATATGTCATTTGCAAATATCTCCTCCCATTCTGTCAGTCGTCCTTTGGTTTTGACTGTTTGCATTGTTGACTGTCTTACTTTGACTTTTTACTTTGCAGTGCAGAAGCTTTTGATCTTGGTGAAGTCCCAATAGTTCATTTCTCTCCTTGTTTCCCTGGACTTTGGCAATGTTTCTAGGAAGAAGTTGCTGCAGCTGAGGTCAAAGAGGTTGCTGCCTGTGTTCTCCTCAAGGATTTTGATGGATTCCTTTATCATATTGAGTTCTTTCATCCATTTTGAGTCTATTTTTGTGTGTGGTGTAAGGAAATGGTCCAGTTTCATTCTTCTGCATGTGGTTGTCCAATTTTCCCAACACCATTTGTTGAAAAGATGTCTTTTTTCCATTGGACATTCTTTCCTGCTTTGTCGAAGATTAGTTGACCATAGCATTGAGGGTCTATTTCTGGGCTCTTTATTCTGTTGATTGATCTAGGTGTCTGTTTGTTTAGGAATATTCTATTCCTAATAGAATTCTATTCTATTCCTATAGAATATCCTATTCTATTCCTAATAATATCCATTGATCTAGGTGTCTGTTTTTGTGCCAGTACCATACTGTCTTGATGATGACAGCTTTGGAATAGAGCTTCAGGTCTGGAATTGTGATGCCACCAACTCTGGCTTTCTTTTTTAACATTCCTCTGGCTATTTGACTCTTTTCTGGTTCCATATAAATTTTAGGATTATTTGTTCCATTTCTTTGGAAAAAATGGATGGGATTTTGATAGGGATTGCATTAAACATGTAGATTGCTTTAAGGAGCATAGAAATTTTCACAATATTTGTTCTTCCAATCCATGAGCATGAGACATTTTTCCATTTCTTTGTGTCTTCCTCAATTTCTTTTATGAGTATTTTATAGTTTTCTGAGTGCAGATTCTTTGCCTTTTTAGTTAGGTTTATTCCTAGATATCTTATGGTTTGGGGGCAATTGTAAATGGGATCGACTTCTTAATTTCTCTTTCTTCTGTCTTGTTGTTGGTGTATAGAAATACAACTGATTTCTGTGCACTGATTTTGTATCCTGTCACTTTACTGAATTCCTGTACAAGTTCTAGCAGATTTGGAGTGGAGTCTTTCAGGTTTTCTACATAAAGTATCATATCATCTGCAAAGAGTGATAGTTTGACTTCTTCTTTGCTTATTTGGATGCCTTTAATTTCTTTTTGTTGTCTGATTGCCAAGACTAGGACTTCTAGTACTATGTTGAATAGAAGTGTGATAGTGGACATCCATTCCGTGTTCCTGATCTTAGGGGAAAAGCTCTCAGCTTTTTCCCATTGCGAATGATACTCGCTGTGGATTTTTCATATATGGCTTTGATGATATTGGGGAATGTGCCCTCTATCCTTACACTTTGAAGAGTTTGATCAAGAAAGGATGCTGTACTTTGTCAAATGCTTTTTCAGCATCTATTGACAGTATCATATGGTTCTTGTTCTTTCTTTTGTTAATGTATTGTATCGCATGGACTGATTTGCGGATGTTGAACCAAACTTGCGGCCCTGGAATAAATCCCACTTGGTCAGGGTGAATAATCCCTTTAATGTACTGTTGGATCCTACTGGCTAGTATTTTGGTGAGAATTTTTGCATCCGTTTCATCAGGGATATTGGTCTGTAATTCTCCTTTTTGTTGGGGTCTTTGGTTTGGGGATCAAGGTAATGCTGGCCTCATAAAATGAGTTTGGCTGTTTACCTTCCATTTCTATTTTTTGGAACAGTTTCAGGAAAATAGGTATTAATTCTTCTTTAAATGTTTGGTAGAATTCCCTGAGGAAGCCTTCTGGCCCAGGGCTCTTGTTTGTTGGGAGATTTTTGATGACTGTTTCAATCTCCTTACCGGTTATGGGTCTGTTCAGGTTTTCTATTTCTTCCTGGTTCAGTTGTGGTATTTATATGTCTCTAGGTATGCATCCATTTCTTCCAGATTGTCAAATTTTGTGGCATATAGTTGCTTATAGTATGTTCTTATAATTGTTTGTATTTCTTTGGTGTTGGTTGTGATCTCTCCTCTTTCATTCATGGTTTTATTTATTTATTTGGGTCCTTTCTCTTTTCTTTTTGATAAGTCTGACCAGGGGTTTATCAGTCTTATTAAATCTTTCAAAGAACCAGCTCCTAGTTTCGTTTATTTGTTCTACTGACCTTTTGGTTTCTATTTCATTGATTTCTGCTCCATCAGTATTATTTCTCTTCTCCTGTTGGGTTTAGGCTTTCTTTGTTGTTCTTTCTCCAGCTCCTTTTGGTATAGGGTAAGGTTGTGTACTTGACCTTTGTTTTTTTTTTTTTTTGAGAAAGGTTTGTATCGCTATATACTTTCCTCTTAGGACCATCTTTGCTGTGTCCCACCAATTTTGAATACTTGTGTTTTCATTGTCATTTGTTTACATGAATTTTTTAAATTCTTCTTTAATTTCCTGGTTGACCCATTCATTTTTTCATAGGATGCTCTTTAACCTCCATGTATTTGAGTTCTTTCTAACTTTCCTCTTGTGATTGAGTTCTACCTTTGGAGCATTGTGGTCTGAAATATGCAGGGAATGATCCCAATCTTTGATACCAGTTGAGACCTGATTTGTGACCCAGGATGTGTTCTATTCTGGAGAATATTCCATGTGCACTAGAGAAGAATGTGTATTCTGTTGCTTTGGGATAGAATGTTCTGAATACAGGAGCCAGAATTGCTAAAACAAACTGAAAGCCTATGCTATCTGAGGACCTCTGGCTACCACATTGCCTCAAACCTAATATGCCATCCATTGTAAGACATGTCATTATTTTATGCAGCACTAAGGAAAACCTATATACCTGTGACATAATACTTTCTTAAATTTATGTTTTTTCAAATCTGTTATTGAAACAGTTCTTTTAGACTTATTTGGGTTTACGTTTTCATTCTATCTCCTTTTTATACGTAATAATAGGGCACATGGAAACAAATTTAAGGTCATCTCAACACTTCACACTTGGTCTGAATCTCCTTAGATCTAGGATATGTCATCCTTTTCTGTGCCAGGAAGGCCACTGATAATTTTTTTTTTTTAAGGAATGGTCCAGTGTTCCCTTTAGGACATTCCTCAAAGCCAGTAGCACTCATTCTTCAAACGTCAATATGCATATCAAGCAATGACCTTGTCACAATTACAGCCTGACCACCAGTGATTGTAAGACACATTGAAATATTAAAATATAGAAAATGTGGAATATAGTGTATGTGCCATTCTTGTCCTTCTCATTGCCATGGACTCTACCCATCAACCAGTGAACACGACCACCAAGAGTCCACCCTACCTCCTGCTATCACGGTGCTAAGTGCAGCTTCAGAATCAGGTCCAACAACTGGAGAGAGAGGGCCAGAAAGAGGGTCTGAGTTGCAGGATCCTATAGGGCAACAGTGATAGTTGAGTGATGAATCATTGGTGAAACTTTATGCTGTATCAGAAAGCAATTCTTCAAGGCCATGGCAACTGGCTGGCAATTGGGATTATAGCCACATTGTAATTCTTTGTCTGACACATCCAACCTGCCTGAATAGTGTCTGACATTATATGCCGCAATACAAAGAGGAATTTGGTATCAGCAGTTTAGAATACAATGTTCTTAAGTTAGTGTAGTAAGTGACGGTCTATGTCCAGAGCCATTTAAAAAAAAAAAAAAGTGTTTATCACAGAGTATGAGGGGGAGCTTGGAAGCAATCTTTATAAATTAGAATACAATTTAAGAATAAATATATTCAAGCTAATAATATATTCACAAGGAAAAGAGAGACTCATCTTGAAATTAATTGTCCTCTAGGGGCGCCTGGGTGGCTCAGTGGTTTAAGCCTCTGCCTTCGGCTCAGGTCATGATCTCAGGGTCCTGGGATCGAGCCCCACATCGGGCTCTCTGCTCAGTGGGGAGCCTGTTTCTCCCTCTCTCTCTGCCTGCCTCTCTGCCTACTTGTGACCTCTCTCTCTGTCAAATAAATAAGTAAAATATTAAAAAAAAATGTCCTCTAAAATCAGTCGTGTACAGTGAATGAGTCCTCAGGATGAGGTGGGCACTTTGAATATCATCATTTCCTAAAGGAGAACGCTGAGGCTTGCAAGTGTTAGGGAACTTGTCCGAGGTCTCTTGCAGGGAAATGGCAGAGCTAAGATGGGTCAGACCTGGTCTTTTAATCGACTAAGCCTAGTTGCTTTCCCTTACACCTCACTGTCCATTGTTGCTAATTTACAAGGTGATAAAATAAAACCTGGGGTCCCAACTGAGCCTTCAGTGAAGATCAGAGGGGTGCTTTGTTCAACTCTCACCCAGATAGTAGAGTCCCCTGCATTGATTTAAACATGTAGCTTACTCAAATTTTGGAATTCCTCATGTGAATTGGGATATGTGAGAAATGTTTGGAGGACCCATAATTTATATATTATACATTGAGGGAAGGATTGATAACATTTAAATATATTCTTTTGAAAGAGAAAGAGACAGGGAAAGAATGAATGATGACAGTGAGGACAGACACATGGATATAACCTATAATTGGACTTTTTGGAGCACTTTATCATTTTTCTCAGTAGCCATATTCAGGGCTGCCTGTGGGCATAAAGTGAGGCAATCTTGGGTTTAAGCTCTTGCTTACTGGTTGTGTGACCTTGGGCATATCTATAAAAGATGGAATAATATCTTCTTTTCAGAAGTTTAGGACTGGTATATATGATATATGCCTTACATAGTGCCTGACACATCCTTTCACTCATTCAGTCTTGATTTTTCACTCTTCTTGTTAACTGAGCACATACTATGTTTCAAGAATGTCTCTAAGTACCAAAGATATAGCTGTAAATGATGAAACAAAATAAGACACATACCCTACTCTGATGAAGTTCATAGTTTCGTGAGGAAAACTACATTATCTAAAGAATTAACTGTGAAAACTATACTCAAACAGAGCAAGTAACTGAAAAGAGCTCCCAACGGCCAATTCTGGAACAGCAGGAACAAGAAAACAGTCCTCGATTATAACCCAAAGTATAAAATAAATATTCATGAATCCATACAGATAGAAATGAATGAATGAGTAAATGGGGGAGAAGAGAGAAATCTCCCATGCCTAAGATTTCTAAATACGAGCACCTGGGTGGCTTAGTTGGTGAAGCAACCAACTCTTGATTTTGTCTCAGGTCATGATCTCAGGGTTTTGGGATCAAGCCACCATTGGGCTCCGTGTGGAGTCTGCTTGTCCCTCTCCGTCTGTTCCTCCCCCCTCCCACCTCTCCTCTCTGTAATAAATAAGTACACAGCACATTACCTCTGTGATCTTCCTAAAAAACCATCACTCCAGTCTAATAATAAGAAAAACTTCAGGTAAATTCCAATTAAGGGACATTCTACAAAATTCTTAATCAGTATTCCTTAAGACTGCCAAGGTCCTCAAAAAGAAGGAATATTAGAGAAACTGATTCAGCCAAGAAGTTAAGGAGACATGATAAGTAAATGTATTTGGTGTGCCTGGGTAGGATCCCGTGACAGAGAGAAGATTAGGTCAAATTTAAGGAGATCGGAACGAAGTATTGATTTTCACTAGAAATAATTTATCAATATTGGTTCATCAACTATAACACATAGGCTATATTAATATAACATGCAAATAATAGTAAAATGGGTGCTAGATATACAGGAAGGTACTATCTTCACAACTTTCCTGAAATATAAAAACTGTTGTAAAAATCAAGTTTATTTTAAGGAAACATTTGTAAAAAAAAAAAAAATCCAGAATGTGCTTGTTCTAAACTCTAATAATCATTCTTTTGAAAGTTTTTAAAAAAGTGCTCTTAGTGACAGGCATCTGGCAGTAGGAGAGCAGGAAACTGCTAGATTTGACTTCTGACTTCTGTTTTTGCACATTTATAAATGGTTTTCCTGAGGCGGTTTTGGAAGAGCTGAATTCAGGCTCATTAAAAAAAGTAGCTAGTATTTTAATTCTAAGATTTGCTTATTTAAAAAAAAGAAAGAAAGAAAGAAAAAGAAGAAAGGGGGAAAAAAGGATCTCCTTCCTTAGCCAGAAATCTATACCATGCACAGCTGGAGTCACTCCTGTGAGTCAGGCTTACCCTGGAGCCGCTGCCTGGGGGAGCAGACATATCCCACCCAGAGCGTGACAGTTTTTGTCCAAAATGCTTCCACCAGCCCATCAGCCTATGAAGGAAACTAACGCGTAGTAAACGCCTGCGTGCCCAGCATGGAGGTCAGGTCCTCAAACAGAAAATCCTTACTCTTGTATAGCACTTCTGAAGATAAGTGTGGAAATGCCCATTTCACAGATGAGGAAACTGAGGTTCAAAAAGTAATGTGGCAGACTGGCCAGAGCTGGTTCCCTGCTTTTTCCACCTGACATGGAATAATTGTTTACTTTCTACAACACAGGAGAGTCCTAATGAGAGAGAATCACTTTTAAAGGTCTGTCCTAGCTACAGTCATATGAGAATGTACACAGTTCACAGAATAGTAAAAATATCAATCAACTTTTCCTGCTAAAAATTAAAAAAAGAAAGAAAGAAAGAAAAGAAAAGAAAAACAACTCTTCTGGCATAATCAGTAGTCAGATGTTTGAACTCAAAGGAACTCAGCAAAGTAGGTCTTGGTGAATTAAATGTGCCTTTAATTGGTGTTTTGGTTGAATGGCCCTTTTGCAGCAGCAGAATCCCAAGTAAGTGCCATTAACATGGAGCTCGTTTTCCAACTGAGTGAACAGGATTGGGGGGAGGTTGTAAAGTTTGGTTTTTCTATTTTCAGTGGTGCTCTGTTGTGTGAAGTTAATGGGTTAGAAGCAATTTGTATGGACAGGCCAAAATATTTCCAGCAACCAAATCCAAAAATACTCTAGCTGGCCAAAGCAAACACAACCTGTTCTGCGTTTTACACTGCAAGTGGCCTTCTCCCAGCCCAGGGCTCGGACATCACAGCACCCCCCCTTCCCCCCACCATCCCCCCCAACACCAAGCACACCGTTGTGTGTTTTGACACAAACTGCATATTCTGTGAGCCATGACACAGTCTCTTTTTATGTTAAGGGAACTCTTTCCTTACCCCTTCCTCAGTAAATCTTTCTGGATAGTGAAGTAAATCATTGGAACTCCTGTTTTGCTTCAGTAGTCTATAGCTAACATCCTCTGAATATTTCAGAATCTGCCAGACAAAGGTGAAGCACTTTATACAATTATTCCCAGACTACCTTGTTTTAGAGAGAAGGAAATTAAGCATCAAGAATGGAGGGGTGGCTGGGCACCTGGGTGGCTCAGTGGGTTAAAGCCTCTGCTTTTGGCTCAGGTCATGATCCCAGGATCCTGGGATCGAGCCCCGCATCGGTCTCTTTTATTGGCAGGGAGCTGCTTCTTCCTCTCTCTCTGCCTGCCTCTCTACCTACTTGTGATCTCTTCTGTCAAATAAATAAATAAAATCTTAAAAAAAAAAAAAAAAAAAGAATGGAGGGGTGGGGAGCCTGGGTGGCTCAGTGGGTTAAGCCTCCGTCTTCAGCTCAGGTCATGATCCCGGGGTCCTAGGATCAAGCCCCGCATCCGGAAGAGAGTCTGCTTCTCCCTCTGCTGCTCCCTCCCCCTGCTTGTGCTTGCTTGTGCTCTCTTGCACCTGTGCTCTCTCACAAATAAATAAACAAATAAATAAAATAAAAAAAGAAGAACGTAAATAATTTCACCAAGATTTCCCACCAGTGGTGGGGGAGAGCTACAGTCACAGTGAGCCATTCCTGGGACAGGAACAAAATATAAAGCAAGACTTCCCGCCCTTCTCTTTTCTTGACTCAAGTGCATTCCAACACAACAAATTCCGTTTTAATACGCATTTTTTTCAGTAACCAATGTATTCAGGGAACACTTTACCAACAGCAGTATGTAGCTTTCAGCTTAAAAATAATTACTATTATAAGTAATAACCAAATACATTCTTATTATCAAAATGCAAGTGACACGTAAGTATTTTTAGCCGCCCATCATTTCTTTTCCATGGTAAACCAGTTTTTGTTTTAATGAGGGTGAAGAGATTTTTATCGGATCTCTCTGAGGGCAGTAAGACTTGGCCGTTCCAGGTTCTGAATCTGCTGCTTCAGCAAGGAGCAGCCTCTTCTCAAATGTTTTTGGACCTTTACTGTTCGTTTCTTAATTTCCTCATCCCTGGTTTATGATTATTGACTGTCTAATGCAGGTCGTATGGTAGCCTGCCTCTGGTGCACGTGCGCGTGTGGGTTCGTGAGTGAGTGTGAGCACTGGCTGGTGGCGGTTCCTTAGTCTGTCCTCTGTCTCCCAGTCATAAGGTATCTGGGTCAGGTCTCTACTATTCTAGGGCCCTCTCCCACTTGCTGAGGGTTTAGAGAGGGTCACACGCAGCTTCATCCTTTCCCCCTCAGAGTGATTTCCCACATCTGTCTGGCAGGATCTAGACCTTCTCTCAACTTGTATCTTCCATGATCTTTAAACTACATTAGTCATGGTTTGCCAGAGAAACAGAACCCACAAGACGGGTGCGTGCAGGTAAACATATTTGGAACTATACGTGTGTATATGTACACATACATATGTACACATACATATATGGGAGACAGAGAGAGATTTTAAGGAATGGGCTCATATGATCTTGGAGCTTCGGCAGGTCCACAATCTTCAGGATAGACTCGCAGGCTGGAGCCCAGGGGTGGTCAGCATTATGGGGGGTGGTCTGCTTGGCCCTAAGTCTACTGATCTAGATGTTAATTTCATCTTAAAAAAATATATACCCTCACAGCATTATCTAGAATAATGTTCAACCAAATATCTGGGTACCATGGCCTAGCCAAGTTGACCTATGAAATTAACCGCCCCCCCCCCCACACACAAATCCCTTTTTTTTTTTTTTGATGGATGCAGATAAGAGAAGTGAGATTTGGAGACAGGAAATTTCTCTCTAGTGATTAAGTTACTATGTATAGGACAGTATATCTCTCAGGATAAAAGTCTCATGAAAGCTGAGACTGTGGGACACCTGGATGGCCCACCTGGTTAAGCATCAGCCTTCAGCTCAGATCATGATCTCAGGGTCCTTGGATGGAACCTCACATCGGGCTCTCAGCTCATCGAGGAGCCTGTTTCTCCCTCTCCTTCTGCTTGCCGCTCCCCAACTTGTGCACTCCCTCTCTCTGTCAAATAAATTTAAAACATCTTTAAGAAAAAAAACAAAGAAAACAGACTGTGCCTGCTGGCTCTAGTAACCCCAGTACCAAGTGTGACATAGTGAAACATTTCCTTCTGCTGCAATCCTCTAGGCCAGACATCTTGATAAACTTCTCATTATGGAAAAGAGTAGTTACACACCCAAATCTGTCTTTATAGTAAAAGAACGTTACCTTATTTGGGGCAGCCTTGGAAGGACAGTACCCCCAAACAGAATCTGGGCAAGGCCATATGACCAAATTGTGACCAGTGAGATACAGCCGGAAGTGTTGAATGGACTTTGGGGATTTAAGAGAGGGAAACAATGTCTAACCCCTTTCTCTACTTGCAGTCTGGATTACACAGATGATGATGAGCTCAGTCAGGATCCTGGCACAGGACACCGCAGGTCAAGTCGCTTCCCAGTTGAGGGCAGGAAGGAGACTGGGCCCCTGATCAAATCTCAGTCGTGGGGGGCGGGGGGCCCCCCCGCCCCCCACAACTTCTTCCTCTAGACTTACATTACATTAGAGAGAAAGAGACTTTTATTCAGTTTAAATCCCTGCTATTTCCTATTATAAGAAACCAAACAATTCAAATCAATATAATTCTTACTAAAAGAGCTGGAAATGTAGATAGAATATAGTACACTCACATAAATGCATAGCTGATCTCATAAGACAGAACACAAATTTAAGGAGGGTTAAAAAAAAAAAAAAGTCAGGGAGCCAGGATGCTTAGATGAACTGCACCAACCAAAACGAAACGTGGACTGGAAAATGTTTGCCCCTGGCAAGGGAAATGAAAATGGAATTTGCCTGTCTCCATCTTCACTCTGGATGAGATAACATTTCTGCTAATTTTAACCACGGACCTTCCCTTATATAAGTGTTAGGATATATATAAGATGTATCTTACATAGCTATATAAAATATATACACTTATACACGCGTACACATATACGTACATCTCATCTACATTCCATGTCGTCTCAGAAAGCCCAAGATAGGAAAATTAAGATAAAAATGTGTCCCAGAGGGGCGCCTGGGTGGCTTCGTCGTTAAGCGACTGCCTTGGGCTCAGGTCATGATCCCAGGGTCCTGGGTTCGAGCCTCACATAAGGATCCCTGCGGGGAGTCTGCTTCTCCCTCTCCCACTCCCCTTGCTTGTGTTGCATCTCTCGCTGTGTCTCTCTGTCAAATAAATAAATAAAATCCTTAAAAAAAAATAAAGAAAAGAAAAGAAAAAGAAAAAGAAAAGAAATGTGGCCCAGAGAAAGCAAATGTGAAACCTCTTTGGAGGGACACTCCCTCACAACCCAGGAGGCAAACTCTGGTGACCCAGGATTCCCCCATCTGAAAAGCCCCTATTGAATATAACCTCGAAAACTAAAACGACAGACTTGGAGAACACAAGACACGCTCAGAGAGAGAGGACAGAAACAACAATTTGACCACGAATCGCCTCCTATCCTATAATTATCATGCATAGTCCATAAAAGCAAGATGTTCGCCATGTTTATGAAATAAAAGATGGAATTTCAAACAAAGGCAAACAAGACTGCACAGCTCTGTCAAAAGGAACCAAACAGAACTTGCAACACACCACACACACATGCATCTACGTTCGTGCATATTCATTCAGCCAAGTTTAAAAACTCCATGGATGGATTAAACGGATGGTTCTAAAGCAGATTAGGGTGTGGAGAAGGAAATTCATGACCTGGAAGCTGTAGTTAAAGAAGTTACCAAAATGTATCTAATCCGAGTTGTAAAGAGACAAGAGACGCTCGGTCCAGGACACATGAAGCTGTGAAGGTCAAGAATGTTAGAGAAATGAAGGAAGACGCGTGTCGGCAGGTGCAGGAAGCAGAAGGCTTCTCGAACAGTCTGTGTGGAGACAGGTCTGGCAGTGGGGAGCCATGCGAGAACCAGGTCTGCCCCATCTGCATGGACCGTGATGCAGCACAGGGTGTCCTGGAGAAGAAGAGGAATGTACCAAGTGCCAGGCATGGCACAAACACATCGCTCTTTTAGTCCAAACAAAGTACAGTAAGCCAGAGATCATCACCCCCAACTCACAGAGAGAAGACCGATGTTCAAAGACATTAAGGAACCTTCCAAAGCCACTCAGAGTGAACAGTAAAAGCCCGTTCCTTTCGCTCCAGCCCTGTGCCATTTCCCGGTGCGAGATCCCCTTGCACAAAACATGAAACCCCTTATTATCTCATCTTCTCTTCTTCAAAACAAGAGGAAAATCACCCTCCTGCTCTAATCACTTCCCAGAGTGGCCACAAGGATAAAACACAAATACAAGCAACATCTGAAATTCTAGAGATCTGTGATTCTCAAAGCACATTGATGTTGCTGACCCTCTGGGGTTAACACATGGTGTTGCTACCCAACCGTGGCAATGACCTTGGAGCACCTCAAGGGAGGCACTGGTTTTCACAGTAGTGCATTCTGGGGTCTCATAAAAATCTGTTTTCTGGTTGGTGGGATAAGGTCAGGACAGTTAAACTTCAAGACTCCTTATAAAACGGATTAATGTAAAATTAACATAGATAAATATTTTCTATGAATCTGGCTCTGGGCTAAGCATTTTCTGCATCTTCTCTCTTGTGAGCCTCACCTGGACCTAGGAGATAAGTGTCACTGTTGCCCTCATTTCCAGATGGGAACAGAGGGGCTCAGGGAAATTAGAAGACACACCTGAAGTTAGCTCGCTGGTCAACCGTTAGTTGATATATCAACCCAAGTGACTGGACGGCAAGGCCCATGCATGTTCTCAAATATTATAATTCACCAACTCCTAATACTGACATGGTTCTTGAGAAGAACCAACAAAAATGCTTTGCAAAGGACAAGAACACACTCCAAAGCTATGTTTCCATTTTGTATAAACCACAATGAACACACATTAGGAATTAGGCTCATTTACAGCCACAACCTCAATTTTGTTTGAAAAGTCAATGTTCTCTTTACAACAATCTTGCCATTGACTTCAGCTTTATCATTTGAAAAGGTATTAATGCACAGAATTAATATTTTTTAAAAGATTTTGTTTATTTGACAGACAGAAATCACAAGTAGGCAGAGAGGCAGGCAGAGAGAGAGGAAGAAGCAGCTCCCTGCCAATAAAAGAGCCCGATGCGGGGCTCAATCCCAGGACCCTGGGATCATGACCTGAGCCGAAGGCAGAGGCTTTAACCCACTGAGCCACCCAGGCGCCCCCAGAATTAACATTTTATTATTCTACTTCTGTTATTAACTCCCAAGTCCTTCCAGTCTTTACAAGAAATTTTTTTTTAATTGATCAATGTTTTCTTACTTGGATGTGGAAAGCTTGGGTTTGGTGAGTTAGCCAGAGGTGGTTTTTTTGCAAAAAAAATTCAGTATGCCCTAAATGATATCACATAGAACTTCTCAGTTTCTTCGTTCACCTGAAGAATTCAAAATGTCCATTGATGATTGATGTCCATTGAGAGTGAGGAGTAGTGTGCTTGTGTGAAAGGCGGGGAAACATCATGGTTAGGCCATAATTGTTTTGTCTGGGGTGTGTGTATGTGTGTTGCGTACAGATATATATATATATATGTTTTAAAGTAGAATTAAATCAAAAGTAAACTCAAGGAAGTAGATAATGACATTATCATTTAAAAAAGAGATGATCTGGGGCACCTGGGTCGCTTAGATGTTTCAGTGTCCAACTCTTGATCTCAGCTCAGGACTTGTCCTGAGTTCGAGCCCCATGTTGGGCTTCATGCTGGGCATGGAGCCTACTTAAAAAGAGAGCAATTGAGAGAGAGATGATGTGATGACCCTTCTGAAGAAATTATCTGAAAGTTAGCAGAGATTTTTCTGTGGGAATTTTTTCTTTACAGTAAAGAAAACAGAGCACAGCAACTTACACAGATTAAAGACCAATGATTGGTGTTCTCTAATATTAATAAAGGAAAATACGATCTTGGTGCCAGATTTTTTTTTCTAAAATTATTCTTTTACAAAAAGCAGTATTTGCTTTTGCTTTGGGGCTGAAATAATATTGCTTAAAAAATAAAACAATGCGACATCTGGAAACTCTAATTTCAAGATCATTCATCAAATGCAAGAATGAGTATGAGAAGGAACAGAGACAGGAAAGAGGGAGCTACTCCGTTCGTGTTTAAAGGACAGAGTGTGGAGGGTCCCACCGGCAGCCATGATTTTTAGAGGGAAGCTGGACTAGATAAATTCTTGAGACATTTTATCCTACAATTAGGTCATATTGAAAATACTATTCAAAGGTGTCAGGAGAACCAAATGCTATTTCCCAGAACACAAAGCAAAAGAGTGTGTGTGTGTGTGTGTGTGCACGCATGTGCGTGCGTGTACGCATGTGCATGTTTTAGTCAGTTCAACACTAGATGGCTCTAGTTACAAAACCTGTACATTTCACAAGTCTAAGATCCTGAGATGTGACAGCAGAGAACAGGCGGAGTCTAACCTTGCGGATCAAATTCTGCTCTCCTCCCAAGTCTTGGAGGCATTAAGAACAGCACGAAGCTTTTATTTTTAATTTTTTTAAACGACTTTATTTGACAGAGAGAGAGAGAGCACAAGCAGGCAGAGTGACAGGCAGAGGGAGAGGGAGAAGCAGACCCCGCTGAGCAGGGACCACACCAAAAAGCTCGATCCCAGGACCCTGGGATCATGACCTGACCTGACCGACTGAGCCAACCAGGCGCCCCGAGCACCAAATTTTTAGGTTGAAATACTGTGCCCCTCTGCAAGAGAGGGCTTACCTAGAAGTCCTTACGTCACAGATTCAAATGCTGCACGACACAGCCTTGAGGATGGAGGTTTAATTTGCTCTGTAATTCTTCCTCTCCGTGCTCCGACAGTACGCCATTATTTTCAAACCGCTTTCACAAATGCCAATTCATTCGATCCTCTCTCCAGCACCACGAGGGAGATGTTGTCCTCATCAAAGGCAAGAACACTGAGACTTCCACAAGGGGCAGAAACTTGCTCAAGGTTACTCATAAGTAATAGCTCATACGTGATACAGCACCTAAATGATAATATTAGCATTGGATTCCCCAAGTCCCAGCTCCCGGCTCAGAGTTCTTTCTACACCCCAGACAAGGAGAGAGGATTAGACATTTGCCCTATGGAGTGTGTCTGGCATGGCCCTTTCATTTTCTAGAATACTCCATTCCAATTCATTAAATACCCCCATCAAATACCCAAAATATATTTTGAATTCTTAAGAAATTGAGAACAGTGAAGAAAACTTTTATGGAGGTAGGAGAGGGAGGATTTGGGCTAGGAGGGAAAGGTCTCGTTCTTGGTAGTCTTTGGCTTTGAATTACCTTCGAAGTTTTTTCTGAGCTTTGTGTTTTACCTAAACCATCAATAAATAATCAACACTTTTTACCCAAATAAGCCAGCTCTGCTGGGTGGCAAAGTCAGTTTGATATTTAAGGCAAGATTAGGTAAAATCCATAAGCCAAATAATTCACATGTAAATAGCTGCTGAAAGCTAGCATTTACTGAGTGCTTGTGAGGGACACTCTGCAAATCTCCTTCATCCATTCTTTCTTGCTCTAATGGCACCACCCTAATCTCAAACCCATTACCTTCCATCTCCTCTCCACCTGGTCTGTCAACTACGTCACCTGCCTAAAATCCAAATCGCTGACTCTTACTTGAATATATATGCGACTACACAACTCTAAGACAAGAAACTCTAAGACAAGAAATGGGGAGAGGTAATGTTATCTCAAGACAATTTATTCTCAACCTTATACCCAAAATAGACAAATAGATCATGTGGTTCACTTCCTTAAAATCCTTCCAATAATTTCCCACTGCCTGGGAACAGCACTGGAAATCTGTGGCTCCAGGCTCTTCTCCCCATTCGTCCCTCACAACTGGCCTACCTGTTATTCGAATGTGCCGAAGTCATTCAAACTCAGGACGCCCACACTGTGATTTTTTCCACCTGCTGTGATGTCCACCTTCAACACCCCACCTCTCTTGGGTCTTGGAGGTTCTGGAAGTTTCCTCAGCTTCCTCCCAGTTCCATACTAGCTTAGGTCCCCATGGGGAATGCTTTGTGTACCATCCGGTCGGCACCCCTCTGTAATACTTATTCCAACTCCATTTAATGAAGCATCACAAGGAGTATTTGCTTGATCTACTTTGTCTGCTCCTGAATCCCTGAAGACTAATGTATTATTTTGAAGCTTTTGAAATTGTGCTTCCCATCAATTTTAGATCATAACGGGTACACACACACACAAAACTGAGGAGTTTCATGAACACGCCCCTCCTGCATACAATTCACTTGACAATTTCTACTCTGTTTTAAAAATGTTGGCTGCAACCCGGTTTATTCAGTTTACAGCCACTAAGAGACTTAAACCTCATGTGAAATAACCACTCATCTAACACAGTGCTCAGCCAATAGTAGGGCCTTGGTGATTATTTACAGAACAGACAAATGAAAAAAATACTCACCATTCACTACTTAAAATGATTTGTTTTTGTCTGCATTGGATAACAGTTGATTGATTATGGCTTTGTCCCTCCCCAGAGAATGGGGCCCCAGAAGGGCTAACCCCAGCCACTCTGAGAACAGTTATTTCCCTTGACTGGACTGATGGGATCAGGTTATGGGGTGACCTCCTCTTGTCCAGCATGCCCCAGACTGTCCCCTTAAGTACCCTCCAGAAAGATTGTTCATTATTTCCCTGTTTACAGAAGACCGTTATATCCCTATCCCTGCAAAAAAGAGAGGACTTAGAAAATAAAGAACTTTCCAGCAATACCTTTTTTTTTTAAGATTTTATTTATTTATTTGACAGAGATCACAAGGAGGCAGAGAGGCAGGCAAAGAGTGGGGGGGGGAGAAGCAGGCTCCCCGCTGAGCAGAGACCCCCCCCCTGATGCGGGACTTGATACCAGAACCCTGGGATCATGACCTGAGCTGAAGGCAGCCGCTTAACCCACTGAGCCACCCAGATGCCCCAGTTCCAGCAATATCTTAATGACACCAAATGCCCAGAATGAGCTTTCTCCAGAAAAAAAAAACAGGGAAACTGCTCAGTGAGGGCCTGGTCCCAGGGGCTTGTCCAAGGGCACGTCCTTCATGCATCTGTAGGTCTGCGGGGAACTTGAGTGCCCCCCACCCCCCGATGAGCTCACTCCCAGGGCACAACTCCAGGGCAACGCACGCATTCAGTCACCCCAGTCATGCAACACTTTGGAAGTAGTGGAGATAAAGCAAGGCTTCCATGCGTCTGAGAACTGAAAACCGGTAGCAGAACGAACATTCCGGCAATAAGCATTATGTCCTGCATTTTAGATTCCTGTGTGTTTGGTTGATGCCTCATTCTCTACGTCCATACGATGGAAGGATTGTTCATTCTGTGTGTTTTTGTGGCCCTCATGCTTCTGTTAATTATTGGCTCCCTAGAAAATCTGACGACTCTTACTTGAACTGAAGCCAGGTGAGGGTAGCCTCTATTCTATGGGGCCTATGGTTTCTAAACCCTTAAAGCAAAATGTACTCAAAATTGGGAGGGCTTTGGGTTTTTTATTTTTTTTTTTTTTTAAATGGGCTTTATACCTTTAAGATCTTCCTCTGTAGACTAGAGCTCTTAACAAAGAACTCAAAATCTCAAGGTTAGATCTTTGAAAATGTCCCTTCCTTTATTCTTCAAGAATCACCATTACCACTGAGGTTTCAAGCCAGGAACAATAGCTTTGGATCTCACATAACCCAGTCCACAGCTGGTGCCCTCTTAAAACCCAGATGAGCAGCTTGCATAAAAAAGAAGCCCGTTTCCCCAGCTGGATCAGACCCTATTTACTTGGTTTTGTAAATGCTTTGTGTATTTCGGTTTTTGTAAGCCAGGGTTTATCTGCATACTTGACCTGAAACTCCACACTTTACTCCATGTAATACAGTGATCTAAAACAGCATGAACAAAAGGAAGAAAGACAGACTCTCCCAGATTTACCCTTAGACTTAATATCCCTTCCATAGAACAGAGAACGGGGGAGCTAATGTACATAAAAGCCGAGCTACCCAAACTACAGTGAGTTCCACTTTTTAAAACATGTAACTCACAACAACAGCTTCAAAGGCAATATTCACATCAACGGTTTTTAACACAAAATATATTTTAATGTCGTCCACTAAGGAGCCTGGCCCTTTTGTAGATTCTGCAGGCCGCCGTGACCCAGTTATCTGGTCAAAGGGCTCTATGGATGCAAGGGACAGAGCAAGTTAAAGTTTAACTCCCAGGAATTGTAAACCAAACCTAAAGCCACTGAACCTTTGGAGTTTGATATGTTGATTAGAGCATAACCAGAGTGACACGTTGAACTCGCCACAATCAAGGAAACCTTTTCCGGGTGGGGACCTCTGCAATCACTCAGGTACGGTCCATGTGTTTGGCTTTTTCTTGCTTCAACTCTGTGAAACTGTGCATTGTGGCTCAGTGGGAACGCAGCGAGAAGAGCTTCTATCCTATAGCCTAATGCAGGGAGCTTTCTGGCTGGGTTTATACTAACGGAGCAACCTGAAAACAAGAGAATGTACTTCAAGGGTCACAAAATCTCAGAATGAAATGGCTGCCATCTTCTGGTCCTTGATTTAATACATTTCTGAGCTAAAAAGTAGATTTACCACCTTGGGTTCAAGAGTTCGGCTAACGTTTCTGAGAAGTTTATTTAGCTGGGAGCATTGCGGTTGACTATGGGTTGTGGTCCTAGGACCCCCGAAAATATACAAAATGTAATTACAAGAAGAGCATTAACATCAGTGGTAGATTCTGATTTCTCTGTGTAGGTCGTTAATTCCTATCATACCTTAGCTCCTATCATACCTTAGCTTTTGTATTTTCAATTTTCTTCTTCCCTCTCCTTTGCCCTTTGCAACCACCAAAATCTCAAACACAAAACTCCAAAGAAAAGAAACCCACCCAAAATCATCTTGGTGGATTCTTGCTATCTCTTGCTATCCAGAATCCTACTCACCAAAGGAATGCCTTAAGCTGTTCCCTTTTTCATTCTAGCAAAAGAAAAAAAGAAAGGAAGGGAGGGAGGGAGGGAGAGAGGAAAAAGAAAGAAAGAAAGAAGGAAGGAAAGAAAGAAAGAAAGAAAGAATTGAAAGAAAAAAACAGACATGGAAAATGACTGGCTTTCAATGTGTTAAAATCTCAGCCTTGGGCATAGCTAATTATTAGAGCTTTTTCTAGGGCTGGTTGGGGCGACGGTACTGCAGTGGTTATTTTCCCGTGATCATTTTGCTCACTCTAGAAAGACGATTTGCAACCAAAATAGGCTACGATTGTACCTTAAGGTGTCAGAGCCCGTAACAGGAATATCCATTCCTGCCAGAAATCTTAAACTCTGATTGCAATACTTTTGTTCCACAATTACGAAAATGAATTCCAAGGAGAACGGGCTCCAAGTTAAACAAGTGTGTTTACAGGAGGACTGTTGAGCTATGTCTTGCTTATTTTCCAGAAGGGGAGGAACACGGAATTATTTGTGCCCTGTGCAAGATTAGTGTTTTGCAAAATACACAATGACAAGCTCAACTTTCGTTAGAATTTAGAAGCTTCAAAGGTGTGTTGGTCTGGTCTGAAACATCCTTCATGATTATGTGCTGTGGCATACGCGGTAGGAACAGAGGTCTGGGGAGAACAGTGAGTTCTAGAACAAACACGGACCTGTTGCAGGGCAAAGACCTTCCCCTGCTAAATACAGAATAATGGACAGACGACTTATGGATTCACATTTTAGGGCCATATTTTCTGGAATTTTATTGATATTGCTCATTTGAGATAATTCTCACATTTTGCTATTCCAATTTATTATTTATCAGGTATAAGGGAAGGGGAAGGAAAGTTAGAAAAAGAGAGGAAAAGAAAAAAAAAAGTGGTGGTCAAATACAAACTGACATGATGGATAGGAATACGCTGAATATTTAGTTATTATTTTTAACTGAGCTAATCCCAAGTCGTTTTGCGCTGTTTCAAACGTGACATTTCCTAGTCAGTGGATGTTCATCAGTGTGGCTCAAAAAAAGTGACCCCGTTGTCAAGTGGAGGAAAGGCAGTCAGGTACCTTAAAGCAGGTCTTGTTATCACGTGGACGTTTGGAGTGAAAGTAACAATGACAGATGTTGGTTGAGCCTTATATGGGCAAGCGTAGTTCTTAGCACCTTCCAGGCATTCGGCTATATTATTCTTAAAACAGTCCTATAAGGTAGATACTATTATAATATTTTACTAATGAGAAAATTGAGCAGGGATTAGTTATCTCGCAGACCCAGCATCACCCAGGTGGAGAACAAAGAGCCAGATTCCCCAGCCAGGTGGATGACCCCGGCGCCCAAGCGTGTCACCATCCTAACTGTCTCCACAGGCACTGGGGAGTTACGGTGTGTATGTGGATGCATTTCTTGTGAGCATCCGGCAGCGTTTCCTTGCTTCATTTACAACAGAATGGCTTTCAGGGACTTCTATTAACATGTCTCAGAAAGGGATTCCTCAGAACGCACATTAAGAAAGAATAAATCCTTTCGAGAGCTCACACCCAGTGTTCATAAAACCAGAACCCACTGAAATTACCAGTGAAACCATCTGAGCGACCTGAAAGTCTAGCTGTCTTCCATCAAACAGGACCATGTCTCTTTTAGACACTTTCCACATTCATTCTAGAAAGAACAGTGGACTCCTCTCACGACAGAGGGTGGCTGGAAGGCAGGTTCCCAAGCCCGCAGCTCTGTGGCCTCAGGCACACTACTTAACGTCTCTGAATCTCAGATTCCTTGAGTTTGCCGTGGGGGTAGAAGCCACCTTGCAGAATTCGGTGAAGATTAAATGAGATGACACAGCAAAACAGTTGAAGTGGGTCCCTGGCATTCGGTAGGAATTCAGCAAAACTCTCTTCCCCTTCCCATTTCTCTGTTTGTAACGATCTCCAGAAAAATGTCCAGGAGCTTTCCAAACTTACCCAATAGCTGCTCTTTGTCAAAACTCTACTGACAGAATAATAATAATAAAAACCTCTACCGATATAGTCAATCAAAAACTATACACAAATAATAAAACTTCTGATTAGCCACCAAGAGTAACTGTGTTCTAGACAAAAAGACAGAACCTCTTATTTTCTCTTATTCTGAAAAGACAGCAGCAACAAAAACACAACACAGCATGCTTTTATTTTCGAGAATGTTGCTCAAGGAAACTCTCAGCTAAAGTAGCCCAATGCCCTTTTCCCCGAAACCCACCAGGCAGCCCGTGGTGGCCTGTGTTCATTTCATCACACAGCCAGTTGATGTTACAAGTCTGTTTCAATAACTGTCTTTTAAAATACGGTCATCCCTCGGCAGGCTGGGGAGGACGCTGGGTACTGTTGCACAATCGTTGCCATTACCTTATGTGTCTCTAAATGACTCAATCAGTTCAAACAAGACAGTATTGATCGCTGGAGGATAAACACCATTTGATCTTACTCATGAAACAGTAACCAGGCTCCTCTGAAGTGTAGTTCTAACAGCCCAATGCCCCCCCCACTCCGCCCCGCCCCGGGGGGAAAGCATCTGGAAAAGGGGAGACACCACTGCAGTGACATTACCTATTAGAAATCTGAATCCCATCTGCTCCTTGCAGATCCTGTAAGATGCAGGTGGTTGTTAGCGAGTGTTTCCTGCTGATTGGATCAGGAGAGAAAGCTCATCTATCATTTGAGTCCATCCAACTTAATCTAATCAGAATCTCAGTCTTAAAAGCTACATAGAAGCTTTAATTGGATAAATTAAGGTTGTGTTGAATATTTTTGATTCATCCAATCAAAAATCTAAATATTGCCTTTGATAATAATGGCTGCTTTGACTAAAATATGCTGGTAACTTGAGCTCCCTAATTTGATTTTTTTAAAAGCTTTATTTATTTATTTGAGAGAGAGAGAGAGAGAACACACGTCAGGGGAGTAGGAGAGGGAGAAACAGGCTCCTTGCTGAACAGGGAACCCCCCTCCTCCATGCAGGGTTCAGTCCAGGACCCCAGGTTCATGACCTGAGCCAAAGTCACACACTTACTGAGCCACCAAGCCACACAGGCTCCCCACTAATTTAATTTTTTAAAGATACGTAAACTCAGCTTTTTCCTTTTCCTTATACAGCTATGTCTGTGGAATTTTATAGGGTATTAGCGATCCTATGGAAAATATTTACCAGGTTTATTTCCACAGGGCTCCATCCCTGGTAAAAGGAGTAGGAAGGCCATAGTATGGACTAAGATAATCCCCTCCAGTCTGCAAGAGCGTGCACAGTGTTCTGCCCGCAGGAACAATATGGCTACGGAATTAGCACATGACAATTGGCCAGACAGAACGACCAAGAAAGCAAACTGGCTTGTGATTCTGTAAAATCTCGCCTTTGGTGATGTAGTAATGTCTCCTCTTCTTCCAGTAGTTAAAACTGAGCCTTGTTTTGGGATGCCCAACCGATTCAGAAAACACGACACTTAACATAGCAGAATCCACCGCTGTTACTACCTTATTTCTATAGAATATTCTAGTTTACAAGGCATTTTAGACAGAAGCATTTAGACTTTTCTTTAAAAGATTTATTTTTTTATCTGAGTGAGAGAGAGAGAGAGCATGAGCAAGAGAGGCAAAGAGAGAGGGAGAATCTGAAACAGACTCGCCCCCTGAGTGCAGGGCCCAACCCAGGGCTCCATCTCACCACCTGAGCCGAAATCAGAAGTCAGATGTTTCACTACCTGTGTCACTGAGGGACCCCGAGGCTTTTTTAAAGCCAGATTTCTTCATGGTCAGTGCAGCACGCCTACTTTCTTCAAGGTAGCTCAGCCATCACATCTCATTCCAGCTATGCGAAGCCGGTTAAATGCAAGACGCTCACAGAGTCCAGAAGCCTAGCGGGGCTCTCGCAGCGGAGGCAGATTACGTCCGGAGCTTCACCTACCGTGCGGGACGTGACTGCCCCGGTGCTGAGTAACTAAGAGGTTAGATGAAACTGGGAAGAGAGGGTGAGGATCCCCGCGGAAGGTGAGAGGAAAACTAGTCCCATAGGAATCCCTGAAGGAAAGGATCCTACAAAGATTTCGAGCGTGGCACATGAAAGAAGTGAAGGGAGGGATGCCCGGCTCCCTCCTGGAACATCGGCTGGGTGTTTGCAGGGTTTCTGTATCAAGGCAACTCTTCCTTCTTCCTCGCAAGTGATCTTTCTTATTCTTCCATCTAGCTTTTCTGTTAGGACTGGATTTAGGGCTCCTCTTTCCAGTTGGGGGCTTCTGCTTAAACTGGCTTCTTAGATTTAAGCCCTAATCCCTCTGGTTACTTTCCCCGGCAGTCAGAGATGCTGACACCATGCAGCGTGAGTCTGTGTTGGCACATGGACATGACCAGGTCAGGAACCCTCTTGCCTGAAGGTTCCCAGAGAGCCTCACAAGGCAGGCATCGACTGCTGGCTAGTTAGAGTCGGTGCCCTATGAAGATGATCATGACAATGACACGAGTAATAGCTCTTCTGGGCTGACATAGCTCCTGCCACATGCCGAGCACAGAGATGGACTTGTTCAACCCTGTGAGATTCTGTGGAATGGGCACCGTGACTATGCTGTTTTTCCAATAAAGAGATCAAGCCTCAGGACCACAGAGAAACTTGCCCCAGGTCACAGGGCTAGAAAGTGGTAAAGACAGGAGTGAACCCCAACAGTCTGGCATACACCATGTGCAGACAGAGTGTGACCAGGGCATGGAGAAGCAGTGGATCTTGGAACTGGAGCTAGATTTTGAGGTCCTCTATTGGACAGAGAAGAACTGAGTTTCCCCAAGGACAAAAGACATTTTGGTGGTTGTTAGGGTAAGAACCCAAGTGTAGACCCCCAGCCCTCAGTAATTGCCCTGAATGACGTGGCTTCCTGATGCCCAGATTCTGCAAGGGTCTGAACACAGCACCTCCCACCCGGAGGCCACGCCCTTCTCCCCGGGGAAAGAAGAACTGGGCTGCTAGGTCTGTAAATGCTCAGGGAGCCCCAGATTTAAACTGCCCTAATTTGGAGCTTTAAATGGAGACCCAGAAGTTCCCAAATAGCAGCTCTACAGCCTCAATGGAATTATTCATTTAGGATAACAAGAGCATGCTTCCAGAAGTTCCTCGTTAAAATACACACTAGTTGGGAGACAGGGCATGAGTGATAGGGACACTGTGAGGTATTAACATTCAGGAACACGTTAGCCTAAAACCGCTTAGCAAATTAACTAGCTTGGCCAAGCCTGCCGACAAGGGCGTTTAGGACAAGCCAATTGTGACGGTAGGGGAGAGAAGACGGAGAGGAGAAATGGCCAAGGATAGAGGTGTCATGGGGAACACGAGGAAAATGTAAGTTATCTGAGTGATAGCTATTTGTCTGATCTTTGAGGAAGAATTTACTTATTAATTTCAAATGATTATTAAAGACATTTGAGCATCACACTTACCAGATTCCTCCCTGTCTGTCCCTCACTACAGAACAGAGAGTTAAGACAGGTGTCCTGGCCAGAACTGGAATCATCCAATAATATTAGTACAATGGCCCTGCTTTTCCAAGGCAAAGATGTTCTCCATCACGGGCAAGAGCTCCTAATTAAGTTGGGATAAAATAATTGGAAGGAACCTGGGTCATTAGCAAGGTAGCAGAATAGAAAGGGCAAGCCTCTTGGCCTGTGTTGTTTTCATGGTCACTACAGACCGTCAGGAATCAAAGCCACTTACAAAGAACAGGGTTATCCGCATGACAAAAACGCAGGTATGAGATAATATAACCTGTCCCCAAATCGGTGCCCTGCAGGGCGCAGTGGAAGACCCCCGAAGAGAAAATTATGGGGGCAGGGGCTAAGTGGAACATCAGGACGGAGGAGGAAGGGGCTAGGGATTAGCGTCTTCTTCAACGGATTAGCTGCTGGATGGAAGGGAAGGAAGACGATCCCTTGGGATTACTGCATTAATCTGTCCGCCGGGACTGACTGATGGACTCTGTGCTTATATTCCGCATTATTCTAGATGCTGTGTTGGATACAAAGATGTATTGCACTTTTGTCCCTAACTTCAAGGGGCCAGGAAGGGTTCCCCAGGTTTCCTATCTCAGTCTTAGGGTATTTATTGTCTCCCTTCTCCAAAGTCTCTTACTTTGCTGGAAAAGGAATACTATTTTCGGTGCTACTTTGAGGGTTCCTGAAAGGCAAGAAAGTTATCTTATTTTTCGGAGTGCAGACCCACCACCTTGCTCTGCACAGAACAGATTCACGCCACTGTTTGCTGAATAACAGAGCCACCTAAGTGGGGAGAGCAGCACAGGAGGTAGAAGAGGCCAAGAAAAACAGCACTGAGTGCCCGGTACCCCACTCTGGGCTGTGTACTTGTCCTATCCTTTTGCATCACTATGGCAACACCATGAGACAGGTATCCTGATCCCCAATGTTGAAAAGAAGAAGCTGGGATCTGGTGAAAACAACTTGAGCCAAGTTTACAAAGTTCTTAAGGGTAAAGCCCCCACATTAGAACCAGAGTCAGTCTAAATCCATGATCCCATGGTGTGTCTACTGGGCCACGATCCCCACTTGGGAATCAAAGAATGAACAAAGGGGAAAATATGGTGTGCTTTATTATTATGTGGTGAAACTAGAAAATTAGGAGGGAACCAAGTGTGGAGTAGTCTGAGAGGCTATATGAAATTCCCATTCAGTCCAGCAAATATGTATTAACTGTGTCTACTAAGTTCCAGGCTCAGTGGAAGGGCTGGAGATAAAAAGATGAGTGTCCATCCTTGGCGAGGGGATGGTCCTCCCTCTTTTCGTTTCCCCACCTGTCCCTAAACTAACCCTTCTGCCTCTAACACATTCTCAGCAACACTCATGGGGTTTCCTTCCTAAAGTACACAAGGGCCTGTTAGAGTTGTTCTGTGCTGACTTCGTAATAAAGCAAGAGCCCTCTGTCCTGGAGGGGTGGACACCATTCTCGCCTGCCTCCCCAGTCTCACCTGTTGTCACTCCCACTCCCGATCCCCACTGCTCCACTCACGTTCAGCATCCCAACCATACTCAACTCCTCCATTGTCCACGCTGTTTTCGCTTCTGTCTCTGTCCCCTAGAGCCCCCATCTCCCTTCTTTTCCTCCCTCCTAGGCTTCTGGACCAGTCTGAGGAGAGGAAAGTCATCCCCTGGGAATTAATACAAAGTTGGGTACTTTTGATGGGTGATGACATGGGTTACCAGCGTGGTAGAATATGGGGCCATGAGAAGTCTTCGAATAGGAAAGTAACGTAATAAAATGGTCAAGAAAGTTAACGAGTGTTAACACAGAGGATGGTAGAGTTAGAAAAAAGGTCAGAGGTCAAGTTAAGACAACAACCCAGGTATGAAATGACAGATGCACACATGGTAATTAATGGCCGTGGGAATTCAAAAGAAGGGCAACTATCAGAACTCCGGGGCTGACTAGACATAATGAGAAAGAACTTAAAAGGACAGTTTAATGCCGAGGTGTGAACACTAGCATACAATCAGAACTTCTGTAATCTGGTTTCAAGGATTTGAGCCCAGGCATTCTGGGTCTAGAAAGGAAACATAAAGCTGCGCGTGTCACATTCCCTCAGGGCTACTGCACTATAGAGCTCCAGAGATTTGGATTTTTGTAAGCTCCACTCAAGGATCAAAAATACTTTATTAATCAGTGGTTGGCCGTCTTAGTGAGAATTGAGCGTTCGGCCTAATTTTTCCAAATTGGTCTCAGGAAACCAGATGCAGCAATTAAGCTCAAAAGGACAATCTCAACTAGAAAAAAAAGAGACATAATAACACGAATCCAAGAATGAATGAAATACAGCACTCACAGCTCATCAGGCCCCTGTAATCTGCCACACAAATAATTGCTCCCAGACCTATGGAATAAACATCTGCTTTTAAGCTGAGACACATCTACGTGGCACGCTGGGATTACCACTTTCCCAATTTGTAAGTCAACTTAGAAATTAAACATATATGCAAAGACTTTCTACTCTTCTTAGGATACGCCATTCTAGAATTTCTAACCTCTGCCAATCCTCTTCCCCAGAGATCCTCAAGAGAGTGGGGTATCATTACCAAGTGAAGAGAACACAACCACCAACTGTAGCCTCATCTTACAGTTACTGGGAACAAGACCACACTGAAGACATTTTTGTATAGGTATTAGCCAGGGTTCTCCAGAGAAACAGAACTGGTATTCCAATCAGTGCCTATACAAAAATGGTTTTGTTGTTGTCATTGTTCTAGCACCTGTAAGATACCAGTACTGGCGACTAGCACCTCTAAGATATATCTGTCTGTCTATATCTATCTGTTTATCTAAAGGGATTTATTGTAAGTGGTTGGCTCACATGATTAAGGAGGCTGATAAGCCTCAAACCCTGAAGTTGGCAAGGCGGAGACCCAGGTCAGATGACGTGTATTTCCAGCCTGAAAGCCAGCAGGCACGAGACACAAGAACCAGTGTTTCAGTCCCAGTGAGTCCAGAAAAGATGGACGTCCCCAGGAGGGCAGAGTTCTCTCTCACTCAACTTGGTTTTGTTCTATTCTTGTCTTCAATTGATTGGATCAGTCTATATTTAAAGTTAATCTCATCCAGAAAGACGTTTACAGACACACCCAGAACAATATTTAGCCAAACATCCAGGCACCCCATGGCTTACTTACTCCAGTTGAGACATAAAATTAGCCATCATAGTAGAACCTTAATGGAGTAGAGTTCATGTGTTGTCTGGTTGTAAAGCTCTGCGTTTCTTCCCCAACACCCACTCCACCCTCCAACACATGCCGCTTCCACCTGCTGTTCAAGTTTTCCCAAATCATTTTTGGATTTGAAAAAAAAAAAAAGTGTTCATCTCTCAATCTTCAGTGTTACCAACAAAAGATCGCATGTGAGTGTCTTTCAGAGTTTCTGATAGTCCTGTTCAAGCTGACTCGAGGCTGAAGGATTTGAGAAGGAGTTCACAGGATCAGAACAAGTTACAAAGGGAAGGGGTGTATAGAGAGGTCTCCTGTGTGATATCATGCTACCAACACTGGCCACCAGGCCAGTATAGACACCCACGTGTCTATACGCATTCATGTCCTCACACGCAAGCTTGGGAGTTCAGAAATATATATATACCCCTATAACTCTGCATCCCCCAGAGGGAGCAGCTTGAGTTTGTCTCATTCAGGGAGACTGTGGAAAGCAGCATGGAAACTAGGCACAGCAAGTCACAGCGGGAATATCAACAACTTATTGGTCGGTCCTCATGGAAACAGAGCTGCAAACAGATCACTTGAGCCAGAATCTAGTAAGAATGAGGGTGTTTTTTTTTTTGAATTTCTAAACACTATCATTAAGGAAAACACGTATTCATTAGGAATGACGAAAACGTAAACAATTACTAGAGAAAATACGGAATCATCCACCCATTTCTCCTATCATCTAGTGTCTACCTTTCTTTTATAGGCTTTTTCTTTAATACAATATTCTTTACATGATATCTATTCCATCTCTTTGGCAGGTGGGATAAATTCAATTACTGTCCATTGCTTTGTTTTGACATTTAACATGCATAGACTCGAGCTTCATTCAGCAGTTCCCAGTTCAGCTGCCAATTACGGTGACTTTGAAGGCTTACAAGGTAACCATTTCCAGGCCCCCCTCCCAGAGCAGGAGAATCTGGCTCCCTCCGTGGTGAGGAGGATTCTGCCCCAGTGCAGATGATTATAATATAAAGCCAACAGGGAGTCTGTTCTTTCTCCATAGCTCCCATTGTCCGATCTGCTGTCAGCCCTGTTGACTAAAGCTATTCTTAGATGATTTCTTTTTAGTGACAGTTTGGAGTATGCTGAGTAGTGGCACAATATTTTAAGGATAGGGCCCTGTTTAGCAAGTGATGGCAAGTCACGATTAAGGAAAGCATGCAAACTGGACACATCCTCTGAGAAGATTACAGTGAAGTTGTTTTTTAGATTATGATAAGGGGCACCTGGGTGGCTCCATCAGTCAGGCATCTGCCTTCAGATATGGTCACAATCCCTGGGTCCTGGGGTTCGAGCCCTATATCAGGCTGTCCGATCAGCGGGGTGTCTGCTTGTCCCTCTGCCCCTCCCACTCACACACTCCCACTCATGCTCATGCATGCTCTCTCTCTCTAATAAATAAATGAAATCTCTTAAAAAATTGAGGAGGGGGAGATTTAACAGAGTGCATGTGACTTGCTAAAATCCAGAACTACTTGTAATGAAATCTGAAAGTTCTATTTTGACAAAGCATGTGTAGGTTAATGCTCTCTCTCCTGCATTTCCTTATGCAATTTACAGTTTCAAGCTAAATCCCAGAGATTTAATGCCTTCTTGTTGATATTTAAAGGGCATTTTAAGCAAGTAAGTGTGAAATGTCTTTTGAAGTGGATCAAATGTTCCTTCTCTATTCTATCTACTTCAAAATATGCTAAAAAGCAGGAGGGGTTCCCATTGGACCACAAATTGTGCAGTTCTAAATACACTTTTTAAGTGAAAATACATGGTTCTATTTGAAATTAACTTTTCTGTCAAACAAAACAAAATGGTGGTCTAGGTGTCAGGACTGTTTTGCAAGAATGATGATCTGGGCACCAAGTAGACAGGCTTAACTCTCCCGAGAGTCTGGGGACCATTTTCTTTTCAAAGGAGACTGTATCTGATTCCCGGTTTTGAATTCGTACTTCAAAAAATAATACTAATGAAAAGAAAAAAATTTGAAGGACACATCTTCTTACTCCTTCCAGTTTATAATGCTGAGATTCAGTCCAGGTGCATGCGTGTGTGTGTGTGTGTGTGTGTAGATGCGTATCTATATACATATCTGCACAGACAAGGACACACACAAAAACTACAATACAGTCATTTGTCTCTTATACCTCTGCGCATTCCTTTTCTCTGATAATGTGAAGTCAGTAGTTTCCCAGTGGAATTTTGTCTGGTATAGTTTTATTTTCTCCATAGGTATTTTTGCAGCAGCGCAATTTCCCTAGTGTCTCAGGTTTTGCTATTTTAAGTTACTCTATCTAGGACTTCAAATGACTCCCAATAAGATGGCATATAGATTTAAGCATCAACAAACAGTCATCAAAGTATCAGCTGGCCCAAAGCATCTTTGCCAAAATAACTGTTCCTTGTCAAACTTAAACCCATCGGCATTGCTTCTCTATAGCTCTTACCACCTTTGTCTTAAAAGCAGGTAATACCTTCCAGGTGGAATCAGCCACTTCGTTAGTCAGGGCTGTCGCCAAAGGAGGAGAGAGAACAAAGTCAAGGATTAAAGAGAGTAAGAGATGGGAAAAGGAAAAGAGGAACTATATGGACATTTGAAGGTGGAGGCAGAGGGACAGGGAGGAGACCCACCCCCAAAACTGTTACGTTTTACTGGAAGTAGCTATGTCTGTTAGCCATCAGTGCCCCACATCAGACGTCTGGCCCATAGCTGGCTCCCTCCTCGCTGGCTGTCTACAATTCAGAAGAGCTAAAGGGGAAGGGGAAGAAGGAGCCAACACTTCAAATGTAAGAATGCAAATTCACATGGACTCCAAGTCACATCCTACCAAGTGACGCGTCACCTGGTCATCTCTGAATGATGCTCCCCCTTCTGCCAGGGAGCACGAAGGCTGAGGTTTCAGGGGGGTATGACCAAGTGCATAGTAGAGAGCTGGCGATGACCAGGTATCCACTTTGGACCATGTCCAAAGGGGGTCAGACCCTGAATGTGTCCCAGTGAACCATCACACGGTCTACCCATAGCACTACTCAGATGGTCATAGCTCATCTTCTTTCTAGCAAAGAGGCTAAGTTACCGTAGTGCTTTAGATGACCAAAACCATGTGGCCCTATGGAAGAAGACACAAACTCACAGTATCCACCTCACCAGTTTCCTCCTGTCATGGGGTTCTCCATAGAAACTCTTCAGGAAAAGCCGGATAGATACTATAATCTCCCTACTTCATCTGTGCCATTCACCTATTTCCGAATATAGTAATGAGGAGCACAGACTCTGACCCCAGAGTACCTGGATTCTAATTATGGGTCTCCCTCCAGTTACCTGGGTGACCTTGGACGGACATATTAACCAACCTCCCTAACGTGATTTATTACCTGCATCATAGGAATACCACAAGAACCGCACTGAGTTTTTAGAGGATTAAATGAATTAGGTTTAAAGTTTCTGGAATATAGCATATAAGTGTTCAGGAAAGTTTAGCTCTGTTCATTATTTGAAATCTTTTCAAATTTTGCTATGTAATAGGCAAAGCCAAGGTATCTTGGTTTTTTGTTTTAACTTACCTTTTCTGATCCGATGACTACATTTAAATAAGTTTACAAACTCTTTTTGCTTCCTTTTTTTCTGTGAATTGACTGCCTTTGCACTTTGCTAATTTGTCCACTGATGTGGGCAAATCATCATTCGGGCAATTTTTTTATTGATCTAAAAGTATTCCGTGTATATTACAGATACTGATTCTTAGTCTATTACATAAAAACAGCAGTCATTTTCTTCCTTTCGGTGGTTTCCTTTCAAATTTATTGGACAGAAGTTTATAATTTTTTTAAAGCTTTATTTATCTGAAAGAGAATGCATGTGATGGGGAGGGGGGAGTGGGAGAGGGAGAGAGGGAAAATCCCAAGCGGACTCCCTGCTGAGCATGGAGTCGCGGGGGGGGGGGGGGGGGGGGGGGCTGACCCTGAGGCCATGACCTGAGCTGAAACCAAGAGTGGGATGTTCCACTGACTGCGCCCCCCAGGCACCACAAATCTATTAGTCTTTTCATTTGTGGTGGTTCCTATACCTGGTTGGGAAGCTCTTCTGCACCACAAGATTATAAAAATGTTCTCCCATCTTTCCTTCCAGTAGTTTCACTGTGTTTTTAAGGGCTTTTCCATTAATCCACTTAGAATTTCAGTATATGCTCTGACAGGGTGGGTCCACTTTTTTCTCGACGTGTTTATGATCTCCCCTTTGAAATAACACCTACTGGCAAATTCCAACATAAACAAAACTATAGGTCTAGGTGTCTTTGTTTCTTTCCATTAATCTATTTGTCTATTCCTATGCCTGTTTTAATTTTAACTTTGAATTAGGCGGAGGAATACGATAGTTCAGTACACGTTGTGGCATTTCCTGAATGTTTTTCCTGCCAGGTGAACTTTAGACTCATTTTGTCAAATTAAAAAAAAAAATTTATTGATGTTTAAATTGGTTTGCATTAGATTAATCATACAGGAAGAACAGATCCTTTTAATAATGACACTTACATGTATCCAGGCCTTAGATCCTTCAATATAATTTTATCGTTTTCTTCGTAAAGAATTTGGATACTTCGCCTTACATCTATTCTTATGAGTTTTGTTTCTATTGTTCAGATCTTCTTATTTCATCTGCTATTTCTGCTTCAATGATGAACTTGTTTGACTGTTCTTGTGTATTCCTTTATTCTAATTGTTTCTGCACAAGAAGCCCCCGTAGCCTAATGGATAAGGCATTGGCCTCCTAATTGTTCTGCACAGTTGATTTACTTGTCTTTAATGAGAATGATCTCAGGCGCCTGGGTGGCTCAGTGGGTTAGGCCTCTGCCTTTGGCTCAGGTCATGATTCCAGGCTCCTAGGATCGAGCCCCGCATCGGGCTGGGCTCTCTGCTCAGTGGGGGAGCCTGCTTCCCTTCCTCTCTCTCTGCCTGCCTCTCTGCTTACTTTGTGATCTCTATCTGTCAAATAAGTGAATAAAATCTTAAAAAAAAAAAGAATGAATGATCTCAGTGTTTCAGTACTAAGTATGTTTTCTGTGTGTTTCTGATGCTCTTCATCAAATTAAAGATGTTTTATTCTATTACCAACTTAGCAGTTTTTTTTTTCCCTAAACCAGTAGTGGGTGTTGAATTTTATTAAGTGCCAGTTTTAACTTAATGGGATGATGTTTTTTCTTCCTTGTCACTGAAATGAATTAATAGAATTGCTAACGTTGCACAATATTAGTATTTTGGTGATAAATGCAATGTGTTTATTGTATACTAGTATTTTAATACCTTGCTGTATGTGGTTCACATCTAGACTTACACATGATATTGGGGTTCACAGTTTTCTATTTTGTGATCTATTTGTCTGGCTTTATATCAGAGATATAAATTGACAGATTTAGTATAAGTTCTCCTTTATTTTCTATGCTTCAAAAGCTTTATATAATGAAAGAATTATTCGTTTCTTAAATGATTTGTAAAAACTGCCCAATAAAACCATCTGAATCTTGCGTTATTTAGGAAGAAGACAGTGAGTTCTTTCACTAAAGTGTGTGGTTTTTAGCTGATTCAAATTATGATTTCACCCTTGAGTTTTCTAGGTAACTGATCATTGCATCCATATTTGTCAATGTATGAATAGAAATATTAAGAGTCAAGAGTCTCTTATCTGTGGTTACAACCATTTTTCCCACTTTTTTTAATAAAAATATTTTGTATAGTGTAAAAAAAAATTGAAAACATAAAGAACAAAGCAAAATAAATGCATAACTTTATAGGCGAGAGATAAATTCTGTACCCATTTGGACTATTTTCTTCCTGCCCCTTTTCCTAGTATTTATGTATCCCCTGTTTTTAAAATGGGTTTCTCCGTCTTATTTTGTCCAGGTGCCCAGAGGTGCTGATTCATCAACCTTTCAATCAGCCCTTACGTTTCTCAAGTCTGCGGATGTTTCTGTCTTACAGATTCACTTTTGATTCCTTCTGATTTCATTATGTCTATTGTGTTTTGTCCCCGGCCTCTTTAGCCAGACCCTTGGAGTAATTTTCAGCATTTTTCTCTAATTAATGATCAACAGGTTCCCCAGAATAGAATCATGGCCACATCTCAGTCTTTGATGATTTGTTCTCATTGACGATTCATTTATTAGGAAGATTTAACTTACTTTTTTAAATTATTAGAGTAAGAGCTATATATTATAGAAGCTAAAAATAATCAAAGGAGAGTGGCAAACTGATCTGTTTACCTAGTCAGCCTTTTATAATCCCTTAGAAATATGAAAGTTAACACAAATGAAATCAGACTATGCCTGCTGTTTTCAGCCTGCCCTTTAACTATTCTACTCTATTCTAATCTATTCACAAATATCTGTCTGAACTGTACTGAATAATACTAGAACAGTATTATTAGATGCATTGTACCACTACTTATTCAAATATTTCTTAATCACTGATATTTAGGTAGTGTCTAATTTTCATTACAACTCTAAGGTGCTCTGAGGATCCTGGGTGGCTCAGTCATTAAGCATTTGCCTTTGGGTCAGGTCATGATCCCGGGGTCCTGGGTTCAAGCCCCGCATCTGGGTCCCTGCTCAGTGGGAAGCCTGCTTCTCCCTCTCCCGCTTCCCCTGCTTGTGTTCCCTCTCTTGCTGTCTCTCTCTCTGTGTCAAATAAATAAATAAAATCTTAAAAAAACAAACAAACAAAAAAACTCTAACGTGCTCGCTCTCTCTCTCTGTCTCTCTCTCTCTCTCACACACACACACACAGAGAAGACCTTAAGTATGTTTACCTACTGAGAAGTGGCAACAAACACAAGAAACCACCCGATCAAGTACTAAAGCAACATGAGAGAAGACAACATAACACATTCCAAGCAGCATTTCTGTGTCCCTTGGACAATTTCTAGAAAGGAGAGCCTTGCTGGAGAACCCAGATGATGCTAAGATGAGTCGACTAAAGCCGCAGACAAGGAACAAGAAGGAAATATTAACTGAGTATCATCCAAACGCCTGGCAGTTTATTAAGTTCTCTCCTCTCCATTATCTGATTTATTATTTATTTATTTATTAGGTTCTCTCCTATCTAACATCTGATTTATCTTTGCTAAAAAAAAAAAGGTAAAAACAAAAAAACCTTCAAGTTAGGTATCAGCGCTCCTGTTCCTAGAATAAGAAGTAGAGCCTCAGAGAACTTAAAGTCGTGGTGGTGGGATGGAAATTTCAGTGTAAGCTTATCTTTCTCTGAAGATGTGCAGTCTACTAGAGACAGGGGATATTTTCCATAATTGTAAGTTAGTATATCTACTAAGAACAACTTTAATTTTTCTTTATTTTAAGCCTTGACAAGGCACAAACTCACCAGGCCCAAAATTAAGGTATGATTGATTACTACTGCCTTAAAAACACAGAAGGGATTCTGGTTACCTTAATTTTTTGGCTGACAATATATTGATATTTTTTTAAGATTTTATTTATTTATTTGACAGAAAGAGATCACAAGTAGGCAGAGAGGCAGGCAGAGAGAGAGGAGGAAGCAGGCTCCCTGCTGAGCAGAGAGCCCGATGCAGGGCTTGATCCCAGGACCCTGGGATCATGACCTGAGCTGAAGGCAGAGGCTTAAACCACTGAGCCACCCAGGCGCCCAATATATTGATTTTTTAAAAGAAGGTGCCACATATTGGGACTTGGTGGGGTGTTTTTAGGCCACATTTGGGAATTTTATGTATGCATATTCTCTAATTTCGCTGTGGTTCACGATACATGGCCAACGTGAGAGCTATCATGTGAATTCACTTCCAAAGTAAATTTAAGACTGATTGTAAACGTTTCCAGAGAGAACATTAGAGCTAGTTTCTACTTCTTTATCAAGTAATGCACGATAGTATTTACTTAGCATCAGTAAGCAAATGCATAAACTTTGGTCATTAATCCTTCACAGACCATGTCGATACCATTGGAGCTCCTTCTGTGTAAAATTCCCAGGCCGCACTAAATGCTTGGAACTCCTTATAAAACCAGTTATACAACTTGCATGCTGGTAAGAGTTACCATGCAACGTCAGCGCACAAACACTGGGGAAGCCTGGATGGGTCTGGGGAGGTCCCATTGGGCACGAAGCCATCACTGACCTTGCTTGCACCAACCCCAACGTCTCCTGCCCAGTTACAAAGGAACGTCTCTCCTCTGCTTACCAAATCAGAAATAGTCTTTCCCCCCATTCCGTGTCCTTATTCCTCCTCTTTAGAAAAGTCCATAAAATACATACAGAAACTCTAACAGTAACAAAATTACTCTATTTCCCAACTAAACCAGCTAGCATAGTGCCCGGCACATTGAAGATATTCCTTTAATACTTGTGGCAGAAGGAGAAGCAGGCTCCCTGCTCAGCAGGGAGCCCAATATGGGACTCAATCCCTGGACCCCAGGATCATGACTTGAGCTGAAGGCAGGCGCTTAACCGACTGAGCCACCCAGGTGCCCCCATTGCATTTTTAAACCAAGAAAGCTAATAACTTGACCCTCTGTCTTCCGTCCCTCTTGTCCTCTTCCTCACACCATCACACCTGCCTTTGCTTTTCCAAGCTTCTCTTTCTGCACATGTTCAGCGGGCCTGCCCTTCTCACCTTTGTCTGTCTTGCCCGATTTACTATTTTAAAAAACAAACCTGTTTTCCCAGTTTCTCTGTTGCCACGGCCACCAACTGCTGTCCCACTAGGGCACTCATCTTCTGACACTGCCTAACTTCCAGCAAATCTAGGTAAAAAAATATCACTTACAATCCCCTCGTAGTTTCCCTTCCACAACGTGCAAGCTGATTTATATGAGCAACTTTTCCATATGCTTTTCTTCTTTATAGCCTAGGGTAATAAAGAAAGGGCAACTTCTACTATCCCCCTCACAGCTATGGAGGCAGAAATGCTGGCATTTGCTTCCCTACCTGCTTCTCTCTCTTGCCTCCTTATCTTTGTCTCCCTGCCACCTTCTCCGAGCCAGGACCCACTGGTACCTGAGGCCACCAGGGTCAAGGGTCAGGAACAGCAACTCTGACCTTGCCCAACAGTGAACTCTGGAAATTTCTACTGAAAAATCTCGACTGAGGTGAGATGTTCATTCCAATCCACCTGTGACTTTCAGGAAGGCAGAAATCTTGAGCCCTCAATAACTTCTAGACCCTTCTCTTCTGGATCCCGTAGGCTCCAATGTTGCAAATAGAAAACCAGAAAGGCACTGAAAAGAAGAAAAGGGAATTCAAATATCAACACTCCTTCTCAATCACTTCGCACTCTCGATTTTACTCTTCCTGTCTCTCTCCCAAAGACAAGAACGTATATGTAAACGCAGGGAAACCACGGACATCCATCTTGCACAAAAGGTAGAGTCAGTACTCCAGGACAGAACTTTCTAGAAGTGACTGGAACAAGAAGAAGAATAAATAGTAGGAGATTAGATGCAGATCCAATTGACTTCAGATCAAGTGTAAGTACTGTCATTTATAAAATGCCAGTCCAAGGTCTTTCATTTGTTCTCCAAGTTATTTACTGAGCACTTAGCATAATGCCAGGCTAAGCATTCTGGGCAAAGAAAGAAGAGTACAGCACAGCACGGTCCCCACACTGAGAGAGCTCACAGAGTAGCGAGAAGGACAGCCGTGCCAGCAGATAATTACAGTATCATACGCAACGGTACAAGGTTGTACAGACTCACTTGAGAGTATTAAGGCAGTGGCTCCTAGCATGACCCCGAGAGGGTATCGAAGGAAGGCTCCCAGAGCAGACGTTTCCGTCCAATCTGGAAGGATAACAGGGCCAGTGTAGAGAAGGTTGGATGTGGGAAGGGGAGGGGAAGGAATGACATTCCAAGCAGAGAGCCAAAAATACAAGGCAGCATGGGAGCCCCCAGCAGCAGGGAAGGAATGAGATGGCCGGAAGGGAATCTGGTCCTGGAGGGACAATGTCTAGGCCTGGAGGGATGATGCATCGTGCTAAACACGTGAGATTTTATCTTCCCAGAAAGTGGTTTTGAAATTTTACCCCTTGGAGTTAGAGATGAATTATAATAAGAATTAAAACAGTATATGGGGCGCCTGGGTGGCTCAGTGGATTAAGCTGCTGCCTTTGGCTCAGGTCATGATCTCAGGGTCCTGGGATCGAGCCCCACGTCAGGCTCTCTGCTCAGCGGGAAGCCTGCTTCCTCCTCTCTCTCTGCCTGCCTCTCTGCCTACTTGTGATCTCTCTCTCTGTCAAATAAATAAATAAAATCTTAAAAAAAAAAAGAATTAAAACAATATAATAGGTAACCCTCCCCAGGCAGTTATTAAATGCCAGGAATCACTTTAAGTATTTTAAACCTATTCATAGTTCATCCTTAAAACAACCCTGTGAAGTAGGAATTGTTGTTATCCTCCCACTTCATATGTACGGAAATGAAGACTCTGAGTCTCCACCGGAATGACTGGAGGCAGAGGAGGGAACCATCTCCATACAACAGGCTGGCTTTGGAGTGTCCATTTGAACCAAGTATCCCTTTGCTATGAAAAACACATGCAGGACCGGGACCACCGATGGCCAAGGAGTGAGAGTTGGTAGAGCCAGGCAAGTCCCCCAGACCTTTGGATTAGGAGTCCCTCCCTCACCCTGTTCCAGACTGATGCAAGGAGGAGGGAGAAGGGACGGGACCCGTGCAGGGTCCAGCATCATCCAACGGTGAGGGGGGAGGCTTTCCCCCAAGTTGCTGTGCTGCCCCTGCTCTGTGCCTTCTTCTCTCCTCCAGCTGGAGTTACTGGCGGTAAGAGCAAGTTACTAAAAGATGTCAACTAGGCTCCGCATCTCCCCAGCAGCACTGCCTGTGAGCCCCATTCGCATGTGAGCAAACTGATCGGGGGCCCCCGGGGTGTTTCCTGTGGCGCTGATGCCAGCAGTAACTTTCCTCCAGCGACTTCCATTCACTGCCCCTCTCTTCGCGCAGCCGTTCTCATCTGGGTAACAGTGCCTTTGCACAAAACCGTGCGATGTCCTACTTACTGCAGAACCTGAGAAGTTGGGGTGCTCAGTCACTGTCCCGTCTCTCCCTTCCCCCCTTTTTCTAAATCACCAATATCTGCATCGAACGCTAATCTCGCTATGTGCCAGGAACTCTCTCAAGGCTCTTTCGAAATATTTATTCATGTAATACAACAACCCTGAGAGAAATATTACTGCTTCCTGAGTTGAGAATGCATGGATGCCACGAGGTTAAGGAACTTTCCAGGCACACAGTAAGAAGCAGAATGAGGATTTGAATCCAGAGGTCTACATCCCTATTCAGGCTTCATCTTACTTGACAAGACAGAGCGTACACTTCGCATCACTCGTTTGTTTTCAACAATCCTTTCTTCACTTGGCTTTCCATCCACCTCCTGCTCCTGGCTGTTCTTGAACTTTCTGACTGTTCCAGTTCATTCTCCTCTATGGCTTCCTCCTTGTCTCCCTGGCTTCTAAGAGCTGGAGCGACCCCGAGATCCGTCCTTGGACCTACTTTCTATCCTCCACTCGTAGATGATCTCGCCTGATTCCACAGCGCCAATGTCACCTCTAGGCCGATAGCTTCCCAACTAGTATCTCCTGCCTGGAACTCTCCCAGGAAATTCCAGCTCCTGGAACCAACTGTCGGCTCAGCCTCTCTGGGCTCATGTGGCTACCTGCTGGGCATCTCAAAATCAGCAAAGCCGACAGCAGAGCTCCTGGTCCTCCCCAAATCTGCTCTTCCCCATCTGAGCTAATAGGTCTATTCTTCTAGCTGCACAGGCGAGAACACTGGATGTCATCCTTGACTCCTTATTTTTTCCCTCATTTCCACATGCATCCCGTGCATCTGGAAAGTGGATCCAAGATATCCGCTCTTCACCACCCCTGGTCCACCACTGCTTCCTCTTGCCCAGAAGGTGCGATGGTTTCTGACTGGTCTCCCCGCTTTGCCCCATGAGCTTTCTGCTGACCAGAGTGAGGTCAAAGCTGAGCAGGGCCCTGCCTCCAATACAACCCATAAGGGTATCGAAAAACTCGGGAATCAAGACAAAGGGTGTCTTCACACAGTATTTTTTTCAAATCAGAATCCATGCCAAAAATATCCTAACGAACAAAATAGCCAATTCTTGCACGAAAACAGAACTAGAGTGTCGGCATCACTCCCCTCCGTGCCAGCCTTCTCGACTCTCTTCAGTGGAAGACGGATCCTGCTAAGCATCTCATTGATCCCCCGGCTTCCCATCTCAGAGCAAAAACCAAAGTCCTCACCTTGACCTGCAAGACCCTTTATGGCCTGGGCTGCCATTATCTCTCTGCTAACTCCCACTTCTGCCCTCGTTCACTCAGCTCCATGCCCTCCACACAGGCCGACTCCCTGCTCCATCAAGAAGCTCCCACCTCAGGCCCCTCAGGCTGGCAGGCTCTCTGCCCAGAATGGTCCCCCCCAGACACAGGCCTCACATCACCGGGTCTCCTCCCAAATCCACCTCCCTGGGATGACACCATCTAACATTTCACTCCCTCCTTCCACACACACACTTCAAATTCCTTTTCTCTTCATTTTTTTTCTCCTCAGGAACTATCTTTAGCAACTGCACATTTTACTTGTTTACAGTCTCTCTCACCCACTAGAACATGCTGTGAGATTGGGGGAGAGGGGTTGTTTTTTCCCTGCTCTTTTCCTAGTATCTCAAAAAATTCTTGAATGACAGTAGGTACTCAGCAATTTTTTTAATGAATAAGTGATACTTATTGAGAAGTATATTCAAATACTTACTGCTCATGAGCGCTCTTCTTCGGTGCCAATGTTCCTAACACCTACTTTGTATTGGGTTTGAATCCTATTGTCTCCATAAATTACACTGGGAATGACTCTTTCAAAAGGCAGTGGTCTTGGATCTGAACAATCTTGGGCTATTAGAAGATGTATTGCACAATCTTTCTTCTAAATGGACCAAATTTAACAGAAGTTTGACTTGCTTAAAAAAAATATTTATCTGGGATCCAAGTTCATCCCTCAGATCAGAGCAGTGTTGGGAGAGGGGATTGTTTTTGAGCACTAAACATCAAAGATGAGGTGTTTCTTGTAGCAAATTCTGAATTTTATTTCTATCCCCTGACTTCTAATGACTTGATGCTATGTCAAGACGTCGTTGAGATTTTTCTCAACAATGTCAGAGTGAGTTTCTGTGATCAAAAGACCTTTCTGACGTGAAAGTGTCTTCAGGTCCCTGTACTAATCATTAACCAAAACTAAAGGTAGGTCTTGCATAAAACTTGTCGTTTCACCATGAACTGTTATGTTTTGATGGAAAAGATGAAGCTCAGCAAAGAGTCAAACTACAACTTGGCCAAAAAAACAAGAGACTTTGCCTCCAAACATCTGGAAGACACTTGATGATGAAAATGACTAAGCTCACCAGATCCCAGTTCACTGGTGGCTTCCCAGCTTCTGCAGATTAAATCCAAAAGGGGTACCGGGCGGGGGGGCGGGGAGGGTGGTGTTGAGAGTGTCCTGATAAAAAGACAATTTTAGTAACATTTGGAGAAAGTGCAAGAGTTACGCTTTGTCCTAAAGGCTCGTTTTCTTTGGAAATCCTCCGAACACCTTTTGTAGTTTTATTTTTTAAGAGGATTTATATGGTCTCATAGAGATTTCTAGAACTGTAGTCAGCAGCCAGTTAACCTTATAAGCTGAACACACGTTTCCTTTCGCGCGCCCCCCCAACCCTGTAGCATCCCTAGGAAGATGGTTTACACTGTAAAGTTGTCAGGGAAGCTACAAGTCCCGACCTAGATGTTACATGTCTATCCAATCACCACTATCTGAAAAATGGTTTCAAATTTGTCGTAGCCAAGATACAAAGTTAGGATTAGAAAAAAAAAGAAGGAAAGAAAGAAAGCAAGCTAGCTGGCTCATTGCCTTTTGCAAAGGACAGCAACAGCAACTGGTACATTAACTTAATAGACATTCCCTAAGACAAGCGCCTCAAAACAAGGCGGAGGGCAAAAGGGGCCAGCTGGCACGGACTTAGTACCACTTGAGAGAATGAATAAGAGCGGAGCTGGCCAGGGCTGGAAGTAGGCAAGAATTACTAGAACAATCAAGGACATGGTTGTTCTCACATTTTTACACGTGAGGCATGAATTTATTCTGTACCGGTAATAGCTGATGAGTTGTCCCTCTGAAATCTCTTTTTTCTCTTGTCCTCTATATTTTATCGGAAGCATTTACTTTCTAGACAATGCTAGATGCTGCTTGTCTTTGCATTTGTTTATTAGTTATTACCTTAATAGAAGACTTTGAATCTCTTATTGACATGATCACCCCAGCTTCACTTTTCACTTTTTTACACGTTTCCTACACTATTAATGGCCCATTCGTTCTGAATCTTTAAATGACCACCAAAGGCAGTGTAGGAAAGCTCAAGGCATAACACAGAAAAGTCTTAAAAGGGCCTGTGTTGAAAGGCATTCAATCTGCATGTGATTCAGATCACTGCGAAACACCCTTCTTCGGTCTTGGCTGGCAGAGCACGGTGGGTAGAGTGGAAGCCCAGCACAGAACCTTCCTGAGCCCTGACACTAAGTGAGGTCAGTGTAAGCCCCTCTGGGCATGGGAGCCTCCAGAGCCTCCCGCCACCACAGCCTGGACCACTCAAGATGGCCACACCCTTGCCCTGTGAACCTCTAGGTAGGAACAATTATCCCATTTGCAATGGGGTTGAAACCATGTTCCCAAATAAAAGGTACAGATGAGACAGCGCTGAAATTGCATCTTTATAGCTACATAAGCATGGAGATGTGTAAACTTGTAGAATTCCTTACATTTTTTTTGCAAAGGGCTTCCTGTCCTCTCCTGAGTGGCCTAAGTGACAGATGATCCGAGTGTCGGTCCGCCCCTTCTAGCACCACTTAAAAACATCTATTTTTCTTGTTTCATTAAAACCCATAGGACACCCTTATTACACAGACTAATTTGCATGGTGATTCCTATAGATGCAACAGAGCACACTCGGTTCTAGAAATTTATCTTTGGTGAATAAGTAGATAAAGGTTTTAGGTACCACATTGAGTAGAGTGAGAAAGCCCAATCTCTCAGGATTTTAATACTATAGCCTAGTTGATTTGATTTAATCACACTGTTCTCTTCCCACATCTGCAAGAACCGTTCTGCCTATTTTTAATTGACAGGAGCTAATTTGTTTTTGAGCATTTGGTGACGTTCCGAAATAATTGGATTGCAATTTGCTGATCTGCGTTCTAATTGGAGAAGGGGGATTACTCATTTGTGACTTCCGAATTCCAACTAAAACTGAACGTTTTTTTAAAAAAAACGCTTTTTTAATGAGGACACTTCACCAGCCGTGTTTGTGTGTGGCTGTTCATTAACGCTAACCTTAATGACTTATTTACAGAGAATGTTTCCTAAAGATGTCCTCTGTGAGAAGGACAAGTTTGACAACAGTAATTTACTTAATTTATCTTAAATTTGGTTTCAGTGAGCAACCCTAATTAACCTGATTTTTTGCTGATAATCACTCTCAATGGAATCAAATCACAAATCCGGGGACGGATTGAGCGGCACCCAGAAGGAAGCAGCCCTCCGCGCCCTGGTCCAGCGCACAGGATATAGCTTGGTCCAGGTAGGAACTTCTTGTGACCTCTGCTGAGATCCAGCACTGAGTTCTCTGAATGGTGGGAATATTCGTGGTCCTAAGATGCGAAATGTGAATGGTCAGCTGTGTAACTCTTGATGGATGTTCGTTCCCGGGGGGAAGAAGTTACATCATTTCAGTGTTTGCAGGTGACCCTGCAGATGATTTTCTTTCCACTCTGGCTCTCAGCTTCATCTTAGCTGGCCTTTGGAAGCAGAATCCGCATTCACAGTCATTAGGACTATCGTAGCTTTAAAAGACCACTTGGGTACCTAAAAAGCCAATTGGAATTTTCTACCCAAGGTATTCTATGAAGTGGAACCACGCTAGTATTGCAAGAATCAGCAGAGAACAAACTATCCTGGAACTAACCTTAGTTTCCTGAGAGATTCCCTACTTCTAGACTTCTAGGGGGATCCCAGGACTGACCCGTTGGTCACCCATGCTATTCTATGATGCTTTCTCAGAACACCTCCCCAAGCTTTAGGATCTGTAATAGTTTCTCTCTATATCTGGCATTTTTAAAAAAGAAAAAGTTCTACAACTGACTATTTAGAGATGTTGGTTAAGAATTATCTATATAGATTATTGCTGTTTCTATGAAAGCCTCCTTTAGAGAGGTTAGGACACATTGAAAAGAAAGCTAATATTAAGCATATCTTACTTGAAGAAATAATGTTGTCCTTTTTACCGTAAGACAAAGTGTAACCTCACTACTTTTTACCCTTGCTACAGTTTTTTACACGCATTACACTTCTCATTCCCAGCTGTAGTCTTTCACCCACATACCCACATACCTTTTGAACTTAATCAAACCCATATGCTATTACAAATACAAGTTTCATTTGGATAATAGGAAAACATGCAACATGCTCTTATTACATAATCTTTTGTCAGATCGTTACAAAGTGTACTGCTTTTAGTTATGTTAGATATGTTACCATCGATACTTAATTTTTTTTTCTTTTAAACTTCTTTGTATCTGAAACATTTATGCAAAGATGGTGGTAGCAGAAAGCATTTAAACCCTTTTGGAAAGTAATTAATATTTATACCTAAGGATGTTTGCCTTCTGAAAAATAAATCTGTAATGGCCCAAAATATAATGACAGGATACATATAAACCTGTCTGGCATGGCATTATTTTTAACACCTCAATATCACACACCTAACTGGATAAAGGGAAATCATTAAGTAAACTATGAATATATAATCATTACATTCAATAACCAGAACTTGATGAGAATTAACCACAAAACATGTAAATTGTCTATTCAGTTTTATTCAAAGCACTAGTTCTTCCTTTTCCCCAGATGAAATTCAGGGCATGTCTCATGACTTTTCTGGTAACTCTCAGGTAATTAAAAAAAAAAAAAATCTTCCACTAAATAATGGTCTGTCCACTGCAGTATAATAAAAACTTCAAATTATAGCTATTTCCTTCCCCGTGTATGTCAAGGTAGAGGGTGATTTCTATTTTCTTCCTTTATGCTTTCGGAAGCAGAATTTCCCATGCCAGTCGGCTAACTATGCGTTCGGACTCAAGCTGAGACAGAAGGAAGGGATCAAAGCAAAGAGTGGGGGCAGCAAATGCTCGACCCATAACCACCCTGGGCTCTCTGGGCCCGCGGCAGGCAGGCAAGTAAGATCACCACAGACTTCCTTAATTCCATTGCTAGACATCTCTCCCCTGCTTTGCCCTCCTCTGGCTGGCCACCTTCCTGGGCCTTTGACCCCTTCTGTGGAGCTCTTTTTGACACTCTCAGCAGAGCTCCTGGGGGAGGAGAGAAGATAACCCCTCTACATGTGGCCTACATGTGGCCAAACTCTAGTCCCCTGAAAGCACTCACACGCTTTCTCCGACTGGCAAAACCTGGAGGTGCGGTTTCCACAAAGCAACCACCTCTCCCTCTCACCAACATCAAAGCAGGAGAACCCACCGCTTTCACCGCCAGGGATTTCAGGAGTGAGTTAGACCTACCAGCCTCATATGTCCCAAACACAGGGGGTGCATCTCAAGCTCTCTGAGCGGTTTCTTTATTGCCCTGCCACAATTCATTGAGAAGCACCTCACAATTCCTCTCACATTGGGGAAATCAGAATCCAGGACTCACCAGCAGGGGTGGCCAAAGAGCTCTGAATGGACTCCACAAACCCCTCCCAGACTCCCCCACTGCTTTCCTAAACCCAGGGATGGGGAGCAGGGAGCAGGGAGGAGGTGGTCCATTAAGATTGTAAACAATTACAGCAGTTTCTTCCTACCTCTTCATCCCGCCTGGTGGTCCAGTAACTTGGTTCCATATCCAAGCCAGAGGCCAAAGAGAGTCCCATCCATCTTAAAATCCTGTTGCAAATTAAATAGCATTCGGTCATGAAGTAATCGCTTTAAAAAATTCTGCAGGACAGAAAATTGTAACGTCTTATTCAGCTATGTGAAAAGTTTACAGATCGTATATTTTTTAAAGACTCAAATAGCGAAGGAGATCGTTTTACCAACCAAATGCAAGGATGTAAGAACATTTGCAGTATGGAGAGAGGGAGACCAATAGGGCTCTTTTCCTTTTATAATGAGAAGTGAGTTTGGGACAATCAGAGGGGGAGATGAACCATGAGAGACTGTGGACTCTGAGAGACAAACTAAGGGTTTTGGAGGGGAGGGGGGTAGGGGGGTTGGGTGAGCCTGGTGGTGGGTGTTAAGGAGGGCACGGATTGCATGGAGCACTGGGTGTGGCGCATAAACAATGAGTTTTGGAACACTGAAAAAAAATCAAATAAAATAAAATGAGAAAAAATGCTTCCCAATCAAATCACCCTAAAAACATATGGCCGATCTGCATATTACTTTGAATTTATATATTCATTTACATTCAGAAAATGTCAATAATGGAACCACACGTTAATAACAATTAAATAACAACAGACATTTAGTAGGCACTTCTATTCTAACTGCTTTGTATAAATTCATTCGTTTGATCCTTACAACAATACTATGATCATCTCCAGCTTCCAGATAAGAAAAACAAGGAGGCTAGTACCCTGCCCACGATTTATAGGCTATAATTCCACTGCTACTGGCCAGAATTTCTGGCAGGATTTACAAAACTAAGAGAAGTTACAATATTATCTTTCTGATTGCAATTTTAGGCATTAGCATGACATGGCATGCAAAAACTATTTTGTTGAGCCTAAACTTTATAACGGGATTCACTTTCAGTAGTAACTATTTATTTGCTAACAGAGTGAATGATTGGGTCAGAAATTCTTCCATAATGTAAAACCTAGAAAGCTAAAACCTACCTATCCAGACCTAAACCCTCTAGTCAAGGTCTACATACATACAGGACTCGGTTCAATCGTTTTGAATGAATTGGTAAATCCCTCCTGATTTTGGCTGCAAAGTATAAGAAGTCACCCAAGACTTTAAATGGGAGACCTGTGGTTTAACTTGTTCCTCGCCACAAGTTGTATGATCTTCAACATGTCCCTTAGGCACTCTCGGTCGTAATTTCCAGAATACTGGCTAGGTCCTGCCCCCACTCTACTAGTCATGATGTTGCCATCCTGGGATCTGCCCAGTCCAGTCACTGGTCTGCAGCCCAGATTAACTGGCTGGAAAAGGAGAGCAGCACATTAAAGGCACAGCCTCAGCGCTTTGGGCCTTAGGGGAGAACTTTCAGCCTTCTCCATACTTCAGCCTTTGCAAAGAGGGCAACATCGGGTTTCCTTTTTTAAAAATCTCTATACAAAAAATTAAGATACAGAAACAGCTTAATACAATTCTGAGAGCATACCCATAAAAAGATCATTTTAAACATGAAGGTATTTGCTAAATTAGGTTTTGGAGAATTTATGTTGTCGCATCTTCAGCCTCTGAGATTGAACATTTAACACTCTCAAAAGGAGAATTCAAAAACCAGAGGGTGACTAATCTGTGCTCTCTTATCACCAGCAGGACAAATACAGTCGTCAAAAATAGAATTTTACAGGTTACTTAGTAACATGAGCCAGTCTTTTATCTCCCAACTGATGCAACACTTTGTGCCTGTGAGCATTTGAATTATTGCAAAAAAAAAAAAAAAAAAAAGAGAGAGAGAGAGAGAGAGATCTCAAAGTATATCTTTGGATATTGATAGCTGGAAATTTCATCAAAGTACCTTGGGGGGGGGAAAGGGAAGTTAATGCCACATCCTGCATTTAGTGGACAGTCAATAAATATTGATAAAAATCAGGTAACATTGACAAGTTAGACCTTCACACTTGTGTTAGGGTCACATAGAAATATTTTGGAAGGAAGTAGGCTGTGAAGTTGTTGCTTTGTCAACAGTCTTCGTCTCCAGACAACAGAATTATGGGTGGTGATTTTGTTCCCCTACTTTTTCATTCTTAACTGAACTTGCCAGATCTCCTGAAACAAGTATATTTTTGAGAGTAAAAGAGAAACAATCAGATCATGCTGATCCTTTCTTCAAGAATGTTTTAATGACGTGGGTCGTGAACTCTGACCTAGGATGATCCTTCCATCTGGAATTTTCTCCTTTATGCCAGAAAAATCCATTTTCATAGGTGAGCCTTTTCAGCAAACTTCCCACCCAACATGTAATTAGTTTACATCAATTTTAATTCTAGTAAAACTAAAACTAAAAATAGATTTAATAAAGATCACCCACGAGCAGTCCAAATATTTTTTTAAAGTAGGTTACTTCTTCATGTATTATTTTAAAAAATTTATATTTATCATGTATTTTCCATACTTAAGTATTATTTTTAAATAGTTCAAAATATGGCGTGTATTAACACTGTTGTCCGATTACCCCGATAATCTATTTTCTAAAAATCATTACGACACACACTTTTATGAAGTATGACAGTCCCATTGCTTTCTGAATCCAGTGGTTGTCTTTAGTATGCATAAAGGATTTTTTGTTTTTCTGTTTTGTTTCCGTAGTCCATCTCATTGAACACAGTGTGTTAGTGGGAAGCCTTGGGATTATAGAAATAGAAGATGCAGCGTCTGCCCTAAAATGCATATAAAGTAGTTGCAATGAAATTGAGTTTATCCAAAATTAAAAATGGTAACATAAGACCCAGTGAGTGAGCAATACAGCTGTGGGTGCCTCCTTTCTGTTTGGAGCATAAAACAGACCATTCCCTCACCTAATGAGTGGGGACAAATACTTAGATATAAGGATGTTCATCACAGTGGAATTTATGTCAAAAAATAGATATATCCTAAATGTTCAATAAAAAAAAGTACTGGCCACAAAAAATATGGTCACCTTTCTAGATCCCAGTTATGTAGTCAGGAACTAGGATTTCAAAGAAAGACATGGAGCGATGTCCAAGCATGAATGTTGACCTAAAAATGAGAAGGCAAAGCTGTATACAGCTTCTAAATAATATTCTGAGAAATTCTTTACACACAGTACAAATACTGGGAAAACAATAAAATGTAATCTCTGGTTAGAGTTAAGTTTTTCCTGCTTGATGCTCTTTTTTTCCCAAACTTTCTATAATGCATATGGACTATTTTTATGATAAAGGAAAAAAAATTCTCATGAAGTGGAAAAATGTTCTAGGCAGCATTCAGTCAGCAGTCAACAAATTGGGAAATTTTCATGGAGGAGACTTCACCATTAAAGGTGTAGGATAGTTCCCTGGGTTCATTAGGCTGGTCTTTCAAATCTTCATAGTGTTTGAAATTTTCTTAATATTGTTACCATCCAACCTTTTCATTTTGCAGTCAGAAAACAAACCCCAGCCTTCCACAATTCAGTAGACACAGGAGCCAGAGGTCAGTCAACTGAGCTGAGACTCAACTTTGACTACCGCCTGTTTTTGTCATGATTTTTTTAGATTTCTAGATTTTTCAAGAGTTGTTTTTTAAAAAGCCAAAAATATCAACTCCCTGGCCCTTTCCAGAAAAACTTGCTGACCTCAACTCTAATGTTTACTCTAGTACTTTGAGAAGCTCATTCACAGGTTTTAAAGAAAAGTCCCCATTGCGTAAGGGGTGTTTAAACTCCCTTAATAGGATCAGGCACACCCTCTTGGTCTTACCCCCTCCTGCCTGCTCCGGCCTGAGCCTGGTTCACTCATCCATTCATTTGTTAACTCCACAAAGAGGGCCAGGGTTCCTGCCTTCATGAAGGTTAACTTATCCTCCAGGGGAGGCAGAAAATAATCAAGTAAAGAAACCAAAAAAATTACAGATCTTGTAAGTGCCATGAGTATCATAAACTGGGCAGTGTGACAGGGCAGAGCAGGGAACTCTTCGAGCCAGGGGACACTGCAGCTGGAACCTGGAGGGTGAACACAAAAAAACGAACCTTGGAAGGAGCTAGAGACAAAGGCGCGTCCGTGGCCATAGCACTTGAACAGCAAAGATGTTAGTGTGCCTTAATTCCAAAGACCCAGTAAGATTGGGCCAGACAAGCCCCTCCCTTTCCCTATTAATCAGCCCTGACCGGGTTCCTGGGAACAGTTCCCTGAGCCTACAAACAAAATGGGGCTTCACTCCCACCCCTCAAACCTGGCTTGCTGTGCCCATTCTCTTGTGTGGAATTCCAATACAACCATGTATTTTAAGTCCCATGTGCTCATCTCCTCAGCAAATATGTACAAGTCAGAAGGCAGAAAGGCTGATGCTAGATCAGCCTCTAGGGGATTGTGATACCATCCTTCTCAGGGTGCCCCAAGTTAACCCCTTCATCTCTCTGGTTCTGTATAATGTCCTCCACTAATTTCACTTGGGTACTGCTTAAGTTGCAATGTTTTTCTTATGAATAAGGCAATGAAAATAAGCCACTTAGGATTCCCGTATTTACAACCGGCTCCGTCTACATGAGCGCAGGGAGAAGCAGATGGAATAACCCTGTGGCACCGACATTCTTTTCCAATCGCCACACAGAAATCCCAAGGACAAAAATAGGAATTTGACTTCATGGTAAAAGATAGCTCCCGGGTCCTACTTTCTCTTCCGTTGCCTCGTACCACCTGCTCATGTCCCTGCTATCCAAGGACTTAAGTCATTCACCAAGTGTCTTAATACTAATTCTTTAAATAGGTAGACTGAGCATGAGAACAGGATGGGGCCCGTAGATCATCACAGACACGTGTTTCCCTAAGCTTATCACCCCAGCCACCCACAGACCAGCTTTAAAACTCCTAAGAAGCCTTTGCTTTCACTGGCCAGAAATGCCAAAGCCCAGAATGGAAGACTCCAAAGGAAGGAAGAGCTCTGCGAATCTTTTTGTGGAAAATGTATGGCTGTATGCCTGACAGGTGATGGGAACTGCAGGATCCCAAGAAATGGAAATAGAGCCCTAAAGCTATATTCAAACAGCCATGAATTTCTCCTAAAATAGCGTAATAGAGAATTGATTATATAGGAACTCTTCAAGGGAAGGTTGAAAATCTTCGCAAACTAAGCCTGAGAGTGTTTTCCCTTTAACTAGAAGCACGTGGGGTTTTCCATTTAAAACTAGGTGTGAGTTTCATGATTTAAATAGGCGGAAACATGGACAGCTCTTTGGGACTATGGACTTTGCCTGTGGGCAACATTAGCATTTCTTAAATTGTTACCTGTCTACTACTGATCAAAATAAATAGTATTATCCAAGTAAGTATTTTTAACAGGGAGCCAAAAATAAATGGTTCTTTACCTTCAGAACCCAAAACTTTATCAGGAGATTCAAAGATAGCTATCTAACATAGGCAAGGCCAAGCACAGTGAGATCACAATGCCGTACGGTCATGAAGTGCATATGAGGTCAGTAGTTATGACTCTTTTTCACATTGTTTCAGAGGCGCAGGGTGGAGAGGAGAGACAATGTTGAATGGCATGCTAACACAGCATTAAATGACTCTTAAACCTCAGAGTAAGAATTATTCTACAGCTGATCCTTGAACAATGTGGGAGTTGGGGTACTCTTCCCACACACACAATCAGAACTCTGCCTGTTGACTTTTGACTCCCCAGCAACTTAATCACTAGTAGACTACTGTTGACCAGAAGCCTACCAATAATATAAACAGGTGATTAACGCATACTTAGTATGTTGTATTATATACTGTCCTCTTAAAATAAAGCTAGAGAGATGTTAAGAAAATCATAGGGAAGAGAAAATATTTACAGCACTGTAAAAAACTGGCATGTAAGTGGGGCTGTGCAGTTCAAATCCATGTTGTTTAAGGATCAACTGTACTTTGCATTCTCTTTCAAACTTTCTGATAAGAAAAGTTAGTTGTGGTGGGGCGCCTGGGTGGCTCAGTAGGTTAAGCCTCTGCCTTCGGCTTGGGTCATGATCCCAGGGTCCTGGGATCGAGCCCCACATCAGGCTCTCTGCTCAGCAGGGAGCCTGCTTCCCCCCTCTCTCTGCCGGCCTCTCTGCCTACTTCTGCCTATTGTGATTTCTCTGTGTCAAATAAATAAATAAATAAATCTTTAAAGATTTAAAAAAAAAAAAGGAAAGAAAAGTTAGTTGTAGGGGGTACGTCTTCAACACCTCCCCTTAAACACCATCTTAAACACAGACTTGGGCTCAGAGGTTTTAGAAAACAAGCCTAGCTAGAATGTGATCATGATTTCTCTCTTTGATCCCAATATTTCACTTACAAGAATGATTATATTTTTGATATGAGTTTTTTTTTAAAAAAGGAAATTAATGCAAAGACTGCAAAGAAGATTGATGCAAAGAAAGTAATAGGCATCACGAGGACAAGCAACGAGAGACACAATGATTTTTTTTTTTTTTAATCCCTACAACATTCCCTTTAAGGATCCTTTTGATTAACTCACAAAACAGTCTCTGAACATTTTCCCACCTTCAGCTGTGGGGTCAAGGGCAGCCTCCCTTTCACCAGCATCCTACCACCCTCACAAGATCTTTGCCATTACTCGGTCAGCCCTGCCCCTTGATAATGAAGAATTTACATTCAGGAAAGGATACATGCCTTTCCATATCCCTCACCTCATCAGAAATTAAAATTCATGGGGGATTTAGTAAGGAGAGTAATTACTGTATACAATTCCTCTCATGCTCCCAAAACACAAGGGCCTTAGAAGGAATTCTTCTTGGGCCGTGTTGAACTCGGTAGAATAGGAGGGCAAACATCCAAACCAATGATCTTCCTTGCACTGGGACAAGTGTCTTTATATGGGGACAGCTCTCCATAAGTTAACCAGATCTCCATCTATTGTAGTATTCCTCAATTCAAAAAGGCAGATGGTACCTATAATAAAAAGTTGGAAGGGCCTCTTGAATAAATTACACGTTCTGCAAGGTGAAAGCTCCCAGATGGATAAAGGAATCACCAAAGCTTTCACCCAGTTATTTCTTGGTTCTGCGGGAGAGGCTCCCGCAGGTGACAGCAATCTCCAACAGACATGCATGAGCCGGAAGCCGGAAGTGAGCGTGAGCACAGCAAATCTGGTCTCGTTCCAATGGCTGCTGTGCGATCCCTCGTTAAGTCGATTTCCTCGCAGAATGTGAACACAGGGTCTCAGAAGTGAGTTGGCATTTTACTTTCCCTCTTTTGGAAAAACATATACACTCCAAAAATTTTTCCTGATTTTGAATCGTGTCTAAGGATATCCTTGAATTTAGACTTCCCATGAACTGGCCAGAAACTAGGATTATAAAAATCTTTACAAAATACAAGCTATGCTGAAAAGTCTGTTTACTTTCAAACACTTCAAATATTGAGATGCTGAATTCCAAAAGTTTGCCACACATGATCCTTTAAGTGAAAGGACAAGTATTACAGATTTTAAATGCATCATTTGATAACATTAATTAGCTCTGCCTCTAAAAGTGAACAACCTGAGATGTTATTAGGAATATTTTGCTGGGCAATAGGGCTTCAGTAGTTAGCTTTCCAAAATGAAACAACCACAATTCCTAATTTGCTAAGTCATTTTTGTGGAAGAAACGTATCATACTTTAAAAAAATAAAATAAAATGTAAGGGCTCAGTGGAGAGTGAAACAAATAATTGTTAAGAGCCAAAATCTGGGTGCATTTTTCATTGTGATTTTTGCCATAAACACGTGCCAATAATACTGTTCAGAATTCAATAAATCAACTCATTCTAATCAAGTTAATTTTGAAAGTAAACTTTCTCTCACATATGTAAATGGAAAAGCCAAGGGTTGTATATGGTAATTACATGTTTTCTAATGTACAATAAAATGCATACCTATTCAGATAAACCAATGGCCTCTAAACTATCTAGTATTGCACACAATATACTTTCAGAAACACTAAGCTGTAAGAGGATAAAGTTAAATTTATATCTGCCTATTACATTCATGATTTAGCTTCTCCTCTCAGTTTCTAGACGTAGTCTCACAGTTCTATAAATTTTAACATCCTATTTTTTCAGCCTTTACATCACAATTATTATTGTTCCTCTATTTTTAGAAAAATAATACCTGACATGCCTATTGGATATGCTTTTTAAGGACTCTAAAAAATAGAAGTAATAAGGGTAATGTTAAGTTCCACAGTACATAAGTTAAATAGACTCTGCTTTCTAAAATTTCTCAGCCTAAAAGAGATTTTGCCAACCTGAACTCATTGGTCTTATGATATAAAGGCAAATAAATAATATGAAAGACAGATGGTTACCTTTACATAGAATTAACAAAATGAGTATTCCCCATACCACTGTCTATTGGCCTCAGGGAACAAAAAAGGTCATAAGCAGACCGATGGTAAAATCACATCTAGGAGAACCCTCTTGGTCCCTCTCATTTAAGTACTCTGAGATTCGGGTTGAACTCTACTACATATGAGATGTATAGGTGGTCTGTCGGTAAGAATAGAAATAATGTCTAATGGAGAATTTTATTCAATCTCACAAATCAATAACTGGGGAAGTATGGTATTAAATCACAAACTTCAAAAGACACAGTCCTGAAACCTGTTCTTGAAACACGGATACCAGCTGTTGAGAAGAGTCTCCAAGGGTCTGGTCACAGGACCAGTATCCTGGGCATAGCCCTGGTGACTACTATGCTTGTGAAGGTGACAAATGCCACCGAGCACAGTTGGGTTGTCCAGCACCTGAACTAATAGGAACAGAAATAAATATAAACATAGCCAGTTGGAAAATGGGCAGGAGAACATCTGAAAGCTTAGTTTAGTAAGCTTTTAGTTTAGTAAGGGAAGGTACACAGTTTCTTCCCCTTGGCAAGGAAAAGCAAAGGACCAAAGAGAACCACAAAAGAGGATTACAGATGATTTCCAAAGAATCATTCAAGGAATGGAAATTACTACTCAGGAAACTTTTTAAAAAATGGTCTATATAAAGGTCTATTAATTAATCTCCTTCTGTTTGTAAGGGGGCTCACTTAGAGGAGAAAACAAACCATCTGGTCTCCATGTTTGGTGAAACTAAAAAGTAGGCAGAGAACAATACAATGAATTATGAAGATCATGAGCCTGAGAAAAATGCTGTTGTAACTTGGGACAGTATAAAAGGCACAAAATTCACCAGACTGAGAATCAGAGTGTTCAATCTGGTGTTTCGTGCAATAAATTAAATCAGTGTGACTTTAAACAAGTCACATAGTATCTCTGGTCTCAGTTTCCTTGTTTGTAAAATGAGCATACTAGGCTAATATAAAATCCAAAGAAAAATATTATTACAGGCATGGGCTTGGGGTTCAAATTGTGTCTTCATCACTTACAGCTTGAGTGACTTTGAACACAGTCTATGCGTTGGATTTCTCACCTATAAAATGAATAGCATCGCCCCCATAGGTTTGTTGAGGAGATTAAATGAGTTAATAGGGTCAAAAGCCCTTAGCACAGTACCTGATCCAATTAGGGTTAACTGTTGAGGGGTTTTTTTGTTGTTCTTGCTATTTACATGTAACAGAAGTCCACTCTCCTCCATTATGCAGAAAAGGAGTTTATTAAAAGAATGTTTGTTTATGGAAACTCTGATTTGGAGAACTAAGTGTAAGAGTAAGCCTTCAGGAAGGTTTTCAAGGTTTTGAGGAGGTAAGGTTTTAGGAAACCACGTCATAAATCCGGAATGAAAAGGAAATGCACCATGGGGTATTCAACACTGAAGTTTGCACCATTATGATTTCTGCACCAGAATTCCATTTTACTTTATTGTATCCATGACTGTCCCAACAGCAAGAGAAGCTGGAAGAGCAAGTATCTGGCCTTTTTTAACTCCTGTAGGGAAACACAATTTGGCTCAGATTCCCCAATGTATAAAAAGGTCAGATGCCAGATGGCCAAAATGAACTCAGTCCATGTGGCCTCAAGCTAAGATTTATTGCTTACAATCATTTATGAAAGTTTGGGTGATTTTATTCATGTCAAGAAGATGGTGTACATCACTTCTTAGAGTCTATGATTCCATAACGAAAGGCTTAAAATATCTGTGACAGAGGAACATCCAAATACTCCTGATATATAAACTGAGTTACTAGGCGGGCTCGGTGTCCACTATGTGAATTACACCCACAGATTTATAGTTAGAATTAAGTCTTCCCTTTTTAATTTACATGGTTGAAGGTTTCTATTTATGTGCTACGAGAGAGTCAATAGTTTCCAAGTCTTTGATTAGAAAAATACAAGTTCCCAGAATTTAATGAACATTCCCTCATGAAAAGCAAAAACCTATATTCTTTCTCTTGGAACTATTATTACATTTGTGCTACCGGGGGAATGCATCCCACGAGAAGGACATCAGCCAGGAGGGGAAAGAGCCATTATAACTGGGCTTTATCTATTTTAAACTCCTCAACTATAAAAACAGTGCCAAAAATATCAGCAATCCAGCTCCCAACTGTCCTTTCTGAGTAATGGACAGCTATTCTAATCCCATGACTAACGCCCCTCGCTGTCTTAAATGGGCGCAGATGACCACCCCTCCTGCATGCCGAGCCCAGCTGCTGGTGCGTAGAGCAGAACCCCCATGCATGAGCTTCGTGACGTCTCTGAACCAGCCAGACTCTGTGATCCCCCCAAAAAATACCCTTGGGGAATTTTTGTCCAGTGTTTATGGAAACCATAGAAAGACAATTAATAAGCTTTCCTGCCCAATCCTTTTGGCTCATAAGCAGATGAATCCTCCGATTCACGTGATGAGCACAAAATAGTCCGGTGATATTTTTAGCAATTATAGCAAGAAAGAAAAACTTTAAAGGCCAGTCTGCTGGTTGCCTATTTTCAAACTATCAGACAAAGACTGTCAAGTCAGAAATTCTGGAATAGCTACTTTGGTATTATGGGAGTAAAGTTTGGTTTCTTCAACCTAAAGAATGAAAATGCTACCAAATTTATACTATGCTCATCCTAATAATCCACTGAACAGACCTCTAGACATTTAATATATACAAAAATGGCCTCAGAGGGATCATTAGCAACCAAATGGACTTTTAAAAAGTGGACTTTAGCCCGGCGATAGAAATATGTCTCCTTTAAGCAACAGTTATCAGATCCCTTCTTCCAAAATTTGTGTAATAAAATGATTGGAAAATGGAAAGGATTTTAAATGTGGCAGAGTGTTTGCCATTTACTGGCATGATCATTTTTTTCACAAGTGAGTATGTAAAGGTATGGATCTGTTATAAAGGATTACACTTCCATATACCAAGGCAAAATGTGGGGATTAAGCTGATGGTCTCTAAAACCAGACGGCCTGAGGTCAAATCCTGGCTTTGCCTCTTCCCAACCATATGACCTCAGCAAAGTACTTATTCTCTCTGGACTTCAGGGTTTTCTGTAAAATGGGGACAGCAGTAGTCCTTAACCTCTGACACTGTTGAGGGTTATAGCAGTGTCCGGCCTGTGGCAAGTGTCATATAGGTTTCTGTTAGAAAATCAGTAACTTTTAATATATCTCTGAAAATGTCAACTTCATATTTTTCAGCAAATTCTTGGCTGAGATAAGAGTTCATTCATTCTAGAATTAAGGCATTTGTTTTCTCTAGAAGTAATTCCCAGTGCCACAGAAGTTCTGCTGCTAGAAGATTCTGCAAGAATACAAGGAACCAAAAAAAAAAAAAAAAAAATACAAGAACTCTTGAGGCAAATATTTAAATCATTAGTAAAACAAATAAACACCCAATTGTTGGAGGCAAAAAATAATCAAGGCAAGGTAGAACACCTATCTGACACCTTTTTAAAAAAATTTAAAATATTATATAAATTAGGAATGAAAAAGCGATCGCAACCAGAGACATAATTCAATAACCATGACCTAAAAGCTTTTGCGCTAACCCTTATAAAATAATTGAGAAAGTCCCAAGTTGGTTAGTATAAAGATTTAACAGAGAAACTGGAGTGTTTTACCTTAGATTTTAAACTATCATATAAAACAATGTCTTTAAACAACTGATATATGACTTTTAAGAACACACATAGAAAAATAATTGGAAAAGCAAATAAATTTAACAGAAACTGCTTCAATAGACGGGCAGAGTGACGCATTGAGGAATGTTTCTCTTTATCTGATACATAACTATGTTTTTTGCCTTCTGCATTATGGTTTTTTCCAACAACATGTATCATTTTATAGTATAAAACTCCTTAAAGTATTACTTGTAGAAGTTAGCAATGAATGCTGGTATTTGGACCTTATATTTACTTTTCTTCAAAAGTCATAGTAAAGTCTAATGACCAAGAGCTCTGGCTACAAGGCAACTAAGTGTACCTTTCCCCAGAAAGTATGCTATTGCCAATCAGCAGCGATGGATCCGACCCATACTCCACTCGGAGCCCCTGAAGTTGCTTTCAGGTCTTTAACCTCTAGAAGAAATAAAGATAGCACTGATGTCTTTAGTATCTAATATCTAATAATGAGAAGAACCAAACTACTCTTCCCCATAAAACGCCAAGTGTTTTTACCAAGGGTTGTTTGGTGTTACCAAGGGTTGGTGGTGTTACCAAGGGTTGGTTGGTGTTAGTAAGGGTGAGTATTCTATTTGGGTGGAGAACAGTATTGCTCCCCACGAAGAGAACTAACATCAGTAAACTCCCCTCGCCATATTGTCAACTTTGAAAACAGATTTAAGTCCCTCACTAGCTACCCCCAATATCAGCCAGTCTACTTCATCATATGCTAATCTTCATAATGTTTCTATTTAGGGGCTTACATGGACTTGCTTGGCACGTGAGACAGCCCAAATTCAAGAAGGCAAGGAGAGTATTAATAACTTGACATATTTGATGCATTAGCTCCTTTCATCAAAAAGCCACTATTATCCCCACTCTGTGTATGATAATACTGAGGTTCTAAGAAGCTTAAGTCATTTGCCCAAAGTCCCATAGCTAGTGAGTCAGAGAGTCAGGCAGCCCCACTCCAGAGCCCTCACTGCCACACCACAGACACTCCATGTTACAGCAGAGCCCTGGATTCAAAGTCTAGTCAGATCCTCTGATGATCAGGCATTGGTGAGACTGAATGACAAAAATCATAATTAATTTGTCCGGCACTTTACATGTTCTCATAACACTTATCTCAACCCAGTTGCTGAAGCACAGAGCATGGTATTAACAAGTCAGGAAAGGACAGATATTGACAAGGTTGTGGAGAAAGGGGAACTCTCCTATGCTGTTGGTGGGAATGCAAGCTGGTATGGTCACTCTGGAAAACAGTATGGAGGTTCCTCAAAACATTGAAAATAGAGCTATTCTCCAATGCAGTATTCACACTACTGGGTATTTACCCCAAATATACAAATGTAGTGATCTGAAGGGGCACGTGAACCTGAATGTTTATCGCAGCAACATCCACAATAGCCAAACTATGGAAAGAACCTAGATGTCCATCAACAGATGAATGGATAAAGAAGATGGTGTATACATGTATACAATGGAATAGTATGCAGCCATTAAAAACCCCCCACAAAATCTTGCCATGTGCAATGACATGGATGGAACTAGAGGGTATTATGCTAAGTGAAATAAGTCAATTAGAGAAAAATTATTATATGATCTCTCTGATATGATGAATTTGAGAGGCAGGGTGGGGGGGGCGGTCATGGGAGGTAGGGAAGGGAAAAATTAAACAAGATGGGACTGGGGAGGGAGACAAACCATAAGAGACTCTTGATCTCAGGAAACAAACTGAGGGTTGTTGGGGAGTTGGGGGGGTGGGGTGGGATAGGATGGCTGGGTTATAGACATTGGGGAGGGTATGTGCTATGTTGAGTGCTGTGAAGTGTATAAGCCTGACGAGTCAGAGACCTGTACCCCTGACGCAAATAATACATTACATGTTAGTAAAAAATAAATAAAACATAAATACATAAAGGAGACCTTGATTTTATCCTCTGTCCAGTTCACTATTATTTGTCAATGATAAATAAGTTCCTTATGATTTTGAAAATAACAGAGGAACTCAAACTAATGTTTTATTGTTTTCTTCTCTGCCTCATATATTCCACCCGGGATTTGCAGGAAAATGGACAAAGGAAATATGGCGGCCCTCCACCGGGCTGGGATGCAGCACCCCCAGAAAGAGGCTGTGAAATTTTTATTGGAAAACTTCCCCGAGACCTTTTTGAGGATGAACTTATACCATTATGTGAAAAAGTGAGTCCAAATTTCATGTTTTCTTATCTCTCAAGGGCAAAATACTATACACTTTGTTTACAGTGCTCGTTCTTCTTGGCCAGGGATGGCTTCTCTTCTGATTGCTATTCCTCAGCATGGACAAACTCAAAACCTACCTGTTAGTGGCTGTCCCCTTATTGTCAGTGTCTTGAGGTCGCTCTTCCTATTCCTGATGGCTTGAACTAGGGCTGCTGCTAATTTTCAAGTTCTGATCCTTGATCTGCATAGGCGCACCGAGTTTGCAACAAGTTAGCCATCGTTCTATATTACTACTACAATGATCTCTCCAAAATAAGATATTGCTCCAACTTGATGGTCGAATGTGGTTTTCCCAAGTGCACCATTTCACATCCAAAGAGCATGGGTAGTTTTGCCAGCGCTCTTTGTGTACTTATACATAATGGTTCAGAATGAAATTTGCTTCTACAGGTTTCATTTGGCTGCCCTAATGCATCAGCAAGATTAAGAATGGGGTCTCTCCAAGTCATCACATAATTAAGGAACACATTTCCTCGGTTTTAATGCCAAGTCATATATTGTAGCTAAACCCAAAGGTACAGGGAGAAAATTACAATCTGTTTTCAAAGTTTTACCAAGTGGTGTTTCAACAACCACATTCCTGGAAAATTTAGAAAAATTAGGAGTCTAGCAATTTCTTTCCCTAAATGCCAAAACCAATTGTGTGTCTGTGTATAACTCAGCCTCTGATTCAGAACTGCTCCTAATTTTATACAAACAATCTTATTTGTCACGTGCAAATTATGAGGATTTGATCCTGTAAGAATTTTATATCCTGACCTTGAAAATGAGCCCCGAGAAACAGATTAAACGTGCGTGAACTCTTTCCTAATGAGCCCTGGATACACAGGTGTCACCACCGAATACCGTGGGGAGGGGTGAGGAGGGTGCCGGTGGGGGAGGCCGAGCCGGCGGGTAACCAGCCACCAAGAAGCACACATTTAATGACACCTCTTCTCCCTGCACGTGCCTGTCCTATCTCTCAGGACCATTGGTCATATAGCGACCAGCAAGAATAAGTTACTGAGCCTGGGTTGCTGGAGAACATCTGGGGTAGCAGGAAGAAAACAGAAGAGGGATAGTCAGAGGGATAGAGTGAGTGGCCTCCTGCTGTGTGCTTCTGATCTTGGGCTGATTATGTAAAACTAGCATCTACCTTCAGCCTACAGATGAAAACAGCCCCAGATCATCCTCCAAAACACATCCTCCCTGGACATCTTGAGGTCATGGTGGGAGAAAGACACAAGAAATCGGTTAGCAAGGTTCCAAGCGAACATCCCAGGTCACTGGTAGAGTATGACCAAGTAAAGATAAAACTATGGAAATTCGAGAGGCCAAGGTAGAGGGCAAGGACAGATCTATTGTGAAATCGCGCTTCTGATAACAGATGTGTTCTCCCATCCTAAGGATGGTGGATAAATCCACAGATAATTGTGTGATGAAAGGCCATTTGCTCTGTCGAAAACCTACTCTGTTAAGTCAAGCTGAAATGCACTTGTACATGTTTTCTTTAACTTGACTTTGCCCATGAGTCAGATAACAGATCTGAACCCAGCATGAAAATATTCAAACCATTCCACACAGGATGCAAATGCCAAATATGGCAGAGATGAGGCTTCAGAAAACTGTGTGTGTGTGTGTTTGTGTGTGTGTTTCCATTTGGAAGTACAAATGGACAAACATGGATTCTCTCTCTTTTACTTGTAGATTGGTAAAATTTATGAAATGAGGATGATGATGGATTTTAACGGCAACAATAGAGGGTATGCCTTTGTAACTTTCTCCAATAGACAGGAAGCCAAGGATGCAATCAAGCAACTTAACAACTACGAAATTAGGTAAGAGACACTTCTGATTAAAAGTGAAGAGACAGGGGTGCCTGGGTGGCTCAGTGGATTAAGCCGCTGCCTTCGGCTCGGGTCATGATCTCAGGGTCCTGGGATCGAGCCCCGCATCGGGCTCTCTGCTCCGCAGGGAGCCTGCTTCCTCCTCTCTCTCTGCCTGCCTCTCTGCCTACTTGTGATCTCTCTCTCTCTCTGTCAAATAAAAAAAAATAATAAAATCTTTAAAAAAAAAAAAAAGTGAAGAGACGGGGCGCCTGGGTGGCTCAGGGGGTTAGGCCGCTGCCTTCGGCTCGGGTCATGATCTCAGGGTCCTGGGATCGAGTCCCGCATCGGGCTCTCTGCTCAGCGGGGAGCCTGCTTCCCTCTCTCTCTCTCTCTCTCTCTCTGCCTGCCTCTCTATCTACTTGTGATCTCTGTCAAATAAATAAATAAAATCTTTAAAAATAAATAAATAAATAAAAGTGAAGAGACAATGCGCTGTTGGGTGAAGAATGGACTGTAGCAGGGAAAGAGGGAAGCCAGAGGGAAAGACAGAGCGGAGTAGTCTAGTAGACAAGGGCTGACGGCAGGGGCATGGCGGCTGGTGGTGCAGGTGGCCGGAGGGGTCAGACCTGAGATATGTTCTGCAGTTGAACAGGCAAGACTGGCTAAACATTGGATTTGGAGTGAGAGCAAGGTTAGAATTCAGGGAGGAAGGCAAGGACGTTGGTCCCCGTGTCTGTGGAAGAGATAGTGTCCTTGAGAAGGGAACAAGGGGAGAATCACCAGATACGTGAAGAGCTTAGTTTGGGGGAATTTACACTCGAGATTCACATTAGACATCCTCGCGGGAGCTGTTGGAGAGGTGTCCGTACAATACTGGAGCCGGGAGAGAGGTCGCAGGGCCTGCCAAACCCAGGTAATATTGCAAACCATGGGACTGGTGGCGGATTCTGGGGCGCAATTGACCCTGTGCTATCAATAGCTGGTTTTAATCCACTAGAAGCAGGGCTAACGTCATGAAATTATCTGAGTTCTAAAACCTCCAGCTAGAGAGGGAACGGTGCTCAGTCATTTCTTAAAGGAAGCCGTGGGGCCCTTGGAAGAAAGGTCAGTGAAGCAGTTGGAAAGCAACAGCCTTGGGGTCAGACAGGTTTCACCCGAGTGCCAGCCTCTCCGAGCCTCATTGCGCTCATCCCCAAGTGGGGCTCCTCACACTCCCATCAGAGGCGTCCTGGTGTTTGGAACATGGTAATAGGTCAACAAATGATAGAACTCATACATCTTAGCACAGTCGGCAATTCTAAGATGTAATTGCCACGTACGTCCTTTCTGCATCTTAAAATGCATGTCATCCCCATGTGAGTACAGAGGGACTCCCTATCGTTTACTGGCTCTCGCCTTCCTATAGGCCCCAAATAAGTCCTGCATTATGCGGAGAATTCTGTCAGTCCAACAGTTACTGGGTCATTTTCCTTAAACTCCTGAGCCACAGAAAGATGCACACGGTTGGAAACCACAGTAGCCTACGCACCCAGTCCCAAGGTCGGATCCTGGAACAGAGTTTTGGAGGAGAGTATAAAGGAAGTTCCTCTCCCACACATGCCTCCACGAATCCAGAAGAACTCTGTCTGGTATGTGGAGGGTTGTCTGGCACGGGAACCAGGGGATCAGAGCCATGGGCTTCTTCGGACGAATCCTGGCCTGGGACCATCAGCACCTACTAAATCATACCTTCTCAGCATCTGTCATAGGAGATGACAGAGGCTAAACTGTTTTTGGAAAGGGCTCCAGAACGCTCTATTTTAATATAGCTTTTTCATAGGACACGTACAAGGTTTCGGGGGTCAGGGGTATCCCCATTCCTTGGTCCCTCGTGGAGCCTAGACATCTGGAGAGAGAGGGTTACTCTCAAAATGGCTTTTAGGTTGAGATGGATGGAGACTTGGCCACGCAGGGAATCAGCCCGGTTTGCTGTAGGTACTTGACACTTTGTTACACACGGGGGCCTGTCAACGCTTTCCCAGAACAGATAGGGTGTGGAAAAGGACCACAACCAATCCATGCCAGTCTCTGATATGGAAGAGAACGCTGCGAATGTCAGTGTCTTCGTCTATAAAGGAGAGAAAGATATACTTACGTCACGGGGGTAGTATGAAATATAAACAGATAATGCAGGCAAAGCTCATGTGGTCTAGTGTTTGCTGGTGATTATCTAGGAGGAGGGGGGGAGGGCAGGAGGAGGAGCAGGAAGAGGGGGAGGGGAAATGTCACAAAGCATTTGGAAAGAGCAAGCTGGTAGCCACATTCCAGTCAAAGACCAGGCTGGAAGCCAGAAACAAGGGGAGGGGGGTGGGCAGAGCAGTACTTTAAAAATCAAGGTGTAGGATAAATAGGATACGAAATAATAGCAGAATAGATAACCCAGAGCCAAGCTCTCCTACTTCCACTCCGTCCTAGATCAGTCCTGCTAAACAGAACCTGGCCTGCGGGGGAGACGATAATCTTCGATTCGCTTTAACCACTATTTCTCAGGGGATAGATAACGTTCTTATCCGGAAATGACCCATAATTGTCCTCTCGTCCTCCTCCTCATCAAATATTCACTGAGATTTGTCTAAATGCCTGGCTTCTGGAGACGCTGGAGCCGGGCCCTCAGCGTGCAAGAGATGGCTTTTCGTCTCCAAGCAGTTCTGGGAAAGTGCCTGACAAACCACACAGATTTAAAAATAGGACAGGAGACACCAGGCTCCACCTGCTGGTAAAGGATACCCCACTGGCCTTTCATCAAAAATAATAGAATTTCTAAAGAAATAATGTTTTGGAATAGAGGGGTTTCTTTAAAAAAAAAAAAAAAAAAAAGACAAAATCCCTGAAAGAGGATGTTATCTACCCTTCCCTACCCACAAGGAAAAGCACATTCCTCAGGCGATGGTCACCAGACTATAAGGGACCTGTCACAGGTCTGCTAGGCGGTCCTCAGTTCTCCAGCAAAGCATGGAGGACGAGCAGGACGGGCCAGTCCTGGTGAGCATATGCCCGTCACCCCACTGAATGCCACTAGTTCCAAGAAACCAGAGCAGCCTCCCACTCGCCCCGCTGAGTACTTCTCTCCATGACATGCGAGTAGTTTCTGTGAAAGGAACTTTACCCATTTTAACCACTTTAATAACTTTGTGCTATTACGAAAGTCACAAAACAAACAGCAAAAAAAAAAAAAAAAAGCGATAAAATTTCAAGCCATTCCTCCACAATCCCATTGCCCCAAGATAATCACTGTGCTGGTGTTTTGCTTTTTAGTATCTTTCTAGCTTTTCAGTACAGTGGTCATCAAAATGGTCTCCTCATGTACTTATCCTGAAGTACATGTTTTTTAAGCCAGTAGCCTAGGGTGAACTGGTTTTTGTTTTTTTTAAGATTTTATTTATCTATTTGACAGACAGAGATCACAAGTAGGAGAGAGAGAGAGGGGGAAGCAGACTCCCTGCTGAGCAGAGAGCCTGATGCGGGGCTCGATCCCAGGACCCTGGGATCATGACCTGAGCCAAAGGCAGAGGCTTTAACCCACTGAGCCACCCAGGCGCCCCTGAACTGATTTTCTAACCAATGAATATTCTTCTGCATTACCATGTTGAAATGACGATTTTAGTATCAGTGACTCTCAGCCAGGAACAGCAGCGCCCATCCCAGGGAACATTTAGAAAGAGGAAGAGGCATTTTTAGCTGACCTAACAGGTGGCTCTTGGATCGAGAGCACAAGAGCCCAGGGGTGACAGAGATGACACAGTGCACAAGGCAGAAAGACCCAGCCTCAGGGTCAGTATCATCTCAGCCAAGATGCATTAAACCAGTCCTGGATGGTGGGATATTTTGGTTATTTCCAATCTGGGGACTATTTTTAAATAATAGCAGTGAATATCCTGACACAAAAGTATTGGTTCATCCCTTTCGTAAAGACACTCTCCCAGAAGAGGCACTATTTGCCCCAAGATTGTGTACAAAAGATTTTTGATACATTTTCCCAAATGTCCCCCAGAAAAGCCTGATCTGCCCTCTCCCAGGGAAGGCAGACATGAACTTGCTCATCAGCAACGCTGGGCAGCAGAACCAGGAATGAACTGAGAGTCTGGAGGCCAATTTCATCCCTTAAAATCCACAAAACCTTAAGCAAGTCATTCAGTTTCTCAGGGTCTCAAGTTCTTCATCTATAAAATGGGTACCTTCTCTGCCCATCCTCCCTGGGCAGGTCAAGTAAGAGAATATGTGAAAGCGTGTTCAGCATAAGGGACAATTTCTAAGAGCAGTCAGTCAGAATCGCTTCCCTACTTGGCTGGGAAGGAAAGGGAGCAATGGGCTCACAACCTCACAGCCATGTGTGGCCAGGGGTTGGGGGGGTACTACGTGAGTGACGGGGGCAAGGTGCACGGGCCTCAGGATGGGGGATTGTTCCTGGTGGTGAGGAAACACTGGGAAGACCAAACATCCCACATCCACGGGCCAGATCAGGTCCAGAGTCAAACATTTTACAACCTCCCTCTTAAGCCTCAATCACACAAGGATTTCTTGCCGAGCAGAAAGAATGTCTGCCCCCCCTTTGTTTGTTTGCAGAAACGGGCGTCTCTTAGGGGTGTGTGCCAGTGTGGACAACTGCCGATTGTTTGTGGGGGGAATCCCGAAGACCAAGAAGAGAGAAGAAATCCTAGCAGAGATGAAAAAGGTTACTGAAGGAGTTGTCGATGTGATCGTGTACCCGAGCGCTGCTGACAAAACCAGAAACCGGGGCTTCGCCTTTGTCGAGTACGAGAGTCATCGGACAGCTGCCATGGCCCGAAGGAAGTTGCTGCCAGGTAAGCACCCCCTCCTCAAAGAGGAGACCCCCTCACTCTGCTGCCTGCCTGCCCCAGGCTGCTGTGTGCCTGAGAAAAGGAGACAGAGGCTGGGTGTTGTGTGTTTGCTCTTGGGCTTTGCTTCTGGGCCACTTTAAGCCCCTTCCCCTTCTCATCTAGGTCACAGTAGCCGCAGCTCCTGGCAGGTTCTGCAGACTGGGTTCTGGAACACAGACACGGAGGCTAACATTCATGCACAAACCCTGTGATGAAGGGTTGAAGAATAGATCCACTGTTTTTCTGCACGGATGTTGTTATGAGGCTTCTAGGAACGGAGTAGATTGTCCATTATGATGTAGAGTGACCCATGATCCTGATGACAGCTAAGGGACGTGAACCCCTATTAGGACTGCCTAGTGTCTAATATTCTCTAATTTGGGGGGAATAGAATAGCCTTCCAACAAAAAGCCCTGTTAGGTGTTATCACCACAACGTGGGTCCCTTTTGGCAACGCCCTTTGTTGGGTCCATGGTCAAAGGGGCGAGACTGATACAAAGCGAAGGTCAAGCAAAACTTTATTTCACGCCAAGCTTCAAGAATCAAACTGACAGGTCAGGGACATCTCTTGCAAAGAGGCAACCTCTCTCTCTTCCTTACAGACTAGCTTTTAAGAGCAAAGGCCATGTGGTTGGGCCTGGCCATGCACAGGTGACCAATGAGATTGTAACACACAGAGAAAGCTGCACAGTCATGTTAGGTCACACATAAGTAACCAATTGAATTACAGTTTACCCTATAGTAGACATTTGAACTAGCCTATCACCTTGGTCAGAATTGGTGCCCAAAGGGCACCCAAAGGGCGGGGCCCATCCTCCTTGGTAGCTAGGAGACAGTATGCACGCCCCACTGATTGAATACCCCCGCCTGGCCTGACCCACCCTTTGTTGGGGGGGCTTTGTTACCTGGGACTGGTTTCCCGGACTTGCTTTTAAGTAAGTCCCCTGGGGGGGCAGGGTCAGTTTAAGTTTTACTGCATAAACAACAAAATGACTGTTTAATCCAAGATGGAATCACTCTGGCTGAATAGGCCCTTACACCTTCAATCCCTGAGTTTAAAGGACTCTTCTCCAAGGCCCTGGTCAACTTTAGGGAAATGGTTGAAAATCCTCTGCTCATTCTTAAATATTCACTAAAACTTGGACGAAGGAATTAAGATGAATCAATATTAGCATAAGAGGATTTCAAGAATGACAGAGTGTGGCGACATTGGCATCCTCTCTTCCCTTGGACCCCACGGGAGAGCCGCCAGAATGAAAGACACAACCAACAGCACCCAGATTTATATCGTATCGTCTCTGTACACAAGCTCACAAACCAACCATGAATGAGGAGGTCACAGGGATGAAAGGTACCGCCCAGGGAGATCGTCAGTGATACTGTAATAGCATCGTACGGTGACAGACAGGAGCGACACTCATGAGCACAGCGGAATGCCCCGTGGGCCAATCGCTAGGGCGTGCCCCTGAGTCTAGTGTAACAGGTGTACGAGCTGTACTCCAAACAAAAAAGAAAATTTAACTCACTGAGAAGGTGAGCCCTCTAGAAGTTTTCAAAATTGGAATGGCCTCTGATCTGCGGGGAGATTTATTTTTGGAGATTTATTTATTTGGGGGGGAGGGAGAGAATCCCATCCAGACTCCCCACTGAGCATGGAGCCCAACGTGGAGCTTGATCTCAGGGCCCTGAGATCCTGACCTGAGCCAGAATCAAGAGTCAGTCGGAAGCTCAACCACCTGAGCCACCCAGGGGCCTCGGGGAAGATGTTTTTATTACTATTTTCATGAAGGCAGCTCAAGTGAAAAGATAAGAGATCGCCCCCAGAGTTGCCAGATCCAGGCCCCAGATGGGGATTTTTCAGGTCGACGCTTCCTTTCCCTACTCTGCTACCACGCGATGGTCAGACCCTGTACCACGCAGGCACAGAAAACCCCCGACGCTCCTCCTGAGGTGTCCTTAGCCCCTCGTTGACCCGAACTTAATCTTTGGTATCCTCACCGACTCGTCCCTCTTCAACGGTTCTGCCATGAAAAAGTCCCTTGGATCCATCCTGATCTCAGACCGTCACTGGAGTCGAAAAACATCTATTCCCAAACCGAGACTGTTCTCAAAAACTCCAGATTATTCTCCCAGCTCCACTCTCTTTTGGATTACCCCACTCTCTGCCTCCTCCTTGCCAAACATCCCCCCCAGATCAATGTTCCCAAAACACCAGATCATCCTTTCGACGATTCTGACCAATAATAGGACTTGGAGCTCTCTGCGTAGGGTGGGGGGAAGGGGAGCTGAATGGTCCTGCTCACTCATCGGTTCAACAGTGATCACCTGCTGGCTTGGGGCAGCAGAGACAGAGGGGAAAACTGAGCCTGTTACTCAAGGCTCCAGGCTCTTCCACACATACTGGCTACCTTCCATTTCCCCACAAAAGCCTTCTTTCCAGCAGTACCAACTCCCCTGTGTTCTAGACAATGCCATGCTGATTGGTGTCTCCTTTATTCTGAAAACTGTACCCCCCGCCCCGAGAATGACCAGCACCTCCCCTCCTCCACGGCCCCACGGCATTCAAAGCCCCAGCTGAGCCGCCCCGGGGCTGAGAAACCAGCTGCCGCTCCCCAGCTCCCACTAACCGCTTCTCCCCATGACCAGTGCAACCAGATATGGGCCATCTTTTGGGGGGTCAGGGAGGCTAGCGGTGAGAGAGGGTACAATATGGGAGAAAGATAGCTTTCAGGGGCTCATCAGTGTCCCTAGAGAACCAGAACATTCGATCGGCTTCCGCTCTTCCAAGAAAACCTACTGACCCACCAAAGAGTTTCTCCCCACCTGAACTAAGCCAACTAGTCCCACCAGGATGGGGCAGCCGGCCCTCAGGAATTCTCTGGAACTTGGTGATGCCTGCCCCCGAGGCCCTGACTTTTACTTGGAGATGGTGCCTGCAGGAACCAGCCGCATACAGGCCCCCTCGGTCTCTCGGGCCACTGTACCCCTTCGTGAGAACCGAGGGAGCCCCCTCCATCCCCCCCATGAGGGATACTCGGCTGAGCTGAGTTTCTTGGGCTGCCCCAGAATCTTGGGGCGTCCTGGGTGGACTGGCCGCCGATCAGCCAGCCAGAGCCGACTGCTCTTTCCTGCTGCACCCCGCGAGCAAGACCGACGACCCACTGGGACAGCCTGTTCCCTCACTGTAGATTTAACAGCAGCAAAGGATTTGGGTCACTGGCAGTCATCTGGGGAGACTGGTTGGAAAGCAGGGATCTTTAGCAACCACGATAAAAGCCACAAGCAGCTTTTCCTTCCTAACCCACCCAGACTTGGAGACAGAGACAACCGCTGTCTAACGAATGTGGTGTGTGGGGCCCAGCCACTTACCTCCCTGCTAACACTGGCCACTGCTTCCCAGCCCTGCGTCCTTCCCGAGGTGTGTGTGACCCACAGCCCCGGTCCCGGCGTCCGCCTCTGAGGCAAGCAGAGCGTGGTCAGGACGCTGCGAGGCAAGTTCTCGCCCTGGCTCCACCATCAGCCTGCGCTGGGGTCACCTGGAGGGCTCGTGAAAGCGCAGCCAGCGGGGCCCCGCCCCGCAGTTCCCAGCTCAGTGGGTCTGGACAGGCACCTGCTCATTTGCATTTGTAACAAGCTCCCAGGATGCCATGCTGCAGAGACCCAAGTTCGAGAACGCGAGATCTAAGTCAGCGGCTGTCCACTGTGGGCTGCAGATGGGAATGACATGAGGAGGTTTTGAAACAATACCAGAAACCAGATCAACCTCTGATCAGCTGAATCGGCTTCTCTGGGGCCCTGGTGTTTTAAGTTTTCTAGGTGATCTTGGTGTGTGGCCCCTGTCGTGATTCACTGCTAACTCCATCGACTCAGGATACTGGCCATCACCCGAGGGGAGGTTGGTAAGAACGCCTGAGGGAGTAAATGGGAGCCTTTACTACAATGGGCATTGCTCCCTTCCAAAGGATACGGCTGGAGGAGTAAATGGAAACATTTACTAAGCAGGGACAATGGGCATTACTCCCTTCCAAAGGAAATGCTTAAAAAACAAAAAACAGAGTCCATGTCCTCATATCAGGGAGATCATATGATAGTTGTCTTTCTCCGATTGACTTATTTCACTAAGCATGATACGCTCTAGTTCCATCCACGTCGTCGCAAATGGCAAGATTTCATTTCTTTTGATGGCTGCATAGTATTCCATTGTGTATGGACTCTGAAAAACAACCTGAGGGTTTTGAAGGGTCAGGGGTGGGAGGTTGGGGCAACCTGAGGGTTTTGAAGGGTCAGGGGTGGAAGGTTGGGGGAACAGGTGGTGGGTAATGGGGAGGGCACGTTTTGCATGGAGCACTGGGTGTTGTGCAAAAAGAATGAATACTGTTACGCTGAAAAAATAAATAAAATGGAGAAAAAAAACAAAACCCAAAAAAAACCCTATCTATTTCACCCAAAGAGTAACTCTGAAGAAACTATGCACACAAGGAAAGACCAAGAACCCCAAAACAGTCAAGGGAGAGCGCATCCCTGGAAAGTGATTAGGTCCCTCACGTGCACCATCTTTTCTTTCCACGACACTAGGTAGTACTTCCATTATCCCCATTTTGTAAATGAGGAGATCGGAGTTTAGAAAGGTGACTTTCTAATCAGGATTGTGATCTGACCTTTGAACTTGAACTTCAAAGCCTGTGTTCTCAAATCCCTCAGCAGACCCGACTTCCACCGGGATGTTGGAGGAGATCCCTGTTTACCATACCTCCTCCAGTTCTGTCCACCGCAGCCTTCTGCAGACCTTCTGGCTGGCCAACGGCCTCCTGCGGTCCCAGACCAGCATGGCAAAGGCCAGTGGGCTGGAACAGTGTTCTCTGAAAATGTAGCAGTCCTGCAGAGCAAATGGAAGGGGATTGGGTCCAGCACACCTATAGGGGGGACTAGGTTGAGTATTTCTTAAAGCTCTTCCAAAATGACTCACAAAAAAACACACAGAATTTCCAAATTTAGAAATTAAGTTGACCGCCCCTCCCCGTGGAGTGACTGTGAGCGGGAACCGAGATAGCGAATGGAAAACACACTCTATAGGGCAAGCTGCACAATAAATTGCAACTTCAGGAATCCAAGAATAGACGTAGTCATCACAAAGAGTTCAGTTTCTCATCACAGATCCTCCCATGGCTCTGTCTTCTCCAACACAGTGAAATGTTTTTCTGCAGATTCCCAAGCTGTCCATGTGTGGTCAGGGAGAGAGGAGGGGCAGAGCTGATGAGAGCCCTGACGAAGTGTAAGGGACAGAGAACATACGAGGGGACCTGTGTCCCTGGTCACTCTTCCCACACACCAGTTTGTAGCTTGGTGGTGGCCACTGGTCATGCAGATCCCAACAGCAGCAGACACACTTCCTACTGACCTTTTCAATGCTTCGTGAAGTCAGACTCTATGTCAGAGCCCTATATCTGTTTTGCCCTTTCTCCCCTCCTGCCACCTCCCTTTCAATGACTTTTTTCCTCCCCCTGTGAGAGCTGGTCGAAGACCCAAACCTGCCCATTGCTGCCTCATTTCTGTTGCATTTCAAACCACATCCTAGTTCCCTTTATGCTCCATCATTACAATAAGCCGTCTGCCACAGAGAATCCCTTCTAGCTACCCCCTCCCTTTATTTGGAAGGTTTCCTAAAATCAATCATCACCTCTTGAATACCAGTCTTGAATACCAGTCTTGAATACCAAGACCTCAAAACATAGGTTGCATTTAAAAGGCCATCTCAGCGAACGGAGATGATGTTGTCCTGATTTCTGCTAACTAATCATACTCGTGATCCTTTTGAACAGGAAGGATTCAGTTATGGGGACATCCTATCGCAGTAGACTGGGCGGAACCCGAAGTGGAGGTGGACGAGGACACGATGTCTTCCGTGAAAATCCTGTACGTGAGAAACCTGATGCTGTCTACCTCCGAAGAGATGATCCAGAAAGAATTCAACAATATTAAACCAGGTAGGACATACCAAAGAAGACGAAGTTTTTGAGATGTACTTTAAAAACCCTTGGGCTAGAGATGACTTCCTGTGACTTTACACAGAATAGCTTTCCTTTAGCATTCTTCTAATTGCATGTAGACTACAAAACCATATTCCAGTCCTAAGATTAGAGAAAAAGGGACACATGGTCCTAAAACATTCATCGACATCATAATTCTACAGTAATCTGTGTGATTACTTAATAAACACAAACTTCCTTCACTAAACTATAAATCCCATGAGGGTTCTTTGGCTTCTCTCATCTCCTCAGCCCCAGTATCTGGGTCATAGTAGATGCTCAATAAATATTTACTGTGTTGATGAACGTATAGCCAGAACTACATCGAAGGCAGGGTTTCTCAGCCTCAGTGCTCTTAACATTTTAGGCCAGATAATCCTTAGTTGTGGGGGTTCTGTCCTGGGCATTATAGGAATTTTAACTCTATCCCATACCTCTACCCTCTAGAAGCCAGTAACAACCCCCAAGATGTAATAACCAAGAATGTCTCCAGACATTACCCTGGAGGGCAAATTTGCCCCCATTTGAGAACCACTGGTTGAACGGAATATGACTGTGACTTCAGGTACATAAATAGGGAGATGAGAATTAATTCCAGGAAACTCATTTGGGGGAGGAGGAAGGGAAAGGAACAGAGAGAGATGGAGGGGGATAATTATTGCTGCTCATCTTGTCAGTACTTTGCAGTATCAGTTTTATACCATAAGATTCCGCCCTCGTTGCTTTTTTTTTTTTTAAGATTTTATTTATTTATTTGACAGAGAGAGATCACAAACAGGCAGAGAGGCAGGCAGAGAAAGAGGAGGAAGCAGGCTCCCTGCAGAGCAGAGAGCCCGACGCGGGGCTCGATCCCAGGACCCCGAGATCATGACCCGAGCTGAAGGCAGCGGCTTAATCCACTGAGCCACACAGGCGCCCCCCCTCGTTGCTTTTTTCTCCTGTAGGAATTACGATATTGAGAGAGGTCAAGCATTTCAGGAAACAATGTCCAAATGAGCATTTCTCAAAGCCAGTTCTGCAGAACATTAATTCTTTGGATGTTTAGTCATGCTCCTGATAAAAGGGGTCCATGGTCAAATCCATAAACACCAGATTCAGGACAATTAAACAGATTCTTTTTTTATTGCAGGACTTATCAGAGTCCTTAACCTTCTAATGTGCTTTGAAAGTCTCCAAAAGGAAATGTAGGATGGCTCTTTTCCCAAATTTTTGGACCATGGGTCTCTTTTTGGCCAACCATCTTGTGGAATTAACATGTTTGGGAACACACTCTGGCCTAAGTTTATCACTAGGATAAGATTTTTCCACCTTCATGGCACAAGTCACCCTAGGATGTAGGTTACTGTGGCACTTTCATTATTGTAAAGGAAAACCAGAACCCAGAGCAGTTACATTGCTTGCTCAGGGCCATACAACTATTAAGTGGCAAATTCCAGATTTGAATCCAGGTCTGGCTAAGACCACGTTCTTAGCCACTCGGAGATCTCCATGCCCCATCCTCATTCCGCTCACTCACTCATTCATTCAACTATCATTACTTTGGTAGCTCCTGTGTGCCAGGCACTGGGGGAGGAGTGAACAGGTGTAATGCAGGTATGGAAGGAGTTTAAGATGTTCCAGAAGAGTGGACCCCCCCCCCCAACCCGGTGACTTAGGCAGTTAAGTATCCAATTCTTGAATTTGGCTCAGGTCATGATCTCAGGTTGTGAGATCGAGCCACGCATCAGGCTCCACGCTCAACAGGGAGCCTGTTTGAGATTCTCTTTCTCCCTCTCCGCCCCCACCCCACCCCCACCTGGCCAAATAATACTCCAGAAGAGTAACAGCCATGACAGCCTACCCTTGGGGCACAGATAAGACTCATGTTTAAGAGAAGTGACTTGTGAGCTAACAAAACATTAGAGGAATATACAGGGTAAAGCTTCATGACATTGGATTTGGCAACAAATTCTCTGACCGTATTAAAAGTCCAGGCAACAAAGAAAAAAAATAGATTAACTGAACTACATCCAAATTAAAAACTGCACCAGAGGACACTTTCAACCCTGACAAAGCAACCCGCAGAATGGGAGAAAACATCTGCAAACAATACGTCTACCAAAAATTAAATAAAAATTCCAACGTATATTTGTCCAATGAACAACATTGTGCGATTGCTGTAGACACAAGGTCAACACTCACATTAAAAGATGTTGAATGTCACTCGCTATTCACCCGGGAAATGCAACGCCAAAACAATGCCCACTGGCCAAGATAACAATCATAGTAGTAGTAGTGATCATCAAAGATGATGACACAGACGCTGGGAGAAGTTGGAGCAGAGAGAACCACGTGCCCTGTACACGGAAATACAAAATAACGCCATCACTGGGGGAAACGACCCCCTGGGTCCTGAAGAACAGATAATCACCATACAATCCAACACCGTATGGCGCCAGTTGTCCGACGTTCCTAAAGTAGGCACAGTCTTAAGGACAGACGGCAGCATGGTGGCTGCCCAGGGACAGGGGAGAAAGGACTCAGAAATGACTATTTAATAGATCCAGGGTTTCGGTTTCAGTTCACGAAGAGGTTCTAGAAACGCATGGTGAAGACAGTTGCAAAATATATATCTTCCTTTTACCTAATTAAAACATTACCATTTTGCTTTGTTCTGTTTTTGCTTTTTGGAAAAGGCTGGAATGAGAAATGACTCAAAGACTGCTTCCTGTCCTAGTCCCTGGTCATCAGCTTATCCCATCAAAGGGAGACATGAGCTCATGTCGTCCTAGTTATAATGAAGATACGAAATGCAGGCTCTCTCTCCCTCTCTCCTCCTCTCTCCCTCTGGTGGCACAACTCAGGCCTCTATAGCGACATGTGGCTGCTTCTTGGCCCTCCACAAAAGAATATAAACTATAGAGGGTAGACGACTAGCAGACACCTGCTGTATTAGGAAGAAAAAGTCAGAGCTGACTAGTTTATTTTCCAGTGGAAAGGGTGTGTTTATACTTACCTAGGAAAATTTCCAGAGAGAAACAGGGAAATAACTCTTTAAAAACCTATTGAAAGTTTGGATCCCTCAAAGGAGCCCAAATATTCCTGGCAAATATTTGACCCTATTATTTTAACCCTGATTAACCTAAAAATACTCTACTGACTTTCAGAGAAATAACTGATGATCAGAACAGAAACTGGGGCTGAAAACCTTGGTTTCTCCCCTGTGTAGCCTAAGGCTATCTGCTGAAATTCCAATTATAGTCATTCTATAAAATCTGATTTCCCTAAAACAGTTTCACACCCGAATCACCAAGAGGGCATAAAACAGATTGTGGGCTCTTCCCCAGGGCGTGTCTGAATCAGTGGGTCTGGGGTGGGGGGCTGTGGGGAAGCCAGGCATTGGCATTTCTCCTGAGTTCCGGGGGGAAGCTGAGGCTGCTGCTCGGAGAACCATGGTCTCGCCATGGCCTCGGATAGCGGTGTGTTTCTCATCGGGTAATTGATGCATAGCTGACAAGTGGATCATGAATCGAGTAATATTTTTCCAGTTCCCTACATTACGACTTCAGAGTCTTTGACATCGTTGCTGCTGATGACCGCTGATATTTTATGGCTTCTGCCCTCTGCCAAGTGATGATCCATCAGTAAACAAACCCCTACAGACTGAAGAAGGGCCATACCATCATAAGCCACGTGGTGGACACTACCGTAGGGAAGACCACGCTCACTTTCTAACTTGTTTCATGAGGCTAGATCTTCATTCATTAAGATTTTTCAAAGTCAGGTGCAGCTGAACAGCCTAGCTTAAAAATCCAAGCTGGGTTCGTTACCTGTGAGCAGAGTTGGGGGACATTTAGATCCATAGCCGTCCAAAATGCCACCTAACGAACGTGAATGCTGGAAGCTGGAGTGTGAATTTACTGGTAATATTTGCTCTTCCCGTGTGTTATTTGTAGAGCAGCCTCTGCACACACGGTACTAGGTAGGACCTGGTGATGATAATACCAGGATGCCCCTGAACCAGATCCTGTTCTCGGGGGACTAACGGTCCAGAGGAGCCTTGATGAAGGACAGCACTGAAGAATGAATGGAGCCAAGACTGGAAAGATAGAGACCCTCACTGGCCTCCCCTTTCACTTCTCAATGACCAGGACAAGCCATGGGGTTAGGTCATGGTAGTTACCCTCCCTGACCCTGAAGGACTAAAGAGACGGTGCTGGATGGTCAGTTAATCCCACACCCCCTGCTTCATGGTCTCAAATACCTTCATGTACTTCCTCAGCCTCTCCAGACAGTCGTGCTCTGGACAATGACTGCCATAAGAAGTCAAGGGTTGAATACTGAGGGACAAGAGGATTACCACAGGTTTTTCAATGATCCCTGCATTACAGCCCTGCCATCATTCCAAAAGATGACAACTTAACAGCCGTCCAACCATTGTGGGAGAGTAAAAAGTCAAATTGCCCTTGTGATCTTGAATCTAAGAGGATAGATAACTGAACCTTGATAGGAGAGGACAAAGGAGAACCCTTATCTGCTTTTCTCATCCTTCCTAGGGAAGGGTCCCATCGTAGGTTCTGTGTGGTGTTTAGGATAAGAGAAGGAACCCAGTCTCTCAAGACACCCCCAAGTCAGAGTCACTAAAAGAGGACAATTGGCATGCTAAACAGTTAACTGCTAACAAATTACACAAGTGTCCATTTCACTTTCACTCCAAGAAGAATAACTTACTCTTAAGACTGTGTAATCAACAATATTCTCTAGCAACATTTTAATAATAAAATGTAAGTTTCAACTCTTTTGGTAAAACTTTTTTTATATATGTTACTATCAACATATGCAGAAGTTCCTCTATATAAAAATAGATTAGGTTGATTTGTTATTTTTTTTATTACACAAATAATAAGCATTGCAAACGTTTGCAAAATACCAAGGCATATAAATTAAAATATGAAATTTCCCTTTATTCTCTTCAAATTTTCTCCCCATTCCTAAAGTAACCTCTGTTTTAACAGTTTGGTCTCTGTCTTTCCAGTTCTCTCTGTGTATATCCTTATTTATGTGTACACATACATGGGTTGGGATTTTAAAAACATAAATGTTCGAGTATTATGCTTATTATTTTACAAACTTTTAAAATTTAACAATAGGTCTTAAATCTTTCCACATAAGTATACATAGGTCTATTTGTTTTTATTTTTTTTTTTAAGATTTTATTTATTTGACAGAGAGATCACAAGTAGGCAGAGAGGCAGGCAGAGAGAGAGGAGGAAGCAGGCTCCCCGCCGAGCAGAGAGCCTGATGCGGGGCTCAATCCCAGGACCCCGGGATCATGACCTGAGACGAAGGCAGAGGCTTTAACCCACTGAGCCACACAGGCGCCCCCTATTTGTTCTCTTTAAATACTCATATTATTTGATATGAATGTTTTGGGTATAATCAATCTCATGAGAATGAACTTTGAGTGGTTTTCCTTTTGCTATTTTAACAGTGGTAAAGTTATGTCTTTATGCATGATCCTTTTGCTTCTCTAGCACTCCAGGAGTGCTTCTGTAAAAGACATTTCTCAAGGTAGAGTGAGTGGATATCTATATTGTTTCCAACATTTAAATATTATGAACAGCATCGCAAGGTACTGTCTTGGTTTTCTGATTTTCTTTCAGAAACTACTTTTTTATAAAACATATAATGTATTGTTTGTTTCAGGGGTACAGGTCTTCAGTCTTACGTAATTCACAGCACTCACCATAGCACATACCCTCCCCAGTGTCCAGAACTACTTTTTTTTAATCAAAAGAACATCAGATAAACAGTTACGAGATCTGCGTTCAGGTTCCTAGCGGCGTCCACTCGTATGACTCTCACTTCCCTTGTCAGAACCCTAGATTACTAGATTAGATTACTTCCTAATCTAAGCTAAAAATACTTACATTAAGGCCAAATAAATTTTTTAAAAAGTTGAAAGTAAATCATCGCTGAAGTCTTTCCTAATTCTAAAGTTTTATTCCATGAATCAAAAGATGAAACATTTTTCTGGGAAAAAAGCCATAAAATTTCAAAAGGTAATCGCCTAAGTAGAGATTTATAGGGTGTCTAGTAGTTAAGTTCAACTCAATTCAATGAATATTTCACTGAGTATAAGTTACTATCTTTTACATTTTATGCCGGACAAAGTAAGAGAGTGCTTCTATCCTTAAGGATCTTATAACCTAGGAAGTGGGAAACACTAATCCATAACTAACAATAAGACAGAATATAGGGCATGTTAAAAAAAAAATACAAATAAACTTCCGTTGGATGTGTAGAATTGTAAACCTGGACCTAGTGAATATTCTCACTAAGATCTTAGCTAAATAGTGAGTCTCCCAGAAAAAAAAAAAATCAGATCATTCTCAGGGCTCTCTCAGTTTTTGCTAATGGGGCTACTTTGTTTCTAGGTGCTGTGGAGAGAGTAAAGAAGATTCGAGACTATGCTTTTGTGCACTTCAGTAATCGAGAAGATGCAGTAGAGGCTATGAAGGCTTTAAATGGGAAGGTAAGGTAGGACAACATGGGTTTCACCCAAGTGTGTTGCGTAAATTTTATTCAGAAGAACGTTCCCGCAAGTCTGTGTCCCTCAGGCTTTTTCTACTTCTGACGAGACTGCCCGGGTCCATCGAAGATGAACAGAAGAGAAGTGACAGAAACACAGTGCAGATGTGGCTCATGTGTCTGGCTCTATCTCTAATTTGGGGTGATTTGAACAAGTCCCTGGCTCTCAATTTCCCTACAAAGTGGGTGATTGGAGTACATTATTTCAAGGCATTTTTCTCAGGCCCAGTTTTCTCTCATTACTTCAAGAGATTATCACCTCATTACTGCAGTATTTTGGAGGTTGAAGACCAGAAAACAGGCCAATTCTGTTGTCATTCTGCCCTCAGAGTTTGCCTTTCCTACTCTGGAAGGCTCTGGGTCTCTTCCCCTTGCCAAGAGTGAGGTCGGGGGAAAAATTAGCTTCTAAAAGCCTTTCTCCTGACTTGTACATAGAAACCAAGATCATATTGACTTATCGATGCAATAAACATTAAAACCTTTCTACAGACAACTTACTTTGCTAAACAATGTCTGGGACAAAAAAAAAAAAAAAAAAAGATACTTGTCACCAAGGTAGAAGTCTACAGAGGAATAGAACGGGTCCACAGACATCTTTCATAGTTCAGCCAAATAAGTTCAGTTTCATTACATTTAGAGAGAGGTAAGAAAGTCCGAAGGAATCAGGAAATCTTCATGGAGATAAAAATTGGACGGAATTCCCAAAGGAAAAAACGCAGAAACGGAGAGGCAGTCTCGGAGACACGGAATTTGGAAAGAGCAGGAAATGACTGAGGAAGAGTGGAGATAGACTGATTCAGTTAGAGCATCACACACGTAGGGCCCTGTCGCCCATCTGGCTTTGCACAGTTAGTCCTAACGGCAGACAGATGGTGAAGGGACTAAGGACAGAAGGGTGAGTGTAGGGGAGGGAACTCAAGAGAGGAGGAACCGAAGCTCAGAGCGCCACCAGCGTCAAGGCAACAGGGGACAGGAAATGTAGTGGAAGCCTCCTGGAGAGACAGCTGTGTAGAGCAGGTCTCCTTGGGAGAAGTAGGGATCTTTGGCCAAAGGACACAGGCAGGGGCTAAGGGAGCACCTCTGGAGCAGGTCCTTTAGTCACAGGTGGCTGGGTTTAGGGGCCAATCATATGTTTGGGCCCTGTAGGAAAAAAAAAAATACTGCCTCCAAAACACAAAAACTGTAAAGCAAAAATTGAATGCAAATTTAAATACATGTCCATGAAGCAAAACTTGATTTAGTTTTCATTGGTGATTACATTGAGTATCATAAAATTGTTACTACCTGGAAAACAATCTGTAGGTTCATTTCTCGATTTGAAAACATTCCTGAGGATACATGACAATTGCTGAGAAGGGACCGTTGGTCATAATTATGTGCTAAATAATTACACTAAAATAATCGCAATGGAAAAATATTCAAATTATTCCCAGTTTTTACAGTTAGATATGTTTATAGCAATGTGTATATATCATGAGGTTATATATTCAATATGTTAAAATATGTACCAAATATTATAATTATATCTAACTATAATGTTGTATGGGAAAATGAAAAGTAAATTTGCCTAGGAACTATGCAAGGTTTGAGTATACATATACATATTAATAGGTGACCTATTAGGCTGAGACTCTAAAGCTTTTTCTGTATTGGAGTAATGATCACATACAATTTAGGGAAATGAATGTACTGAGAGTTGCAATTTTATGGAGTAGGAAGAGAGGTATCATTGGAACTTTTTGAAAAGCTATTACAGTCACACAAATAGGAAGAAATAGGGCTTGACCGAGGGCAGGAATACAAAGTAGGAGAAAGCGCCACATAGGGCTTTGGGGGATGAATTCAAAACACCCAGGAAATGACTGGATGTTGGAGTGAGCAAGGATCATTGGTTTTCAATATGGGAGACCAGGATGATATAGTTAGGGAAGCCAGGAAAGGAAACCCATTTAGAGAGAAAGGTGATGAACTGAGCTTTGCATTTGATTGTTCATTTGTTCTGGAAATACTTGTGGATGTCGGTGATGTGCAGGGAATTTTGCTGGGCTTGGGGATACACCGATTAATAAGATGTCATCCTATCTCTTGAAACATCTAGACCAAATAACTAAAATACAATAGTGAGTTTAAAACACTATTACAGGGACAGATAAATGCAGTACAAAATCTATTACAACACTAAATCTGACTTTGCAGTAAAGAATCATTCCATTAAAAATGTCTCTTGATATGGAAGGACCTAGAAGCAGAGATCTATTTGGGTGTCTCACCTTCCTCCAGACAGGACTGAAAATATTATTTTTAATTTTTTAATTTTTTTATTAACATATAATGTATTATAGCCCCAGCAGTATAGGTCTGTGAGTCGCCAGGTTTACACACTTCATAGCACTCACCATAGCACATACCCTCCCCAATGTCCATAATCCCATCACCCTCTCCCTACCCCCTCCCCACAGCAACCCTCAGTCTGTTTAAGAGTCTCTTATGGTTTGTTTCCCTCCTGATCCCATCTTGTTTCATTTATTCTTTTCCTAGCCCCAAACTCCCCATGTTGCATCTCCACTTCCTCATATCATGGAGATCATATGATAGTTATCTTTCTCCGATTGACTTATTTTGCTAAGCATAATACCCTCTAGTTCCATCCACGTCATCACAAATGGCAAGATTTGATTTCTTTTGATGGCTGCATAGTATTCCATTGTATATATATCCCATGTGAAGGTAAAAATTCTTATATGTAAGACCACTCTGTTCCTTTGGACACTCAGATCTGTTTCTTCTAATAACATCGACACCAGTGTGAGATAGTTGAATTTCATCAGGATTCTCTCTCTCAGTGTAGTCCAGCTAATATGTTAAATACTGGCTCCTGCTCCTAGAAAATCAGGCCGATATATGAAACTAGGAACAAGTGACAACCAGGAAGCACAACTTTGGCCAGCAAACCTCAATGGTCTCAGAACCACTGAGCACTCACAAAATGGCGAGCGGCCATGACAGGGAATTCTGGAGGGAGTGCTTCATATTACTTGCTTTCTTTATAAAAATAGAGGCTTATACTAGTCTTACACAGAAGAAGCTACAAGTGCTTCCTCACAACACCTTGTCCTATCAATAAGAACTACCTCAATCCTTCAAGCATTTGTTGAGAGATATCTTTGACTCTTACATACGCAAGCCATACGGGAAAGCGAGTCATGCGTGTAGCTTTCTCCACAGCCCTTCTCGCCAATATCTGGATCAGTTTGCAAACTGTCCAAAACTTGCATTAGGAAAACAAACAAACAAACAAAACCTCTCCAATAATCCTTGAGGACAAGTTTTAAGAAGTGTGTGACCTGAGAAATCTCAGTACTGCCCCTGCCATCCCAGCCAGTAACCAGCTCTTTTAAGCCTCTCTTCTCTTCCAGTGAAAACTTACCTTTCAAGTGGCTGCTCTAAGGAGTAAACCGTCTAGCTGGCAGGTGGCCCAAAAGATCTGATGAGGCTATCCCTGCCACAGTGTTAACAATCAACAAGATTTCCTTACTGGTTTCCTACCAACTTCCCTGTGCTGTGCTAAGTAGTAGACATAATATTCCACTCACTATTAACCTAAAATTTCTTAGAATTATATAGTATGTAACTTAAAACATATATCACGTAAAACTGTCACGTAATTCTCTGTCACAGGGACTGTATCACATAATTTACAACCTGAATGTCAGGGGTCGGTGCCCAGATTGTTCCCATCAAACCTGCTGCATGTTAGACGCAATTTTCCAACAAAACCACTCAGGAAAACTCAACTGGCACATGAACATGAACCCATGAAGAGACAAGATATGTATAAGCGAGACCATGACCAGACAGTCAAATTGACTAATACCAAAGAGAGTAGGGCTCAGGCACGCTTGGCTGTCTTCGTATCTTCTCATGTTCCTTCTTCTTTGCTCTCTACGACAGGTGCTGGATGGCTCCCCCATTGAAGTGACGCTAGCCAAACCAGTGGATAAAGACAGTTACGTTAGGTACACCCGAGGCACGGGTGGAAGAGGCACCATGCTGCAAGGAGAGTACACCTACTCTCTGGGCCATGTTTATGATCCCACCACAACCTACCTTGGAGCTCCTGTCTTCTATGCTCCTCAGGCCTATACAGCAATCCCCAGCCTTCATTTCCCAGCCACCAAAGGACACCTTGGCAACAGGGCCATTATCCGAACCCCTTCTGTTAGAGGTAATGCTCTAGAATAACTCTACAATTTCAAATGACTTGTATTGCCACAGCCTTAGACAAATGGGATGGACCCACTGGAAGAAAAGGACTGGGAAATCATTTATGAAAAATCAAGAATTATCATATCAATAGTTGTCCTTCCATAAAGATCTTTTTTCACATTACAACTGGTTATTGAAAAAACTTGGTCAGAACATGGCACAAATGGGTCTAATGCATCCATTTGATCATTGCTTGGGCCATAAAATTTGTGCAGGCTAAGTAGTTAGCTTCTCCCTTATCACTGGACCACCGTGCTGCAGTCATATGGGACTCATTAGAAAACCCAAGTGAAAGCAGGATGGTCCAATGGAAACCAATTATCTCAAATAGCAAAAAAAACAGGTCAAGGCACATGTATATTTGAGGGTAACTCAGTGGCATCAAATTCATACATAATCACAAAATATCATACATATTCTAACAGATATATGAGATACTTTCAGCTGACCTTGCCCCAGAAATACATGCTGTGCCTTCTAAAAGGCCACACTGTTGAGGAAATGAATCTATTTCTCCAGGATATGGGGAACTAAATGGTAAAGTCCAAATAGAAGACTGACTACCAAACAATAAATCTTTCCTATGTAATCCTACAGAAATTCCAAGTGTTCACCCAGTTCTCTGGGCTCAGTTCAAACAATATAGACATTAAGGAAAGCATTTTTATTTTGAATAAACTACCTTGTCTCTGCCTAATGGGATCCTTCTGAATGGTTCTGCTAGGATAGAGTTAATGCCAAAAGAATGCCAGTTCTGTCTTCCAAATAGGACACCACTCTGGGCGATTCGGCAATCAGTTGTATTTAACTCTATCCTTGGGTTTTACTTAGAAGCAAAGGGGCATATCCAGATTACTGTGAAAACAATTATCTTACTGTGTTTTGCTATTTTTCAGGAAAACTGAATTGACCATCCTAGAAGCTCTAGTCTTCAACAGCCTTAAAAGTTCCATAATCATAATAAAAACACTCCATCCAAAATTATAATCATCAGATTTTCCTCCAGGATAATTTATCTATGGGATTAAAAATTATGTCGTTGAAGTATTGTGCATTTATAATCTGAAATCATATTGTTAAGTAATCCATACATTAAATATAAATTGTCAACCAGTTGTAATGTAGGAAAAAAAACAAAGTTCACTCTAAGGGGAAAAATACCTTATAACAAGAAGGGAATCAAAGAATGATATTCATGGATAAAGGGTAATCAATTTAATTTTTTTATCACTTTACACCACCAATAGGAAATCAAAGTAGTAACATGGAAAAACAAAAATCAAAAGGAATCTATTAATGAAACTCAGTGGAAATAAAAGCCTCAAATTGTCCGAACATAAAACAGAAAATAGTGAACCAATAAACATGGTTTCTAAATGGTCAATGTTTCCCAACCGATCATTGGGGTTGGGATTATTGGGGAAGCTAGAATTCATTTCTGATCTACTGATCAATGATAAAAAATGCAAGACTTATTTTAATACACGTGATCATACCATGCTGGGATGTTTAAATACCTTCCCAACATTTATTAGTCTATAGAGAAATGTCAACAAAAGGTCAACAGAAGATAGAAATTATAATTTTTTTCTCTGTGCCAAAGTTTTAAAGTTGCTCAGGCATTTATCAGTAGCTTTGACAATATGGCTTTCTTCCACAGATTTAAAAAACAAAAACAAAAACAAAACAAAACAAAACAAAAACCAAGACACTTACTGTGAACTCTATGTTGAGTTTCATTACATTAGAATCCTAGAGTTTTCTATGCACCTTGAGGGCAATGATCAATGTGACTTGGGCTAACTTTTCCATTACAGTGAGATTCAGGGTGATCTTCTGGTGGTTTGATTCAGTTTAATGCCTTCTTACGTTCCTAGAAATTTACATGAATGTACCTGTAGGGGCGGCGGGAGTGAGAGGACTGGCCGGCCGGGGCTATTTGGCCTATACAGGCCTGGGTCGTGGATACCAGGTCAAGGGAGACAAGAGAGAAGACAAACTCTATGACATGTTACCTGGAATGGAGCTCACTCCAATGAATCCTGTCACTTTAAAACCCCAAGGAATTAAACTTGCTCCCCAGGTAGGTAATGTTATTCCAGGGATAAGTTTCCTTCTGTTGGGCCAAAGACCATCCCCATTTGCCTTTCATCAAATGATCTGACTTGATCCCTCCTTGGGCTATTGTTTGGTTGGGTTGGGTTAAAGAGGTCAAGTGGCCAATCAGCATAACATACAGTGAGAGAATGCTGCCCCTTGAGGGCCACTGTTCCATCACAGGCTTTCTTCTATTTCCTAAACAATCTGAACAAAATGGAATGTGAGGATTCTGAGAGCTATTAAGAATTATCGACTGATATCTTACATGAAAATAAAATGAAGCAAAGATCCTAATTCAAAATAAACACCTGCTCTGTAGGAGTTGGCTAATGGGGAGTATTCATAACGGGAAATGAATAGGACACTTAGGGCATCTTCTGTGGGAAACACTGTGTGAGAGAAAACACCATTACCACCCCTGGTGATGTCGTGACTTGTATTAATGATAAGATGCCATCGGTCATATCCCATTATGTCTCCTACGAGGATTCTGCTTGGGAGGAGCATGATGGTGACTTTGTAATGCTTTCATTCCACAGCTCTGAGTTTCCATGTTTCCGCATGAGGCTGTGGTTTTTATTATTGGAAAATTAGAAGTTATAAAAGCTGTTCCATGGTGGAAAGTGAATAACAGGGTTAAAAATAAAACAAAACAGGATCTATGTGAACCCTGAGCCTGTTGCCTGGGGCTGTGCAGTCCATGCCAGGCTCTCTGTAGGGACACTGGCTGAGGAACCCATGCCAGTTGTTCAGAGATACAGTTAGGGGACCCTGAAGGAAACATCCTTACTCCAGCCCCAAAGGGGTAAGCCCCAAATGCATGGAAGTAGCCTTCTGATTGTAATCAAGCAGAAAGCATAGCTTTCTAAAAGCTCATCCTGAGTATTATTTTTGTAGGATCAATGGGGATCTTGTACATACAGATTAGTTCATCTAAGGTTTCTGCTAACCCTACCCAGGCATTTAAAAATAAGGATGCCTAGGAGAGTGGCACACAGCACTCATTTGTTTGATCAAAATCCATCTGTTGGGCACACACCAAGTACCATGTTAGGTGCTGGGCATGGAAAAGGGAATATAATACAGTCTTTGCCATCAAAAATCACATGGGACTCCAGTGAGAGGATCCGGACAAATCAACAGATCATTACTGTAAACTCTATTGTGTGTCATGGTCAAGCTTTGCCCAGAAAACATGAAGGCTTGTCATCCAGTCGATCTTGGGATAAAATAGAAAATAAGGAACCTCATTAAGGAACAAGAATACTTAGAAACCATTTAAGAAAATAAAAAATAATCATCATTATCAATTCCATGTCATGGTTCTAAGAGCCACCATAGTGTGAGGAATGATCTCAGCTTCTTATATTAAGCCCAGGTTAGAAATTGGTCATGGTCTGTGAAAAACCCACAGCGAATATCATTCTCAATGGGGAAAAACTGAGAGCTTTTCGGCTAAGGTCAAGAATACAGCAGGAATGTCCATTATCACCACTGCTATTCAACATAGGACTAGAAGTCCTAGCCTCAGACAACAAAAGGAAATTGAAGGCATCTGAATCAGCAAAGAAGAAGTCGAACTATCACTATTTGCAGGTGATATGATACTTTATGTGGAAAACACGAAAGACTCCAGTCCGAATCTGCTATAACTTATACAGGAATTCATTAAAGTGTCAGGATATAAAATCAATGCACAGAAATCAGTTGCATTTCTATACATCAACAACAAGACAGAAGAAAGAGAAATTAAGGAGTCAATCCCATTTACAATTGCACCCAAAACTATAAGATACTTAGGAATAAACTTAACCAAAGAGGCAAAGAATCTGTACTCAGAAAACTATAAAGTACTCATGAAAGAAATTGAGGAAGATACAAAAAAATGGAAAAATGTCCCATGCTCATGGATTGGAAGAACAAATATCGTGAAAATGTGTATGCTACCTAAAGCAATCTACACATTTAATGCAATCCCTATCAAAACACCATCAATTTTTTTCAAAGAAATGCAACAAATAATCCTAAAATTTATATGGAACCAGCAAAGACCTCAAATAGCCAGAGGAATATTGAAAAAGAAAGCCAAAGTGGGTGGCATCACAATTCCAGACTTCAAGCTTTATTCCAAAGCTGTCATCATCAAGACAGCATGGTACTGGCACAAAAACAGACACATAGATCAATGGAACAGAATAGAGAGCCCAGAAATGGACCCTCAACTCTATGGTCAACTACTCTTCCACAAAGCAGGAAAGAATGTCTAAGGACAGTCTCTTCAACAAATAGTGTTGGGAAAATTGGACAGCCACATGCAGAAGAATGAAACTGGACCATTTCCTTACACCACACACAAAAATAGACTCAAAATGGATGAAAGACCTCAATGTGAGAAAGGAATACATCAAAATCCTTGAGAACACAGGCAGCAACCTCTTTGACCTCAGCCACAGCAACTTCTTCCTAGAAACATCGCCAATGGCAAGGGAAGCAAGGGCAGAAATGAACTATTGGGACTTTATTGAGATCAAAAGCTTTTGCACCGCAAAGGAAACAGTCAACAAAACCAAAAGACAACTGACAGAATGGAAGAAGATATTTGCAAACAACCTACCAGATAAAGAGCTAGTATCCAAAATCTATAAAGAACTTATCAAACTCAATGCCCAAAGAACAAATAATCCAATCAAGAAATGGGCAGAGGACATGAGCAGACATTTCTGCAAAAAAGACATCCAGATGGCCAACGGACACATGAAAAAGTGCTCAACATCACTCGGCATCAGGGAAATACAAATCAAAACTGCAATGAGATACCACCTCACACCAGGCAGAATGGCTAAAATTAACAAGTCAGGAAACGACAGATGCTGGCAAGGATGCAGAGAAAGGAGAACCCTCCTACACTGTTGGTGGGAATGCAAGCTGGTGCAACCACTCTGGAAAACAGCATGGAGGTTCCTCAAAGAGTTGAAAACAGAGCTACCCTGTGACCCAGCAATACTTTAGGGTATTTACCCTAAAGATACAAATGCAGTGATCTGAAGGGGCATGTACACCCCAATGTTTATAGCAGCAATGTCCACAATAGCCATACTATAGAAAGAACCTGGATGTCCAGCAACAGATGAATGGATAAAGAAGAGGTAGTACATACACACAATGGAATACTATGCAGCCATCAAAAGAAATGAAATCTTGCCATTTGCAATGACATGGATGGAACTAGAGGGTATCATGCTGAGCAAAATAAGTCAATCAGAGAAAGACAATTATCATATGATCTCCTTAATATGAGGAATTTGAGAGGCAGTGTGGGAGGTTTGGAGGTAGAGAAGGAAAAACTGAAACAAGATGGGATCGGGAGGGAGACAAACCATAGAGATTCTTAATCTCACAAAACAAACTGAGGGTTGCCGGGGGGAGGTGGGTAGGGAGAGGGTGGTGGGGTTATGGACATTGGGGAGGGTATGTGCTATGGTGAGTGGTGTGAAGTGTGTAAGCCTGACGATTCACAGACCTGTACCCCTGGGGCTAATAATATATCATATGTTAATAAAAAATTAAAAATTAAGAAAAAAAAGAAATTGGTCATGGTTTATAGGGATATGTAAGGAACCACCTCTCCCAACTAACTAATGAAAGTTCTTTATTTAGTCTCTGAATTTCTACAAGGACAGCTTAGAAATTGCAGGCCATGCCACCGCAAACAACATAGATAGAGCTTTAACAACCCCATGGCGGGGTCAAGGTCATCAGACAAGAGCCAGGAGACCAGGCGTGCCCCGCAGAGTCAGGAGTTAGAGTCCATACTCTCTGAGCATGTGTTTGCACGACAAGCTCAAAGAGGCAGGCAGAGTGTCTGCCAGCTAAAGCAGTCTACTGGTGCCCAGGATCCTTCAGGAACGCTTTGTAGACAACAAGAGATGCTACAGAGCCAAGAGTCATAAGGAGCAAAAGTCAGTAGAGGATATAGGAGCAAATCTACAAATTTAATAAACTGGAAAATGCCCTGCGATTGCAGCTGGATTCGTGTCAGAACCAATGAGATAAGAAGTTCCATGGAGTCAGCCCGGGGCACTGCTCTGTCCCCAAGTCTTTTTCTTTTCAAACTTGGGCCCTATTTTGCAGTTTCCTGAACCTGCTGACTCATGGGAGCCCTGGGGCTGGTGGGTCACTGAAAATGACTGCGGGATGGAAAAAAAAAAAAAAAAAGGGTGCCTTGAGACAAGATTCAGCTTGGAGTAGTGAAAAAGGCAGAAAAAAGCAAGCAGGAAGAGTCTAAAACTCAGATCTTTGTAAAAACAGCCAGAAGTGGTATTTTGCCAAATAAAGACATTCCAGCTGTCCCCATCCGTGAATTAATGCTCACCAGTAACTAGCGACCGTTAAACCTTTTAACTCCATTTTTTATGAAAATGTGAAGTTAAAACCCTATGACAAATGACGTGAAGTAAGTATGTTCTTGGGTTATTTTCTCCAAACCATTATAAACAGAAGAATTGACGGTAGTCATGAGGAAATGCAGCCACGGAAGTGCTGAAATGTCCACTGTGTTATGGAATAAATTCATCAAACAAATTGTAAAATTAAACTATTGGTAAAAAAGTTATCGCTAATGAACTCAACTAAAAACATATTAGAATAAATGGTGTGAAAATGATTTTTGTGAATTAATCGACATTTTAAATGGAGTTCAAGTTGAGTTCATCTTAAATTTTATGAGTCATTAAACCCTGTGGCATTTTCTATTTTCTTAACATTAGCTTAAATGCTGAAGATTAGAGTTTAAAACCCTGAACACTGGAGAAATCATGCAAATGTGACATTTGAAAGGGAAATCACATTTTTTTCTTCCCTCTCATAGATATTAGAAGAAGTTTGTCAGAAAAACAACTGGGGACAACCAGTGTATCAGCTGCACTCGGCCATTGGACAAGATCAAAGACAACTTTTCTTATACAAAATAACCATTCCTGCCCTGGCCAGCCAGAATCCTGCAATGTGGGTAACATCTCCAAATTCCTAATCTCTAATGCTTTTTAGAGTAAGAGTCTTTTGTAGATCAAGTGTATTTTATCACTACCCCAATAAGCGAAACACTTGGGTCTACTGTTCGCTCGTGTTTCATGAAACACAAACACCGAGATGTGTAGTTGGGACGTAGGTGCCAAGGGGGGGTCTGACATCTCAGAGGCCCCGAATTTCACACAATGTAGACTGCGCAGTGTAAGCAACCAGTAAAAACATGCAGACATAAAATGCAACAGGAATCAGAACTAGAGTCCATTCTTTTATCTGGGTAGTATTTAGGCTGAACCATATGAAATTGCCATTTTATCCATGACCGCAGCCTATGCGAGGTCACTTATATTTTGGATCAAAGGTCCTCTCTGTTGGTGAGTATCGCTGCCTGGAGCCTGACCGGGTACACGTTTTAGGAACCTTCCGTTTCACAGGAACCTTAGAAAAGCCGAGCGGTGAGTTCCAGGTGTGCTCCAGGAATGTCCTCTCAGCCCCCGCTGTCCTCCGCGCAAACACCTGTAGAGGTCTTCAATGCAAAGAGAATGAAAACCACGCAGATAAAATTCCATCATCTTAGCCCACGAACAGCGACTTGGGTTTTGTCCCATCTCAGCACCTCAAATGTAACGCCCGACCTTGCCTTGCAGCCACCCCTTCACGCCTCCGAAGCTCAGTGCTTACGTGGATGAAGCACGGACCTACGCGGCCGAGTACACCCTGCAGACGCTGGGCATTCCCACCGACGCGGCCGATGCCCCCACCGCGGCGGCGGCCGCCACCGCCTTCCCAGGTAGGGAACACGGCACCCTGCCAGGGGTGTTTGAGAAACAGCCCCCCCACCCCGGTACCATGAACTCTGAGAGTTCTTTTTGAACTCCACCCACAATAAATCCGGTTACACATTCTGTGACCAAAACCATGGGGCAGATGCGGGAACCATCAAGGTAGGAGGTAAGAGTGAGCGGGGAGCAGAAGAGGGGTCTAGCCAGCTGCGTGACCTTGAAAGAGCCAGTCTCTGTGCCTGGATGGGTGCGGTTTTGACTTTTTCCGTCAGAGAGTTCGGAACTACCTAGGAATAGTAGATTTTCCGCCTGCCGGGCGTCTCCCTAAAGGCTCGGGGTGGTTTATGACGCCAGGAATGGTCCTGACGCTGCAAGTAGGCTGGATGGAACCCAGGACAGGAATGATGAAGGAATGGGGCCAAGTCAACTGGCTTTTAAGGAGTCCAGGAACTCGAATCTTTGACTCAACCTGACATTTATTGCTTTGCTTTCTGAAAGAAATGTGTAAATCACATTTTTCTTTTTTTAAGATTTTATTTATTTGAGAGAGAGAGAGCCAGCGAGCACAGGTGGGATGAGGGCCAGGGGGAGAAGCAGACCCCCCGCTGAGCAGGGAGCCCAGTGTGGGACTTGATCCTGGCACTCTGGGATAATAACCTGAGCTGAAGGCAGACGCCCAACGACTGAACCACCCAGGCACCCTAGATCAAGCATTTCTAAAATTGTTTTAAGTCAAAAACTGTGTGTATGAGAGAGACAAAGCGAGCGAGAACCTTTCAGTCTGTAGATAATCAGCTTTCATTGATCTGTCCTATAATTTTGGACTGGCGCCTATGCTGTTTGTTCAGAATAAAGCCTATCTGTAGATCGCCCGCCTTCAGGGTCCTATTTAAAAGGCTTTTCCCCATTTGTTATGTACCTACAACAAATGCTAATAATTTTAAAAAATGAACCCTCTAGAGATTAAAAAGTGACCAGATAAGGAATTTGTTTTGTAGATCCTTCCTTAGCAGTTAGCTCGAATAATCCCATTCTTTTTTAGCAACCAAAGTTCATTTCTTTTGAAGACATTGGTCACTCCAACGTGTCACTGTGTCTACAGACCTCCCTTAAGACCAATTCAGAGATCTGACTGGACCCAGACAGAGGGCGTTTCTATCAGTCCATTCTGTCACGTGCCGGTCACGTTCAGGCGTGAGAACTGCTGTCTTCCTCCCATCTGTAACACCTGGGCTCACTCTGGCTTTCTTTTGTTTCTCAAAAACTGCAAATATGCTTTCCATCCTGGCAACTAAACACATTTCACACAGGAACACGACCTCAATTCCAGCTTTGTTCCATAGAACATGGGAAGGATGGGCCATGCGTCCCCGAGAGGTTACCAAGGCAACAGCTGCCACCACAGCGGGCAGGTCCCCTGGGCTGGACTGGGACCATCAGTCCCAGGCTTGCTTTCCACAGAATGTGGTGTTGACATGTCCGTCTACTGGAGACCTGTGCCAGGGTTTCTCGGTTCCTGGAGAAGGTTGAGCCCCTGTCTCATGGAAAGCTGCTCCCCAAAGACAGCTAACTAATGTACTATAAAAATAAACGAGCCCCTGTCAGAATGTTACAGTTTGCTCGCACATTGGAAAGGATTCGCTTTCACCTAAGAACGTTTGATCTTGTCCTCTCTCCTGTTTGCTCCTGCAAGAAGTAGAAAATATTTAGGGCATGAGAGTTGTCCTGGGAATGCCTAAGAATTTGAGAGCCTCTCTTAAAACTTTGCTGTGAAGTCAAGTAAAGAATAATAGGTTCCAAGGGAAGAATCTGCTTAAAGTCCAAATACTCTTGCACTTAAGAAAGTGGCCAAATTGAAAAAGAAAATTCAAAATGCCCAAAGATAAAATCCTCATGACGCACGCACATACACACACACACACACACACACACACACACACTCACACGTGGGTCCTTCTTACTCACTGATTTAGAAATACTCTTTCCAAAATCATGAAAGTAATTGGTAACACATTTCTCACATCCTTGGAAAACATACCAAACTTCAGTAGTACACTAGTCAACATTACTGGCCAAAGTGCCCAAGCCAACGAGTGGATTTAATTTTTTAAAATATAGTCCAGCCAGCTTCCTGCCACCACTTCCTGAGAAGCCACCAGAAAGAAATCAATGTGTCTGGGCTTGGGATGACTGCCATAGCACATAATCCAAATGGATGGTTTTGTTTTTGTGGTTGTTGTTGTTTTAAATCAGGACCCCGTTTGTTGCTTAAGTAAATTTTTCCCCTTTTTCTTGTCATCTTCACACTATTTGGATTATCTCAGAATTAGCTTAATTTTGATCTAAAACATTACCAGGGAAACATTGCTTTTGTACAGTAGCGGTTATGCTCTTTTCTCTCAAAGTGAATGTCCCTCAGCCAGACATGATCCTAACATGACCACACATGGTGGCCTCCTTACCATGCAAAGCCCTACAGCTTGGTGGTGAAACAAGAAGTCTTGGCCCTTCACGATTGGGTCTAAATGTAAACAGACCAGGTATTTGCTTGTATGGTGCTATGCAGAAACATACTAAAAGTTTCCAAATTGTTCCTACTGGTCTACCCACTCCTTTTATGTCTTCGGTAAAAGCAGTGGTTTTTAACATTTCATTTAGGTGGGGGGCATGGGTCCAGCAGCAGACCCACAGAGCCCCACCCCTCAGCCTGGCCAACCCGTCCATCACCTCCCCTCCATTATAAACTCTGAGAGTCTCTGCAAAAGTTCTCAATCTCAAGCTTTAACCAACTTGGCATCCTGTTAAGTTTCTGTTTCTTGGACTCTCTCCCCAGGGTTTCCAGTTTTCTAAGCATGAAGCGGTCTGGTACACGCAGCTGACCTCGCTTTGAGGCATGCTGTCCCCTAATCAAAGAGTCTAGGTATTAGATCCCCTGAGTTCACTTTTTAAAAACCTACATATTAACTTTTAGCTTTAAGTGAGGTTAACTTTTCGGCTTCCCTAGAGAAGACAATAAAGCAGGAGGGAGCAAATGTGAACACTTCTGATAAAGTTTTCTCCACCTTCTCCTCCAGGATACGCTGTCCCCAGTGCAACGGCACCCATGTCCGCAGCCCAGCTCAAGCAAGCGGTGACCCTCGGACAGGATTTGGCAGCATATACAACGTATGAGGTCTACCCCACTTTTGCAGTGACTGCCCGAGGGGATGGATATGGAACCTTCTGAAGATAGCTTTAAGTTAAGAAACACACAGAACTCTACCCAGAAGAAATAAACCTCTCGCTCAGTTTCCTTATATGATCACAAGTCCTACTTTTCCTAAAGAGATGCCTTTCTGGAGACTGCTCAGCTTACGCTAATGGTAGAATCAAGACACGAGGACATATTCCTAGTGATATCAAGTGTCAAGAAGCCTCTTGTCCACCAGAAAGCTTAAGAACCATTGTCCCCAAAAGTTGGTTCTCCCAGGTTTCTGAAGGTCTTGGGCGTGCGTTTATGCTCCCTGACGACGTGGAGAGAGGGATTTTAACCAGCAAGTGTTCAGGGGCTGAGCCGACCTGGCCAGTTGGGAGCAACAAAGGGAGGCAAGCAAACTCCATAGCCTTAACCCCAGCTCACAGCTGCTTCTGTGATACACAAAGTCATGACCAGGCAGCAGGAGGGTGAGAAGCTGATTTTATAGAAATGCTTTCCCTGTTGCCCACCACCTGGGGTATGTTCTTAGCCCGAGTTTGTGTATGTGCTGCCGAAGCGAGCACTCAGCCCGAGTTTGTGAAAGACAGCCCAGGGTTGGATGGGGCCAGCATCACTTCCGTCTGAAAACGACCCCGTCAATCTGTCCTGGGTGTCCATCTCCCTGCCCTTTCCATCTCCCGGGGACCCCTTGGAAATCCATGTGATGTGTTGCAGATAAGGATAAAATTAGTCCAGACCCAGTGTTCATTAAACTCATCAGCGCACACCTCGTCTTGACTGGACCCCCCCATCCTTCCGAAGCATCCCCCAACACAGTAAGCACCCCAACTTAAAATGGACTCTTCTCCCTTTAAACATTTTGACTTTGTCCACTTGGATTTATTTTCACATCAGTCTCATTTTGGTCATGTCAAATACCATTAAAATGTGCGCCCAACCTATAGGAATATCACTTAGGATGCTTTTTCCTGCTGAAAAGTTATTTCAAGGAAAGAAGTGAAAGTCTACTCTCATTTCTGTGGTGTTTTTGCAACACCCTGACCACCATCCAGCATTCAGAGACAGTTATCTTAATGTGGGGTTGGCCTTGGATTGTCTAACCCACCCACAGTCTGCCAAGAAATCTACCTTCCCTTCCTTCCACTTTCTACAAGTATCAGACAGCTTTACCATATCTGAGCCTTTTGGTCTTGAAATGGACACAGAAAACCTTACCGACACACACCCTACTACTGATTAGAAGTGGATTCTTAGACACCCAGCAAGGGTGTTTGTGATCTAACTTCTCTAGGGCTTTAGGCCTCTCTCCAGGAACATCTCATGGGGATTTCAGAGCTACAAAAACTGGGATGGAGAGAGCAGAAGGCACTACTTTCTTGCCATACTTGTAAATGACCACTTTCTGCTCAAAATTAGAAATAATTGAGGTCTGAACTCCAAATACCTATCACCACAGCGTCTGTCTCTTTAGCGGTTTAAGACATATAGCACCAGAATTTCCAGTTTAAAAGAAAAAAAAAATCCCTGTGCCCTGCTACAATTTTACAGTACTCAAAGGAAAACATAAACCCAAAGACAGAAAAATTTGTCAACTCTTGAATGGAATCCTGTGATCCAACATCAGCCCAGATTCCAGTCAAAATCAGCTAAATTCCAGTAACAATGAAAAGTCCTTATAACCTTTCAGTTCTGTTAACTCCAGTCAGACATCAAAGGACTCAAGGCTATAGCTCACACTCTGAAAGGCTTGGCGCTTTTGGCTTTACATGTTGTTCTTCATAGTCTGTAGGCCAGTGGTTCCCAAACTTGGCCCCACATTAGGAACACCTGAAGTGCCTTTCAGACCGCCAATGCCAAGATGGTGCCCAATCCCCATTTCATGAGAATATCATGGGGCAGGAGCCTGGCCTCCGCATTTAAAGATCTTAGATGATTTCAATGTGTAGCTAACTTTGGGAATGGCTATAGTCTTTCTATTTCAATGCTACCCCCTAATGTTTTCCTTATTTATTTCACTTGCATTAAATAGAAAAATGCAAAAAAAAAAAAAATTTGTGCAAGTTAAAACAGATAGCCAAATCATATTTTTATAAATATTCATCTCATTAAAAGTATGAATTTGAATGTAATTCATATTGGCTTCAAACTAACTCTTGGCCCAAACTAATTTTAAAAATGAGAAAGCAAAAAATTCCTCCATCAGCAGTTCTTAAGGTCCAAATGAACGTTCCCCTACAGACCTGCTTTTATACTCAAAAAGAGTAAGGACATTGGGGCAGGCAAGTTCCTACTTAGTCCAAAAAAGCATTCCAAATTCCAAGAGCAAAAGTTTTCATGTTCTTTAAAATCTTTGAAAATAGCAAACAGTGCTCCGAATGTCTAGCCAATGCCAAATAGCAGGTCTGATCCAGAAGAGTTTTAAATGTAATCAGGATGAATAGTTAGTTAATACAGGACTGTTTTACGAGAAAAATCTTTATTCCAGATTAAATTATTATGATTTTTTTAAAGGCTCAGAACAGAAGCCTAAATATACAAAAAACTGGCAAAGTATCAAGAAATTTGCCCCCAGAACACCATCTCGTTTCTTGCTTAGGGAAACACAAGTATTTGTACGTTTACCTCCTAAGGACTGATTTTACTCAAGTGAGTAGATGTGGTTTCACTCTATTAAAATCTAGAGAATACTTTAAATTCCACTAGAACATATTCATAGAAAGTATCAATGTGGCTACTGTACCGTCTGTATTTACTTTGCCCAAATTAAGTACTGTAGGGCAACTACACAGCTCCACAACTCAGGATACAGCTATACTGAGCGTGAACTTTAAAAAAAATGGGATTTTTAAAAATCATGTGTAAAACCAAAGGCTTATTTTGCATGATGTTTATATTTTTAGACATCGGAAATTAGCATCTACTTTAGATAGATAACTGTATCTTGTGCATTAACCTCTATTTTTTGGTTATTTGTTACTTCATTGTTTCTTAGAAAAAAATCTCTTTACATAATGAGGAAATTTAAAAGAGTCAACCAACCAAAAATAAAAATAAAATGAGTCAACCAACCAAGTGATAACAGAACACCCAAATCAAAAATTTAGAAGCATCTAGCAAGTTAGAACGGAGTTTCTAAGTTTTGGTAATTAACAGCTTAGTGAAGAACATTAAAAGCAACCACTGTTACTTAGGAAGAAATGGACAAGCAGTGAGATTGGACATCTATTTTCTTACCTGTAAAAATGCTGTCTGTTCTCAAATTCCTATACTTCTCCCCAGCCCACTGTAGCTAGAAAACCACCTTTAATTGTAAAAAGGTGACCATTCCCCTACTTAGCTGGTTTTCTCCTCCTAGCCCTGCCCAATCCTGGTATCATGCCAAACCACACCGCGTTTGGATAAAAACACCCAAAATGCTGCTAGAAAGCTACCTCGTGTGAAGAAAATACTGACTTCAGTACATATCTAACAAACCAGAATTCCTTAACTTTTTAATGGTGGATGGAAAGCACAGTATAGCTATGTATAGATAATAGTTGCTTGGGAAGTTAGTTTTAGTTTTATATAAAAGTTTTAAGAAATACACATTCCTCCGATCACATAGATTAGCTTTTCATAAATATTGCCTCAATATAATTTTCAGTTTATGCTGTTTTCACTGTATTTTTCAATGACTGTTTTGTAGCTCTGCCTTGGACAAGTGAGTCACGATTTGAATCCATGGAGGACAGGGGATTCTCTAGGGTGCCTTTTCAAGAATGAGGGTTAGTAAAGAAAGTTATTTTGAGTAAATTGTCTTTCCAAAGCTACAAAGTTTGATAAAATCTATTATTGCTGTCCAACTCCAGGCCTATCCAAGATTTCCCAAAAGTAACTTACAACTAAAAGTGAACAATGTGTCCCAGGATACATAGGAGGCTATGATCTCTTATCCCCCTCTTTGCAGTCACACAGAAGTTCCCAGGAGAGGAAATGTACCTACAACTTAACCTGGAGATTTGGTACTTTTTATATCTTGTGGATACATTTGTACCTATTGTAGATGGATGCATCTGTCCAAGATTTTAAAGGTGACACCTTAAGTGAACTTTGTGATATTTTTTTTATTTTGTTTTTAAAGATTTTATTTATTTATTTGACAGAGAGAGATCACAAGTAGGCAGAGATGCAGGCAGAGAGAGAGGAAGGGAAGCCGGCTCCCCGCTGAGCAGAGAGTCCGATGTGGGGCTCCATCCCAGGACCCCGGGACAATGACCTAAGCTGAAGGCAGAGGCTTTAACCCACAGAGTCACCCAGGCACCCCTGTGATAAATACTTTTAAAAGAAAATATTAATAGCATAACTTAATGTACTTATTGGAAAACAGAGAAACCAGGAAATCAATATTCCTACTTGATGTGTAATAGTTATATGTTTCATTGACAAGATCATTAAATTTGAGGCTGAGATTTTACTTCATTCTGGTGATGTCTTGAAAATGCTTCAGGCTTTGCAAGAACATAGCCATAGAAATGTAATGTGTCCACCAGGATATGTGTTTATATTTGCCAACGTTAGAACAAAGCAAAGCCAATGAGTAAAACCATTACAAAAACAAAACAAAACAAAAAAACAAACCAAAAAAAATTAGCAGATTTTCTGACCCCCATGCCCTATCACTTTACTTATGGAGTGAAACATTTTTTTAAAATTTCATTCAGTAAAAACATGGATACAGAATATTCTATAGTCCCAAAATGTCCATTTTAAAAGCCATCTATTTCTTACAGTGTTTATATAGAAAGTAAAATGTGTGGGTTTAATAGGGACAGACATGCATACCTTGGACAGGCTCATTTATGGGAGAATGCAAAATGCAAAATGGGAGAATGCATCCCCAGGTCACCTCAGTTCTGTAGGAAAGTTAAAAGAAAACATTAAACTTCACCTAATAGTGAAGAGAAATTAGTAACCCATATACAGGTGAAAAATAATTCACTTATTTTTCTGGAAATGTGCCTGGAATGAAATCTAGAACACTTCTGCATCTCCCCCTCTCACTTTTCTCCTATTGAATATGCCTTGTTCACTTTTCACAATTGTTACTTTGTCTAAGGGGAGGGGAGATGCCAAGAAACTGTGCTTTAAAGAAGGTAAGCTCCTGGATGGAACTTCTTGGAGCCTGAAGAATGTCAACCCCACCCAGGGTTCAGCAGCCTCTCTGGGGTGACGGTCCAACCTGGCTGGCCGGGACAGCCCCAGCTTATGTCTGTGGTCCCACTTTATTTTTTTTTTTGAAGATTTCATTTATTTATATGACAGGGAGAGACAGCAAGAGAAGGAACACAAGCAGGAGGAGTGGGAGTGGGAGAAGCAGGCTTCCCACGGAGCAGGGAGCCCAACGCGGGGCTCAATCTCAGGACCCTGGGATCATGACCAGAGCCGAAGGCAGATGGCTAATAACTGAGCCACCCAAGTGCCCCCCCCCACACACTTTATCCATGTTAACGATAGCCCTTGGTACTCACAAATGTGTCCCAATTCCAATAACATACAGTGACCCCATCTTTACGGCTCCTTTTTTCCTTCTCTTTTTTAAATCTGTAGAATTGGATTTATCCTCTCCAGAGCAGGTATACCCTAAAGAAGTGAGCCAACAATTTCTTTCTGACTGGGGTGGGAGCCTCGTGAACAGAGAAGAACGCATCAACTTCTCCTCCACGAACACACTCAAGCTGCTCTCTAGACAGGGACCCCACACCCAACCCCTTCCTGGTTCCATTGTCCTTCACAGCCCCTGGGCTCGGGTCCCGAGTTCTGCCTTCAGGGGACAGCACATGCGGCCCCTGGAACAGCCCGGACAGGGACAAGATGAAACACAAAGCCTTATTGGGTCTCAGAAGTTTTGCTGGTTCCTTTCTTCCTTAAACCAAGCCCCTCACATGGCAAACCAGAAAGGACTTCCAATGTAAACCTTGACCTTACAATACCCATTCCCTTTTCCCTTCCGTGTTTCACAGGTTTGCTCAGACTCTCCCATCTCACTTCATTGTTATGGTTGCTCATGAACTCTCCCCTCCAAAACCCTCATAGAATCTCCTATAAAGTTTCAAAATTTTTTAAGGATTTTATTTATTTGACAGAGAGGGAGATCACAAGGAGTCAGAGAGGCAGGCAGAGAGAGAGGGGGGAAGCAGGTTCCCTGCTGAGCAGAGAGCCCGATGCGGGGCTCGATCCCAGGACCCTGAGATCATGACCTGAGCTGAAGGCAGAGGCTTAACCCACTGAGCCACCCAGGTGCCCCAAGTTTCAAATATTTCTTAATAGAAAATAAGATTAACAGACATTTTCCTTTTTTTTAATAGGATTTCTTTTCTACTTTTTCATTATTTTCTTCGATAAGATTAAGAATTAAAGTATCGTCTCTCCTGCTATAAGCCCACAAGCCTCTACTTCGTAGAATACATGATCAGCCTGCATTTACCATGCACCTTGTCTTATTCCAGAAACTGTGAACGTGTGTGTGTATTTCCTCAGTGGGGTTCACAGTCTAGCGATCCATTCTGCATTTTTATAAACTGAATATAATTACACTTGGTAGCTTGTTTCACTTAGTTGGAATCCCCACAGTTAAACCAATTCTGTTCTAAATTTTAAGCTTCAACTATTATTGCCAACTGCTAGGCAGGCACAGTGAGACTTTTTAAAGATTCAGGTAACTCTTCACCTGTAATTTATTGCTATTCATATTAGAGAAGTTTTCAAATATGCTCCCAAGGAGAAATGCACAAGACAGTGCAAAAAATAAAAAAGAAGAAACAATTTTCGCCAGTGGTCCAGAAGCTTTAAAATATGCTTGAAAAGGTGGAATCGGCACGTTCACATACTCATTTATGACATTAAAGAACAGGTACCTCCATGGTTTGTCATTTACTTGCAAACATTGTCGTTATTAACTATTTTTGTTTTCCAAATATGCCCATATTTGTAAAATTCCAAAATCGTTTTAACAAGCCTTATCTACACCTACATGTTTTGCAATGAATGGCTTGCAATGAGGCATACATGCTTTTTACAAATGTCCATTTTATTTTGAAATTTGGTACTTTCTACTGTAATTCCTAAGAGATTTGGGGGGATCTGAACTTCTGAGAAGAAAAGCCATAGATAAGGGTATTTAAATTCCATCTATCGTTGTCCCTGGTTTAAATGTTTCATAGAATTATTGGTATTTTGTTTCTATTCCTTCATGAGGTCTTTTTTTTTCCTCCCTACTTTTCTGACTGCAATAGAGCTGGACATCTCCGGCCCCTGTCAACGAAAACAATGCTGTCAGCAAAATGCGTTTCTGGTTTCCACGTGTTAAAACATCTCTTGCTTCTCTTTGTTATTATTAATGACTTTATTTATGTGAAGTTAGTTAGCTGAGGTAGCCAAAAAGAGGGAGAGATTAAAAACAGTATTAAAGAATGTGCATCGGGCACTTATTTTTGTACCGTGAGTACAGTGTTTTCTAGAACTCTGATCAATCTAAATATCCTGGGTAAAATCACAACATCCATTCATTGGGAAAACGATCATGGGCTTGGAAGATACAAACATAATGGGACCACAGAATCATAAATCACGTGAAATGAGCCATAACACAGTGTCATTTCAGTGACAAGTGTAATTTCAAGATGACAACATGGTTTCAATTGAATTTGCAAGTAACATCATAAAGTTTTTAAAAGTACCAACATGGGTTGCTGATTTTTTTTCCCTCTCCTGAATGCCACAGTTTTACTGTCTTTTGAGTAAATACCTCAATATTAATGACCTATAATTGCAGGTGTCCTTTGGTGATTTCTTTACATTCGCATCTTTTATCAAAGTTCCCTCTGGGGCATCTTCTGAGAGTAAAGGTAACGTTTAGTAATTAGGTGCGTTATTTTCCAATCAACAAAAAAACAAGAGAAATACCTAGAGACTACAGATAAAGAGAAAGAGTGCCTACGGAAAGGTCAGTGAGCACTGAGGCCAACATTTGCCTATCCTTAATGGACAAGACCAGACAGAGGTCAGAAACCATCCCTCAAACCCCAGAACCAGCTGCCTTTGTGAGCTTTTCAAAGGACTGAGCTAAGACATGTTTTACATTTTAAAAAGGCCATTTAAGCTTAAGGAAAATCTGTGTCAAGACCATGGATGGCCCACAAAGCCTAACATATTTACTGTCCGGCCTTTACAATGAGTTTGCCAACCCTGCATAGGCCACACCTCCTATTTTGGCCTCTGTTACAGGTGGCACCCCACTTCTAAGTACTAAGTTCCAAATGCCCTCAGATTGGGTTTGGCAGCCAAAGACACTACCCAAAATGGCAGTGGTTTAACATCAGATAACAGTTACCCTCCCTCCCCCCAGAAGTCCCAGCAGCTAGTACAATGTTCCTGATGCCTTGAAGCATTATACCACCAGAGGTCTTTCTTCTCGTCCTTACCAGTAGGCTCTTGATCTCATGGCTGAGATGGTGGCATGTACATTCCAGTAGGAGAGAGGAAGGCGGAAAGAAGGAGAGGGAGGGAGCCCTAACTAGCCTTCCCTTGAGGAGACTGACTGCAACGGTACCTCTCTTCACAGTGGCTGACACCGCACGGGGCAAAACCGAAGCACGTGGCCATGTCCAGGCACAACTGAAGACATGATCTGGGCAACCATAAAAAATCATTTTGCTATAGGAAAGTGGAAAAATGCATATTGAGAACTAGCGGAGCCGCCCACCACACCAACACCCCCACCTCCGGAAAGCTTCAAGGGCGAAATGAGTTCATAACACATTGTGCTTCCCATCGCTCCAGCCTCTCACTGGGTCTTACTTGCTCCCTCTGATAAAGCCAGCTGCTGGGGCCGTGTGGTAAGCTGTGCAAAGGCCCAGAGGTCAAGGAAACAAAGGCAGCCTTCAGCCAACAGCCGGTGAGGAACCCCGGCCTGCCTACAGCCACATGGCTGGGTTTTGCAAGCAGGTCTGGACTCAAGAGAGACTTGACGGACCACCACCTGGGCCGACACAGCGACTGCAGAGGGGGAGAGCCTGAGCATAGGCCAGAGCCAAGGGCCCCCAGGATGTCTGCCCCACAGAAGCTGTGGGCATAGTGAGTGTTTTCTGAAGTGACTGGGTTTCAGGATCATCTGCTGTGAACAATAGACAACGGATACAAGAGTAAAGCGGTAGAAGGTCACCTGGAAAGCAAATGTGTTTGTCAGCAGAGTTACTGAAGCCATTATGCAAAAGCAGAGAAACCAACCCAATTTTTTTTGTTTTGTTTTTTGTTTTTTTTTTTAACTCGAGTGAGTTAATGTAGTGTTATGTTCATTTCAGGTGTGTAGTACAGTGATTCGGCACTTCCGTACAACACCCTGTGAAGCCAACCCAGTTTCTGAGTTTATGAATAACTTGCTGTTGTCAGTATGTGGGGCCATAGGGCCAGAACTGAGGAAAATAAAAGCTAAGGAAGTTGTATGCACCTGGTAGGAGGTGCTCAGAAATGCTGGTGGAGTGGGAAGAAAAAAAGAAGGGAGGGAGGGATGAGAGTGAAGGATGAAGGGTAGCAGAGAAGGAGGGAGGGGGGAGGAGGGAAGGGAGGTGGGAGGGAGAAGAGAGGGAGGAGGGGAGGAAAGGGAGGAGGGAGGGAACAAGGGAGGGAGGATGGAAGGAAAGAAGGAAGGAGGGGAGGAGCAAGGGGAGGGGAAAAGAGGGAGGAACAGAAGAGGAGGGGGGAGGAGAGAGGAGGGGGGAGGAATAGGAGGAGGAAAGGGAAGGGAAGATACTAACTTACTTCTATGCTCTCTGTATTCTCCTCCTTTCTCAGCAAGCCCATCTATCAATGCTTCTATGGAAATATCTGGCCAAACATCAAACAGACTCCATGCAAGCCTTTCTGGCTCTGGTTTTCCAAAAGCTTTAGCAATTCAAAGAATTCACAGGGTCTTGGGAGGAAGTTAAAAAGCCGGAGAACATGATTTATGGTAGAGACAAAGTATCATGGGAAAGCAAGGGGAAGACTGCACACACCTCATCCCCCATATGGAATGAGGACAGAGAGAGAGAGAAGAAAGACATCTGAAAAACTAGGGACATAGGGAATCTAGATCCATTCCCACCGCTATGTCAAGTCACGTTAAAGAAAAAGGACACTCAACATCCACCTCCCTGTAGTTCCAATTGCTCTTCTGGATCCCACACCCCCTGGCAGAGTGGCTGGGAGCGGGGGCTTGGGAGCCCTTCAGAGCAGAGTCTGTTCCACCAGCCACTAATGGCTGGGACCATGGGGAAGAGACACTGCTGGATTCTGCTTCCTTGTCTAAAGAGAAACTATTGTATCTCTTTTACAGGGTATGACAAGACTTTATTGAGATCATGTACATTACAATGCTCATCCCGGGGGTGCCTGGGTGGCTCAGTGGTTTAAGCCTCTGCCTTCGGCTCAGGTCATGATCTCAGGGTCCTGGGATCGAGTCCCGCATCGGGCTCTCTGCTCAGCAGGGACCCTACTTCCTCCTCTATCTCTGCCTGCCTCTCTGCCTACTTGTGATCTCTCTGTGTCAAAAAAATAAATAAAATCTTAAAAAAAAAAAAAAAAGAATGCTCATCCCAGTGTCTGACACGGTGAAAACCAGATAAGTAGAAATCATTAGTATTTCTGCAAAGAGGACATAGGGCTCTGATGGAAAGTTCCAGGCTCACTTCTCTAAGGAACGAGGGAAAAATCAGGCTCACAGACTCCTGGTGCTGTACAAACAAGTAAACCAACACCATTCTATTTCCCCTATTGATTACAACAGAAAATGCTAGCAGGCACCACAAAGTGGAAAGGCAAAACATGAGGACTGATCCAAATGGTAGTGACTTTTCTGTTTCTGTTTCCCCCCCCCCCTTTATTTCCTTAGGATTTAATGTGAGGGTGACCTGAGTCACAAAATTTTACAAGCACAAACCCTAAAATCTCCAAGAGAAAGTCCCCTTTCTAACCAGAGGCCCAAGAAAGGAAGAACCAGACAGTGTGGGGGAGGGTGAAGGACTGTCTTCATTTTTTCCTTTTTCATTCTTTTTTTCTCTCCCGGCCCTTACCTCCTTACCAGATGCAGTGGCAAGAATGGCAAGAGCAGCACACAGCCGCCCGTTCCACACACCCCACCCCCACCTCTCCCCCCGAGAAGACTCCTCTATCCAGAAAGAAGAGGAAGAATAGGAAAAGAAACTTCACTGTAACTATTTTCTCTGGCCACTTTATCTAGAGAGCAGACCCCGTGGTATGGAGACACAGGAGGACACAGGAAGGTAAGACTCAGAGAGAAACACACCCTTTTAGCCCAGGGACAAGGCAAGGAGTTGCTGGAAATGGAAAATAAGAGAAATCCCAGAATAGAGAGCGGCGAAGGGAAATCCCTTGATCTGAGTATTAATGGACAAAGCTCCAGGTTCACCCCAGGCTGCACATACTTAGGAGAAGAGCTCAAAAAGGCATGTCAAAGATTATGGCCAGGGATCAAGACATCTATTTCGTAATGATAAAGGAGTTAATGTGAAGAAGACAGACGATCCTGAATGTTTATACACTTACTAACAGAACTTTGAGGTACATGAAGAGAAACTGAGCGAATTGAAATCATCAACAAATTCATGATTGTGCGTAGAGATCAAAATGTACTCTCAATCATTTATGGAATAGAAAATCAGTGAAAGTATGACAGATTTGAAAACGCTGTCAACTAATTTGACCCGACAGCAGAATATGTATTCTTTTCAAATGCACAAAGAATATTTACCCAGATGGATCATATTTGGGGCCATAAAAGGAATCTTGGTGAATGTCGAAGAAGTCCAGTCATACAGAGTACGTTCCAATCACAATAGAATCAGATTGAAAATCAGTAACAGGAAGGTATCTGGAAGGGGCACCTGGTTGGTTCAGTCAGTATAGAGCATGTGACCCTTGGTCTCAAGGATGTGCGTTCAAGCCCCAAATGGAGTGTGGAGCCTAGTTTAGAAAACAAAAAAGCAATTTAAAAAAAGCCAAGCCCCATCACAAAAGAAAGTACCTGGAAAATACCAAATATTTAGATACTGAGTAATATATTTTTCAAAAAAAAAAAAGAGTCAAAGAAAAAAAAATAGGACATAGGTTGAACTGAATGGAAATGAAAACTCAACATATTAAAATATATGGGATACCACAAAAATGTATGTAGGGAGAAATGTATAGCAGGAAATACATATATTAGAAAGAAGGCCTCAGATCATTTTTTAATATAGAAAAAGAAGGCACACTAGAGCATGCAGAAGGAAATCATGAAGACGAGAATGAAAATCAATGAAACCAAAAGGCAAAAAACTCGTTGATAAAATCAGTAATATTAGTAAACCTCTGGCCAAACTGATCAGGAAAAAGGGGAGAAAAGACAACAAATTAACTAAGACACCACAGATTCTGCAGATAGTAAACAGATAATAAAGAAATATTATGAACAAATATGTTAAAAGAAATTTGGCAGTTTATAAAATAGACACATTCCTTGAAAGACACAAGTTACAAAAGTCTAATCAAGAAGAAATAGATAGTATGACTAGTCCAATGGCTGTTAAAGAAATTAAACTTGTAAAATAAAAACAACCCCACAGGAAAACTTCATGTCTAGATGGCTTTGCCAATGACCTCTACCATATATTTAAGAAATTCCAATTCCACACAAACTCCTCTGGAAAACTGAAAAGGAAGGAATGTTTTCCTGCTTCTTCTGTGAGGCCAGCTTTGCCACAATATCAAAATTAAACAAAGAAGCTCTAAGACTTTATGAGCATAATAATGTTAACCCCATAGGAATTAAAGAGAACGTCCTCAAAATGATGGAGAGCATCTACAAAAACATCTATGACTAACTTGATATCAGTGGTGAAAACTCCAAGCTTTCCCTGTGAAATCAAGAACAATTCTACCACTTCTTTTCAGCTCTGTGCTGGGGAGTGGGGGGGGCCCTTGCCAGTACAATAAAACAAACAGAAAATAAGAAATAAGATCTGTATGTGAATGTTCATCACTGCTTTATGCGTAACAGCCAATAACTAGGGAAAGGGTTTATTGACAAATGGGTAAAGGAATAAATTGTGTTTATACAAAGAATGTGCTCAGCAGTAAAGGAACAACTATGGATACAATATATCCTCTATGCAATGACATAGAGGAATCTCAAAATAAGTGTGCTGCATGAAGAAAGCCCAAGAGAGGACTCACTGTGTGATTCCATTTATAGAAAATTCCAGAATATGCCGTCCCTCCTGCAGTGAAAGAAAGCAGATCAGTGGTTGCCTGGGGATGGAGTCAAGCAGCAGCAGCACATTCTGAAGGGATAAGACATCTTCTCAGCTGCTATGTTGGTTTTGTGAGGATATATACGTCAAAACATCAGATTATGCCATTTTGTTATGTTTTTAGTTTATAATGTCACCAGGACCCCAATATAAAAATGTTTTAAAAACAAAATAAACATAAAGTAAAAAAAAAAGCAAACAAACAAATGCATATAAAAATAGTAAAAGCAACAGGGTAATTAGAGAAGTCAAGAGTTGAAGATTCTGGTAATCTGGGTACAAGAAAGTATATTAGCAGAAGAAAAAAAAAAGAAAAGAAAAGACAGGGGGAAATATTGGCTCAGCTAATTGCGACCACCAGTAAGTCTCTATCACCTATGGACCTGCATTTCTGGTCCTGTGATATGAGATGTCTGGGCGTGATGGTCTTCAATATTCACTCTAAAGGCTGTACTATCTTCTTTCATTGACATCAGGATTCTTTGATAGCAGGCTTTAAAGAGACTGCCAGTGTGCTTTCTTAAGAACCTTCAAATGTGGGGCGCCTGGGTGGCTCAGTGGATTAAGCCGCTGCCTTCGGCTCAGGTCATGATCTCAGGGTCCTGGGATCGAGCCCCGCATCAGGCTCTCTGCTCCGCAGGGACCCTGCTTCCTCCTCTCTCTCTGCCTGCCTCTCTGCCTACTTGTGATCTCTCTGTGTCAAATAAATAAATAAAATCTTTAAAAAAAAAATTAAAAAATAAAAAAAGAACCTTCAAATGTGAACTAGCGAGATAGGCATGGCTCACCCTCCACGTTTCCAGCCCCTCAGCAAACACTGTATCCTCCCCCAAAATGTGTGGAACTGTGGAACGAGTGCCCTGGGCAATAAAACGTTTTCAAGGGAAGCCTGATTTCCTCTTATCTTGGTAGATCCTTCAGGCTATTGGATTCTGCTGACATAATCCCAGAAATAAACTTCTGCTGTCCTAATGAGAACGCAACCAGGGAAATCTCATTTTGAGAGATAATTGCCCTCTCTGACCTGCTCTTTCCCAAGGCAGTGGGTAGCGTGTGAACACTATAGGCTTATCCCCCATCTGGTAGTTATGAAAATTTAAGAGAGAGAGAGAGAGAAAGAGAGAGAGAGAGTGTGTGTGTGTGTGTGTGTGTGTGGTGTTACCTTGTAACTTATTAGTACCCAGGGTGAGCTCTGTTGGATTGCTTTTTCTGATAAGAGCTGGGATAAATGATGACCCTTGGCTTGTCTTACTGGTTTCCTGTTAGATTTTGTGGACTTTCTCGTCAGCCTAATAGATCTCTGCTAAGTGCCTTGGGAAACGTGTTCTAGTGTCCAGCCACAGTCCCATCCTCCCAGACAAACTCATGGGCTACAATATTCATTCTAACACCGATGGGAAAGCCAAGATATTCCGAAGCTCATCAGCTGGACAGAGCTTAGGACAGAACTTCAGCCCGACATGGGTGCTTCTCACCTGCTTCTGCACAATGGAAATGTCCTAAATGTTCTTCATCTTGATTTAGCCAGAAAGTGGCAGGCGCCATGCCAGGGGCCAACCTGGGAGTCAAGCGACAGCAGTTCTAGTCCCACACTGGCTGTGAACTTGGAGCCTGTGTCTTTGGTAAAACTGTGAAGGCAGCTGGGTGGTGAGTTTCCTCAACTATAAAATGAGGTCAGGTGCTCCTCACTTTAATGTCTCGAGCCCACATGAGTGAGGAGCCCAAGAAGGACTGTGGACTGCGGGGAGTAGGACAGAGTCTTAATGCATTCGAGTTTCATTAAAACTAAAAGGAGTAAAACACATGCGAAACAAAACTCGCCTGTGGCCTGCAGCTGACTCTGGTTTCATAGGGGAGCCCAAGACCGGCCCAGCCAAGGTGCACCAGACACTGTGTGTGGGAGCTAACTTAGACCAAGTGTGACATCCAGTGGTCTGCTTGCCTAATGACACTTCAAGGCTTTGGACCAGCCTGGGGAATTCGGACCTCGCAGGCACCCAGTCTTACTGAAAAACTTCAGTTGAAGAAAGGGACTTGGAATGAACGAGTATCCTCTACTCGGTTGCCAGACCCTAGGAGGGGAACTTCCCCTGTGTGTCCTTACCCACACTCCACTGCAACAGTGAGCCCTAGGTCACTATCCACCAGAATAGAGAAGGAAACAGAAAGGCGTGAAGAAGTTCACTAACTCACACAGCTAACTGGCCAGCTTGCAAGACAAGACATGAGGGAACCATAAACAGCCTGGGACCCGAGTCTGCCTGCGTTCAGCACTCTGGGACCTCAGGTTTCCAAACATCTGTTTTCTAGATGCAGAAATCGTCTGACAAAGGTTGTGTGATGCCAAAAAAAATGATCTGCGTGGGGACGGGGCTGAAGGCAGAAGCCAAATCTTGCTGAAGACCGACCTATTCATGTTCACATAATTAACTGTCCATGCTAGAAACCTCCTCTAGCTCCTATTTCAGGCTTCTGAAATACAAACTTACCACAAAGATGCTTTGCTTTCATTCAAAGACAAGCCCCCACCCTGACAATTGGCATTAGCAATGACCTTACTAGCAATGACCTTACTGCTTCCTATCAAGAGCTGGCAGCAGCAAGGACACAAACAAGAACTATTAATAATAGTTTTAAGGTGTAGGTAGCGCCGTTCGTCCAGGGGCATAAGGTCTGATGCACTTTAAACTCCAAACGTTTCACTCTATATAACCCGGCCCAGTAATTAATGTCCGAGGTGATGACCCTGAGCCATTAAGAACAATTCAATGATTCTTAGAGTCCTATGCTTCATCAAATAAGGAAATATGCAATCTAATTTAGAAAGATTTACCCTCCAAAATGATGAGCGTGAACATTTTCTGGATAGTTAAATAGCTTATCTTGAAAACCGGCGTGGGTTTGCCATACTCTCAACCCTGGAAGACTGTCTACAGCTGTAGCCAGGGGACATGTCCCCTCTGGCCAGAGATCCTCCTACCTTCCGTCTCTAGTTTATGCCACAAACACGGGGACACTGTCAGCAATCGGCGCTGTTGCCAATAAGTAAATAAACCTGGCCCTCATAAAACCTCATTCAGTCTCCTAGCAGAGTCACATTCGAGAAACAGCTTATAAGGAATTCCATTCACTGTTTCCCAAGTGACTCTGAAGGGCATTCAACAAGTCCACAGGACCCTGGTAAAAGGTATCGTCCATCCTATTTTCTTTGTTTACATATCGCACCTGCTCTGGGACCCACCTCTTCAAAACCCCCCGGGAAGGGGCGCCTGGGTGGCTCAGTGGGTTAAAGCCTGTGCCTTCAGCTCAGGTCATGGTCCCAGGGTCCTGGGATCAAGCCCCACATCGGGCTCTCTGCGAAGCAGGGAGCCTGCTTCCCTTCCTCTCTGCCTGCCTCTCTGCCTACTTGTGTAATCAATAAATAAAATCTTAAAAAAAAAAAAAAAAAAAAAAAAACGGGAAAAACTTCCCCTGCGTCTCTACCAGTCGATCTTGCCTTCCCCCTGGAATTTCTCCCCTACATCTACCTCCCTTCTTGTACCCCTTCTCTTGTTAGCTATTCCCAATTGTCTGCTTTAGGGTTCAACTCAAATACAGTAAAACCTCGTCCTTGGAGAGCTCCTGGATCCTGTCGTTGAGAAAAGTCCCCTTCTGCTGTCTGTATCTGCATTTCCGTTCCCGCCTTGCCCATTCTCTCATGTTCTCTCAATCGTGCCTTATATTTCTTTTATCTTTAAGATTTTATTTATTTATCTGACAGGCAGAGATTACAAGTAGGCGGAGAGGCAGGCAGAGACAGAGAGGAAGAAGCAGGCTCCCCGCTGAGAAGAGAGCTCGATGCGGGGCTCAATCCCAGAACCTGGGATCATGACCTGAGCTGAAGGCAGAGGCTTTAACCCACTGAGCCACCCAGGCACCCCTTCTTTTATCTTTTTAAGATTGTATTTATTTATTTGACAGAGAAAGAGAGAGAGCACAAGCAGAGGGAGAGGGAGAAGCAGACTTTTCACTGAGCAGGGAGCCTGACACAGGACTCGATCCCAGGACCCTGAGACCATGACCTGAGCTGAAGGGAGACGTTTCACTGACTGAGCCCCCCAGGCACCCTCAAGCCTTCCATTTCAATTATTTGTCCTATCACTGTATCACCCAGTTAGAATCTGAGAGCCCAGTGTGGGGCTCAATCCCAGGACCCTGAAAGAAGGGGAACAAAACGAAAGGGACCCCTGCGGTAGCCACACATTCAGAGTCTAAGAGGATTTCAGAGAATTTGCAGAACATTCCTGAGTGACCTGTAAGATGGCGCCATGGGATCAGCCAAGTTTTACAGTGTGCAGAAGGCACTCTTCAGAATCATTTGTCAGGTGTATGAAGAGGAGTAGAGTGGACACCCTCCCGGATTTCCTAGAGCAATGGATAGACTCACAGAAGAGAACAGGTTCTCGAGCCTCCGATCCTGTTTTGTTGATTGGTTCAGCCACCCCTTCTGACATCCCTGCTGTGTCCCACGCTGTGCCCTATACATTTTCCACCTCGGCACTCATTTTAGCCTCACGGCTTGCGTGTGAGACACACACTCTGAGCTACATGATCTGAGAGGTGACCGTAGGGCTTATGGAAATTGATCACAGTGGGTGCTTGGGTGGCTCAGTTGGTTAAAGCCTCTGCCCCTGGCTCGGGTCATGACCTCAGGGTCCTGGGATTGAGCCCCACATTGGGCTCTGTGCTCAGCGGGGAGCCTGCTTCCCCTATCCTTGCCTACTTGTAATCTCTCTCATCCTGTCAAATAAAATAAAATCTTAAAAAAAAAGAAAAGAAAAGAAAAGAAAGAAACTGATCACACGACTACTAAGCGGCACTGTCAAGTTTCAAACCTGGCAGCTTCCCTCCAGAACGGAGGACATTCACTGTTGCAGTGTCTATGGAGGCAAGACCCTCAGACCTCCTGGAAGGGAGCAGCAGCCACAGCAGGACCTGCCAGCTGGCTCACGACAGGGCCACACTTTCCCAGGGCTGCTCCCAGACACTGATCAAGGCCAGACCATTATTGCCTAGCACGGGAGTCACCTTTCCAGCAAGCTTGGCTCCGCATTTCCCCATCAGCCTGACTGAGACTTCCTCAAGATGCGCCGTGATCTGGGTGGCTCAGTGGGTTAAAGCCTCTGCCTTCGGCTCAGGTCATGATCCCGGGGTCCTGGGATCGAGCCCCGCATCAGGCTCTCTGCTCGGCGGGGAGCCTGCTTCCTCCTCTCTCTCTGCCTGCCTCTCTGCCTACTTATGATCTCTATCAAATAAATAAATCAAATCTTTAAAAAAAAAAAAAAAAGATGCGCTGTGGTCTGAGGATCTTCCGATGAGATCCCTCTCTCCCCCCTCCCCTCCTTACACAGCACCAGATCTGCCCTGCGGTGTGCAGCTTCTCCTTCTGGTTTCTGCTCCCTCCCCTGGATCCTCACGGGATGGTCTCTTGTGTTAGACACACAGGTGATCCCAGAAGTGGGCAAAAAAAAAACCCTCTTTTGTTGATTTGTTCAGCTACCACTGATGATGCCCTTGCCGTGTGCCAATATTGTGAGGTTTCAGGACTGGCCCCATCATGACCCAAATGACAGGGAGGACTCTGTCCTCAATGGCCATTGGGCATGGAGTGTCCCTTGCAGATGGCAGTCTCCTCGCTGAAGTGTTCACTGGTGTAGCCCTGGGCAAGTGCCCTGAAGGAAGCGAACGCCTTCGACAGTCCAGTGACCCCGGAGTTTGCAGGATATTGGGGAACAAGTGTTGCACAGACGGGAGAGTTGGTGAGTCCTTACCGGGTTGTATTAATGCTATACAGAAGGACAGGGTGAAACTGAGGCTGGGGGACCGACAGCTCTGGGCTGAGAAAACCCAAAGACCTCGTCGGTAGCTTCTCTCTCGCAGTGGAAAAGCAAGCAGCTGAGGAACTATTCCGAACCCCCTCGAGAGCTGCACAACTCCAGAGACATTTCAGTAATAACGCAGGATTCGGGGCTCAAGAAGCTGTTCTCATCTTTTCTCTGAGCGGACCTATGGCTCTCAGACTATTGCAGAGTGTCCCTTCCTCCTCTTTACCTCACATTTACTGAGTCCACCGTGCACCATATCTGATTTTGCTAAAGGCTCTCGGAGTGCTGTCCTTGAATCCGCACAGTGACTCACATTATACTCACCCAAAATAGGTCAGTTAAGCTGAAACCATGTCTGGTTGGGAAAACATGGGACCCAGGAATATGGGATGGGGACATCTGGGTGGAGACCCCCAGGGCTCTTGGCTCTACAGGTCCCCTCCCCCCTCAACAAAAGTCTGCAGCAGCGGCGCACCCTCCACAGAAGAACTAACATGTCCCCTGTGTGGAAAGACACCGCAGAAACTTCTCCTGCACCAGGCAATGGGCGTCCCCCTAAGGCAATGCCCCCACCTCCTTCCCTGGCTGCCAGGCGGATAGAAAGGGTCAAATGCAGCATGACTTGGCTTTGGACATGCTGGTGCTGATAGGAAAGAAAGTGCACCCCTACCCAGAGTGGCAGAAATTACCCAGCAGATACAAGCAGAAGCCAAAGGAGAACCCATGGGGTTAGACGGTGTGGGGGCCGCATTCGGGGGCCAATGAGTCAGGCTGGAGAAGGCAGAGTCCATTGACTTGAGGCACTTTGGAGCCAGAGGATCTAACACTGCAGGACAGATCTCCGAGGAAAGGGCGACCTCACCGCGGGGGCTGTGTTAACTCTCTGCTCCTCTAACAGATCGCCCCAGGCCGTAATGGCTTGAGACAACATAGATCTCATACCTGACAGCTGCCGAGACTGCAAGTCCGAAATGGATCTGACTGGCGAAAATCAAGAGGTCGGCAAAGCCGTGTTCCTTCTGGAGACCAGGTGGAGATCTGTTTCCGTATCTGCTTCTGGAGGCTGCGAGCGTTCTCGACCCCCCACTGTGAGTAGCAAACACCCCCCCCCCCCCGCCCCGCCAATCACGCTCTCCGACCATCCGCTCCGGCTTGTAAGGACCCTCGTGCTCACGTTGAGGCATGCGTGGATGACTGAGGCCCTCCTCCCCATCCTTAATCTTAATCAAATTAAGGTCCCTCATCGCAGCTGTGAACTGCCCGTGGCCAAGGAAGGTAACATTTTCACAGGTTCCAGGGATTAAGACACAGACATCTTTTGGGGGTGGGAAGGGGCATTATCCCGCCTAATTCAGATGACCTTTTTTGGACATATAAGTTGCATTAATTTAAGGTGTACAACATGATGATTTGGCATATGTATATGTTGTGAAATAGTCACAACAGGCCTCGTTAATGTCCACCACCTCACACAGTTACAATCTTCTCTTGTGACGTGAACTTACAAGACCGAATCTTAGCAACTTACAAATATACAATAATGTGGTGTTCTGACCCACAGTCGCCGTGCTGTCCCTTACACCCCCAGAACCCATTCTTCTTATAACTGGGACTTTGTATCTTTCAACCACCTTAACTGACCTCGCCCACACTCCACTCTCCACCTCTGGTAACCTCCTATCTGTTTTCTGGATCTGGGAGTTCCTTTTTTTTTTCTTCTTTTGATTCCATACGTAAATGAGATCAGACAGTATTTGTCTTTCTCTCTCTGGCTTATTTCACTGTCAAGCTCCATCTATGTGGTTGCAAATAGCAGGATTACCTGCTTTTTTTGTTTTGTTTGGGTTTTGGTTGGGTGATAGTCCATTGCCTATAACAGGTGGCTCTTTTTTTTTAAGATTTATTTATTTGAGGGGGGAGGGGCAGAGGGATAGGGAGAAAGAGAAACTCGGGCAGTCTCGAGTTGAGCACAGAGCCAGACACGGGCTCCATCTCGTGACCCTGAGGTCATGACCTGACCTGAAATCCAGAGCTGGACAGTTGACTGACTGAGCTGCCCAGGTGCCCCTCGTGTAACGGATGACTCTTGAGCCTGGAGATAATGATGACTCACTCTGATTGAAAGACAGGCCTGCATCGCCCTGGAAAATGCTAGAGGAAATCAAAAGGTTCAGAGAGGTGGCCTGCCTGTACCATGGGTCCAAAGTCGCAGCAGCGGAGGGCCCAGAGCATGCACCGTAAGGGACATGCTAGCGAGCGGTCCTCCTCTGCCAGCCAGGGCTCACGGTACGGTACAGCAGGGTGACGCGCCCCGGAGCGACAGAGGCCAGGAGACTGTGCTCCCACACCTGAAGCCAGGGAGATGCCTTACCTTAGTAAGCAGCAATGTCCGACAGGCAGCCCAGGGACCCTCAGCCACACGGAGTTGTGGACATGGTTAATAGGATATTCCTTATGCTGATCGAATATTCTCGTGTCCCCTCAAGCAAACTAGGCAGGCAGTGAGAGTGTAGAGGAGGAGGAGGCCGAGAGCCGTTTCCTCTATAACAAGTCAAGATCCTTTCCTCAGTTCCCAGATGGGAAAGAATTTTCAGATCTAAGACCCACTGACTGAGGAGATAGCCAGATCCCCAAAAGGAAAGACCCCGCAACACTGTGGTCAGAATACGGTGCAAGATTGCCTTCCCAGAAGAAACCTAGCTGGTTACTGGGGTGACTGCCGACTGACCAGGGGAGAACTCAGAGTTCAGAAGGCGATTGCCCACCAGTCTGCGGGGACACCGATGCCCAGAGTCCCTGCAGTATCATCACCGGCTCCTGTTAGAGTCGGGCTTGTGGAGTGTCAGGTAATAAGCAGAGACAGATTCAAGTCTGGCTTACCGGGGTTCTCCCCCATCCGCAGGCCCCCACTCTGGCCACTTCCGGTCATCTGAGCCGGTGGCGGTGAACACCTGCCTCTCTGGGGGGAAAACACGACGCCTGCCAGGCCTCTCGGGTTCTGGAGCCAGTGCACCCCACGCTCAGAAATACTGCCCTCGCCCGTGAAGATGAACCGCCCAGCACCTACTTCCGTGGCCGGAGCAGACGCAATCCCTGTGTTCACGACGATGGCGGGTTACAGCGCCCGTCCTCCCAGACTCAGGCTGGTCCCAGGAGGCTAGGGTTTGGTTTCAGTGACTCCCCCAAAGCAGAGAGGGGTTCTGTGGAGAAGCTGAAGTCCTAGAGTCAGTTCTCCCTTGCTCGAAGCTCCTGGACTCCTCACGCAAGTAAACCTCCGGCAGGCTTGCCCGTCCATCCCCGGGAGCTGAACCTTTGTTCTGGGGCCCCTGGGGTAGGTCTTCACTACTCTGCCATCTGATGCCAGATAGCCAAAATCCTCCCCGCCGGCTCCCTGTCAAGGCTGTAGCAGCTCAGAGATGGGTTCTGAACATGGAGGGTGGCAGGATGACCTTGAAAGTGAATGTGGGCCAGTTTACCCTGAGCCACACGAATCTGTAGCTTCTCCCTGAGAGTGTGGGAGCAGAGGATGTCTTCTCACGTGGGTACCCTGAAGGGAAGGGAGGCACCAGTCGACCCATGTGGGGCACCTAGCCTCAAACCAAGCACTCAGTCCAGAGGGAACATAACACACACGCATCACTCATGTAATATAAATTTATTTTCGTAATGTGCCGTAATCCTGTTCCTAATCCACATGAAAAGTCTGGATTTCCTCCTGTCTCCTCAAACTTCTTAAATTCACCTTCTTTTTAAACCATGGATTGAAGAACCGGGTGGTGGGGAATCCAGAATGTTCTCTAGAATGCGGGTCAGACATGCAGTTTTCCACATCCACTTCAACGTATCTTGTCAGCCGCTTTTTTTCTTTTTAAGATTTTCTCTCTTTCTTTCATGGAGAGAGAGAGAGTGAGCACAAGCAGGGAGAGCTGCAGAGAGAGAAGCACACTCCCACTGAGCAGGGAGCCTGACTCTGGGCTCGATCCTAGGACCCTGGGATCATGACCTGAGCCGAAAGCAGACATTTAACGCACTGAACCACCCAAGCACCCCACTGTCAGCTGTTTTTTAAGTGGTCGTCTTTGTTAGGTTTCATGGGCTTATAACAATTTGGAACAGAGAACAAAGGTACTCAGGACCTCATCTGGTCCTCAGTTCAGCCTGAAGAACGAGGTACATTTGCCTCCTTTGGCCGTGTGACAAAACCAAGACTCAGGGTGGTAGAGTGTGAGGGAGAGAGCCAAGTTCAAAGAGCCCGTCCTGCCCTGCGCTCTCTCTGAAAGGCCTGCTCTCATTCAACTTTCATCTATAAAGCACCCAAAATAGTCTGCCTAAAAATAGCTTCTGGACAGGTGACCTTCTGGAACAGCCTGTTCTTTCACAGCTGTGCCTTGTTGGTAAGGTACAAAATCTATAATCCCTGCAGGAAATGCCTTTGAACCTGAATCTCGGAGAATCTGACTATAAATTCTGCTTTCATGGCCAAGAAACCCAAGCCCAGTACAGACCGGGAAGGAGCATATGTTGCACGAACAGAAAACTCCCGGAGCCATCCTTTCTCTCCAGATATCCTCCCAAATCAGGCCAGCTCGGGAAGGAGATGGCTGAGTTTGCAAAAAATGACACAATGCACCTGTCACAGGCAGGCCACGCCTAACACCCAGGAGCAGAAGCAAATCACTTGCTTCTCCAACAGGAGCTTTTAAAGTGTCTCTATCCCAAGGAAAGGCCAACTGAAAATGGGGGCTCTTATGGCCATGCTTCACCTTGGCCAAGCAGAAGATCCTGCCCTCAGCCATGTGGAAACAGCAATGGTGTGTCCAGAGTCCATGTGGTGAAGTTGGGGACAGCTTACACTTAGGCGTCAGGCAGGCCCGGGTTTCAGTTCCAGCACTGTTGCTAACAATGTACACTGCAAAAGTCCCCTCAACCGTCAGCTCCCTCCTCTGTAAAATCACAGGCTGTAATGAAGTGTCAGTCAGCTCACGTAGGCAAAGCACCAGGCACTGCGTCCGGCATGTGAGAGCCCCGTATCTGAAGTGTTTTAACATCACTAAGTCGTGTTCAACTGAGCTTAGGAAACATTGAATTAGAATTAAACAGACTCCTCGCCATCAGAGAATCTAAAAACCTCTACTATCCAAACGTGCATTGTGAGTTGGCGAGAAAGGGATCAGTACATAGTAATTCTCAAATTTACTAGATCATGGGACTCTTTTGTGATGTCAACAGTTCTGGGAATAGCAACTTGGAGAAAAATATAATAGATGTTTGACAAACAGTACATGCCTTTTGTTTCTCCCTCCCAGACTTGTTTACCTCCTAAAACCAACATCCTGACCATGACAAGGACATCAGAAGTGTACAAAAGGGGTTTGGGGTGCTTAATCTTCAATTCTATCATTTAAATAATCATTTTTAAACATGAAACAACGACTCAACAGGTATTGACGACCTACTCACGATTGTTGCTCATATTGAATTCAAAATGTAACAGCTTCTCAAAAGGATTCACCTATTAAAAAATTATCATGTCCACGCAGCTCATTTATGAGCCGAAAACGTGTGGTCTTCAGTGTAAAGCACAAGATTTCCCCTCGCTGTGATCGCACGTCCTTTCACAGGCTTGGCATCGCTTCCTGGCTGCTTCAGTAGGTGGCAGTGACGATTCAGTGGAGAGAAAAATCCCAGAGTCCACGTGGATTCATCCCGGGGTGAATATCCAGTTTGTTTCGTACCGTCTGAAATCTCTGATGCTGCCCATCAGCCTGGAGGAAATGGGTCTATTTTGCTGGAGGGACTAAGGAGTAAAGTAGTGTCCAAAATGTGTCTCTGTCCCTCCTGGAAATTCTGCCTGTGTATCTAATCCCCTTGAAAATGGGGCGGCGGGGGGGGGGGGGGGTGCTGTAGAATTCCGGAGATCACGATGGGCAAACACTGGGCCATCAGTTAGCCACTGGGTCCCATCATGTCAGCTAGTGTTAGTGACTCAGAACACACTTTGCCCCGGACCCAGACATGGGCTCTCAATCTTTTCGAACACGCTTCTCGAGCAGCTCCTGTGTGAACCAGATGACAGAGACGCCCAGTGAAATCCACACGGTTCTGAGACTTGGAAGATCAAATCATTGACAAGAATCAGAGTCTTTAAGAAATGTATCCCAAATTCACCAGATGCTTTGCAGGAGAAACAGGATGGGGACCCACGACTTCTGACTCCCACAGACGAGTTCTGAATCCACCACGATTTGAGCCTCTACCGCTGGGAGTCAGGTTGTTTTGACAGAAGCCCTGAGGACAGGCCCCGATGATGCAGCCTCCAGGTTCTGTCTGCTGTCTCGTGGCCCCCTCCCTCATTTGGAGAAGGGGCGGGGGAGGGGAGGGGAGGTGCATGTTAAGTCCCAGAGCTGTCTGTTGCAGGCAGGGGAAGGCTGTGTCATTTGTGCAAGCTGCCTGGCATGTCAACTTTACTTGGAGAAGCAAGTCCCGTTCTGCTGGCCCAGAATGACCCAGTCCTCCGGGCGCTCCTGCTCCAGAGCCCCCATCTCCACGCCAAGGCTTTTCACACTTGGCTTTGAAGCCATTTGGGTACCCATCTTGAGCTAAATGGCAGGTCCCTTCATCAGTATTGTATTTTTAGGAACTTTCTATGGTTTTTGTATGTTTTTCCACCATGCTGTTTCAGCTTCAAAATTGTCGCGTCACTCTCAAGTGCTGCAGGAAAAGCTGAGCGTGAAGCCCGTACACCATGTCCTGCTACTTCTCTTCTCGAAACTACTGAGGATGCAGAATGAGCATCCTAGTGGGCTCAGGGGCACCCATAGATAACTTCCAGCCAGAATTTCAAATGTCATGCACCCAAAAGTGTTACCATCACCCTCCGGCTCCTTCCTGATTTTCACGTAACAAGGGCAACTCTGCAGGGCACTGCCATTCACCTGTCACCCAGATCTGAAATTGCAGCCCTTCTCGGCCCCCTCCGCCCTGCACCCCATTGTCACGGTCACGCTAACCCTCATCTGTTCTGCAACCACTCCTTTTACAAATGCCGGTGCAATCCTTCAAACATACGGAAAAGACCAAAAGAATAATAACGTGATGGACCCCCATGTCTCCACCATCAGCCACGAGCAAGTGGTTGTGCTTTCCCACATTACGTCACGTGTCCTTATTTTTTTACTTTAAAATAAACTGTTATTTTTTAATTTTTAAAATTTTAATTCCAGCATAGTTGCCATAGTGTCCTATTAGTTTCTGTAGTATTATATTCGGGTACTGTAGTGGTTCAACCACTCCGCGCATTACTCCATGCTCAACGGGACAAGCGCACTCTTCATCCCCTTCACCTGTTCCCGCCATCGCCCCACCCGCCTCCCCTCTGGAACCATCAGTTTGTTCTCTCTGGTTAAGAGTCTGGCTTTTTGTCTCTTCTCCTCCTCCTGTGTTTTTTAAGTTCCACATATGAGTGAAATCATTCAGTATTTGTCTTTTTCTGACCGACGTATTTCACTTGGCATTATACCCTCCAGCTCCATCTACGTTGCTGCAAATGGCCAGATTTCACTCTTTCTCGTGATTAACATCCCATTGTACAGATGTCCCATCTTCACCCATCCATCAACTGATGGACACTTGGGTTGCTTCCGGATCTTGGCTGGTGTAGATAATGTGCTACTGTAAAGCACATTACTATATATTACTACTATATATTACTATATATAGTATATATATACTATTATATTATAGTATATACTATAATATATATAACTATATAACTATATATATAACTATATATATACTATATATAGTATATATATACTATAAATTACTATATATTACTATATATTACTATATATATAATTACTATATATTACTACTATATATTACTACTATAAAGGGGTGCAGGTATCCCTTTGCATTAGTACTTTTTTTCTTCTTTGGGTAAATACCCAATAGTGCAATCGTTGGATCATGACGTAGTTCTATTTTTAACTGCTTGAGGAACCTTCATTCTGTTTTCCACAGGGGCTTCCCCAGTTTTCGTTTCCCACCAATAGCACATGAGGGTTCCTTTTTCTCCACATCCTTGCCAACACCTCTTGTTTCTTATGGTGTTGATTTGAGCCATTTTGACAGTTGTGCGGTGATATCTCATTGTGATTTTGATTTGATTTTCCCTGATAAGTGATGATGAATATCTCTTCCTGTGTCCACTGGCCATCTGTAGGTCTTCTTTGGAGAAGTATCTATTCATGCCTTCTGTCCGTCTTTTAATTGGATTATTCATTTTTGGGTGTTGAGCAAAAGAAGCCAGCAAGAAAATGAAAAGGAAACCTACAAAATGGGAGAAAATATTTACAAGCCATACCTCTGACAAAAGGTTAATATCCAAAATATATAAACACTCATACAACTCATCATCATCAACAACAACAACAACAAAACCAATTTAAATTAAAAATAGGTTGGGGTGCCTGGGTGGCTCAGTGGGTTAAGCCTCTGCCTTCAGCTCATGGTCATGATCTCAGGGTCCTGGGATCGAGTCCCGCATCAGACTCCCTGCTCGGCAGGGAGCCTGCTTCCTCCTCTCTCTCTCTCTCTCTCTCTCTGCTTAAAAAAAAAAAATGGGTAGAGGAACTGAGTTTTTCCAAAGAAGATATGCAGATGGTCAGCAAGTATGTGAAAAGATACTCATCATCACCTTGAATCACCAAGGACAAATTCAAATCAAAACCACATGATATCATCTCACACCAGTCGGAATGACTATCATCAAAAAGATGAGATAATTTGGTAACAAACGTGCAGAAAAGGGAACCCTCCCGCACTGTCGGTGGGAATGCAGACTGGTGCAACCACTGTGGAAACCATTATGGAGGGTCCTCAAAAACCTAAAAATAAAACTACTGTATGACACTGCAATTATACTTCTGAGTATAGATCCAAAAGAAATGAAAACATGATGTCCCAAAGATATGCACCCTCTCATGTTTATTGCAACATTACTCACAATAGTCAAAATACAGAAAAATCGAAGTGTCCATCAGTGGATGAACAGATAAAAAAGATGTGGTTGAAATACGCAATGGAATATGAGTCAAGTGCGAAGCAGAAGGAAATCCTGCCATTGGTGACAACATGGATGGACTTGGAGGGCATCACTCCAAGCGCAATAGGTCAAAAAGGGAGAGACAAATACCACATAACACTCAGACATGGAATCTTAAAAAACAACAACACAGAAACAGTGTGGCATGGTGGTTTTAAGATATAAACAAAAGCCCAAAAGTCCAAAAAGATTCCTTTTTGATAATCTTTAAAGCATTCTCTTATTCACAAAAGCATGTCTTGAAATAGAAAGCATTCATTTATGTCAATATTAAGTAAAACATTCATAGAGAGAAAAACTCACTGCTCCTACTTTTCACAAAACAACCTAATACAGAGAAACAGCCGTCTTCTGCCTTGATTTGAAACTGGCACTCCAAATTCCTAAATTATATTAGGATTCCTTTCTAGCTGTGTCTCCATGTAAACAGGAGGATAGACTCCATACTGACATGTCTCTCATTTGCTGCAGAGCTCATCAAACTTGCATAATAGATTGGCGACGAAAAACACCAATTTAGTTCAATAAGAACTGAGAATAAACATGCATAATTATATTTGTCCTGATTCTGTCATCTTATAAATATATGTAATAGATATTCCTAGTCTCACCCACAGCCCATAAAAGATCAATTCCCAAAATCGAAGAATGTTTACTCCCCATAAAATTTTAGTTAGAGCTGCATCATAACTGATTCATTTGGCTTTTTATGATACGTAAATTAGTTTTAAAATTTACTATAGTCTTTGGCAGTGACAGATAAACTCAGAGACAACCAAAGACAGATGAGACCAGTTGCCATAAAATGACCGTATTATCCCAAAGAGAAAAGAACAGATATAATTATTACGTCTTCTATACTGGATGACACCCAAGAATCTCTTCTGGTGGGCGTCTATGGGGTGGAAATTAATCCATTGGCCAGTATGTTCATTTCCCAGGACTGCCGTAACAAAACGTCACACACTGGGGCTTTAAACAACAGTAATTTGTTGGCTCACTGTTCTGGAGGCTAGAAGTCCAAGACCAAAGTGTCAGCAGGTTGGTTGGTTCTGAGGGCTGTGAGGGAGAATATGCTCCATGCCTCTCATCTTGGTTCTGGTGGTTTTCTTGCAGTCTTTGGGATTCCTTGGCTTGTAGACACAGAACTCAGTTCTCTGCTCTTTGTTCACATTATGTTCTCCTTGTCTGCAGCTCTGTACATGGCATTTTTAAAAATAAAGATAGCTTTATTAAAAGTCATTTTGGATTAAGGGCCTTCCCTACTCTACCATGACCTCATCTTAACTAATTTCATTTGCAATGAGCTTATTTACAAATAAGTTCACATTTGAAGCACCAGGGGTTAGGAACTTTAACCATTGTTTTGGGGGAACATGATTCAACTCATAATGGCCAGAGAGTCAAAAAACAGACAGAGGTCACTATACCATTTTCTCTAGGTCAGTTAGTAGAGATCGGCTTTCTAATTTTATGCAAATATGTTGATGTTTATTCTAGCCACTGTAGAAGAAAGTGTCTCAATCATAGCCTTTGTGGAGACTACGATCAGTATAGTAGTTATAATACAGGTTTCTGCTGTTCTAGCGATGATGTGAATAGTAAAAGATGAGATGGGAATTTATCAAGGACCCAGACATCTTTTATAGGCTTGACATGGAGCTTCCATTCCTAGACTCAAGATGGCTGCTCCGGCCCTTGCCACCTTGTCCATTACTAGGAAGGGAACTGGGTAAGGGAGTATGAGACTATTCCTTCTGAGGGCACAAGTAGGGAAACAGAACATACCACATCTATCTTCCCACTGAACAGAACCTAAGTTGGATGGTTATTCCCAGCAGTCAGATTCAGTCCTGGGATACACCCAGGCTGAGAAATGGAGCCCTGCCCTGTGACCAGTGCAAACTCTCACTACGGATGGGAGAGCAGATACAGAATGGCCACTATTTGCCTTTGCCACATCCCACCGACCCTGAAGATAACCACATTATCTCTTGTATGTGCCTTCCACATTCTTAAGAAATTACTCCTCTCAAGTATAAAAAAGACTTAATTCAATCCTTAACCATTTTAGCCTCTCTACAACCTTTATCAAATTGACCTTCTTGGAGTTCTCTCTTCTTTACTCTATGAATTCTACTAATTGTCCTTCTTAGTAATACTATTTTCTGGTCCTCCTTCTCCTTCCCCTTCCTAAAAGTATGTGTTTCCCACAGGCCTGTCATCCCGGCTCTTTCCATCTCTTTGTTCTCTTTCTTGCAAGTCATCAACTTCCTGGATTTCTGCTATTGGGTTGAAATGGATGCTTCCCATATCTTTTTTACCCTACTTTCTCTGCAAAAGCTGAGCTCCTCCATTTCTCACTGCACATTGGACTTCGCCTCCTGGACACGATGTCAAGTCCCAGACATCGAAACCCAGATCCCTCTGCAACCCTCTTCCTTTTACTATGGTGTTTGTTTCTACTGCTACTGCTGCCCAAATGACATTTTAGTGTTTTAAATTATTAAAGCCATCTTTCTTCCCCTCCCCATCCCATCCATCAGTAAGGCATAACCATTTTAACTGTAGAATTTCCTACACTTCCATGTTCTGACACATTCCTGAAGCTGCTTCTGGTTCCACTTCTGACCCCCACTATCTCTCAGTCTATACAACTCTCAGAGCCTCAGTTCTCACGCATTCTGACTCTTCCCACGCTGACCTCAGAGAGCCAAAAGATCAGGAAAAGCGTAATGTCTCCCGGGCAAATGATGGATTCAGTTCACAATGGAGGATTCTTTTTTATTTCCTAATCTTTTCTAGATATTTATATGCATAATCTTACATAATACTCAGTGACAGCTAAGTCAATTAGCAGCTAAGTCAATAAATTCAGCATATTCCATATGCCAGACACTCCACCAATAACTCTACCTTATTCTAATCGCACAAATAAAAACTTTATGTGTTTTTGTTGTTCTCATTCATATATTAGGAAATTGAGATGCATTAAGAACCTGTGGCTTTCGGGGCATCTGGGTGACTGAGTGGGTTAAAGCCTCTGCCTTAGGCTCCAGTCATGATCCCGGGGTCCTGGGATGGAGCCCCTGCATCGGGCTCTCTGCTCAGCAGGGACCCTGCTTTCTCCTCTCTCTCTGCCTGCCTCTCTGCCTACTTGTGATCTCTGTCTGTCAAATAAATAAATAAAATCTTAAAAAAAAAAAAAAGAACCCGTGGCCTTAAGAAATTGTGTAAATTACTCAGGGTTGGATATTGGATAAATAGTAGAACTAAGATTTAAACCAACTGGTCCCCAGAATTTGTTTCCTATTAGTTTCCAATGAGCTTCCTCTCTTAAACATTAATTACTACAGCCCAATATCAGTCATAGAAAGGCATTCTTGTTACACGATTTTATAAACCAGGAATGCTCGGTAACCTTCCCAAGAGCACAGACATAATTCAATCCAAGCTGACCCGATTTTAAAACCTAGGTTCTCTCTTTCACATTATACAACTTATCAATTATATCCTATGGTTAAAAGCTACCCCTTAGTCTCCCTGAGATACTTTACCTCTGTGCGCTTGAGGCTAAGGGGAACTTACCAAAGAGTAGCAATACATCAGCAGGGTACCATCCACAGCTTCAGAAAGATGTTCAAAGTGCATACTCTCCGCATTGTGGTGATGCCAACTTGATAAAATCATACATGCTAGTTGACTGAAATTTCATTCAGCAATGTTGTGGGTCCATGTTGGACACTTTTTTGAAGTTACAATGGCTGGGATGTTAAGTTCTTATGCTCATTCAGCTTACCCTGGTCTTGTATGGAATATGGAAGCTCCAAGAGAGTGCGTAATATGGTGATGTCACTCTTTCCGGAGAGTGGGGATCCAGAGAGTGGGGTGGGAGATTTGTTTTCTCTTGCTAGTGTTAAGCCAAATCCCAGGTTTCTGATAGCTCATTATGCTAAAACACAGTCAAAAAAGAAAAAAAAATCAACACAGGCTCAGTCTCCAATAACTTAAAATTATGCACACCAAGGTAAATTCAAAGTTCATGTGGGTGGGTCAGCTTTTTGGTAGTCAGAAGTACTTACAAGACGTAGGCTGGAACTCTGGACTCCATCTCAAGGGAGAGAGTGGTCTTTACTGGCTACACTCACCCACTTAGTAGGCATAAAAAAGCAAAACAAAATCAAGATTTGGAAACATGAGATGGACAGAGCAAAAGAAGTCTTAATAAATTCAATTCCAAGAAATGGTTCTAGCCTATGAAGACAGAAAGGTGATACCCAATGTCACTGGAGACTGGGAACCAAAAATCAGTTTCCTAAGTTCTAAAAGCTGTGTCTGATTAGTTTAGCAAAGGGAAAATACATTCAGTGCATTCATACTCTAAGTGAAGGGTCTTAACAGGGAAAATGCTAATACGTATGTAACTCCAAATTGCTTTTTTTGAAGATGAAGTTCAGGGTTGCATCTCTGACCATTCCTCCCTTGCACTGTAACTACAGCCTTGATAAACTATTTCATATTCCCCTTATCGGGAAAGCGTAGTCATCCTGCAACCATGCATGGAAACAGACACACACACATACATACTACCTTTCTTCTAGCTAATATCTTTTGGGTCTTAGCTTAGATGTTATTTTCCCCAGGACACCTCCTGCAATATCCCCAAAACCTTCTCTCACAGCCTAAACAGCAGCAGTCTGGGTCATTCTCTACGGAATTGCCTATCTACCTGTCTGCATCTTCCTCTAAGACTTGAAGTTCCTTGATGCCAAGAGCTTGCTGTCTTGACCATGATCCTATCCTTAGGGGCTAGCACGACAAAAACCTGCTGAATGGACACTTGGATTTTGCTGTGTAGAGAGCGTGTCCTGTCGCCATCAAGTTTCCAAGGTGTGTTCTTTCCTGAAACAGATTTGCTAAAGGAAAAGGAGTGCCAATTAGGTCAAAGAGCTATTAAGTTGGCTCTGTGGCTAGTGGCGCTTGCTTGTCATGGTCACTGGGAATGTGTTCACAGAGTGTACCGCCCTCTTACACGGCAGCTACTTGCCCCGTCTCTTTCTCCCTGCAATCAGAACCTACCTCCCCGTCCAGAGGCAGAAAATGCCAAAGATTCTCTTTCTCAGGCCCCCCCTGAAGCTATGTGACCCAACTGTAGACAAGGAAATGTAAGGGGAATTCTACTAAATATTTTCCACCTTCCAAACAAGGATTCTGGGAACTCTCCTCTTCCTTCTTGCTGCGGGAAGACATGAGGGAGCTCTCTTTAGATGGAGATGACAAGCCTGAGAATGAAAGTTAGTATGTTAAGGGGAAAAAAGCCAGTGACGTCCTAGAATGGTTGTAGGAAAGCTGACTCTGTCACCTTAAGAATTACTGCTACATCTGATTGTCAGTGTCTCTATTATGTGGACTCCTGTTGATCAGGAATGTTTTGTAACTTACAGATGAACACAATCTAACTAGATCACTAAGGAACATGCACACTTTCCTCTGTGGCATCATATAAGACACAATATTCCAAAAGCCAGTTATAAACAAGCAGGTGGGATTAGGACAGCCAGGAGCCAAAATCTTTACCTGAAGAACTAAAGACAGGAAAGGATCATCTAATGATGAAATCTTTTGGCTAAAGATGAAAACCACGTGCTCCTATTAGAGAAGGACAGTGTGTTTGTCTACATTGGAGGAGAAGCATGACAGGGTAAATCAGAGAAGGATATTCGCCTATTCGTTCTTGGCATCTTTATTCGGAATTTGCTTGTGAAATGATTTTACGGATAACTCCCTGCATAGGAAGCTCTCAGTTGTCTGGTAGTAAAAAAAAAAAAATTCAAAAACCATATGTATTCTTCCAATTCTTCCAACAATAAATCTTCGGAGGGCAGGAAGGAACCAATGAAGGGGACCCCTTATGTCCGGGTGGTTACTTATGCCATTCATATCGCTTTCCGACCTGACCTACGTGGAATCCAGCCCCATCCACTCCATCTCTTAGGAAAAACAGCGTTCATTTTTCCGCAGCACTTCTCAACAGAACATACTTTCCCAATTGTACTTAGTAATTTATTGTTAAATATGATATTGCATATTAGCAATTTGACATGATACTCATTGAAAAATATAGAGACATCATTCAGTACTTTCTGAGGAAGTCACAGCCTCCTTCAAACCAGAGAGGACAGATTACAGCAAACAGAACACAGATACTTTGACATGAGACACAACACCTTCCGCAGACACCTTCTCCCACCAACAATACTCCTTTTTTCCCCATGTTCCCCGGCAGTTTCAGGAGGTTTTGTCCCATGGTTTGACTCCGAAGAGCCGCTCCCGGCAGCAGCCACAAAACAGCTGGGATGTAGGTTTCTATATATTCACAGATCGGATGTGCCTCTTTGTGGTGTTGCTTAATGCAGGCGTGAATAGCTATGGTTTTGATCATGCGGGATCTGGTCTTATTTTCCTACACAAACCACAGAGCTAGGACTGCGTGGCTTGGAAGAGATGGCAGCGAGTGAGCAAACACGTTTCTGTGGGTTGTTTGGGGCCAGGGGTCCTGGTGGACGGAGGGTGGGTGCGGAAGGTTCAGCACCAAAGCAGTGCCGTGTCTGGCTTGGCACCATTGCAAGTCAACAGGCAATCACAGACCCACTGGGGAGCGTCAGTGGGAGGCATGGAGGTAGTGAAAAATAATTCAAAAGCTCTTCTGAATCATGAGAAATGCTTTTTAAAATCTTATCATCCATTCTAATGTCATTTATCTGTCTAAGGTCAACTACTTTCAGAATTCCGGGCTTCTCAAAGCCTCTGAACTATTTATACTAAACACCATGTGTACTTAGGGGAAATGACCACTATTCTTTGGAATCCCGATTAGCTAATTCTCCAGCAGGGAGCCCCCACAGAACCAGAACCCTGGCCCATCAGACTGTCCCAGGTCCACTCCAATGCGATACAACGTGTTCGGTCATATATCAGTGAACACCAGGATTATGGTTCTTAGTACCAGGACTATTTTCAAGCCCTAAAGTTTGTTTTTGAAATAGAGGGTGATTTTTCCCCCTAAAATTCTTAAGTTTTACATACATACAAAAGCATGACTTGGTTTTTGGAAATTTACTTGGTAACCTGGGACCCAGCTTCTCATTAACTTGGATAATTTTAAACAGAATCGGTACTTCCGGGCAATCAATATCAGATTGTCATAGCTCATTCTTCCAGACACTGGGCTGGGTATTTCATAATGCCCCCAAATAACTATGAAAATAGCTTTTTCCAAATTGTCTGGAGTCTCTTTCCCCCTAAATTAGAGCATCCAACCCAGATTATGTATAAGATAGCACTTGGAGATTACTGCTTTTTATTTTTTTTTTTTTTTTAGATTTTATTTATTTATTTGACAGAGATCACAAGTAGATAGAGAGGCAGGCAGAGAGAGAGAGGGAAGCAGGCTCCCTGCTGAGCAGAGAGCCCGATGCGGGACTCGATCCCAGGACCCCGAGATCATGACCTGAGCCAAAGGCAGTGGCTTAATCCACTGAGCCACCCAGGCGTCCCAGATTACTGCTTTTTAAATGTCTTCCAGAATTTATATACTGAATTGAGTGTATTGAATTTATATACTAAACGTTCTCCATTGAAACAGTCCCCTTTTGACACTTACACATTCATCCCAAGTATGATCACAAGAATTGTCAAGGCCGGGCACGAGTACAATACGGGGTATGGAGGTCTTAGTAAATATCCTGTGATTGAACAGGTCCCTGAGTAAGTGCGTGACAAAAGAATAGATAAAGGAATTTAGAGCTTGCCTTTTAAGGACCCCCTTCCAATCCAGTAACACTTTAGTTTTAAATGTCTCCACTAATGGCAAATCTTGTGTTTTGGGGGTGAATGTGATTAGTGAAAACAGTCAAAATCCCTTAGAACCAGTCTTGGGAATAGGAGACACAACTCGAAGGGATAAGGGCAGTGAGGGAAACACAAGATATGAACAAAATATTACAGGTCTGACTTTCTCGTGATTGGCCTCAGAAGGGAAGGCCAGAAGTAATTTACCAGCATTACGAGTCCCAGATCATGCACAGTGACTCCAGGATAATGTCTTTGAGAGGCTCTGCTCAAGACAGAAGAGGTGGCATGCTCATTTCCACACTAATTTTCTCTAATTGGGCATATACATGGATGATCAGTGTTTATATATTTTTAAGCGTGATGGGGGCAAGTGGTGGGGGGAGGTCCTGGACACTTTGATAATCTTAAATCCGCGAAACTTCATTGCTCCCATCTGCAAAAGAATCAAAGTCCACAATCTCTTTAATCTTCCCCAGTGCTAACAGTCAACAATTCTGTACACAGATAGTTGTACTATTGCTCACACATCTGCAAGCACTCTCCCTCACTTTTCAGAGGCTTCCTCCTGAGGGGACGTGTTCCTTCAAATAGCCGTAAGGGAACTCGTGTATTAGGGTTTGACCATCAGGCATGCAAAGCTCCTAGAGCAAAATGAATGGGACTCCCACACACACACACCCCCAGTCCCACTCGCCGTTAACTACTTTCCCCCATCAGGGACAATTATCGAAGTCATCATCACAGTGTACATTCATGTGAAATCATTTTTATAAATCAGCGAGTGTAGCTGCTGTTTCAATGACCTCTCAACTGTTCACCAAGGAGTTACTACTTCGAAGGAAGAGGAAGCACTTTCAAACGGAAGGATGACCACTGGCTTGAGAAATTCCTGCTTCCGACTGTGTCCGAAGTATCTTATTCTGTAGGTTCCAGGCTGGGCGGTGTCTGGAATGTGCCATTGTATCGTGACATTGCTGTGACCCAGCAGCCCCTTGTGCCAATAGAAACTGTTGGTAGAAAACAAGCCCACCGAAGTTTACTCTTAAAAATGTGTGATTCAAAAAATGAATGAACACTCAGGGAGTACTTAGCCTAACCAAGGCACTAGCCTGGGTATTGGGAGTATAGCAAAGAACAAAACAGGGACAAGTACTAACATTCTAGAAGGGACCTTTTAGGAAATATTCATTTGTAGAAATAGTTCCACTTGTTCTACTTTCCTAACTACCCAAACACTATCCATCCCAAGGAGCCTCCCTCACCTGATACTCAGAATATAGGACATCTCTTGTGTGAGAACTGCTAGAACATTCCATTTGCCCTAATCATCCTGTGTCAACTGACACTGAAAACTCCCATCTAGATCCATTTGTTAAAAGTGTATATTTAATGACTGCCTGTGCAAGACAGGCATGGCCCAAAGTTCCACGGAGCGCCTTCCCCCTGGGGCCAGGCAGGGAAGAAAAGGCAATACACCAGAAATCGACAAATGATCTTAAAAGTGCTAGGCAGTGAAGCAAGTACACAATAAGCAAGTAAGTAAATGAAGCATGTAAGGCAGAGGTATCTCTATGGAGATGTTATTAAAACCGAACGCATAATGCCCGAAGGAAAGACATTCCAGGCAGAAGGAACCGAGAGGCAAAGTGGCTTCAGCGGGAAAGCACGGGGTACAGTAGAGGAAAAGAACCCTCTGGTAGGATCAGAGCGTGGTGATGTGTGTCACAGTGGCTGGGGTTGCAGACACAGATGAAGTCAGCACACATGCGTCCGTGCAGAGCGCAGCACGGAGCTCAGATAACTCTGCTAGGAGATACGACCGACCAACTGACTGAGGTCCCCAGCTGTGTGCAGTGAGTGTTCTGGGCAAAGAGGGTATTCTCAATGCTCCGTGTTTTTCAGGGATGGGCCCAGTGCTCTCACGACACGGGCGACGATACTGTTGCTGGTGGACAGGACGGAAGCCTATCCATGTCCTCAGTGTTCACTACTATTCTGATTTGGGGCTTTTCAAAAAACAAAATCATTTTTATTAACTGTATAGTCTTCTTTTAACCATAAATATGTATGTGTTATGAGTTTTAAAATGATCTATGCCCTAGAGTCCTAAAGATCAGAGGAAAATGTCTGCCCATATTTATGGGTGATTATCAAAGGGGTGACAGTGTGGTCAAACTTGGATTTCTGGTTAACTGTGGGAAGGAAACCAACATGCAACCCGTCACTTAGTTGAAGGTGATCGGAATTCAACACAAATTCCCAAAACCTCTGACCACTTGTGCAGTGTGAAATGTAGACAACTGGGAGGAGAAACATAATCTTATTCCAGACACATTTTGCAAATCTTCAAAATACGCCTTTGGTTCAAATGAAGGCTCCTTGGGCAGGTATATACAGACGACACACTTTGCGTGTAGACTCGTGATCGTCCCAGAAGGAGCATCAGGCTCTGTGAAGCCACAGCCCAACCCCCTGTGCCTTTCTGCCAGTCTGCAGGAAGGCTCGGCCATCTGCAAGGGCAATGTCTGTGGCGGCGGAAGGAAACCAAACTAACAGATGTGCACAAAGATGGAGGCCGTAACCTCATTAGCACCCAATCTGCCAGAAGCACACACCACCATATTTTGCAGAAAAACAGAATCCAAATGAAGTCTAATAAATCAACTAAATATGGCCAGAAGGATCCTTGGGATTTGACATCATGAATGGCATGCACGGAGCCAGGCTTCCCATTTGTGTTCCCTGCGTTACTAACCAAATGCTGTCAAGGCTTGAAAGACAAAATATCCAACAGACGTGCTCACCGAGTCTCCCAGGAGGCGTCGTTATGCACTGTCCGCCATGATGCTGAGGTGGTCTCGAACTTCTCGACAGTGAGGAAGGTCTGATGGGTCTGAAATGCAATTAGTCTAACTGGTGAGACCCCCCCTGCACGGTCATGGAAGGAACTCGTCTGCAAATATGTCCCTAGCGGCCTGCAGGCACACCTGCCAATATCGTGTGTGAAAAGGCAGTAGAATTCCATCCAAATGCTTAGGTGTTTCTCTTTACATTCCAGGTAATGTCTTCAGAATGTTAATTTATCCAGACTATTACACACCATGACTTTTTTAATTTTATTTTTTTATTGTGCTATGTTAGTCCCTATACAGTACATCATTAGTTTTTGATGTCGTGTTCTATGATTCATTGTTTACATGTAACACCCAGTGTTCTGTGCAATACGCGCCGTCCTTAATACCCATCACCAGGCTCACCCACCCCTCATTCTCCCCCCGCCCCAAACCCTCAGTTTGCTTCCTGGAGTCCACACTCTCTCATGGTTCATCTCACTCTCTGATTTCCCCCCTTCACTTTGCCTTTCCTTCTCCTAATGTCCTTAGAAAACTGGGTGATCTTAATGTTAGAGTTGATAGCAAATTTTGCAAATGGGGGTGGAGAAGAGATAGAAAAAACCTTGACATTTTAAGAAAGGCATAAGTCAAACCTTCTCAAGACATGTTTATTGATCTATATTTCAAGACTTTCTCTAGTTACCTCAAGACTTGGGAGGGAAAATGGGAGAGTTTCTTCATCTTTCCTTCTCTGGGTAAATGAATTATGAGTAAATATACCTCCTGAGTGAAAGAACTGAAAAGGATGCATACATCTTCCCTGTCCTAGGGTGCTAAAAGCAATCCCTATATTTTGTCATAATGGATTGCTAGAAAGCACGTCAAAAGCAGGTTATATTTTTCCCATTGGAAAATAGCTATAATAATTCAGTTCAGACCAAGAATTCTGTGTCAAGTAAAGCACAGATTTGAATAATATAACAAATTAAAAGATACAGAGGCCATAAATCTCCAATTTTCCTCAAAAATCTTTAGACTGTGGGCCCTTAAGGGCAGGACTTGTGTCTGATTCCCTTTAACCCATTAAAGCCCTTTATATCTGTCACTTACAGGTACAAAACTTTGCTGAATGAAAAGTTTTACACTTTCTATTACTTACACCTGGGCTGTGGGATTATTTAAAACTCAAATTACTCAACTGATAGGTTATATTCATTAAAGTTTTCATGATGATGGTGACTTGTAAAGAGAAGGGTTTCTGGCCATTTAGGGCAGAGGGACATTGGAGAGGCTGTGGATGGAGTAGGAGACTGGGTGAAACCTACACGGACAGGTGTAGAGTGTAGACCACAAAACGAGTCTAGACCACCGCATTTGTGAATTATGTGGCTATCCTTTCCCCCCTCCCAACCCTAATCTCTACCTGAAACACAATTAGTTAATCCTAGTTACTTAATCGTTCTGGCCTCAGTTTCCTCATCTGTAAAGTGGGGACAATAAAATGTAAGCCAGCGGACAGTAGGGAGGATTAAATGAGACTGATGTAATAATGTATGTAAAGCGTTTCACCTGGTGGCTACAAAGAGGAAAATTTTGATGAATAGTGGTGAGGATCACTAACATAAAAGGGAAGAAAAGTTGTTTTATGCCAAGTCACAGAGCATTCTTAGAAGCCAATGCTATTCTTATTAGAGTGCTTTAAGCATTTTGTTCTCCTGCTTCTCCAAGGCAATAACAATGATGGTATTTCTCCAGCCTAAGGGTATCAAAGGACAGCTAATCCTGCAGTTCTGCCATAACGCTTTAATATCTTCAGGAAACAATGCTATAAACATGCAAATATTATGACACAGTTTGACTGCCTAGAGAAATTATTTCCAACAGGTGCATGTTGACTTTCCAAGCAGGAGAACATTTTTCCCCAGTATCCTATTTGACGATGTCATATCGACACAATTTAACAATTTAAATCAGAGCAATAAGGATATTTCAAGGAACAGAAATGGAAGACTTGTTTGGGAGAAGGGCGTTGGGGTCCTAAGTAACAATGGTCCCTGGGAAGAATGGCTCATGGATACACTAAAAGCAGCCTCCACCACACTAAAAAAATCTGACCTTGAAATCACTTTTGTATACTTACTCTCTTTTTCGTCTACATATCTCTTTATTGTTTGAGTTTTTACAACCAGAATATGCCTAGTTATCGTGTGGGGTTATAAGAACATTCTTTTTTTCTTTTTTGAGAGAGAGTAGGGGGAGGGACAGAGGGGGCGGGAAAGAGACTCTTACGCAGACTCTACGCTCAGCAGGGAGCCTGACGCAGAGCTAGAGCCCATGCCCAGAGATCATGACCGGAGCCAAAATCAAGAGTAGGATGCTGATGTGACTGAGCCCACCCAGGGACCCCAGTTATAAGAACATTGTAAAGGAGTTATAGGGGAGCAAAATTGATTCATTTTATTAATAACTACATTACATATGTATACTTTATATATGATTAAAACAGTGAAGTATGAATTGATACATAACAAACTATGAAGTTATTACCTCTGAAAAGGTTCACGGAAAGAGAGGCACTTTCACATTCTATTTTAAAGCACTTCTAGGGGTGCCTGGGTGGCTCAGTGGGTTAAAGCCTCTACTTTAGCTCAGGTCATGATCTCAGGGTCCTGGGATCAAGCCCCATATCGGGCTCTCTGCTCAGTGGGGAGCCTGCTTCCCCCGGCCCCCACCTGCCTCTCTGCCTACTTGTGATCTCTGTCAAATAAATAAATAAAATCTTAAAAAAAACAAAACTCTTCTATATGGTCTGTTTTTACATCAAACATGTATTTCTTGTGTCATTTTTTTTTTCAAGATTAATAAATAAATAGTCCATCAGTGCTGCAGTCAAGGGTCAGGAAAGGGCAGATGCAAGATAAAGTGCCCGGACCAGCACCCCAAGCCGTGGAGCGCCCCCATAGGGGCCCATGATCACTCTGGAGGTGGGATGGGAGGCTACCGTGCTGGAGTAAGAGGGGAGGCAGAATTGGGGTGGGAAGGAACCAAGGATACACTTCATTCTTGGCCCTTTGCTCATTTTACCCAATTTAGTAGAGTTTCTAAGTTGGAATACATAAATGAGATTGTGTTCAAATTTCTGTCTTCTCCAGGGACACTGTAGCTCTTGAAACCTTGTGCAATATGTGATTCTGAGCAGACCCAGTTAAATGTTTCCTGCGCTTTTTCCCCCCAGGCTGAATTCCACACTACTCTTCCTACTGAAAATTTCCCCACACCTAAAAAATACGATGAAAAGCAAATTGGAGCATTTTATCGTTATGTCATTTACCTCCATAAGACTATTCGAATGAAGACTAAAAAGTGGATTTAAATCTGTTGAAAGAATCATTGATGCTTACCTGGTTTTCTGCTGAATTCTTCGGGTTAGCGCCTACGAAGGTAACTTCAGCAACTTCTCCCTGAAGATAAAAACTCATTTTATCAGTTCGTTCTTCACCGCGCTCATATTTGGGCCATAATTTATGAAATGTTCAAGGATGCTGGGCACCAGTGCTGATTCTATCCTACTCAACCAAGGGAGTTATCTTCGGAGAATATTGGAGAACATACCTTGCAACCACGGACATGGGAATTTGGGGCTGAGGAATTACTCAAGAATTTTTCACCAATGAACTCGCTTTTAGTCCATCAGGTAGAGATGAAGGCAATGCATTAAAAATGGCTTCTTCAGCCTTTGATGCTGTCACACACTTCCCCGCGACACACCTACAGGAAGTGGACTGACTCAAATCAAAGCAGTCCACACTTTCCCTGAATGACTTCCACCTGCACTGACACCGGCTCGTGTGAGGTACAAAGAGGAATGACAGGATGTGTACCTGCCTCCCCACCCGAAGCAACAAACGAGTTGGGCAAATACGTATTAAACCATAGCTCTACAGAGAGCAGAGCAACGAAAGCGATCAAATGATGAAAACAGTGATCCTGGGGTGACAGAAAACAGACAAAAGGAGCCCCGTCATGGCCCGAGGCTAATGCCCTCGGAGCGTGCGTACAGCATGAGGAGGCAGAGCTTAAGCAAAACCAGGAAGCTGATCTAAGTTAAGGAACAGATGTGGGCATCCGTGAAGGCCAAATTGTCTCACATGCACTAGGTAGAGTCATAGAGAGAAGAGCATACCAGAGAGAGGAGAGCTACATACAGAGGGAGCGCTCCGGAGATCTGCAGAAGGTTCCCTTCAACTCTGCGTGCAGAGAAGAGAACCACCTGAAGCCAGGAAAAGAACCTGTCAGCAGAGACTGAAATTCTTACTCCCTGAAGCATCTAAGCACACACTCTGGTCAATATTTGGCTGGACATTAAGTTATTTAACCATAGGGACAACACCTTGAGAGCCAGACTTAAATGTAAAATCAAGAACAACAAAAGAAACAGAGAAGACCCAGTAGCCACACATTGCAAGAGAGATAGACTTGACTGACTTGGTCCAGTCTAATTTTCAGGGAGCAAACAAACAAAAAATGACAACTCTGGGGTGGGAAGGGGAGGCTAGGATCCAGAATTGCTACAATGTACCAAAACATACCCAGTATTCAACAAAAAAAATGATGGGATGTGCATACATGAAAAGGTCACTCGTACTAAGGGAAAAAAGTGTAGTCAAAACAGCCCTTCTGTGTCCCCGGATGTTGTAGTTAACAAAGACTTCAAAGCAGCTGTTGTAAAGGTGTTCTAAGAACAATATAAATCATGTTTAAAGAAAAAAAAAATAAAAGTCTGATGATAATGACTTAACATATAAGGAACCTCAGTGAAGAGACTTGTTAAAAATGGATTGGATGTTCTAGAGCCGAAAGTCACAACTGACATGAGAAATTCACTAGAAGAACTTAATGGCAAATAAGAGATGACAGAAGAAAGGATGTGAACAAGAATTTATCAATATAAATTATTAGCCTGATGATGGGTATCAAGGAGGGCACAGATTGGAAGGAGCACTGGGTGTTATACACAATGAATCATGGAACACTACATCAAAACTCATGTTGTATTATATGGTGACTAACATAACACAGTTAAAAAATAAAAATAAAAATCAATGATTTGATCTCAAGAATGGACAGAAAAACCTGAAGAAAAATTGCCAGAACCTCAGAAACAAATGGGACATCAAGTATACCAACATTCACAAACCACAAGTCCCAGAATTCGAGGGCAGAGAGAAACAAACAAACAAACAAATTTGGAAGAAATAACAGATGAAAACTTTCCAGACTTGATAAATATTACCCTGCTGACCCAAGGAACTCAACAAATCCCAAGTAGGATAATCACAGAGTGCCTCTCATTTAGATACATTGTAGCAAACTGGGGGCAGGCAGAGACAAATAGAGAATCTTGAAAGCAGTAAGAGAAAAATGATGCATTACATACAGGGAAACTCCAATAAAATCAGCAATTGACTTCTCATTAGACAGTGAAGGACCGTGGCGACAAGAGAACATACCCAAAGTGATAAAAGAAAAACGTTTCTCCACAAAGAGGTAGCAAAACTATCCTTCAAAGATAAAGGGAGGGGGCGCCTGGGTGGCTCAGTGGATTAAGCTGCTGCCTTCGGCTCAGGTCGTGATCTCAGGATCCTGGGATCGAGCCCCACGTCGGGCTCTCTGCTCCGCAGGGAGCCTGCTTCCTCCTCTCTCTCTGCCTGCCTCTCTGCCTACTTGTGATCTCTTTCTCTGTCAAATAAATAAAATAAAAATCTTAAAAAAAAAAAAGATAAAGGGAGAATAAAGCCATTGCAGCTGAATAAAGCCTGAGAGAATTTGTTATTGGCAGAGCTGTCCTCCAAAAAGAACTAAGGAAGTTCTTCGTGCTGAAAGGAGATGATGCTAGACGGTAATAGTAGTTCAAATTCCTAAGGAACAATAAAGATCCTCAGAATGGTAAATATGTGGGCTGTTTAAAATATTCTGTGAATATGCTTTTTCGTATCTTCTCTTAATCTCTTTACAAGGTACAAGATTGTACAAGACAATTAGTTATAACACTGTAGTATGCATGTATACATAGGTTCAACACATGTGGCAATAATATCACCAAGGATGGGAAAGGAAAATAGATATATTGGAGCCATCTTTTTATATTTTTTGGAATTGTTAGTATTATATTGAAGTAGGGTACAATTAGTTGAGATGTATATTGTAGACCTATGATAAAATACATATATATATATATATATATATATATGGACTAGATAGATAGATAGATAGTCTCTGTCCCCATCTCCTGGTACACAGCTCCTAAAACTCTTGGAATCCCAGAAGTGGTGTGTCTTTTTGTATGTAATGAGATGAACAGTGGCTGAGGGTTTCTGGGTAACGTCGGGATGGAGGCTAGTCGTCAGGGAAATCAACCTTGTGATTAGAGAGTTGGAATTATCAAGTCCAACCCCCTGGTCTCCAGGGAGGGAAAAGAGACTGAGGGCTGAGTTAATCATCAATAGCCAATGAGTTGATCAATTGTGCCTGTATAATGAAGCCTGCATGAAAGTTCCTAAAGTCTGGGGTTCAGAGAGCTTCTGGATGGGTGAATGCATGAAGATTTGGGGACGGTGGCCTTCCTGGAGAGCTCATGGAAACTTGGCCTTCCTTCCCCCATACCTGCCCTCCTGCCTCTCCTCCAACAGGCTGTTCCTGAGTTGTAAGCCGTGTATAATAAATCGATAACCTAATAAGTAAATGTTTCCTGAGTTCTGTCAGCCTGTTCCAGCAAGTTATTTAGCCCAAGGTCGGGCTCCTGGGAATCTCCAATTTGTAGCCAATCAGTCAGGAACAGAGGTGACAACTTGGATTCGCCACCGGCATCTGAATTGTGTGAGGAGGTGGGAGTGGAGGGATACGGTCTTGTGGGACCGAGCCCTTAACCTGTGAAGTAAATGCCAATTCCAAGTAGATGGTGTCTGAATTGAACTGAATTATGGGACACCAAGCGGATGTCTGCAGAGAATTGGAGAACTGCTTGGGGTGGGGGAAATGTCCACACACACTGCTGCTGCCAGAAGTACTGAAAGGAGGGAGTGCGGAGAGGAAATTCAGAATTCTTTTTCCTTTTCAAGTCCCTAAAACAACTACCAGGAAAATAATCAAAAATATGTATAGTAAAAAAAAAAAAATCAACAGAAGAATAGAAAAGGTACACTAACACATAAAAAGAACCTACGCTTCCACTTTAAGAAATGAGAAGAGGAAAATAAAATCTAGGCAGTCAGAAGAAAGAATATAAAACGCCAGAGCAAAAATCATTGCAATTGAAACAGAAAAAGGATAGATAAAATCAAGGAAGCTAAAAGCCAGCTCTCTGGAGACACAAATTGTCAAAATCATGAAGAAAGAAGGGTCATTGTTGCTGACCCTACAGAAATGAAAACAATTGTAAGAACATATTGTGAACTTTATCCAAACAAATTAGACAACTTACATAAAACAAGCAACTTCTTAGGAAGATGCAAATTTTTAGGAAGATGCAGATTCCTCAAGACAAACTAAATGCCAGGAGAGATACATAATCGACTCAAGAAAAAAAAAAAAAAAAAAAAAAAAAAAACAGAAAATCTGAATAGGCTTATGATAAGTAAAGAAATTGGAGCAGCAAATAAGAATTTTGTCAGAAAGACAAGCATAGGTCCATGTGGCTTTGCTGATAAATCTGACTGAATATTTAAAGAAGAACTAACACCAGTATTTTCCATGAACCTCCAGAAAACACAGGAGGAAACAGTTGCTGACTCATTCTTTGATCCGAGTATTATCGGGACACCAAGAGCAACAAAGAGAACACACGAAAAGAAGACTAAAATGTCCCTCGGGGGCATGAGTATAAAACTTGAGCAAAATATTAACAAACCCAATTCAATGACATATAAAAAAGATTCTATACCATTAAGAAAGGGTATTTATTTAATATCTGAAAATCAACTAATGCAATGCACTACCTTAATAGAATAAAAGACAAAATCCTACATTATCCTACATGGATCCTACAGGATCCTACAAAATCCTACATGATTACCTGAGCAGATATGAAAGCATTTGGAACCAATCCAACACCCATACTTCATTATGGGCACACAAAGGAACTTTCTCAACTTGATTGATTAAAGTCATTTATAAAAATCCTAAAGGAAACATCTTACTTAACAACTGAGTCCTATTCCTCCTGATTAGAAACAAGAGAAGGACGCCAGTCTCACAACATGTCTTCTACACGGTACTGGAGACTTAAGCCAGTGCATTAAGGAAGCAAAAATTAAAAGCCTCCAGAAAAGAAATCGACAAAGGAACAAATAAGCTTGCTTTTATTCACAGATGACATGATACTGTACATAAGAATTCCTAAGGAATCCACATCCCCCACCCAAAATCTAGTGGGAATAGTAAATGATTTAGCAAAGTGGAAGGACACAAGGTCAACGTACAATTGTAGTAGTTCAAGTCCTGCCTCATTGCTACATGCTTTTCCTGTCCTTGATATAAGAGACCTTTCTGAGCGCTAGCAAATGGTTCCACGACCAACCATTTGAGACAAAAAGAAGCACTTGGATTTTAGAAATTTGATTTTACATCATCACCACCTGGAAAATAAATATTTCCCCATTTCCATGTCTGCAGAGCTCTGCAGTGTCAAGAACAACCATTATCAAATTGTTAGAACTTATCATTGCTAACAGCAACTTATCCTTGTCTACAGCATGATTAGAAGCAGGGGTTGACATTACACAGTGTCTTTTTCCCATCCTCAGACACAGGCTTCTGGAAGATTCCAAGATCTCTTGGGGAGTCTTACCACTCTGTATGTAGGTTGCACGGGCTGCAGAATATCCCCAAAATTTTTGCCTATTGGTGTTCTATCCACGATATTAGGAATTAAGGAGGCTATCAATTGTTTGAAAAATGGAGGCTCTGGACCTCTGCTCAGGTTGGCTACTGTATCCTAGAACAGAGAACATTTGCTTAAGGACCACACAATGTAGAGTCAAAGCCCCTTTCCCCAGGCCCCCACCTCCCAGAAATGCCTTCATTAAAGGAAACATGCACACACACACACACAGCCTCTCTCTAAGAAATAACAGCTTTAACAAAATGTGGGGCAAATTTGCTAAAATGTGAGTCTAGATGTCCACAATTCAAACTTTTGTCACTAGAGGAAAATTTAGGTCATACACAACACTTTCACTCCCCCAGACCATGCAGTCCGGAGATCAGAGTGTGAACACTATACAAGTTTAGATCCCGGGACAGTAATGTTTCAACTATGTGATTCTGGAAAGGAGCCTAACACATGGTCAGCCTTTATACCATGACATCATGATTATTCTTTTAATTTTTAAAATGTGCTGAGCCTCTCTTACCCAGAGTCAATACCAAGCTTTATTTTCCCCTAGATCCTTCTCTGTGCTAATTAAAAATACATATAATAAATATACTTTTAACTTAAAAGTTAAGATCTGCATATGCCCTGACTGGTTTAATCTATGTTTTCCACAAAATTTGTGATCTTTAATGGTGTCATCACAATATTAATCTCAAATTTTAGGGAATCCTTCATAATGGACACTGATCCTTACTTTAATCATTTAATCTTTTCAACAGCCATAACATCGATTTGCTGGCCTTCCCTTTCCACAAATGGGAACGTAAGCTGGGAGATACTCAGTATTTTTTTTTTTTTTTTTGAGATCTCATAGCTAATCTTAGAGAGAGAACCATAACACTGGCTGTGACACAAATTTCTACAAAATGAATCACACTTTCTCCCTACGTGTCACTACAAAACTTGAAAACTATTTCCGTGAGAGGAACTGTAGACATACAGTCGTAATGCAAGTGAAGTCTGAGCCTATCCCTTGGGATGGGTTGTCGGTTTATATTTTACTGTAGAATCGGAATATTCTAGGAGGAGTTACAGCTTTCATGATAAAAATTAAAGCAGTTCTACTTTGGTTTAAAAAAAAAAAAAAAAGGATCAGACCTAAAATGGAGAGGAATGCTATGATAAAACAATCATCAGGCAATTAAAATACATCTTAAGTAGATACCCTGTAGTGAAATTTCCTATGGTCAGCAATTAGGTAGAGGTATATAGAATTACCAATATTCAATTGGGTCAACCCACAGAAGCAGCTGTATCATTTGTTTCCACTCGATCTAACCAAGCTCTTTCTCTGAAAGGGCTTTGTTGTCTTCACTATGCAGCAATTATGTCTCAGGCTTTACTGGGACTTACAGGGTATTATATAAAGATCTGCCAATGATTTTAAGCCCTTTATCCTGCTTACTGGCTCATCTGCTGAGACCAGAGTCAGCTTCATTGATACCCACACCCCCAAAGAAAGAGGTCCACAGGTGGAGTGCTTCTAATTCAACGTGTTGGGGTGTAGGTATTCTAGATCAATGCAAAGCGTACGCATTCCACAGTTACACTCCATCCTCTCTCAGCCTCTAGTGATCACAGCAACTGCCTTATTTGTGAGCCACCAAGAAAGTAAAAACATGTCACTGATTATAATCATAAATTTCCTCTGATGAGAAGATGCATCCCTGTTTCAGAGATGCTGCACTATGGGAAATGGGCCTCTCAGAAGAATGACCTGCTCAACTCATGAAGTAATTGGAGAGACTCTGGCCAGGACAGGAGAACACTGGTTCAGCCCCCGGCTACAGTTAGAATAAGCCCAATGACTCACATCTCCAAACCACTTCGCTCTCTGAAAGATGGGGAGAAAATGATACCTCCCTACTTTCACAGGATGATCATGAAGATAATATGAGATCAGATATGTGAACAAAGCTGTCACCACCATGAGACGTTAACGATATCCGAGTTCACTGATGGTTTTGTTTCTTAGAGATACTTTGTAGCTACAAACTTTTTAAGTACAAGGGGTTTGAAAGAAACTGAACATTGGAAGCTCAAGTGTTCTTTTGTTTCACTCTGCATCTCCCTTCTCCCAAGACACACATGCATCCGAGTTTTGATTACCGTAGCAATGGCCTTAGCAAGGCCTCGGAAGAGCTGGATATAAGCGGACAGAGTGTGTGGTCCATAAATTGTAGATGCCGCCTCATACCGCTGAGCCTGCAGGAGACACGGGACTGAGTCTTACACCATTCTGTGTATCTCCATGCATTCACAGAGGTGCAATGTTCTTAGAGGAGGGGTGTGAGGTTGGACATCTCACATAATTCAAACTGGCATAATTCAAGATTAATCATGACAAAGGATGGTGGGCATTTCCACTTACCAGCTCAAATAAATGGCTACCATCAACAATGGGTTTTCCTGGTTTATACCATGTGGACTGTTGGTCCATCCAATCTGAGAGAGGGGACTAGCTCCTAAGCTTAAGTCTATCTTAAATCTACCTTAAATATAAATGCTGGCCTTCAAGGAGCATAGCAAGAGGGAAAAAGATAAGGGAAATGAGGGTCTCAGTAACTCCTGAGGAAATTGGGCGTTGATGGTACTGTCTGAGAAGGACATTTAACCATCACACAGCTATAAAACCGAACAAGATAGATCTCATTTCGCTGAACAGCAAGCCTCTTGTTCCATAGGAATCCCAGACTCATCAAATCTAAAGTGGAACCCATCACTCCAGACACCTGCTCTCTCTGCGATGTCCGTCATCCCAGCGAATGCCAACCTTCCGCCATCTTAGGCTCTTCCCTCTCCCTCATCCTATATCCTGGAAGTCTCCAAGTGACCATTACTTGGAATCTCTTGAATTCTTTCAATTTCCTCTGTCTCTCCTGATGTTACTGTGGCCAAACTCTTGGCTCGCACCCAGATAAGGACAACTTCCTAATCAGTTCTCTGCCCCCACACTTGACCTTCTAATTTGTTTTTCAACACTGTCATCCTCGTGACCTTTTTAAATTAAAATTTGATCAGAACACTCCTTCCTTGGAATTCTACTGCCATTTTCCAAAACGACCTCCTTCCTCATTGAGGTCAAGCTTTGTAGCAGAGCATAAAAGATGCTCTACCAACGAAAACCTCCCCATCAACCAGCTCTCATCTCCTTACTCTCAACTAATCATGGTCCCTCAAACGTACTAACTCAGCACCCCCAGACCACTGCATGTCTAGCTTCCTCCTTATGGGATTCCTCCCTAACTTTTATTTCCCTAAGTAGTCCTACTAATTCTCAAGGACTTAGACAAGGGTTACATCTTCCCGAAAAATCTGCCAGTCTCCATTCTCAAATACCCAATAAAGACTAGTGCACATTCTCTTTCTTTTTCTATTACCTTATGCATCCCTTTTTTAAAAATTTATTATTTATTTATTTTTTATAAACATATAATGTATTTTTATCCCCAGAGGTTATGCATCACTTTTATAGCAATGAGATTACTTGCTCTTCTCTGCCTTTCGCTAGATCCTAAATCCTAGTACTCTTGAGGGTAGGGGCGGATTTTTACTTATTGTTATGCCCAGATAGTGCCTAGTACAGTATCTGTCTCAACCGATGTCTGTTGGATGAATTAGTGAATAAATTAATATTAATCCTTGAAGGAACATGTCCCTGAGAGAAGTTGTAGGCGTTCCTAACCTTATTTGTGCCCTGGACTCCTATGGCAGTCTGTGGGGCCTGTGAACCCCTCTCAGAGTAAATGTTTCTAAGTGTATAAAATGAAATACATTGTTGACAAAGGAAATGAATCAGACTGAAATATATTTAATCAAAAAAAAATAAACCATGTTGGTGATAAGATAATGTCTGAAGAATAATGTTTGTCCTTCTTTACTGAACAAGAAGCAATGTTTGTGCTTCTTTACTGAGTAACAAGATCTAGGAGCAGATCTAATAACGACTACAATTTTAAAATAGCAATGAGAGGGGAGTTGTTTCCAAACCTGCAATAACTCTCTGTGATATAAAAAGTATCTGTGGTTCCTGTTGGCGACAAAGTCAGAACTACTGTTAATATTATTGTCACTTGTTACCTACATTCCTAATTGAAGGAAATTCTACAGAACAGTTACAGAGAAATGAAAAAATGGATAAATGAAAAGTATTCTCATCCAAGTTTGCCTCAGTTAAAAACCTTTGTTCAAGAGAATTTCCTAGAAGGCAGAGAGTTTCAGGAAGGTCAACAGAGGGCTGCAGGGCAGATGCCACTGTTGGCGTCATGGGACATTTGTAAAAAAGTAGATTGTATGGCTCTGTCTGGACTGCCAAGAGATTCAAGATATATCAGCAAACATGAACTGTGGGAACTAGACGGTTCCCTTGCTTCTGACAACTACTATTAAAAAGTACTTGGAGACACCTGGGTGGCTCAGCGGATTAAGCCTCTGCCTTTGGCTTGGGTCATGATCCCAGGGTCCTGGGATCGAGCCCCGCATCGGGCTCTCTGCTCAGCCAGGAACCTGCTTCCTCCTCTCTCTATGCCTGTCCCTCTGCCTACTTGTGTTCTCTCTCTCTCTCTCTGTCAAATAAATAAATAAAATCTTTAAAAAAAAAAAAAGTACTTGAGCTACTGTCTGCACTATTTGCAACCAAAGAAACATCACCTCTCCTAAATTCTCTGAGACTTTGTTTCTTAATTTATGTCATGGATATAATAAAACCCTACTCCAGGGCTTGTTGTGAAGATGACTGAAGATAATATTTTCAAAGTGCTGAGCTAATACATTCAATAAATAGTAGCTATCAGCGGGAGTTTTGTCTGCTTCAGGCACTGAAAGCACTACGGACAGAGTTAGGGAGGTTGTGTATCACCACCCAGTACCCCTGATGAAATACTTTATTTCAGAAAAAGTCGACATCGGTGAGACCCGAATTCTGACTTGAACTTGTAAAGCACAAACCTAGAATGCCCCAATACAACCTCTGGCTTATCATTCTCTCCTCTTTCCCAAAACAAAATCATCTCTCCAAAACACCATTAAGGAAGTCTAGAAGGAAAACCTGCATTTGACACAAGAATCTTGATGAGGGGGTAGTTCGTTTAAACACCGAGAACTTTCCACTTTACCTGGTATTCTTCAAAGGTGGTAATGTAATGTGTGTACACATTGCACAGACCCGAAATCACGATGGTCATGTTCTCCATCCCATTGGTTGCAAATTCCTAGTGGGGGAAAGGGAGAGCCCAATAAAATTACTCTCCATGGTAATGTCTATTATCAGCCCAGTTAAACTTCACATATGATCGTAGATGTGAGCAGTGGTGGTGGAGGGTGTCTCTCCTAACATCACTCATAAGGATCAGAACTGCCAACGAATGTAGAAGTACAGTGAGTCCTTGAGGAAAAGTTAGAGCCATAACTACACTACAGTTGGGCAAGTTGATGGACCTATGAACATCTTAGTGATTACATTTGCAGGTGGAGAAGCATCTTATTACTGAACGACAGATATTTTATCCATTTCCTAAATGGATACTAACTAACTATAGTGGTTATTTCCAACTCCAAGTAATAAGACCTCTGCTGATTATGTCATTCTAGAACCATTTGCAATGTTTCCCGAATATAAATAAATAGAGATAAGATATAGAACTCTTAACATGTGTTGGATTTTATTTAGACAGGACTTCATGATACTAAGGTACTTACGGTGATTTGGTATTTAATCCATAAAACCATCATCAATTTCTAAATTATTAATATATAAAGAGCAGTAGATTATTTAAACCTGATTCCAGTTCCCTTATAACCTTTAAGCTTGTTCTTAGACCACTAATATAGCATATTTACTTCTAGATATTAATTTCAGGAACTGTGGAACTCTGGTCATCTCAGCAAAGATTAATTTAAAAGGTATCAGATCACAGGAATAGGGAATTCTTTTCTCTTCATCAAATATAAATGCATAGACATTTAATTTCATTTTTAACTCACTGCTTGAACTGCCTCTCGAAGTCTTCGTCCAGACATGGTCCTGAGTCAAGAAAACAGAATTACCTAACTGTTTTTCTGCTCAGATTGTATGGAAAAAATACAGAAAAACTCAGAGTGAGAGAGGGGTGTGATCCTGGCTCAAAATACAATATGGTAAGTTTCATAGGAGCTCTACGGCACTGCAAAGCAAAAATTGAGCTTTTTGTCCCTAACTGTCCTATCTTGAAAATAAATCCCAAACTGGAAACAGACAACTTGTAGGAGGAAAAGGGAATCAGTGAATATCACTGGCAAAGACCACACTTGTTTTCCATTCTTTGTTTCGCAGAAGTAAGCTGTTTGTGTTCCATGTTAGTAAGAACTGAGGCAGGTAGAGCAGGCATCGCTCCTGCCTAGGAAAAATGTATCATTTCTTTCCTTCATCGAAACCTTCAGTAAAACAGAGCACTTACTACAGAAGCGGCCCACTTCGAAATGCTAAGGATTCAACAGGAGGAAAACTTACATTCCAGAGAGGGAGAGGTCAGCAAGCAAATATAAGCAGTGAGAGGACAGCAGGTGCTATGGGGAATGTAGGGCAGGGTAAGGATGACAGGGGCTGGTGGTTGTTCTTGTGATGATGAGGCCAGTGCTAATGCTGTGGGAATATGGCCGTGGCGGTAGTAATGGTGGTGGTGGCAACGGTGGTGGGGACAGTGTCCTATGTCAGAACGGCGAGCATCTCTGTTAGAGATCTGAGCCGAGAACCAAAGGAATAGAAGAGCCGGCTGTGGCGACGAAAGGAGGGTAAGTGTTTCAGGCAGAAGGAACCACAAGTTCATAAGCCCTAAAACAGGAGCATGCTTGAAGCAGTGCGATGAAGCCAAGGTGGCTGAAGGAGGGGTGAGTAAGGGGGAGATGGATACGAAATCAGATCAGAGAGGTTGCACAGGGAAAATCTCAGCGGGGCCCTTGTAGGATGTTGTAAGCATTTAAGAATTTACCCAGAGTGAGATGGGAAGCCACTGGAGGATTCAGAGCCCTGACTAAACTTAGGCTTTCAAGGGATTTCCCTGACTTCAGTATTGAGAAAAGGCTATAGAGGAGTAAAGGGAGAAAGCAAGTGGGTGAGACGGGAGGTTATGGCAGTAATCTGGGGGAGAGCTGATGGTGGCTGGGCGGAATGGGCAGAATTTGCTATGACACTGAAATTGGGAGAAATTGAAAGTGAGAGAATTCAGCGATGACTCCAAGGTTTAGAAAGATATAAAAGGGCTACTTCCTAAAACAGAGAAGACTGCTTAAGGAGCAGATTTCAATCTTTCCTGCTTCTAATACTTCAGCTGTTTCCAGTATCTGTATTTTGATACTATTTCAAGTCTTTCTGCTGACATAGTAAGGCACATCATTTACATTTGCAAGCAGTTTTTCAAATGTTTGTTTGCTACAATTTACCCACTAGAGATACACAGCGAAAGATTTACTCTTCAGAGTCGCAGGGAAAGAGGGTTGAAATATTTGTCACTGTTGCCGAAACGGGAGGGTGAGACAAAGGAGTCAGTTCAGAATTATGGCCCATGAGAAGAAGCGATTCCAACAGAAACACATACACTACAATTACATTTTTAACTACAAAATAACAAAGGAGACTTACGTAAACTCCCCAGGGATGGCGGTTATGGCCAAGTACCCAATCGTGACAATCTGAACATCAACAATATCTGGGTGCCAGGGGTGAGGTTTTGTCAACTAAAAACCCAAAACATGAAAACTGTGTTAGGGATGTTGTTCTTTCTATGGGAAAAAGACAGAAGGTGCTCACACAAGTTCCTTTATGGATAAAAGGACTGACAATGTGTCCAGCTGCTTTGGGTGCTTTAGCCCAACAGCACAGATCTTCTATCTAATGAATGAGGTAGTAGGAGATACTCCAACTGGTCATAACAAGGATCTCAGATGCATTCACCTGACTTCCTTCCTCATCAGTGAAGCTGTTGGTGGATCTGGCATCCTAGAATCACAATGTGTAACAGGTAACCAAGGGTTCTCTTGGAGCACCGTGGTGACCATCCTTGGCAAGATGGATATATAATTCTACATTTGGAACAGCTTAACTTAATCATTACTCTTTGTATTCTCATAGCACTTTAAAAATTTGCAGTTACCAAGTCTTGCCTTCCTCTTCCAAGTTTTCTCCAAGACAATCTGCCCTTTTCCATAGTCAGACTAGTGTAGAAGCTCTCTCTCTCTATTCCTTCCTTTCCTCTTTCATTTTCCTGAAGAATTTCAGTTGAATGTTAGGGGGGAAAAACTTTACTCAAAAATATTTTCTACATCAGTAATTTATATTACAAACACTGACACGACCTTTTGATGTTTAGAATGTAAAAAATCCATGGTCCAAAGGGAGTATTAAAAAAAATACTGCTTTAGTTGACCATGTTGTCTGAGTTGTGAGAAAATTGAGATATGAACATGTCCCTTTTTCTATGACCTGAGGATGTTTTTCTCTGCAGAGAATTGTATGTGAACTCCTGTCCTAGAGTAAACAAGAATGAATCCTGAATAAGACAGATGTTGATCGAATTCATCCTTTACCGCTATTTTCACCATTCTAGTTATTTATCATAAATTTTACATCACAATGTTTAATAATCATACCCCTTATGCCTTAGATTCTTAACGTACATATTTTTAATATTAAAAATTTGATGTGGGACTGTCTAAATAAGACTGTCCATAAGATCTATCATTTATCTCTGACAAGTCATAAGTTTTAAAATAACAATATACTAATTTTACCATGATTGTCAAAATGCATTACCTCTCCAGTGTGAAGGAGGATTGGCTTTGGTTTATGACACTCTTTGATTTCTTCAGATGGCTTGCCCAGGATTTGATCCCGAAGAGTGTCCCAAAATGGATCCCCTACTGTTGTCCCTATTTAGGAATGTTAGGGTTAGTGTGACTCCAACCCTCTGAAAAATGCCATCACTTTGACAAATGTACAACAATGCCTTTATTGCAAAGATTTTATTAAGATTATTGCCCAATAATTCCAAAGAGTATGAATAATAGAAGAGGTAAAATTTCCTGTGCGTCCTAAAATAGGAGTCATTATTGAATTAGATCCCTGTTGTGGTTGATAGAATAAAAGAGAGTATTTTGTTCAATGTCCTTCAAGTTTTGTTTCCATTGGTCTTCGTCATCCATGTTGCAAAGGAAAATAATACACTGTAACTAACTGTAGATCTATGAATGAAATCACTTTCCCCATTTGAAAAACTAAAAATGACACCTCCAGCGTGAAGTCCTGATTGCTCAGCATGTGGTCACAGAGAGGCTCTCTTAACTCCCCATGTATTTATCTACACAAAAATCACACTTAAATGCCATAAACAGGGGGGATGTTATGTTAACTCTGAAACCTATGAACTTAGAATCTATAATCCACTAGGGAAATATAACAATTATAAATATGCATGACTTAACAACACAGCACCAAAATACATGAAGCAAAACTAACAGAGATGGAGGGAGAAAGAGATACTCAACAGTCATGGTTAGAGTATTAATAACCCACTTGCAGTAACATATGGGACAACCAGTCAGAAGATCGACCATGAAAACGCAAGCAACACGAGAAACCAAGTGGATGTACCAGATACCAGCTCGTACCTCCCTCCACGCAACAAGAACATAACAGACTCTTCTTAAGTGCGTACAGAACACTGCCTGGGACCGACCGTATGCTGGCCATGAAAAAACCCCAAGGAACTTTAAAGGGTACAAATCATACAAAGTATGTTTTCCAACCACAAAGTAATGAAATTAGGAGTAAAAAAAAAAAAAAACCAGAAGAAAATTTGGGAAACTCACAAATATGTGGAAATTAAGCAACACGATCATAGATAGTGGTCAAGGAGGAAATTAAAAGAAAATATGAAAACACTTTTGGAGAAATACAAATGAAGACACCGTATACCAAGACTTATGGGAGGCAATGAAAGAAGTGCTTAGCGGGAAATTTATAGCGTTAATGCCCATATTAAGAAAAAAGGGGATAGGGACCTAGCAAGAAGGGAAAGTAGAAAATATGAGCCTTTGTGGCCCCACAGAAAAACCACAATTAGCGGCTCACTAATGAAAATAGTCCCAGGAGGGCTCCAATTAAGAACCTATAGAGCAAAGCATGGAATGATCGCCCAGAAAGGACCCCTGGAAGGATTAACTTAGCTGAAACAGCGAGGAACAAAGAAGTGCAGAGACTCTCGGTCTCAACCACACGGTGGATGCCGTCCCAGCGCCCAGTGGCTGCTCCATGGAGGACCCCAGCGGCCCCTGCCACTCAACAGCCCCCATGACAAACACAGACCCCAGCAGCCTGCTCCACGAAGGACACCAGCAACTTTCACGACTGAGGTAGCCAAGAGCCATCACCGCCATCACCACCACCATGGACTGGCCCCCTCCAGGGGATGAGCTGTTGCTTCCTCACCCATAAGGAGCTTCTACGCATCACCCTGGGAACAGGTTTGCGGCCCCCACCCCCAAGTGTGCCTCTGTTTGCAGAGCTCCACCTGCTCCATCCACAGCCGTGTCAGAACCCAGCGTCGCGGGAGCACCGCATGTACCGGTGCTCCAGACCCTGGCTCGGGAGCTCCTCGGTACATACCTGAATCTTAGGCACTGGAGCCACCACCGAGGGCTCTCCTGGACCCCGAGCCACTGTCCTCGGCAAGCTCCTGCGCTCCAATCCCCAGCCGCATGGCTGCTCCACATGGACCCCCAGCTTGGGCGCAGAGACTCTGCTGCTGTTGGAAAGCCCGTGGCCCGGACCCTGGAGCTGCCCCTGCTCTATGAACGCCCCTGCTCCAGATCGCAGACCAGTCACTGACCCATGGGCATCAGCCCTCAGTGCCTCCGCTACTGTGAGGGCACCCGCACGCCTGACTGAACCCCAAGAGAGAGCTCCTTGGCCATGACACCCCCCAGTGGGGAAAGAGATCAGGAGGATTTCAGCAGCAGCCTGGAGATCCCAAGAGCATGGATGGCAGCTGCAGACACCCACGGCCTTGGCGTTTTAGGACCCATGTGATCTTCACCGGTGCTGACCTAAGCTAAAAAGGACTGCATGGAAACTACACCACTTGGCCTACCCTGGATCTGGAACTGCCATGGCTCGCCCATCCTATATCCCTGCACACCCCCGTGGGTAAGGTCTTCCCCCGACAACCAGTCTGCAAAGTCTAAAAGAGGTGGCTTTATCCAATATACAGACAAAATTCAAGGCTCCAAGAAACAGCAAAAATCAAGGAAACGACACCACCATTGGAACACAATAATTTTCCAACAATGGATCCCAAAGAAATGGAGATCTATGACAAGTAATTTGAAATAAATTTTCAAAAGATTTTACTTATTTATTTGAGAGCGAGAGAGAGAGCACAAGCAGGGGAAAGGAGCAGAGGGAGAGGAAGAAGCAGACTTCCCACTAGGCCAGGGGCCTGATGGGAGGCTCGATCCCAGGACCCTGAGATTGTGACCTGAGCTGAAGGCAGAGGCTTAACTGACTGAGCCACCCAGGAGCCCCTTGAATTATTTTTAAGAAAGCTCAACAACCAGAAGAGAACAAGTTAGACCATAAAACCAAGAAAATAATATATGAACAAAATGAGAAGTTCAATAGAGAGACAAAAATATCATTAAAAATAACAGGAATTCTGAAGCTGAAGAATATAGTGAATGAAATGAAACACAGTAAAGCATATGCCAATAGCCGACTTGATCAAGCAGAAGATAATCTGTCAATTCGAAGACAAATTATTTGAAATTACCCAATCAGAGGAAGAAAATAAAAATAAAAAAGAGTGAAGGAAGCCTACATGAATTATGGGACTGAAAATGCTAAAGAGAGTTCTTCAAACTAGAATACAAGGATACTAATAGTAAATAAAAGATATGAAAGTGTAAAACTCACTGGTAAAGGTAAGTACATAATTAAATTAAGAATACCATAATACTTTAATGGTAGTGTATAAATCACTAAACTCAAGTATGAAGGTTAAAAGACAAAAGTACTAAAACTAACTAAAGCTACAGGCGCCTGGGTGGCTCAGTCATTACGTGTCTGCCTTTGGCTTGGGTCATGATCCCAGGGTCTCGTACGGAACACCACACTGCATTCCCTGCTCGGCGGGAAGCCTGCTTCTCCCTCTCCCGCTCCCCCTGCTTGTGTTCCCTCTCTTGCTGTCTCTCTGTCAAAAAATAAATACAAATATTTTTTAAAATAAAAAATAAAAAAGTAAATAACTAAAGCTCCAATAATCTGTTAATAGATATATAGTATAAAAAGATGGAAATTAAAAAAATTTTTTTAAAAAAGATGGAAATTATGACATCAAAAAACGTAAGATATGAGAAGAGGAAATAAAAGGATAGCTTTTGCATGCAATCGAAGTTCTGTTATCAGCTTAAAATAGACTGCCAATCTTTCTCAAACTCCTTCCAAAAATTGGATAGGAGAGACTACTCCACAACTCCAAGGCCAGCATTAGCCTCATACCCAAGCCAGGTAAGACACTACAAAAAAGACAATTTTAGGATGATATCCCTGAGGATTATAGAAGAAAAATCCCAAACAAAATACTAGCAAACCGAATTTAACAGCGGATTTAGAGGATCACACACCATGATCAAGTGATCTGGGTAGTTCAAAATATGCAAATAAATAAATATGACACACCCTATTAATAGAGTTCAAGATAAAAATCATATGATCAATTCTGTAGATACAGAAAAAGCACTCGACAAAATTGAACATCCTTCCATGTTAAAAATTGGGCATAGTGGGTATCATATAATAAAGGTCATATATGACAATCCCACACTCAACAGAGAGACGTTGAAAGTTTCCCCACTGAGATTAGGAGCAAGACAAGACTGCCCACTCTCACCACTCCTGTTCAGTGTCGTATACAACTTCTCCACCGCTTAAAATTTAAAAACCGGTGTTCTCTATTTAGTTGGGATCAATATTTTTACAAGCTTTTCCCTGTTTTTCGTTTCACTTTGGGTTTTTGGCTCTTGAATTTTGTTTGTCACTAAGAAAGCTAAGAGTAGATGTTAATAAATTCCAGTTCTGTAATGTCAAGAATTTTAAAATTTAAGAATGGATTGGTTAAAAACCCTTCATATTTGAAAAACCTGGACTCGAATATCTTAAACTCTCATTTGTGCTTTCTGCCCCTCCCCCTTTTAGTACAAGGTGTTTATAGGGTGAAAAGTGGGCCTGTCTCAAGCCCTTTCTACCTTATTCATAAGATTCTACTCCTTGCAAAGGAACATAGCAGGCTGGGCATGTTTGGGCATGTTTGCCAAGACTGGGGGCCCTTCCCAGAGAGTAACGTCTTAACATGAGCCATGTTTTAGGGAGAAAGGCCTCTGCCCATTTCTCTGGTCGAAAACATAAGTTTCTCTCAGAAGAATACAGTAGTCCTATTCAGTAAGACTTTTGAGGAAGGACGGTGTGTCTTCCTGTTAACCAGTCAGGACCCCTGAATCCCTAATTTCAAAAAAGTCATAGCCAGAGCAACATGGCAACAAAAAGAAAGAAAAGGCATTGAAATTGGAAAGCAACAGTAAAATCATCAGATGGAGAAAAACAAATACTGGAGGTTCTTACTTCTAAATGGCCAAAATCATAGAAATGAGAGTGAAATGATGGTTTGTCAGGGGCTAGGGTGTGGAGAAGATGGGATTTGTACCCGGGTCAAAGGGTTTAGCCACACAATGGAATGAACTACTGATAAACTGTACGATACAGATGAACCTCGACAGCATGAGTTAACAAATGCCACATTTTTTATGATTCCACTTACAGAAAATGTCCAGAATCGGAAATCAGAGAGACAGAAAGATCAGGAATTGCTTAGTTCTGGGGGAGATGAAGGATGGGGTTTGTGAGAGCTAAAGAGTCTGGGGTTGCCTTTTGAGGTGAAAAAAATTCTCTAAAATTGGTCATGGGGGGGCGCCTGGGTGGCTCAGTGGGTTAAAGCCTCTGCCTTCGGCTCAGGTCATGATCCCAGGGTCCTGGGATCGAGCCCCACACCGGGCTCTCTGCTCCGCAGGGAGCCTGCTTCCTCCTCTCTCTGCCTGCCTCTCTGCCTAGTTGTGATTTCTCTCTGTCAAATAAATAAAATATAAAAAAAAAAAAATTGGTCATGGGGATGGTTACCTGCATCTGCAAATATACTAAAAGCCATGGAGTTGTACACTTTAAATGGTACATTGTATGGTATGTGGATAATCTCAATAAAGCTGTTCAAAATTATTGTTGTAGGAAAATAGACCACCCGGGATGAAATATTACCAGGAAATTGAGGCAAATGTCTCAAATTGCAACTGTATTCATCAATTTGTCAATGAACAGCTCCAAAATACAATATATAAAAAGCAGGAATGAAAGAAGCCGAAATGTTTCCTACAGATGAGACTCAAATATTTTTCTATCTTCTCTACTTCACAGCGCATGTTACTACGGAGATGATCAGGATGAAAGTACGAGGCCTACAATCCTCAGTCATAAATTTGTGGAAATGCACATAGGAAGAGGACTTGGCAGCCCGTGTTTGGGCTCCTGAAGACTTCTGCCTGGAGGACTCTGGGCTTCAGTAAGGGCATTCATTAGCAGACGGCAGAGCGAACTCCTATCGTTGAAGGTACAATGACAATTCCACTCTGTACTCCTCCCAACTCCACCCTCATCCCAGACCCGTTAAAAACCATCCATCTGTAGACTGAAAGGCAAGGAGAAGCTGTCTCTGATTCTGTTTGAATGGGTGGAAGCTAAGTTCCAGGAGACACGTGTCCCTGGGAAATCTGGACGTCACGGACACACCTGGAAAGCAAGCACACCCCCATGTCTAAAGATAACAGTAAAAAACCATAAGTGCACGGCGACCATTAGACTCTTCCGAACCCTGAAGCTTCAGAACCCGGAACCACAGATTTCATCCGACAGCACCTTACCCTGTGTAAAATTGAAGCTCCCGAATCCGTCGATGGTCCCAGCAGCAAAACTGTAGCCCAGTGCAGGCTTACACGTTTTTGCCTAAAGGTGAGAGTTTTAAAACAACACAAAATTACAAAGTAAACACCAACAAGAAGTTAAACTTCCGGTAAGTCATGAGATCAGCCCATAGCTTTACCCCTGGGGCACCATCGTGTGATTCAGTGATACTTACTGCGTGTGTGGAGTTGAGCTGGACGGTGACATCCGTCATATTCACCCACTGATGAGCCGCAACCAGAGGTCCCGTGACCTCCTGGGAGGCGGAGTCGTACAGTTCCTAGAAAACCCACACACGCTTACTGTTAGTAGCAAAAGAGAGCAAATGAATAGTATCAACTGCACAATAAGTACCATTTGGAGAAGCATCTGTCTGCCATGTTTTGTTTTGTTGACTGCTTAGAAATGGCCACTACCCATGCGGCTCTCTCTGCCCACCCCCCTTGCTTCCCAGATGCCTGGAGTCCCTGAGACCTGGACCTGTGTCTGCTCCCCCACAAATGGGGCAGTCTATTGATACAGGCTGTGGCACAAAAGTCCTCCCTTGAAAGACAGTCAAGAAAATTTAAGATGAGGAAGAGGCTGTCTTTGCCAGGATGAGAGCATCACCTCAGGGATTCTCCCTCAGAAGCGGGGAGTCCTCTGACAGGGCTGGTACCAAAAGGTGGTCAGAAAGACTCCTCACTCCCCCACCATCCAACCTTTGAGATTCCTCCTTTTTTTTTTTTTTCTTTTTTTCCTGTAGGGTTAATTGATGCTTTTTCCATCTCGTGGGAAATATGAGTCAGCGTTTTGGAAACAGCTTGTCCTACCTCACCACATGCCCCTTTTCTGGGCACCTGCCTGTCTCCCATCCCCAATTCGACAGCCAAGTGGGGGCTCTTGGAGCGAGCTGTCAGTAACACCAGCTGCCTCCCTGATAAGGAGCAAGGTTGTGCCTTACTGAGAAGAGAATCCAGAATGTGGGACAAATCCCTGTGACTCCCAGGCCCAGAAGAGTCACAACATTTCTGACACCAAACTCTGTCATGGGGGCACACGCTAAATGGAATCTATTAATCTAGAACCATCCACTGATAATACCTCAGTAATTAAAAAGAAACTATAGCAATAAGGTTGGCTGGTGCCTCAAGTGTTTTAGGGTGCTTTAGTTCTTTCTTCATTACTCCTAAAACATTTCAGGACCCCGGAGCAAAATATTTACTGAAACACATGCGTGGGCTCACACACACGTACAGAGGTACGAGTTAGCCACACAAAGGAAGAGAGATCCAACTATGGGAGAGATCTCAGCTTGAGGTCACTCTCTGTCTTTTCAGTCAGAAATCTGTCTCCAGAGGAGTGGAGGCAAAATATGGGGCCACAGCTTCACAGAGGGAGAAGCAGAGAGCAACTCATCATAATCTCACTGCAAACCAGATTCACTCCTCATCAAAAAATATTTTAAAAAGAAAAGAGAAGAAAATAGAAGATGGACAGTTGGGGCATGTTGAAGACTAGGAACTAATCTGAAGGCAAATTGCAGACATGGGGAGCTGTCCTGCTCAGTGTGGCCTTGTCACCAAAGGCGTTAAGAACGGTCAGGCGACAGGGCAGCAAAAGCCAAGGGAATCTGGATCAGTCTGGCCATGGCGGACGCCATGTTAGCTGAAATCTTACACTGTCTATCACCATGTCGTCTGAGGCAGGCACCTGGATGGAAACAGGATGTTTTCCTGAGTCCTTGGTTTTCAAAAGACTTCCTGTAAGAAGTCAGATGAGCCGTCTGAGAGAGGTTCCTGCATGCTGTTGGAAGCAGCCTTCCTAGAGGGCCAATGCCAGCCGACTCCATGGCCAGCACAAGCGCTCGCCGCCTCTTACCATTACTGACTTCATCGTGAATGCTGTCGGCGGATTTTAAAGAACAACGTTAAATGAAGGTGAAAGAAGTGCGGCCCATGGCTGACCTTCGCTTTCTGATAGATGAGCCGTCCTATCATCTGCGTGCTGTGGAGCATGTCCTGTCCGGGTCCCATGGCGATGCACATGCTGGGCTGCAAGACAGGGAGACGAGACAGACGGGCGGTGAGGTAAGCCGGGGGTCTAAGCAGGGCGGCATTGCAAGGGAGGCGAAGTCAGCGGAGTTTCTAAGCCACATGCTAGCTCTTCTGGTCAGATAGTCTCTCAATTTACAGATTATGAAAAGCAAAATCATTCATGGCATTGGAGTGGGGAAAGTCTTCAGAAATCACCTATTGTAGCAACGTTTTTTGTTGTTACTTTAAAAAAATGTTTTTAAAAATTTTTTATTATGTTCAGTTAGTCACCATACAGTACATCATTAGTTTTTGGTGTCGTGTTCCATGATTCATGGTCTGCTTATAACACCCAGTGCTCTGTGCAATATGTGCCCTCCTTAACACCCTTCACCGGGCTAACCCACCTCTCCGCCCTCCCCTAAAACCCTCTGTTTGTTTCTCAGAGTCCACAGTGTCTCATGGCTCATCTCCCCCTCCGATCTCCCCCAATTCACTTTTCCTTTCCTTCTTCTAATGTCCTCCATGTTATTCCTTATGCTCCACAAGTAAGTGAAATCGTATGATAATTGACTCTCTCTGCTTGACTTATTTCCCTCAGCATAATCTCCTCCAGTCCCGTCCATGTTGATATAAAAGTTGGGTATTCATCCTTTCTGATGGCTGAGTAATAGTCCATTGTATATCTGGACCATATCTTCCTTATCCATAAATAAACAGCATCTTATTTTTACAGATAAGGAAACTGAGGCTCAGGTGGGTTGGATGATTTGTCAGGGACTGTACAAGTAGCTAATATCTGAGCTAAGACCTAAAGCCAGGTTCCCCACTGGCTGCACATCTTCCTACCTGTCTGTTCTTGCCTATGGTTCCTGATTGCCTTAAACTGAAACTCAGTTAAAATTATATTGGAACAATTATATGATCTTCTGGGAAAAATCAGTACATAAATCTGGCTCTCTATTTCACTTCTTATACCAGAAAATTTTTAAATTGACCAGATAATTAAATATTATAATTGAAAATTAAAAAGTATTAAAAGAAAATATGGATGGACTACCTTCTTAATACCTTTTGATTCATCCATATTGAGTTGGGTTTTTCTCTTATTTGTAGTCAAAAGCATCTTATATGTGTGGCAAAATTATCACATTGTATACCTTAAAATTATACAATGTTGTATATCAAGTTACATCTCAAAAGGGCTGGGAGGAAAAAAAGCAAAAAAAAAAATCATAACGGATACACAATGGAATATAGATGAAATAGGTTATTTGGGTCTCCTGGGTGACTCAGTGGGTTAAAACCCTGCCTTCGGCTCAGGTCATGATCTCAGGGTCCTGGGATCGAGCCCTGCATCGGGCTCTCTGCTCAGTGTGGAGCCCGCTTCCCACCCTCCCCGCGTGTCTCTCTACCTACTTGTGATCTCTGTCTGTCAAATAATTAAATAAAATCTTAAAAAAAAAAGAGGTAATTTGCAAAAAAGAAGTGCAAATGGTCATTCAACATTAAAATATATTCAATCTCATGAATAACTAAATTTAAACTACAAAGAGAGAACTCTTGGCATGCTGTGTTGGCAAAGACTGAAAGGCTGATAAACCAGGTATCAGTGAGGGTTTGGGGAAACTGTCACTCACGCTTTGCAGTGGGGGGGGGGTGGGGGGGAAGGGATTGATCCGTACCCCTGGGGGCTGTGCTTTCTTTCTCTTTGACAACAAATTCACTTCTAAGACTTTGTCCTAGGGGCACCTGGGTGACTCATTAGGTTAAACTTTGGCTCTTGGTTTCAGCTCAGGGTGGTGGGATCAAGCCCCAGAGCCCCACATCTGCTTGAGAGTCTCTCTCTCCCTCTGCCCCTTCCAAATAAATAAATAAATCTTAAAAAAAAAAATTGTCTTAAGTGAGACTCATAGGCATGTGAAAATATGTACAACACACAACACACTTAGTGATCAGAGCATATTTGTATGACAGAAGGAAGAAAAAGAAGGGAAAGAGGGTGTGAAGGAAGAGAGGGAGGCAAAGAATGTTCTCATCAGGGGCGCCTGGGGGCTCAGTGGGTTAAGCCACTGCCTTCAGCTCAGGTCATGATCCCAGGGTCCTGGGATCGAGCCCCGCGTCTGGCTCTCTGCTCCGTGGAGAGCCTGCTTCCTCCTCTCTCTCTGCCTGCCTCTCTGCCTTCTTGTGATCTCTGTCTGTCAAATAAATAAATAAAATCTTTAAAAAAAAAAAAAAAGAATGTTCTCATCAGTACAGGATTGGTGGACTCATTTATGGCTGAAAACTATGGCGTTAGTTTAAGTGATGTTTTCAAGCATATTCACTAGAAACCAGAAAGCAGGTTCCAGAACAGCATTATGGTAGGACCTCATTTATAAACAACTCCACATGCAGGTAAGTGCCTGGACACAGCAAATGCTGTCTGTAAGGACGGTCATTAATTTTTTTAAAGATTTTATTTATTTATTCGACAGACAGAGATCATAAGGAGGCAGAGAGGCAGGCAGAGAGAGAGAGAGGGAAGCAGGCCCCCTGCTGAGCAGAGAGCCCAATGTGGGGCTCGATCTCAGGACCCTGGGATCATGACCGGAGCCAAAGGCAGAGGCTTTAACCCACTGAGCCACCCAGGCACTCCCGGTCATTAAATTTTTAACAGGTTAATTATGTTAGCTGTGTTAGGGGCTTCTCGTTTACCTGTTTTGTTTTCTGAACTTTTGAATATTATTTGAATTTTTAACAAGCATTTATCTTTTTTTTTTTTACATCAAAGCTAGTTTCTAAAGTTAAAGAAAAAAATCTGCTTGAAGAAACAGCGTTAAAGCAAAAGATATTGCAACATTGCCTCTTTCAGTTTCTTAAGCGAATCACAATTTCGTTCAGAAAGCTGTCTCTTCTTTAACAGTCAATGATTCTGTTTTCAGTTCCGGCTAAGTCTAAGGTGATCATGGCCATTCCCTACGCCTTGCCGAAGACTGGGCAGAAATCCCAGTTCAAGCCAATCAACACATACCATTTCCCCAGCAAGTGCTTTGGTCCAGGAATGGGTATGTACCTCTGTTGACTCAATCGAAACCAAAAAGAACTTTTATTCCATGGTTAGAAGAGAGGTTTTCTCTCTCTTCTGCCATAGATGTGGGGAGAAAAGGACACCCTTCCCTTAGTGCTGATTGCCATCTTGCAAACATGAGGGAAGTCAATCTAGCAGATGGAATAGAACAGAGAGAAACAGAATTCAGTTGTGGAAGAGGGTGTGATTTTGTTGTAATTTTTTATGATTACCAAGTATGTTCATGGTAGGAAAAAATATAAAAGTATATAAATAGAATAAAAACAATAAATAAGATAAGCAGAATAAACCCTCCCTGTAATAATGCCAAACAGAGAAAAAACAGGGTTAACAATTCAGTGTGTTTCACTTTGTCTTTTTACTGGGACCCATTTATTTTCAAAACTACAGTCATAATGAATACACAATATTAAATGCTGATTTTCTTAATCAAGATCATGTACTATGAGATTTTCCCACATTAAGTATTCCAACCCAACACACTAAGTTGATGCATAATATCCTATTGCAAATAGATCTCAGAATTTATTTAAGAATTGCATCTCTGAATTTTGGAATTTAACAAGTAATCTTTAAGTCTAATGTGAATTAATAATGTGTGGAAATTCTGCAAATGAAGAATAACAAAGCCAGACTTTCTATATAAAAATAGTAATATATAATAAAAAAGTGTAATTGTTAAAATCATACTACTCATTGGGTGGCATTGACTAGAATAGAAGAAATAGACCAGAAGTGATGTTTAATGAAAGGAATATCACAGTGACATGTTCTATAGACACAAAGAATAGCATCTTCTCACGTCAAAGCCAAAAGAAACCAAAAACCAAAAAACAAAAACCTATAAATGAACATGGCAAGGAAACAGTTAAATAAATAAGGGTATATACACGCATTCATGTTGTCTTTACATTTTTTAAAAAGATCTTATTCATCTATTTGGCAGACAGAGACAGCAAAAGAAGGAACATAAACAGGGGGATTGGGAGAGGGAGAAGCTGGCTTCCCACCAAACAGAGAGCCCAATGCGGGACTTGATCTTGGGGCCCAGAGATCATCACCTGAGCTGAAGGCAGATACTTAATGACTGAGCCACCCAGGCATCCCTCATCTTGTTGTCTTAAAAACCTACCACACAGACCTATATAGGGTCATAAGAAGATTTTCAAGACCTATGAGGTGGAAAAGTCAAATCCCAGACCAATAAAAAAATTAATAAATAAGTTACAAAATTTTATCCATGAATAGTTAGAGGAGTACATGGGAAGAGGTGTGACAGTCTTAACTCCTCACGAAGGGGGCAGGGAAGAAAGTGAATAGGACTCACTTCCTACTGCTGTCTGTGTCTTCCATGTCGTGTGAGTTTTTACAGCAAGATTTTTTGTTTGTGATTTTAAAGAAAAAATTTTAAAATGTCAATCTTATATTTTTTTTAAAAAATCTGGTAGACTTTATCATCAATGAAAAATAGCTCAGGCAATTTCTGGTACTGACTCAGAACATCAGAAACGCCAAGGCGAGATGTTCCAGACTGTCCAAGTTTGGGGAAGGGTATTCCATCTCTGACATTGGCTAACTGTCTCACCATCCAAAAAAATTTAGTGATCAGTCCAATGGGAAACTAGAATTTTACCCAATCATAATTTAGTGGGTACTCCTGAGAAGAGCTAGAGCTAGCAGTCGGTAGGCCTGTGTACACTTGAGGAAAACATAATTATTAGTTAATGGTGGATATTTAAGCATAAAATGCACATGAGATGCAAAAAGAAAGATTTCATGTCACAATTACCTACCCCGCCAATGGGACAAGAGCTATTGGCATTATCACAGGACTCTCCTGTGTTGATGCAACGCGGGCCAAGAACATTGGGGGACACGTCTCCCAGGTTCGATGAAGCGAAGGCTGCTACATACGGCCCCTGCCAAAAGAAACATCCAAGTGTCTTTTATTTCTTCTTATTTCCCATAATGATGTCCGTTAAAAATGCAGACATTCAGTTCACTCTGGTGAACTGTTCAAAATCATTTGTAGACAATTAAAAGAAGGTGTAACATTCTGAGAAAATTTCTGAAAAAAATTCATACAGCAGTCCGCATACATATTATTACCCATGATATTCCAATGATCAATAAAGCCATTTCAAGTAGGAGAGTTTCAAACCTGTGCCACAACAGAAACATTTTTGACAAGGAATGCAACCTACAACAACAACAAATTGTAAAATGCTGACTCAACAAGCTATTCTCATATTGTATCTGGAGCTCAGAGAGTTTCCTTGCAAAATAAATATCCTACTGGCTTAAAAACAGTATAGTGAATCCAGATCTTCCTTTGGCAACATTGAACCTAAATATAGCATCCACCACCCAGATCTCCCTCTGTGTAGATTTTCTCTTATCCCTTCAACCTGAAGTAACAACACAGAACGTTTCTGAGTGGTACAAGACGCTAATCTCAATCTAGCTAGCTGTTCTACCATTCCACTTTCAGTGTCTTCAGTTTTCTTAGGAAGAGAGAAAAACAGGTGTCAGAGATCATATGTTTCTTTTTATACCAAAAAGATAACTTATCTCAAAGTGCCTAGCACCCAGTGATCATAAGTGGAAACTTCCTTCCTTTTCCCTAAAACTCAAGCTCAAATTAAAAAAAAAAAAACAAAAACCAAAGTACTGCGTCAACAAAGAGCTAAAATATCAGATCAAATGTACATGGAACCAATAATTTTTATGTCATTATACACCGTTTAGATATTTATTCTACTCAAGGGCCCGGGGCTCTCGTCCTCTTCTATTCTTCTGCATTTGGGACTTGGACACCAGGGTCAAATAGAACAGGGTCCCCCCCCCACACCACTTAGTTGTCTGTAGTCAGTAATTTACACAGAGCTTTCTGAAGTACACGGATTGAGTTTTGGCCCCCTCTCTAATTCCAGCCCTTATTGCATTTCAAAATTAAAAAAAAAACAAGTCTGGGGCCTTAGGGCTGTCTCTGACTTTGGCCTTAGCGAAGGAAAGTAAGACGCCTTGAAAGGAATTCCACCATTAGCAGGGAAATCCGAACCAGTGAAAAAGATGCATCACCTTGCCCTCAGTTGGGTTCAGAAAGTGCTTAATACCTCTATGGCTCTGAAAACAGAAATAAACATCAACACAACTTATCCTATTTCCAAGTTGGTCAAAAACTATTCCATATTGCCAAAATCCTGAACTTGTCCTTCCTTATCCAACCAACTGTAACTGGATGAAACCATCCGTAGAAGTAGTATTTGACACAATTAGACAATTTTAATTTCTCTTTCCCCATCAGGAAGGATGGAGAAATCTTCTTCTCCAAGCCTGTGAGTATGTGATGTCCATGATCACACTTGACACTGAGGATTTGAATCAGCTATTCTTTATTATAATTATTGTTATTAATATTATTATGTTCAGTTAGCCACTGTATAGTACATGACTAGTTCTTGATGTAATGTTCAATGATTCATTAGTTGAATCAGCTATTCTGAGCATTGCATGAACGGTGATAAGTGGGTGAAGAAGATGCTTCCCATGACCCAAATTCTCACCTGTCCAGGTAGATAGCCTTTGTTCTTCTCTTGCTCAAAAAGGTACGAGGCATAGCCCACATTGTCGCTATTGACGAGATGATTGCTGTTGTTCATGCTGACCGGGTGGATGGCAAACCAGCTGTAAAAAGAACAAGGAGCCAGACAATGGGGGCAAAAACAATGACTGGGAGCTTATGTCTTCCCCAGCAGGAAAGGAAATTCATTTTAATGAGAGGCATTTCGCATTTAGGTTCTTCCATTGTTGGGGAGCCCAAATGACTAGTCATATGCTCCAGAAGTCTGATAATTTACTGAAATTAAAAATACAAAGCTCTATTTTTATAACTGTATTGTCGTCATCATCATCCTCATCATCGTCCTCAATATCACAAGATTTTACAAGACCCAAGACCAGTCAGTGACCAGACGATATAGTTAAAACACTATATAGGCACAGACCCTGTCCTTTAAGACAGGTGCACATAATAATTATTAAAATCAATCCTATCTAATTTAGTAGACATTTATGAGCTTCTGCTGTGTGCCAAGCACGGAATAGACTCAGTTTACGCTCAGAATCTTGCAGAAGACAAAAATGTAAACAAATGGCTTTAATACAGTGTGGCAAATGTTATAAAGAGATAGGCATAAAGTGTTTGGGAACTGCAGATGACTAGCAATTCATTCTTAAGGTCATTCCAGGGGAAAGGCATGACAAAGAAAGCGCAGAGAGGTATGAAAGAGGCTATTACACGTAATTTGATGTATCCTTGTGCATAGTAATACCTCGTTTAAGTGTAGAGCTACACAGTTTACCAACTAATTTCACATCTGTTACCTTACTTGAACTTCACAACAACCCTGAGAGCTAGACAGTCATTCTCTCCACTCCAAGGTGTCTCAGAGACACAAAATGGCAGCCCATGGGTCATCGAGGACCAAGACTGAAGTTCGCATCTCGGGAAACCATGTCCAGTGGCCTTTGTAGGATCAAACCTCCACACAGGTGAAAAAAAGACCTACAGAATGGAGGGCTATAAAGCAAATTCACTAGAATGAATGTTCAAGAGAAGAGAGACACCCATTCCTAAAGTCTCAGGCCAATTTAAGATGTGTTTAAAAAAAAAAAAAATCCTCCGTTGATGTAAGTCCTTGCTGAAAGCTCTTTAAGCATTTCAGCTTACATTCCTACCTAAGTAATAGCGCTCAAAGCTGAACATGTACTTAATGACTAGGGATGTTTCTAAACCTCAAGGCTGTCATTCAGAATTCAGTCCTCATTGCCCAACTGATGTATATGTAGGTCAGAGACGGCCAGCACCACGCCCACGGGAGCTGGGCAGGCAACATGGATGGGTTAAGCTGGTTGATGGAATGGGGACTGGCAGGAGCTGTGGATACCTGGAGGCATGGTCGGAAGACCGTGACCGCTACCATGCTGCTTATGAGAGTCTAAGCCAATGCTGCCAGATCCTGCCTACATCCATGTTTCTGTGAAATGTTTATCAATTTTAAAACTCTTAAAGAAGTAAAGGGCATGAGAGGGAAAGAACGGGGGGTTGTGCAAAATGGGGGAAAGGGAGTAGAAGACACAGGACTCCAGTCATGGCATGAATCAGTCATCGGTATGAAAGGCACAGCACAGGAAATAGAGTCCATGGCTCTGTGACAGTGTTGTATGGTGACAGATGGGAGTCACACTTGTCGTGGGCATAGCATGAGGCGTACAGAAATTGTACACGGCATCACTTCATTGTACACCTAAAATTAATGTAACATTGTGTGTCAACTATGCTCAAATAAAAAAAAAATGAAATTGAAAAAAAAGAAGAAAAGTAAATAGCATAGGATGAAAGGAAAAGAATGGTTACCAGAGAAGAACCTTCCAGCACATAGGCAGCAAGTGTAGTTTATGAACTCTTTCGATTCCGATTCAAATAAAAGGACTGTGAAAACTCTTTATTGGTTCAAACAGGGAATACTGAACATAGACTGGGTTTGAGATCATGTTAAGAAATTATTGCTAATCTTGTTATGATAGGGGATTGTAGTTATACTGTTTTTATGTTTTGGGGGTTTTTTGTGTTTTTTTTTTGTTTTTTTTTTTAATATTTTATTTATTTGACAGAGAGAAATCACAACTAGGCAGAGAGGCAGGCAGAGAGAGAGGAGGAAGCAGGCTCCCTGCAGAGCAGAGAGCCCGATGCGGGGCTTAATCCCAGGACCCTGAGATCATGACCTGAGCCGAAGGCAGAGGCTTTAACCCACTGAGCCACCCAGGCACCCCTGTTTTTATGTTTTTACCGGATAGAGCTACACACTAAAATATTTATGAGTGAAATGACTGGATATCTGGTATTTGCTTTTTTTTTTTTAAGATTTTATTTATTTATTTGACACAGAGAGTGAGATCACAAGTAGGCAGAGAGGCAGGCAGAGAGAGAGACAGGGAAGCAGGCTCCCTGCTGAAGAGAGAGCCCGATGCACGGCTCAAACCCAGAATGCTGGGATCATGACCTGAGCTGAAGACAGGGGCTTTACCCACTGAGCCACCAGGTGCCCCCTGGTATTTGCTTTTAAAAGTCTTTTAAAAAACAAACCGGAAGTAGAGGAGGGATGAAACAGAGTGGCAGAGAACTTCTACTTACAGAAGCAGAATAAGAGTTGCATGGAGATTCATTAGGCTAATTATGCTAAACTGGCATATATTTGAAAACTTCCATAATAGTTTTTTTTTTTTCAGTTGACATCCATTTTGAATTTTTCTTTTAAATAGCGTTAGGCCAAATCACCAGTCTATAAGCAAAATTCAATCCCCAAGGTATGTATTTGCTATGACGTAAAGGGATGGAAATTTAGGCTAAAGGGAATTCTAAGATCATCTCCTAGAAGTTACTTTCAGAGTTTCTGTATTAAAAAAAATAATAATCCTTACCCTAGTTTCTTTGGTGTGTGTGTGGTGGGGGGGGGTTGTCTCTTTCTCCTAAAACTCAAGTGTCAGAGAAAATTCTAGTCAACTAGTGTTTTCCAGGTAGCTGGGAATCTATGTTTTTGCAGTGTTACTCCATCTAGTTTGGAAGGAAAAGCGGGTAGAGGCCACAGCTCCTTGGCACCTGGACCAAAATACTTGCATCTGATAGGACCGTGGGGTCAGCCACATTTGGCCAGACTGCAACCTCTCCAGTGCAAAGGAAACCTGTAGAACAATTTTGTCAACACTGGCTGCCATTTAGCACTGATTAGGTGAAGGAGGATCTCATTTCATTCTAACGAGAATGCTTTGAGTCAGATGCTATCGTTGTCCTTATTTTACAGCTAAGGAAGTGACCTCTCCCAACGAGGCAGTAATCTGACCAAGGTCACACCATTGTAAGTCAAGAAGCAGATCCATGAATATCCAGGTTTGTCAGATCACAAAGCCCAAGGTCTTATCTGTCATGGGATACTGGCTCTGTTCCTTCGTTTCATTCACTGGCTCATTGAGTACGCATTTCATTAACTTTGATTCTGTGCCAGGCGCTGGAGACACGGAGATGAACAAGGTGTCATCTTGTCCTTGAGGAATGCTTCACAGGGGAGGAGACATCTGAGCTGGGTCTTCAGAGATGGGTAGGAACTTGGCAAGGGGAATCACTGGAGAAAACTCATTTGTAGCAAAGGCATGGGGATGGGAAGGGGCATTGTGGGTTTGGAGGATGGACAGTTAATCTGGCCACAGCAGAATGGGTAAGGGCAGGGAGACATGATATGGCAATTGTTCTATTCGTTCAATCGACATGAATTTATTAGTAGCCAAGCATGGGGCTGGATTGTGTTAAACCCTAATGAACACAGAGAGGAATCAGGTATGTCCCCTACCATCAAGGAACAATAATATCTGGATAGAAAGCAAATGCTGAAAATTGTGATCTGTTAATTAGACTAAAGACTTGAATTCTTATTGACTTCGTGTGTTTGCTTTCATTTATTTTAGGCCTTAGAAAATTAACAGAATTTTTTTCTCTACGAAACTGAAAAAAATAAGTATTTGAAAAAGTTATTTGATATTTCAGAATAAGAAGATGGATATATTTCCTCCTCTGGCCTTTAGAATATGTGCTATTGAAATATCAGACTTGTCACCACAACCAAAGTACTATGGCAATTGATGAATATTTATAAACACGCACAGAAAAGCAATCATTCTTAGTTTAAGAAAGCTGCACTCACAATTTATTTTATCTGGTCAAAAAAAAAACGTTCTTCAAAGCAGAGTTCCAAAGAGAGAAAGAAAAGTGAAAGTGGTTTCAAAAGAAGTTAGAATATGGATATAAAAGGAGATATATGCCCCTATTAATAAAACTCTAAAGGGGCATCTTGGTGGCTCAGTCATTAAACATCTTCCTTCAGCTCAGATCATGATCCCAGGGTCCTGGGATCGAGCCCCACATCGGGCTCCCTGCTCAGCGGGGAGTCTGCTTCCCCCCCACTTCCCTCTGCCTGCTGCTCCCCCTGCTCATGCTCTCGCTCTCTCTCTCTCTCTCTCAAATACATAAATAAAATCTTTAATAAAATAAAATAAACACTTCTAAATAATGATTAGGTCACAGCTAAAGCAGGGCCTTCTGGGGTTAGCAGGATACAATCAAGGTACCGAGGAAGATCAGAGATTTGAGATTTTATCCCAGTCTGTAGCATAGTTAGTTAAAATTTCTGGGTCTCTGTTTCCTAAGACTGAACAGTAATAAATTTTGACTATGCTTTGTGACTCAATACAGAGCAAATTAATATAGACTATTCTAAGTGTTCTCTCCTCCTGGGCAACAGAGACATTTTCTAGGGCCTCTTTTAATTCAGACACTCTGCACTTCTTACTCCAAAACAGAATAAGAAAAGCCAGGTGCGAAAATGGAGCTGCTTCCGTATTCTAAAATAGTAACAAACCCGCCCCAAGTGCCATTGTCTCCAACCTGGGCCACCACGTCCAGCATGAAGGTTGTGCCTTACATAGGAATGTGTTCCAAAGGGGCAAACAGAGGCTGAAATCCAGTCCTTGCTCGGCTCACGGAGCTCGGCACCTCAGTCAGCCCAGAGAAGGGAGCACCTGTGTATGCTGTCACGAAGGTCTTATGCGCTAACGGCAGCCCCCTCCAACCTAAAGGCCACCGATGGGGAAGGAGAATATTGTACATCCATTCAAAGGTAGTGTTCACGAAGATATGTAATAATATGGGATCCCTTGGGGTAAATACAATATAGGAAGCTGTAGTGGGTTGAACAGCGTTTGCCCACGATATTCACATCCATCAGATCCTCAGAACGTGACCTTTTGTGGAAATAGTCTTTAGAGATATAAACAAGGGAAAGAGCAAGTGAAATCATATTGGCCTGGGTTAGGTCTTACATCCAGTGACTGGTGTCTTCATACCAAGAGGAAAGGAATAGAAAGATGCCCTAAGACATCGAGAAGTAGGCGATGTGAAGAGGAGGGTAGAGATTGCGGTGATGGGTCTACCAACAGAAGCTGGGGACACATGGAACAGACTCTCCCTGAAAGCATCCAGGGGAAACCAACCCTGCCACCTGATTTTGGATTTCTGGCCTCTTGACATGCGAGAGAATCAATTTTCGTTGTTTTAAGCCAGTCAGACTATAACGATGTGTTAGGACCTCCTTAAGAAAGTGCTACAGAGGCCCTATGTTTTAGCAGCTAGAGTACTGGCTCTAGACTCAGACACAAATTGCTTAATCTACTGGAACCTCAGTGTTCCTTTCTGTAGGATAGTGATAACCGTAGTATTTGCCACCCATTTGACAACCAAAGGAACAAGTAAGCACGTCTAAAGTGCTTAACACAACCAATGATCTCCACTAAGAATGGAATGGATTACCACTATGATGAGAAGGATGGTTCTAATCCTGACCCCGCTGCTGTAGCTGATGATGATGATGGTCATGAGAAGGGGGAAGGAGATGCAAAGCTCTGTGTGTGCATGTGTGTGCGATAAGATTAAGACAACACTAGAACATAGGGGGCATGTGAACCTGGGTATATTCAACCCACATCGTACGCACATGAGCTAATGAAAGGAAGAAACCTTACCCTCCTGTGGCAGAAATGTAAGGGCTTACCAAATACCCAGTGTCGTCTACTTCCCCATCTCACCAGCAGGACTGGACCTGTGCAGAGCTCTGGCCAATCACACATAAGCAGAAGGACCACCCAATTTTTATGGGACTTTGCATGAGGGGGAAATGTGCACATTTCGAGTCTGTAACAGGTTAAGCCACTAGAATTTCATGGTCTGTCTGCTGTGGCTCCTGGTGCAAATTACACTAAACCACACATCCCTTTTCCCCCTCCCTTACAGTCCTCACCCTGCCCCACTACAAAGTATCTGGAAAGGAGAGGAAAGAGTGCTTCATTGCTTTATACTAGTAGGCCCCAAAGGACGAGTTGAATTTTTAAGCAAGCAGACGCAGTGAATACGAACCAGACTGCTCAGATGAAAGAAAGACCATGAGCTATAGCAAGGGGAGCCTTTCTCAAGTTACAGGTGAACTCAGTAGCCAGCATTCCAGAAAAATCTTTCTACCACCTCTCTTCCATTCTCAGCTATTTTTATTGTATTTTTTATATTTTTATTTTAATATATTTTAATATTTTTAATTGTCATCTGGGACTTTTCATTCAAAAGTCCCAGATGACCCTTTCAGTAATGTTATTGGGGAGATAGCTGGTTTCGGGAGGTCCCAGTAAGTCACTGCAATCAAAATTCTTATATCCTAAATGGCATGATGAGGCAATCGACAAAGGCAGAACAAGAAATGACCCAAAGAGTATCTTCTAAAATCCAGCCTAACGAACAAGGAACTGAAGGAACTGAAAGGAAGATAGAAGTGATTTGGCTTTTGGGATCTATTATTCAGAATAATTAGATAGCAGGCTAACACCAAGATGGACAAAAACATGGAGAACAACACCCCACTCGTGTTTCTTAACAGGAGTGAAAACGAGCAGAAACCTTCCAGAGGGCCCTTTGGCCTCTTATAAGAAAAGGGGTAGTAACCAGCAGTCCTTCTGAGCCCAGCAATCACACTTCTAGGAATTCAAGCTTAAGGAAATCACTGGCAAATATACAAGATATCTGTTCTGGAATGCTTATCACATTGCATTTATGAGGGCAAAAACTGTAAGCTAAGTATCAAATGATCGCTGATTTGTTGAGTACCTTGTCATACATACAATAGGCCACCACACAGCCATTTAACATGGTGACTTTAAAAAATACTTCGTAGCATTGGAAGGTACTCATAAGGTGCTTCTAGATGAAAAAGCTACCAATGGTATATGAAGTCTCACTTTTTCAAATAAAAAAAAATGTATGGATATGATTAGGAAAAGATCTAACAAGCTATGTAACAAAATGGTAATAGGAGCTATCCTGTCCCAGAATTACCAGGTGATTTTTAATTTTCTTCCCCTTTTTCTTTCTTGTTTATTGTTGAAATATTTTAAAATACATGAACAAAAGAGAGGAGATTTTAAAAGCCACTTGATACCACCCCAGGGGTGAAGTCTGATGTAAAATATGGACTTTGGGTGATAATGATGAATCCATGTAGTTCACTGAATTTACGATGTATAGCCCTCTGGTCCCAGATGTTGATGGGGGAAGGACAGGTAGATGGTATATGGAAAAATCTCTGCACTTTCTGCTTCGTTTTGTCGGGAAACTAAAACTGGCCTAAAAAATAAAGCCCATAAAAAGGCAAAAAGTTATCCCAACCCTGCCACAGGTCCCCTCTGCCACTGTCTATTAGGCAAAATGATCCCACGGCCAGCCAAGATTCTAGGGCTGGAGAAAGCCTCTCTATGTTTTAATGGGTCCTATCGAGGTCACTTTGTACAGAATACATGTGATAAGAGTTTGGTTGCCGTCATCCTTGGAAATTATTATATTCCATTAATTGTTTAAAAAGATTTTATTTACTTATTTGATACAGAAAGAGAGAGAGGGAGCACAAGCAGGGGGGCGGGGGAGGAAGACACAGGCTCCCCTATGAGCAGGGAGCCTGAGGCAGGACTTGATCCCAGCACCTTGAGATCATGAGCTGAGCCAAAGGCAGACACTGAACCGACTAAGCCCCACAGGTGCCCCTGTAATCTTCCACTCAAAGACATTTTTTATAAATCTCTTTCAATCTTAAAAGGATAAGAGAGGGAGAACAGACATTGAAAAAGAGAGACAAATAGCACAAAGTGAAAAGATATCCCCAAAGTGTAGATAGGTAATCATCACAATTCCTAAAAATAGACTAAACTCACTAATGAAACGATGAAGATTGTCAAAGTAAGAAATAAATAACGCTATACGATACTCATAAGGGACCCCTCTAAAATGTAAGAACAAATAAAAGCTGAAAGAAAATAATAGAAAAATAAACCTGCAAATTCTAACCCGGAGAGAGCTGAGCTAGCGATGCTAACATGAGAATACAAAGATTTTGAGATAAAAATAAAATCATTATTATATGTAAAGAGGATCACTACAAAACACACACATACACATGCACACACACTGAGTAGCCCATGGAGAGACGTTATTAATATTTCTCACAGTATTTTAAAACTTCTAGTGCCCAGAGTAAGTGGAACCAAGTATCTACTTTTACAGAATGACCTTTTTTTTTTTTAAAGATTTTATTTATTTGACAGAGAGAGAGAGAGACAGCGAGAGAGGGAACACAAGCAGGGGGAGTGGGAAAGGGAGAAGCAGGCCTCCTGCTGAGCAGGAAGCCCTACGCGATGCGGGGCTCCATCCCAGGACCCTGGGATCATGACCTGAGCCAAAGGCAGACGCTTAATGACTGAGCCACACAGGTGTCCCCAGAATGACTTTTAGACAAGCTTGTTTTTTATTTTATGTTCTACGCTGGGAATTGGGCAGAAGAAAAAGTACCTGAATATGAGCCATGACTGACTTTGGGAAGTAAAACTTGGAGTTAACCTTTCTCTCTTTCTACTTGCCTATATATTTTTTATTTTTCCATGGTGAGTACATATTATTTTTATACTTTAAAAAAAAGTATGCTTGGAGTAAAAAAGAAATAGCTTCCCAAATCTCTTCAGGTTAGGAACATTCCAGAAATCCAACAGACAAGTAAGTCCAATGCCTTCTGCCAGTTATGACAACTGGTTTTATGGGCTTTGGTTTTTGAATTTTGTAAACTTTCTATTTTAAAAGATTTATTTACTTATTTGAGGGGGGGCACGCACAGATGTGAGTGGGGGCGGGGAGGAGGGAGAGAGGGAGGGGCAGAAGAGACTCTTTAAGCAGCCTCCATGCCCAGTGTGGAGCCCGACACAGGACTCGATCCTATGACCCTGAGATCATGAATTATGCCAAAACCAAGAGCTGAATGCTTAACCACTTAACCGACTGAGCCACCCAGGCACCCCTATAAACTTTTGGTTTTTAATCTTTTAAATTTAACAATTCAAGTTAAAACAAGCATGATTTGTCTCTGTCACCAGTCAGCTATCATCACCCTGGTCATCAGAGAGTGCTTAGTAGGGAGCTTCACTTTAAACAGGGACAGAGCAGATGCAGAACAATCACTCACCACATAGCCTATCCTCTACCAGAGAGGAACGGCCCAAGTGCGTTGACAGGAAGTTGGAGCAAGAAGACGGCATCAACATGGATGAGGCTGAACAGGAAGAAGAAATTCACGACGTAGAACAGAGAGCAGGCTTTCGCAAACCAAAGTTGATGCTAATGGAGAAGGTATGTGTGCCAACAAAGATGAGAGGAAGTGGAGAAAGGAAAAGTCCAGAATGGCTGGGGAAGGGCAGTCACTGAGCTTTCCACGTTTGCTCCGTGAGTGCGGTGAGGAGACTGAGGGGCGAACACAGAGGGCAGAACAGACAGACTTGATCGTTCAAGAAGTCATGCTCACAGATGGTAGAGAAGATTTACACACGCACACACACCCCACAACCAAGTTCTATAAGTCACCATCATCCAAATAAATTAGCTTAATGTCATAAATCGGGCTTCTCTAAGTGTGTACACCAATTATTCAAATGGGATAAGCAAATCATCCTGTTGTTTTGTAACATGCACCTTGAAAGAATCCCCTCAGGGTGCCTGGGTGGCTCAGCGGGTTAAACCTCTGCCTTTGGCTCAGGTCATGACCCCGGGATCCTGGGATCGAGTCCCACATCAGGCTCTCTGCTCAGCAGGGAGTCCGCTTCCCTCTCTCTCTCTGCCTGCCTCTCTGTCTACTTGTGATCTCTCTCTCTGCCAAAAACAAAAAACAAAAAACAAAACACTTTTGAAAGAACCCCCTCATACCACCCCTTTCTGCAAAAATAAGAGGGTCTTCAGTGTATAAAACACAAGGGAGTTGAGCAATCATTCAGAAATTTGCTTAGACCTTCCTCACAGCTCTGGTGACGAGATGCCATGCTAGACAGAGCCCAACAGGGCTGACAAGATAAGAAAAGGAAGAGGAGAGTCTGTGGCCCTCTTATAAGCTGAAGGAGGAGAACCAGACAGGGCAGAGAGGGAAGAGCAGGGAGACCAAGCCTGTGCTGGTGCCTGGAGCTTGAGGAAAATGAGTCTGGTCCCCCCAAAACACCCCAAGACCCCATCCCGCTCACACCCAGAGCCTCAGGTGCGAGGGCTACTGGGAGAAGTGGCTCGCCACCAACTAGAGCTGCCCTTCAGATTATCTGCCCACCCTTATGACTTTCCTATGAGTGTAGACATTTGAAACCTCAGCTGGTTTTCTCCCTTCAGAGTTCCCTCTTGCCCATGGTGTCCTGTTCCAACAGGATCTCTCAAGACTTAATGTTGTGTTCTCCACTGGAGGACAGACTCCTTCTTTGGGTTGCCTTTCAGAGCTGCCCCAAAGTGGATTTTGTGAATGCCACCCGGCTTCCACTTTAATTCAGAATTCAGAATGTCCCAACCATGTCCTCCACATCTGGAGACAAATCATTTACTGTTTCTGCATGAAATAGCATCAGGCAAAAAGAAACACTTTCCTGGCATAGATAGGCCAACCAAAGCAAACGGTGCCCTCATGAATGCAAAGAACTTAATGACTTATGCAATCGGTTCACACACATAATTCTATCCCATTTTTCAGGTCACCACTCTTCCTAACCCTTCAAGAGCCTCCATCTCCCAACCCCAACTTAAAACACTTTAATGATTCCTTCTTCCTGGTATAAAGACCAAAACCTTTATCACAGCATTTAATCTCTACTACTCACTTTAACTCACAACACTCTCTCCCCCACACTCCAGCCACATAGACCTTCTATCAGCCTTCAAATGGACCACAGGACTTTTGCACACGCTTCTCCATCTATGTTAAATGTTCCTTCACCACCACCACCTGTAGCCACCTCCCCCATTTTGCACTTTAATTCTCACCCTTCCTTTGGTTTTCAGCTCCTTTGTCACTTTCTTAAGGAATCTTTTCCCAGTCTCCCCGGCCAGGTCAAGTCCCTTTAAGAGAGCGACACATACCTTCCTATCATCACACTTAACCCGATTATAATTATACAATCATACAGTTATAACCCAATTATAATTATTTATATGACTATTTGAATACCTTTTGTCTCTACCAGGAAATTATAAATTCTACAAGGGCAACAATTCCCATCAAGTTTTGCTCATCAGCGCATCTATAGTGCTAGCTGAGTTCAGGACACATACACTCTACAATATTTAATGAATGAATGAGTAACTAATAGCCTGAAGATATTAGATCCACATTTGAGAAATATGGAAATTGGGTGTCTGAGAATTTAAGGGATTTGCTCAAGGAGCACAGGCATGGGGATTTGGTTCCAAGGTATTTGATTCCTGATTTCACAGCCAGGAGATGCACCGTTCCAAGGACTGGGGAGTCCTGCATGCCACATAGTAGGTACCCAGGGCAGACTTAGGGAATGAAGAAATGAAAACAAAAATGAAAGTAGCGGGGCACCTGGGTGGCTCAGTGGGTTAAGCCGCTGCCTTCGGCTCAGGTCATGATCTCAGGGTCCTGGGATCGAGTCCCGCATCGGGCTCTCTGCTCAGCAGGGAGCCTGCTTCCCTCTCTCTCTCTCTCTCTCTGCCTGCCTCTCTGCCTACTTGTGATCTATCTCTGTCAAATAAATAAATAAAATCTTTAAAAAAAATGAAAGTAGCAAAGAATCGATTGTGGGCTTCAATATGATTTTCAGTGCAAAGAGAACAGTCTTGGCCATGATATTGGACAGATCTCATCCCCTTTCTAGGCCATAGCTGACCTTTGAACTAAATGATGCCCATGCTTTGCAAATTGGAGATTCAGACTCCTCCTACCTTGGGAGTCTGCCTGACAGCAGGCACCTACATGGGGCAGCTGAGTTACTGAGCTGCCCAGACTTGACTTTATGCTTTGGATCATTTTTAATTCATTCAAAGACCAATTATCATGAGGCAACAAGAGGCAATTGCAGGAGCAATTACATCACGGAGAACATATGGCAGCCACAAAAACAATAGAAAGTTATTCCACTGTGTTACGCCTAGCAGATGGAGGAGAGCTGTTATAACCTTGACAGTTGACCCTGAGACTTCTAGATATGTTATATAGTCATATGCAAGGAAGCAAAGGACATCCGGCAAAAGGATAACATGTTTTAGCTTTCCGTTGGCATTGTTAAATGATTCGGAAACTAATAAAAGGGAATCATGAACGGTCTCAGTCAACCAGCCAAGAGTTAGGCAGAAACGATAAGGAATAATGGTCCTTCTTCTCCCACTCAATGTGGAATTCTCTAACTAGTCACAGAGGATATGCTTGTGTCCTGATGGTCTCTGCACCAAACGTCCCACCAGCGTGACTCACAGTCTGGAACTAGCTCACCTTTTCAGGTTCATCCTTAGCCCCCCGTCTGACAGTCACCCATACTCTGGCCTCACAGCTCACTGTGTTTTCAGGACTCCGTGAGAAATCCCCTGGGTCCTTCAGAGCCAATGTGAGCGTCATTTTCTCTATGAGGCCTTCCACGTTGCTCCCACATTAGTACCAGCTCCTTCAAATTCCCACAGCATTTATGCATGCCCAAGTGGTACCATTCGTGACCATGTGATTTATGTTATGACTCCTTGTCTGTCTGTCTCTGTCCCCTGCCCCAATCATCCCACTGGTCGGTAAGACCCTTCAAGATAGGGACCATGCCTTATTCATACCCCCAGCACACAGTCGCAGACCTGACATTTAGAAAGTCTATTGAGTGAAACACCAGGGCAGGGGCACTGATCAGTAGAGGAATTAATCATTAATGGGTGGGTGACTCCTATTATGTCAGGCTGGAAAATAAAGACAAGTTTATCAGGGACTTTCTAGTGACCTCACCTGAAACCCAAAGAAGTAACTCCAAGGCTAAGAATGTCAAGCGCTCTGATTAGCTAGTAATGGCGTTCTTTGCATGTATTACCCCATTCAGTCTTGGAACGATCCTGAGTTTCAGTGGAATTCCCAGTCTCCAATGGAATGGCTGAGGTGTAAGTAGGTAAGTTACTTCCCCCAGGCCTCAGGGTTAGTAAGTAGAAGGTTAGGATTTGAATTCAAGTCCTAAAACCTACATGAATACTAGAAAACTGCACCACCAGGCTGCCCCCCCATCTAGTTATAGGGCCAGTCCTGGTCATTGTCTTTCATGTGTTCGTTCACTTCTTATTACTTTTAATTAACTACGAATTTGACTTCCATAGAAACTTTCACATAAAGATTTCATAATTCTACCTGATAAGCTCCTACTGCCTTGACTAACACTTATTAGCAACATTTCGAGGGCTCACCTTATCCCTCATTTTGAAGGTAAGAAAATCAAGACTTAGAGCAGTTAAGTAACTTAGCAAAAGTCACAGAGCTCATCACGATGAGAACCCAGACTGACCCCCAAGCCACTTAACCACAGGGCCCGTGCACCATCTCGTGCTCCCACTGGGCATCCTCGATCACTTGGAATCCGCACATCAAGGCATCAGCACTGTTACCCATCCAGTAACCGAGACTGTCCGATCGCAGGGACCAAATTCACACGTGGATGCAAATGCCTTCTTTTTGAAGAAAACAAAATCCACGTATTCTTACGTATTAAACAGAACTCAAATCCGTGCCAAGCTGTAGTTTTGCCTCGGTTCTGCTTCCATCACTAATTAGCATTGTCCTACATTAAACATCACTTCTTTCTTGTAGGAAAACACAGGTAAATCATCTCGAACCCACCATCCCTTGCCTGGTCAGTCAAAGCATTTTCTCATTTTACTCAGAGAGAGTGGTGTGTCTCATTAGGGGTGGGAAGTCCCGTATATGACGTCGTGAGAGAGGAACAAGCACTAGCATTGACTAAATTCTTACATCACACGCCAGATGCTATCCTGCTTCCTGCACCCAGTTCCCTCATCTACATCGTCCTTTAACTAACCCTGTTTACTCCTGCTGCAGAACTGAGCCCTGGGAGGCTGAGAACCTTGCCCCGGGGTCCACAGTTGCATCCCAGATGGGTCTGATTGCCACGTCTGGACTCTTAACCACTCAACAGATTCTCGACCCCTTCTGCCACAATTCTAGTCTCTCCCTCCCCTCATCCCCTCCGCAGGATTCAGGAAAGTTATCCAGACAGAATGAAAACCAAAAAGAAAAAAAAAGGTGAACAGAGTACCTGAGGAGGCCCAGTTCAGCTCCATTCAAATCTTGCATTTTTAGGACGACCATTTCTTTGTCAGTATTTGAAGAATACCTAGTCGGCCAAACAAAGAAACTCAGTTACTTCTTTATCAGAGCCTGACCCTCCTGTGTGACCAGCAGTAGAAGCTGACACAGAAACCAAAACACCTTTCCGTAAGCCCGGCGCCCTGACAGGCTGACAGTCTCACGAACCACACCCGGGACCCCATTCCTCCACTAAAGAAATGGTTTGCAGACGCCGCCAGAGTCAGAGGCATCAGGCCAGCAACGAGAGGTGATGTGTACATCTCTATGTCGTACACGTGATCTTCAATAACACTGGTATTTCTTACAAAAAGGATCTGCCTTTTTCTACTCAGATTAAATTTTAATGGAATCTCTTAAAAATAGCAGGGACTATGCAAAAATCAAAAGCATTCATGACCTGCAGTGTAAAGCAGTTCTTTCATGTCCTTTCAAGGGGTGTCAGATTATGTTTTCTAAAAACCAGCTCCTTTGAAATCTACTGAAAAGTACACAGACAAATGTAAAAGGTTAAGCGGTCAAATCAAAATGGAAATATTCTTTTCCTACGCTGTAGAAGGCAAGTGCTTCTCGTCTGTCGCAGACCTGGTTCAGCACATTAAAAAAAAAAAAAAGACAAAATAACTATCTCCCTTAGTTGTTCCATTCAATTCCGCTAGTTTTATTTCTTGCTTTTCATTCCAGTTTCTTTATCCTTTTATGTCCTTTCTCTTGCCACAGTCTCCTGGACGGAGATGATTTCTTCTGAATGACATAATAAAAGGAGGTATTCATTAACTTAACAAATATATGTTGCACACACTTTTATCTCCACTTTACAGAAGAGGCTGAGAGCCCATAGATTAGGAACAAGTAAATAACCAAAGGTCACACGGTTTGGAAGAGATCAAGCTGAGATGAGACCAGAGTCGTGCCCGATTACAAAGCCGGGAGTCCTTCCGACATTGGCATTGACACCTGCCCTCCCCCAACAGCCAGCAAAGCACCGAGACTTGTGTGCAGGTACTGACTTGGTATTTCTGCCACTCTTAAACTCTAAGCATGCTTCAAATTTATCTTAGTTTTAATACTCCTTCAGGATCGTCCCCATTCCTTGAAGAACAACTGTGTTCTCAGATTTTGTGACCGACGGCCAAAGGAAACACACGATCTGATTCCAATCATGCCCTCACCTGGCTCGCTCTGACTCGGGATTCTGAAGGTAGGAAGAAGGGCTTCGGTTGATCTGGGCACCTTCCACAATTCCTTTGTTGATAAAGATTTTGCCTGGTTTCATATTTCTGTGCGCCATCTCAATGCTCTGTGGGTTAAAGAGAGAGAGCATGACTGAGTTGTGAATTTAGAAATCCTGGTGGGATACGGATTTAGTCAGCGTAAAGAGAAGGGTTCTGTGGACAATTTCCTTGGTCTCCAAGCTGCCCCTGCTAGGGAGGGTCAGTCACTCTGGGGGTGCACAGTTGGCCTCGGGGCTGAGACACAGAATTGCTGGGACCCAGGAAGCTCATGCCGATGGGCACCTGAGTGTCCTGGGGCGCCCGTGTCAGGCACCGTCCTCAGGTTCAGGGGGCCAAACTGGGAGTGACTCCAGGACTGGTAACATGTGGGTGTTTCCCCTCCATACCCACTGCATCCACCTCACCCTCTGAGGCAAAGTTTTTTGGAACTTTTCTAACTCAAAACCACAATAAGCAATATATTCTTCATCACAGATTAATACGCCTTGACGTCTGTGTCCTAAAACAGAAGTCCACAAGATGAACTACACCCTCACGATGTGTTTGGCCCCATGATACTCTCTGATCTGTTTTACTTTAGTTCTGTTTTCCAGGGCGTATCGCAACCCACAAAATTGACTTCACGCAGCCAGTCATGAACTGCGGGGCAGAATCTGGAAAGCATTGCTGTAAAGACGTGTCTGGGGGCACCTGGGTGGCTCAGTCAGTTAAGCATCCGCCTTTGGCTCAGGTGATTGCAGGGTCCCACATCGGGCTCCCTGCTCTGCAGGGCGCCTGCTTCTCCCTCTACCCATTCCCCCCTGCTCATGATCTCTCTCTCACATACTCTCTCTCTCTGAAGTAAATAAATAAAATCTTAAAAAAAAACAACAAAAAAAGACATGTCTGCTTTTGCCAGCTAGATTGCTGGGCTTAGAGAGTAGCTTCATGAGAAAAAGTAGAGAGAGACTACATTTCAAAAGCAAAAGCATGAAGAGAACACTAGAAAGGATCCTGTGTGAGAGCTGGGGAGAGAGGAGTAAGAGGCACCCAAGCCAGCAACAGCAGGGAGTCTGGGCGTTCTGGAAGGAGCACCATGTCATCTGCAGCGACCATTGAGAATGTCACTGAGTCCACACACACTGAGGGTGTGTATGGAAAGAGGACCCCCCCGTCCTGCTGTCTGGGAAATAGGAGGCAAGATTACAATTACTCGTAATTACTTTAGGTTCCTTGATGGGTTCCTTTCCGTGTGACTTAGCGCAGAGAACAGACCGTGTGGGGCCCTCTGCATTACAAAGGTTATGACTGTCCCTTTAGACAATGGCATGAGGCTTCCTGCAGAGAACTGTCCTCTCTCCATCTGTCGGTGCCTGGGAGACCAGAAGCTACATGGGGGTCAGGAACGGGGGCGAGGTAGGAGCAAAGATACGCAGCCCGAGATCCTAGAAGGGACTCTCTCTGTATCACAGCACACCACTCCTGAACCCACTGTGCCTACCTTCACGATGCCAGTGACCATGTACTGAAAAGTTCGATTGCTGAACCCTTCGCTGGCGATGACAAATACCGTGTACTGGAAAAACCCCGCTGGCCCCGAGTGAGTGTGAGTGCCACTCAGGACGACATTGTCTCTTCTGTACAGGGAGCCGTATTTACTCTGCAGTCTGTTCAGGACCTACAGGAGAAAAGAAAAAAAAATAGAATTAAGAAGAGGGATAACAGAACAACTCACTATGGAAAAGGCTCGGGAGAGGCTTACCGCCTGTCCTTATCAATGACATCCCTGGCGGGCCGCCCTTCCCTCTAGGCTGGAGCGCGTTGCCATGGTAACAACGTCAACACCAAGGGTCCCTGCCAAGGCCGATGTTTCGTGGCTGCTCGCTCTGTGCAAGCACCGGGTTGGGTATCACACGCATTATGCTGTTTTAGAATCTTTGTAACAACCCCAACAGCTAGGTATTTTTAAGCTTCCAGGTGAGAACACAGAAGCGTCCAGAAGATAAATCCCATGCCCGCTGCTCTAATAAGTAGCAGGGCCACAATCCAGATCCGTGTCTCGACAGAAAGAGTGCACTTTCCGGCATCTGGGTGGCTCAGTTGGTTGGACGACTGCCTTCAGCTCAGGTCATGATCCCGGAGTCCCGGGATTGAGTCCCGCATTGGGCTCCCGGCTCCATGGGGAGTCTGCTTCTCCCTCTGACCTTCTCCCCTCTCATGCTCTCTCACTCTCTCTCTCAAATAAACAAATTTTTAAAAAAAAGAAAAATAAAAGAAAGAGTGCACTTTCCTATTCATTATTCCACACATAGTATTAGCGTCCAGGCACTGGTCTGAGCACTAGGGATAGGTGAGGTTCCTACCCTGATGAAGCTTTTTCTCTTAATGGGAGAGAAACGAGCAAGCAGAGAAGTGTGTAATATTACATTAGATCATGCAGGGGTGAGTGCCGTGAAGAAAAATGTTTCTGGGTAGGGAAAGAGAGTGATGGGTGGCAGCGAGGAAAACCACCTTTCAAAGACGTCATCTTCCATCAGAGGCTTAAAATGAAGAGCCTGAGCTGGTCAGGAAATGCACGGGGAAAAGTGAACAGAGCGTGGGCAGAGCGTGAACAGAGCATGTAAAGGCCTCTTTACTGCCTCCTGGCCCAAAACAAAGAACTCAACACCAGACACATGGGGTCACACTTACTGGTCTGAGGGAAGCCAGCCGCCATGATGTAAGGACAAACCAGCAGCCCTGTGGGGATGCCCCATGGAGAAAGGAACCCTCTCATCAGCACCTGCTTGCCGACCCCTCAGACCCATTGTCCCTTCACCTCAGGAAGCCTCCCCACACCTGCAGCCCCAGGCAGCCCCGGAGTCCCACCTCACCACGTCGCAGGAAGGTGTGAGGCTGCTGTTCTCACCTCAGTCGGAATCACCCAGCCCAGGCCCCTGGGATTCCAGAGTCACAGAAAGGACAGGCCCAGTGTGGGTTTAGGCCCCTGAGTTTTCCAGATGACTCGTTGCGGAGCAGGAGATAAGGCACACAGAGAGACCGGGGAGTGCTCACTGAACTCATCTGCCCGTGAACATCTCATCACGCATGATAACGTGTGCTTGTGGGGCATAGACCCGTCCAGAAAACGACAGAGAGAAATCCCAGATGGTGCCGGGCACCTGTTTCTGACTCTGCTTTCATCAGCTTCAATTGGAAAGTTGGTATTATCGTGGCTTCCCTGGGAAAGATGTTCTGACTTTTTTTATGCCAAAAATCATTAAAATGATCTCACGGGGCACCTGTCAGTTCAGCGTCCAACTCTTGGTTTTGGTTCAGGTCATGATCTCGGGGTCCTGGGATCGAGCCCCTCGTTGGGCTCCACGCTCAGCAGGGAGTCTTCTTGAAGATTCTCTCCCTCTGCCCCTCCCCCTGCTCACTCGGCTCTCTCTCAAATAAATAAATAAATAATTTTTTTTTTTTTTTAAGTGTCAAACCCAAACCAACCTTCCTCGATGTAGGACACTATCACCTAATACCAGGCACAGTGATGAAGGCTCCCTTATGGCAGGGACGGTGAATACCGCTTACTTGCAGAACCAGTCCTACTTACTGGTAGCTGCTCTCAGACGCAGTGTGTTGAGAAGGATTCTGAATCCAAATCTGGGCTTAGCAAAACAAGAAGGCCTTTTCTGATTGGCAACCCTGTCTACTTCGACAATGGCACAGACGGCGGTGTGCTGAGAAGCTGTCACGCAGAAACGAAAGCCCCCCCCTTCGAATTGTTCACCAGTTTCTGACGTGTAAATACCCCCACCACCGTCGATTTCAAGCTACCAAAATCTAACAATGAGCTCAGCAAGTTCCTGAACAGGTAACAGTCAGCTCTCATGCGCTAGTCCAAGCCGGTTCCAACAACACCCCGATACAAACGGGAGTGGCGGGAACTTCAGTACTGTATACCCAACACACACAAACACATCCACCCAACTTCTTCTATTTTAGGTGAAGAGCTACACACCCTCATCCACTCGCGTGGCCATTGAATGAGGAAGACCTGACGAACCATCCTGCCTCGTGAACCAGTCCAGGCCCCAAACACTGCTCGGTTACCGCAGGCCCGTGTGGAGAGGAAATAGGGCATGACCAGACGAACTCCCTCTGACCAAGTAACCCACATTCTCCATCCCAAGAAGTTTCCATGTCGCTTCTGTGGAACCCAACTCCAGCCCACATGTTTCGTTGCTCTTTTACCTTCTTCCACACAGTGATGACGACACTCAGAAGGAAGAGGTGTCCGTTGGGAGTGGGTGGAAAGGTCACTGAGGAGGCACCACAAAACTCACTACAAGCTGCTGTCCCCTGACACTACGCCCATTTTTATTCCCAGAGAACTATGATGTTAGGATTATGGAAGTCAGTGTACATCTCCTTATTCTCTCAGGAATCAAGCCTTTAAGCAGATAGAAATTATGGTTCTCGGGGCATCTGGGTGGCTCACTGGGTTAAGCCACTGCCTTTAGCTCAGGGCATGATCTCGGGGTCTTGGGATCGAGCCCCACATTGGGCTCTCAGCTCAGTGGGGAGCCTGTTTCCCTCTCTCTCTGCCTACTTGCGATCTCTTTCTCTCTCTCTGTTAAATAAATAAATAAAATCTTTTTTAAAAAAAAGAAATTATGGCTCTCATGTTTTAAAAGAAAAGACTACAAACAGCTCACAGCCATTGTATCCCAAACTACACTCTCCAATATGAAGTCCAACACATGGGACTTTAAGAAGAAGGAAGAAAAACCCAATCATCTAATGACAATGCCTGCGGGTAACCATTATAGTTAGTCAGTTCCCTACGTCAGGAGAGGAGAGGGTTTGAACAGAGTGAAGAAGTTGCCCGAGGGTCTACAGCTCACCCCTCTGTGTTCAGTTTCCTAATACTGATACACCTGAGTTCCTGCCACGGAAAGATCTGGCGAGCCGCTCTGTTCTCCTGCCCTGCCTCACTGCTCAGGGATCTTCCCAAACCTTCGTTCCATGCTGGAAATTTCATCAATCCTTACGACCGAGACTGAGAAGCTGCCTAAAACCTGGTGTTCTGAAGCAGCCTAAGAGCACCTGTTTCGCTACACTTATTTTTCACACCTGCCCTTGGGTTCCTCTGGGTGAGAGAAGTAGGCTCATTGCAAGGCCTTCCCCGTTGGGTCTCAGACTGCACGGGGAAGTAGAAATCGGAAGAGATTGACAAACGCTGGGTGGTCTGCTGTCTTCACAGCCTCTGCAAACCAAACCATTCACCCTCTCTCCCCTCCACACTCCACCCCCAAAGTCCACCTCTGAGTCTCCCGTTTCTTCTCATGACCCCACCGTTTCCCTGTCAGAAGCACAGCTGATGCCCCGGGGAAAAAAGCAGGAAGCGTAGTGGTAGTGAGTGTAGGTGCTAATGCCCAGAGGCCATGGGTGCGTCCCCGCCCAGCCACTGCCTAGCCGGCTGCCCGTGCATGGGTTCCTTGATCCCCCGCAGCTCGCTTTCTCAATCCGCCAATGACATGATGATAGCACCTCCCTCATTGGGGATGTTTGGAGGACTCAACCCATTCATACATACGAAGTAATCAGTGCGTGACTCATTGTGGAGACTACGCAAGTGTCTGCTTTTATTTCTATTCACTCATGTGCAACTTCTGAGCATTTAATGTGACCTCCTACTGCCATGGAGTCTCGCTGCCACCCACTGGTTTAAGACCTTTGTGCCAGCCTCACGTGGCACAGGAGAAATTTCCAGGCAGAGTTGAAATCCATCCTGCCACCCGAATTTCCCTTTCTAGTTCGCTCAGCCTTCCGATGCATGGGAGAGCTCCCGCGGGTTCCATCTCCTGCTTTGAAACACCAAGTGTGATTGCGGGTTTCCCACGCGGACCCTCACCGGTACAGCCTTGACATTTGTGGAACCGAACTGCCAATGTGTGTCCTCACCTCCTGCCCCAGTCTGGCATCCAACATCCCTGATGCATCATCCTGGAGCAAAATTGGGTTTGTGCTACTCCTCCACTCAGAAGTTTTCAAAGAATCCCCAGAGCTTACCAGAGTCAACATAAGCTGGCATCCCAGGCCTCTACAATCATGAGCACCATACCTTCCAGGGGTATTCCCAGTTACGTGCTTACGTGTGTCCTAATGGCAGCAATCCCTGTCCCTGCAAAGGACAGTCTACATTCCTCCCTGTGTCTCCGTGTTGTCACACTGTCTCTCCATTTGATAGCTCTCTCTCCCCATGTTAGCCATTTAAAATTCTTCCCATTCAGATAAAGATGTGGTGTACATATATACATATGTATACAATATATACAATATTCCATTATATATATGGATATAATGTACCATTAGATGCATATATATACATCATATATTACATTATATATACAATATTCCATAAGCAAATGCGATCTTGCCATCAGCGACAACACGGACAGATCTAGAAGGCGTAATGCTCAGTGGAATAAGTCAGTCAGAGAAAGAGGAATACCACATGAGTTCATTCATGGGTGAAATGGAAGAAACAAAACAAACAAACACTGAGAAAAAAAAGACACAAACCAAAAAACAGACGCCTAACTATAGAGAGCAAACAGAGGGTTCCCAGAGCGGGAGGGGTGGCCTAGGTCAAGGCCACGAACAGCCCGCTCACTATGGCGCACACCGAGTCATGTGCAGCATTGACTGTATTTTTACTCCTGAAACTAATATAACAATACTGTTAACTACTCTGGAATGGAAATAAAATAAAATCCTGCCCATTCACATGTCACGTCCGCCATGAGATGATTCCCTGCTTCCCAGTCCCCTTGTGGTGGTTTTAAACCACTGTGTGTCCACAAGTCCCTCGCTAGCCCTCCCTTCCTCCCTTTCAGAGGGGACGCTTTGCTGTCTTTCCCCTCCCTTGGTGTGACTTGGTGACTCGCTTCCAATGGACAGAATGGCCTAGAAGTGCAACTTCTGACCCAGGTTAGGAGGAACACTGCGGCTTCCCCCGAGGTAGTGACTCAGGAGAGAGCCCTCTGAGAGAGAGGGCCGTGACGATACAGAAAGTGGGGACTAGAGGCCTTTGGCCAGCAGCCCCGCAAGGGAATCATCTGAGAGGGGGATTAGTCAAGCCTTCCAATGACTGCAGCCTTTGTCCACACCTCGATTCCAAGACACCCTAAGCCAGAACCACACATCTAAGCCAGTCCTGATTTCCTGACCAAGAGAATGTGCGATGATGTCTATTGTTTTAAGCCACTGTATTCTGGGGCTATTTGTTACTCGGTAATAGATAACGAACGCACTTCCATACGTTACTCCAGTGAGTTACAGAGAGTGTGTTTTCTATTACGGCCCTTCCTTCTCTCCACAACTGGGTAGTGAGCTCATAGGAAATGTGGATTACGACTCAGGTTATGTGCCCGCTAAGTGACCAGCAAAGTACCGTGCAAAAAAGCAGGCGGTCAATGCATTTTTTCCTCCACGATAATAGAATAATGTCACTTTTAAGAACGAGGGCTCTGGTATCAGGCATACGTGTGTTCAGAACCCAGCTCCACAATCGCTAACTGTGTGAATTTGGGAAAGTTCCTCGCCTCTTCTAAGACTCCATTATTTTATCCATAAAGTGGGGATAACAAAAACCCATGTCATAGTTTTGTTGTAAGTGTAGGAGTGGGGAGAACATGTGATCCCCTGCTCCTTGGGTGTCAAGAGATGGGGCAGGTGACATTGGAGAAACGCTCCAAGGTCCCCCTTGTCATCCTTGTCACTGGCCACTTCACACCGCAGGAGGAACAGTATTTAAGAGAGGCTGACAGAACGTGACCCTGAATAGTGGACTTTCCTGGGTGCTCCAGACTCTCTTCTTCCTCACCTTCATCACGATGGGAGCAGACATTGAAAGAGCACGTTCTCTTTCTGTGACCTGATCCCATGCAGACAATACAACTGAGTCAAGGCCAAGAACCTGGCTTAGAAAGATAGAGCTGGAAGGCCACACCCATCACCCTATGTATCCTTCCCCCTCTGCGCACCTTACTGCTGCCTGCCCAGAACCCACGGGCACCCTTCTGCTAAACCCAAACTTCCCCACAGAGGGAGTAATATGGTCTCAATTCTGCGAAAATCGCAAAAGAGCCCACCATTACCCACAATAGAGCTTAAAGAGTAAGAAAGCTAACATTGTACTCTTTTTACATTTTATTACGGAAATTTTAAAACACGTACAAAAATCATCGGAATTGCATAATGAGACCCCCATCTCCCTCTCACTCAACTCCAGCCATTTATGGCCAACCTCATTTCAATGTTGTGTTTTACTTCTCATCTGGCCTCTTGCATCTCAACTGTCTAAAAACTAGAGGGAAGGATTAGTGAGTAACTAGAGCTCTCCTCCTTCTAATGAGGAGGGTTAAATAAGAGAATGGATGTGAAGGTTGCCTCGGACATAATAAGCTTGCAAAACACAGTAACAGTGACGATGAGCAGTCATTGTCAAGTCTGCAAATTTGACCAAAGTGACTGAGACCGGAATTGTTCGCAGGCCAATTATCCGAAGGCTTCTGCAGAGTAGAAACTCACCAGATGAGACACGAGGAGGACTTAGCTCCTGTCACATCCACTCAGAGCTTTTCTTTTAAACATGTCCTTTCGTCATCACCTCAGCCACTTACCTCCAGCCTGAGGCGTTGGGATACCATGCCTATGTCGATGCTGACAAACACCATTCGATTTAACCCATCAGGCTCTGCGATGACGAAAGCTCGACTGTACAGCCTGGTGAGGATGCCACGTGCGTTCTGGCCAGTCTTACTGTAGCCCATCTAGAGAGGAGGAGAGAGAAGTCAGAGCCGCTCTGCCTCACTCCCCCATCACCAGAGCCGGGTACCACCACACAGGACGAGACCACTTAGGAAAGGTGAAGTACAACACAGTCCACGGGACACTGTGACTCTGCCTGGGATAGTAATATGTGTTTTCAAGAATAAAGCCAACATCATAAGAGAGGCTTTACTCTTCTGTGTGGAAAAATGCAAAGTAACCATCAGTTTGGCAGGAGATATTCACAGGCCAATGGGCAAGGAAAGGGTTGGTTTGGCTCTAGAATTCCATTACCATGTCAGCCACCTTCCAGGGTTTTCAATTTTTTTCTCCTGCCTGAGATACTACGGAAGGAAGTAGTTTCCCTACCATCATCCCACAGTCCCAGAATGTCCTGAAGACTGAAGGTTCCCTTCCTTTGGTTGTTTGGCGTGTGATGTTCTTTCTTTCTTTTTCTTAAGAAAATGGTTTCCTTGTGATTAAATAAATAGTCTTCACTGAGGGTACCTAATGCTGGCTTTTACCTTGTTGGCCATCCCTCAGTTAAGTCAGTCCAAAGGTACCCGTCGCAAAGCCCCCTTCTCACCACGCTCTAAAGCCCACCCATGAAGTCTTCAGCATGCTCCCTCTGCGGCTTGCTTCACCCCTCACACGAGTAGTGTCACTTAGGGTTCTCAGAGCTAGTTCTCAGAACAGACAATGGGAAACCACTCCTAGAATCTAAAGATTATTTGGTAGGAATGAGAAAAATCTCATCAAACAATGCCATGTTCTGTCTTCCTATGGAAGCTATGGATGAATACACCCATCATCACAATCAAGAAGTTGCAGTCCAGTAGCCAAAAGGCCACACGGGACCCACAGAAGCCTTTTCCTTGGCTTACGCAGTGGTGGCCCACACTAGGTTTCCAGTTTTAACTAGAGTTGCCTTTATTTCCCAACTGAGAGTTGTAGATCCTCAGTCTCTGATCCAGAGGTGGCCAGAAAACCTTTAAGTTAGGGCAGCCCTGCATGGCAACAACTGCTAAAGCCATGCAATTTGCAGCTGTATGCCCCACTTCCCACTGTCCCCCAAACTGAGGGTTCACTAGACACTTATCAGCTTACACTGGCCTGCTCCCGTCATTTGTGGTACCCCATGGTATGTGAGTTTGCCAGCCCTGCCCCTGCCATTCATAAAAAAATGGCCAGTTGACTTTACAAAGGGGATGCCATTGAACACAAGGCCCCTCGTTATAGTACAATATTCGTAGTGTTAGACAGCAGTGACGTCAATGAAAAAGTGAGAAGATGATGATGATGATGATGTAATTAACTGGAATAAGTGTAGGATGTGAGGAATAATGTTACCCATTTCATCCTCCCTGAGGAGCCCATGATTGACCTACCAAGTTGATATCTGCTACTTGTCCTGTGCAGTCAGCTCGCCCAACACCAATATGGTAGCCACTGAAGTTCTGGAAGAGAGGAGGCTCTGGAGTGGTAACCACGGGAGGGGCCTGCGTGGTTGTAGAGCCATTGGTGTGTGCCGGGCCTTGACTGGCTGTGGAGCCCACGGTGGCCGGGGAGCTCTGGGTGGACGGGAAACCTGAATCTAAAAGCAGAATAAGATATTTAAGGGATAACGTCTCAGTCTACTTACTTGTTGGCATCAATTAGAACACATAGGTTGAGGTTCCTAAGGAAAAATCTATATATTCTCTTATATTTAAAATATATGGTAAAGGGGCACCTGGGTGTCTCAGTGGGTTAAGCATCTGCCTTCGGCTCAGGTCATGGTCTTAGGGACCCAGGATCGAGCCCCATGTTGGGCTCCCTGCTCGGCGGGGAGTCTGGTTCTCCCTCTCCCTCAGCCCCTACCGCCACCCCACTCATGCTCTCTCACAAATAAATAAATAAAATGTTTTAAAAAAATAAAAACACAAACTAAAATATATGGTAAGGAATATCTCAGGAACTTGTAGATAATAATCCTAAGGAGGGTCTTTCTCGTGAACTGGAGATACATCTGACTAATAATCAAAGCCTGCATTAAACGTCCTTCAACTTCTCATCACAAGCCATTCCTTGTCAAACGCACGGCTCTGCACTCACTCGCCCTGCTCTTCTCCTCCAGCCAAACAGACCAGGTGCCATGTTCCTGGCACACAGCCTGCTAACCCTAGCCTCTGGGGACTAGTCTCCACCCTTCTCTGCATCCAGAGACCTTCTTCCTCTCTGCTCCACCAACCAAGCTCCACAGCTCCCTTCTGAGTTGGTTTGTTTCCGTCACACTCTGAGGCAGCTCACCCTTGTGTCCAGGGATGCCACCCCCACTGTCTCTACGCTGCCCTCTCTTCCCCAACCTTCTCAAGTCTTTTATTTGGAATGCCCACTAGACCACTGTCTGCTCGGCATAGTGCCACCTTATTTTGCTCACATCACCATCTGCGTATGTGCGTGTACACACACATGTCCTATGTGACCACACACACACACACACACACACACACACACACAGTATCAAGGGAGGCAGAATGGCACAGAGAGTACACGAGCAAGTACCAGAACCAAATAGCCTGGGTTTGAAAACTGATTCTACCACCTACTGGCTGAGCAAGTCACTTCCCCTGTTCTACCCCAATTATTCCCACATATAAAATAGAGGTAATAATACTCTACTCCCAAGGGTTGTTTTGAACAATAAATTTAGACTAATTGCCGGCATATAGCTTTGGTTCTATTTATATACTGAGATATGTTACCTATGCTTGTTATTTGCTTGTTTGTTTCCACCCCAGACAATAGCCAGGGTGGCCAAGGTGACAGATGCCACTGTCACAGCATTAGTGCTAGGAAAGTACTTAGTCAAGAGACTGGCTGCTAATGGCCACGGTCGCCAAACTGTGGAAAGAACCAAGATGCCCTTCAACGGACGAATGGATAAGGAAGATGTGGTCCATATACACGATGGAGTATTATGCCTCCATCAGAAAGGATGAATACCCAACTTTTGTAGCAACATGGACAGGACTGGAAGAGATTATGCTGAGTGAAATAAGTCAAGCAGAGAGAGTCAAGTATCATATGGTTTCACTTATTTGTGGAGCATAACAAATAACCTGGAGGACATGGGGAGATGGAGAGAAAGGAGTTGAGGGAAAGTGGAAGGGGAGATGAACCATGAGAGACTATGGACTCTGAAAAACAATCTGAGGGTTTTGAAGGGGTGGGGGTGGGAGGTTGGGTAACCACGTGGTGGGTGATAGGGAGGGCACGTATTGCATGGAGCACTGGGTGTGGTGCAAAAACAATGAGTACTGTTATGCTGAAAAGAAAAAAAAAGATAAAGGGATGAGAAGAAAAAAAAAAGAGAGAGAGAGAGACTGGATGCTGACTCCCCTGAGATCCTAGAGTTGGGGGGCTCTCATCTATTCAGTTTTACATATAATAAAACTGAAGCCCAGAGAAGTGATGGAACTACATTTTCAGGGACAATACGAGATGAAGCCGGTGCCCCGCCCAGATCCTCTGACTCAGGGTCTGATGCTCTTTCATCCATATTTGACATGAAGTTAGAATCCATATTTTCTCAACCGCAAGCCTCCATCTGCTACAAGACATCAATTATCGCAAGGAAGGAGGCAGGCTCTTCTTCCTTATTGATACCCGTGTAGGAACGGGATGCCAGCCAAAGGCAAACCACGTCCAATGGCCAAGGATGATTCCTTTGGGACCTCAGAGTCTCAGGTTCTACATCTGGAAAATGGTACAAAGACCAACACCTACCTTTATAGAAGTTTTATGAGAATTAAGGAGGAAAAGGAAGTAGACTCTTGACCATAGTGCTTGACACAAACAACCACTCAACAAACAGCAGCTCCTACTATGAGAATAGTTACCATAATTGTTGATCACCCCATGAATCTCAGCCTCTGGATTCTCCAAGTTTAAGAGCTAAAACTAAGGAAGTCCTATGGATGCTTTCCTTGCTAGCAGTCCATGCCCCTACTCTGCGCACTGCTGGAGAAGAGGATCTCTGTCCCTCTGCAGGAAATGCAAAGCGCAGGGTCATGGTAGAGAAAATACTGGAAGGAAGAGGCCATAAGAGAGAAAACTGAGGTTAAAAATATTGGGCTCCTTCTCTGTTTGGTCTAAAGCCAGCTCTCCCTTTACTTCGGTCAGAGTGTTCAACCCCCACCTTTCTTCTCTACTTGTTTACCAGTGTATGACCCACCACCAAAGTAGGGATCATCAAAGACTCAGGGGCCCAATATTGCCTGTGATGTAGCCCACATTGTTTTCCAAAACTAAATTAATTCCCAAAACTAACTAATACATCAGGAGAAGTCTAAATCATCCATTCCAGCTTCTCTTGAAAACTCGGGAGATCTGCGTCCATGTGACATCAGGACAACCACCCACCCCACCCACCTCCCCACTCCACCTCATTTACAGAACTTGAGTGGCCTCCTAAGGAGTTCAACGCTCCCTTCTCTAAAGCCTTCCACAGACTCATTAATACCCAGTGCGCCCGTCATTCTCCTTTTGTCCCCAAGAGGAGATGATGCCCGAGGAAAGGCAAAGAGAAAGAGAGTAGGCTTGGGGCAAATGCTCATATTACTGGGCCTTGAAGAATTCTGAACTGGGCTGAGGTCAGTGGAAAAGTGAGAGATGAATAAACGCATGTCAGAACGCCCGTCTACTGGCTATTTGTGGGCAAAGGTAGGCTTGATTAAAAATTGCTATGGATGCAGGAAGGGCAATTAATGTAAAGGTTAGAGTGTCATCCCGGCTGCTTAAGTACACATTGAACTGCCCTGTGATCAGCATTATCAGCAGACACTGTTCTTTGCCTTGGCGTCCCCGGTAATCAAGAAATTTCCCACAGGCTAGGAAGAGCATCCAAGAGAGCCCATGACAACTTGCCTTTGTGATTTTCGATGGTCCCACTGGTGATAAACAGGAGGCTGAGGAGGGCTACTGTGATAGCGGTCATCAACATGAGGAGGAAGATCAGGAACGTCTCTAGCATGGAGAAGGTGCGTTTGGCCATCTCTCCTGAGAAAAAGCAGAAATGGAAGAGGCAGAAAAAGAATCACAAATTAAAACGTATATGCTTTGAGCTGCCCAAGCCTTAGATGTCTTAGTTCTTCCATCCGAATAGACTACACCAGGACGGGCAAGCACAGCATACCTGCCGCTGCTTCCCTATCCGGAGCCAAGGCAGACACGACCAATCAATCATAGCACTGTTTGGTGAACTTCCATGTGGTTTCCAAAGCCTTCTTGGCACAGTGCTCATTCTAAAAGCCGCCACCCATCATTTGGCATTAGCATCTAAGCCAAAATCTGTGTGTATTCCTTGGCTGCATCATACCGCTTTCGTGTATGGTGGTGATGTTATCTGAACACAGGTTGAGTTTGGAGCACTTCCGTCAATAGGGATGACTGCCCTTGGTTAGGGCTGTCCTCTGTGGTCATGGCCTAAGAAAGACTACCTTGTCTACAAGGAAGTGAAACTCACAATTTTGACCTTGAAACTCCATTTGCTAATCTCCAGTTAATACCCAAGAGAAAACAATATGGAAGAGGGAATGTCATTTCTGGTCTCAAGCCAGGCATTAAGAAAATCTCCCTTTTCTGTCATCAGAAGGATCCCACACATTCTGCAAACCCTGTCAAAGGATGGGGACAAAGACAATGCCCCTGTGCTCTACAAAAGCAGAAAGCGTCCTTACAGACTCCTTAAGCTATTTCGGGAGTAAGAGTTGTCATCACTTAGCGACACCACAGAAGTTAAAAATCCACATAATGTAGCAGGAGAAGGCATAATGTGGTGGTTAAAAATTGGATTCTGCCTTCTGACTCCAGAGTCCAAATCTCACTGTTGCCACTTACTGGGCGACTTTGGGCAATCCTTCCCAACCCTAAGCCTCAGTCTCCCCATCTGTAAGTAGGAATGTGATGATGATGACAATTTTAGACCCCGTCTTAGAGAGTTCTTATAAAAATGAGATGAGAGTAATAATTCTTTCATCCCATAGAACACAGAAGGTGTTGAACATGTTTGCGTTTATCATTAGGTTGCAAAACAGTAGACTCTGCTCCTCATGGTCCTCAAAGGGAGTTTATATGAAGCGAGCATTAAAGAATTATTGGAATCACAGGTAGGAACTTCGGAGCCCATTTTCTTAACCTGTACTGCAGGAAGCCAGGACAATGAGATGGAATTAGAGTCCAGGACTTGCCTCCAAGGGGGTAATATACAGCTTAGATGTTACCGTCCCCAAGAGTTACAAATTGGCTACAACAAAGTGTGCTTAGCCTGGCCCAATGTTTCATTTCAACTTGATTGAGTTGACAAGATAGAAGAGCTCACAGTTCATCTGTAAAAAGAGTCTACATTTACTAATCTAAACCCTCACGTTTTCTTCCAAAATCTCTGATAATCCACTGCAACATTGAGTCAGCCTTCCTACGTGCCAGGAGTTTGGTAGAACTCTATTGCTGCTGTTCCTTTCGATGCGGCACGCATTTTCCCACCCACCACAGACTCTTACCAGCGGACCCCTTCCATCTTTTCCACTACCTATTCTTTGCAGTTAGATTACTTTGCAATCGCTGGACTAGAGTTTAAAAAGCGGTCTAACAGCAAACATTTGAGAGGCAGGGCTGAACTGGAAGGGATCAAAGAGACTGGCCCATCTTTCCAAACTTCTTGGATAGTAGGAGGATTTCCTCATCCATTTACCACCACCATGATCACTTTCACCGCCACCATCAGGGACAATTTCAAGTTTAAGGCCAAACAAATTAGTTCTGATCTTGGTCCCAACATCCACCGTCAGCCCCCAGGAGTCAGGAGACCCATCTAAGATACGCCTCTGAAACTTTGATGATCCAACTAAGCTTACTAGTCCTGTCCCAATAGAACAACTAAACATGGCTGACCGACGGGGATTTCCCAACCCCAGTGTGTCCACACACACATTGTGCGTGTAAATGTGACCTCGTGGTAGGAGCCTACGCAACAAACAGACATGGTTCAAAATCATACTGTTCTTCTTTTTCTTTCTTTCTTCTTTTGCGAGTTTTCTTCTGTTGAACTGATTACGACCAGCAGCCTTTTACACAAGTCAACAAGACACTTGATTTAACAGTAGCGTATCCGGCTCTAACTCAGATTTCAATGATGTACTTCACGGGATTGACTGCTCTGTTGCCAGAATCATTGCCAATGTTATGACTCTTCTTTTTTAACCAGTTAGCACTATTTGTTTTTCACTGATGACTATAATCTGAAGTCAAATGTGAAAGCAAATGCCTTGTCTGCCTTCAGAATGCACCACGGAGAGCTGAGCTAATGGTTGTAACAGATTTGACACTTCCCACTGGTTCTCACTTCTTCTGGCACAATTCTGCAAGCTCAGTGATGAGGCTCCGTGACACCACGGCAAGCCACTTGCCACATCTCTACCATGCTGAGGTCTCAGTTTTTCGAGACTGTGAGAGTAAAAGGTGATAATTTTGCAAAATGGGTTCCCAAAGCTAAGAAAATGGAGGGAAGCTTTTAGGATTTCATAAGGATCTCTAAGACAGAGAGATGATTCAAGATCCCTCCCTCCCTCTCCAGGACCATACAGGTAATCTTACCTGATTCAGCCAATCAAAAGAAATCCTGCATCCCAGTAAAGCAAGTGACAGCCCAGAAGCTCATTTCTTCCCCCTTTCCTGTTGCTCAGCCAAGATTCCTCAGCAAGTTCTGAAACCTGCTGAGGAAAAATGTTCACTGTCCTGCCCAGGAGAGTAGAGTTCTCATTAGCATACCATTGTGGGCTTGGTGCAGGATGAGATTAAAGCGTGTTGATAACAAGAACCTTCTAGCAAACTCTCCCCCGGGACGGACTGATACTGAGGTAGAGAATATCTGCTGGGCTGAAGGTCATGGATTTCAGCCTTTACAGGCCTCTCCAGCACAGCAAGTTCCGTGCAAGGTCTACTGCCTGGGTCACCAGAAAAGAGCACCTGCTTTATTTCCCACTGGTCACTCAACAAGTGACCAAGAGGGACCGATGATGCGTGCTGGACATTAGCGTGGGCTCTGGCTCACACCGAGCTACGTGTGCAATGCATACACCAGTTTCAGATAAGAAAAGTGATTCTTGACTCTCAGGTTTTTGTACATAAGAAGAACACGAAGTTTTAGATGAGCTAAGAATGTGAATAATGAGTATACAACAGGGCAAGAACGCTGTGCAACCATGAAATAATTTAATGACCTAAGAAAATTACTGTATTAAGTTAACTTAAGCTTAAAAGACATTATAATCCTATTTTTTAAAGTAGAATTTATTTGTATGTGTGTGGTCATGAAAACTATAAGAAATCACAGCAGGGACGCCTGGGTGGCTCAGTCAGTTAAGCGTCTGCCTTCAGCTCTGTTCATGATCCCCGGGTCCTGGGATTGAGTCCCTACATCAGGCTCCTTGCTTAGCAGAGAGTCTGCTTCTCCCTCTGCCTAATGTTCTCCCTGCTTGTGCTTGCTCTCCACCTCTCTCTCTCTCTCTGACAAATAAATAAATAAGATCTAAGAAAGAAAGAAAGAAAGAAATCACAGCAAAATGTTAAGTAATCTGGTGGTAAGATTATGAGTTTTGTTTTCATCTTTTTGAGTCTTGGTACATTCTATAAGAGCCTTGTGCATTTTTGTAAGGGGGGAGATAAAATGTTTTACCTCCTCTTGAAGAATGTATACGGTATAACAGCATGAAGTTAAATAATGGCACACAAGAGACAAAGAGAGGAAGAAATAGGCCAAACTTCTCCCCTCCATACACCTCTTTTTTCCCTACTAAACCCAAGCTGTCTGGGAAGCAGTTTGAAGAACACATAGGGCACTTTATTCCTTGCAGGGTTAAAAGAGACCAGCCCCCAGAGGTCAGTGGAAATATTAGAGCTGTAAGTGCCTCCCAATAGTGCATTCAGTAATGTGGCTTAGCTACTTCTCTGCGACACAGTGGGGAGCAGGTTAGATTGTGGTATTAAACCAGCTTGGGGGGTTTTTTTGCATGCATTGATGTTAGAATTCTTGGTGTCGAGGAGCAGAAGCCAAATCCGGCTAACTTAAGCAGACGAGGAAAGAGAGAGAGGTAAATTCCCTGGAAGGCAGCAAAAGAAGTGGAAGACCTAGGCTCTGGAAGGCCAGAGATCTGGACAGATCTAGGTGGCAGAAGCGACTGCCACGGAAATGCTTTAGGTCTTTATGTCTCGCCACTCAGGATTCAGGTCCTGAGAGACAGCATCTGACTGGCCAGAGCATAGACATATCCTTTCCCTCAAGGAGATACTTAAACAGACCACTTAACAAGACCATCCCCAAAAAGGGAAGGGTAATTCTCCAGAATGAAATCCAGGTAGATAAAAACCATAGACACCCACTAGTGATTTGTAATCAGACTTCGTCTCCCACCCTTCTCCCTTACAATGGAGTCCCCCACTGTTCCCTCCATACCTCTCCACCACTTTCTGCCCCAAGAAAAGGAGCCCTGCCATGCTCCTTCTCACCAAGACTTAGCAGGTGACCTACAGTCTAGTCCAGTAAGGTCATTTTAACCAGGGCTTAGTAGCTCATATATCATCTCTCCCAGACAGCATTTGAAGGACCATCCCTAAATACCAAGGGGTGAAAATCAAGGGACTGTCAAGAACTGAGGCAAAGCCAGTGGAGAAGTGATGTTGGGCCAAGGGGACAGCAGTAGACTTCAGACCAGCTGGCTCCTGTAGCCAGGACCACAGGGGGTGGTGAGGAGAAAATAAAATCACTGCCAGTCGTTTCATGTCCACATAGATTTTATTTCTGTCTGAATGGCCCTCAGATGAATCTTGTTTGCGAGGATAAGGATTACTGTCCTACTCTATGCATTACCCCAGGACACGTGCCCATACTCCACCCATTGTACAGATGAGGAAACACACACAAAAGGGTGACATGGCTTCCAGAACAGGAAAGAGTGGTTCAAAGTGAGCGTGGTTGAGCAATTCTCACTGCAGGATGTGAGCCAAGTCTCCAGATTTCTCGACAAGTTCTCTTGCCACTCACCAAATTCTTTTCTTTTTTTTTAAGATTTTATTTTTTTATTTGACAGATGGAAATCACAAGTAGGCAGAGAGGCAGACAGAGAGAGAGGGGGAAGCAGGCTCCCCGCTGAGGGTCTCGATCCCAGGACCCTGAGATCATGACCCGAGCTGAAGGCAGAGGCTTAACCCACCGAGCCACCCAGGTGCCCCCACTCACCGTGTCACCTTGACCTGGGCCCTAGTGTCGCAGCCTCTGGGGATAAGCAAGTCCAAGTGGTCACTCCTCATTAGCAGATGATGAAGGAAACGCTGTCCTCTGTCTCCTAACACCCTAGCACAGAGGGAGAAACTACCCAGTGGAGGGCAGAGGGAGCTAGAGAGAAACACATTAAGTGTACTCACCACCCCTCAAAAAATGCTTCTCTCAAAACCTCAATTCATAAACCATTAACCAATGGTCATTAGCTCTATGGGATCTCTTACTTCTGCCTACAGGATCGAGTTTCAAAGGCTTCATACTGATGTCCTATGCTACATGCTAATTGTCACATCCTTTCTCGTTCTTGGCTCCTTGGAATAATTGAAGAATAAATTACTTCTTAAAAACATATATTATTTCATAGAGCATCCACACTTGATCTTAGCCAAAAGGCTGAGAAGCGATTATTTCAGAGATTGTGCTCTCTTAATACTGTTTCTTGCTAAAAGGAACAAGAGATCCTTGAAAAAATGGTTGATTCTACATCTGGGACAAGAAATACATGAATGAAACCTGCAGCATGTTTTCATACCAGGAATCAAGGAAGCCAAAGTGATGACCAAGAAAATTAGAATTGTGTAAAAAGAACTAGAGGTCTCCTCTCACATGGCTCAACTTGGACATCAGTTTTTTTAAAAAATTACAGTCGATTGACACAAACCAAATTTGCTTAAATCTATGATATCATAATAATACTTAAAAAATTCCAATTACCTGTAAAAGATGCTACCTTTAAAATAATGAATTCTACTTTGCTATTCTGAAAACTGATGAGAAAAAAGGTGGGGGGGATCAAGAATGTATTCTACTTTTCCTATGTAAATTTACCTTGGAAGCCAAATTATTGATGGGGGATAGTTTCACATACTTGAAATATCCCAGCCAATAAATGAGGAAAGAATGACAAACCAAGAAACTACATGCTTTGCAAATGCCTAGTGAAGTGATGGAGTGAGGCAATGATCATGACTGGATGCTTACATAAGTCACCCAAAGATAGACAAATGAATATTGCAAGCCTTGGGGTGTTGTGCTCTCCTGAAGCACTCTAAACTGTAGATTAAAAGAGTCTGGGAGATGTGCCCATTGATTCATGCTGTGAGACCCTCATTATTTAGAACCTGATTCGAACAAACTGGTTTTGAAAATTAGGAGATAATTGTGAAAATTGGAACACTGACTAGATACTTGATGATCTTCAGGGGTTATTGTTAAAAATGTTAGCGTGCTAATGGTATTGTAGTCAGGGCTTTTAAACAGTTCTTATCTTTTAGACACAGATTTTAAAGAATCTGAAACAGATTATTTTAAAAAAAGAAATAATACCAAAAGGTCAAAAATTGGATGGATGGATGGATGGATGATGGTTGGATGGATGGGTAGATGGATGAATGGATAGATACATGTAGGGAGGGATAAATGGGTTGGTGCTTGATAAAGGGAGAGGTAGGAGGCTAGATGTATGGGAAATAAGTTTTGCTCTTTAGTATGCAAGTGGAGGGAAGAGCTGCAGTTTAAAACACTATTGGCTTTCTGGAGGGCTTCTCTCAACACCCTTTCTAAACCCAGCTGGCACGCCAACGCAAGATGCGCACTTGCTTAGAGTTCAAGGTGCAGCCTCAGTTCTGCCTTTCAGATGCACTAGGGTGAGAATTTGATTCAGAACTGAGCCACATGGGAAGAGACACTCTCTGTATCACACATCTGCTTTGTTGGTTGGGACCGTGGTGGCAGGGCTCTGAGAAAGCAGTATGGTGGCTTCTCTAAAGGCTGTAGCCAGTTCCTTATTCCAGTACCACAACCAAAGCACCCCTTCCCTCAGCAGCTCAGGTGTGTATCTAAGTTAGAGGATTTTTCCTGGAAGTTCAACCCCAATTCTCTGTTTTGAACCTTCACAATGATTGGGCAAGTTATCTCTATCCCCTAATAAATCCTGTTCCTCTTGAGCTAGCTGGTGTAGATTCTGTTACCTCTGAGAACCTGCCTAAGAAAAATCTCCTGAAAGTGAGCATTGGACCTTCCTTTGGAGAATATATGCATTCTAATCACTGGACACTGTATGCCAAGCTGCCTCTGGGAACATTTTCAAAGTTAAAAGTGCTGAGCAGTCTGACACAATGAATTCTTCATTAGGTCAGAAAAGAAATTAGTTTTAAGTACACGGGGCTGCCATACTGGAACCTTACCATCTTACACGGTTTGCAAAGGAAGGAAAAATCCCATTGAACCTCAAAGCAGCCCCATTATCAGATGCGGTTTATAGATTCACCTTTATACTTGGCTGTGTTGAATCTCGACCTCAAACCTCAAGTAATGGAAAAGAGGTCTTTTCTGTTCCATGTTGGAGAGACTGTTGTGTATTAAACCCCTTCCGTACCTGTCATACATTGAACTGAGACTAATGGATGTACTTCACTGTGGTGAAGAGCCCAGTTTCCTTCTGCGAGGGAGGTCACAGCTCTGACCATAGTGGCAGAGCACAGGAAGAAGATGGTATGTCACAGAGTACTACGCTGTGGCCCTCCTTCCCTGGGGGGTTCACAAAGCTTTTGTTCCCAGAAATATTGTCCTGGTTTTCTCATAGAAAAAAATAGATAACTCTCCCAGGGCTGCAGAGTTTCTCACTCCAAACTTACTCAGTCCTGCCTTCAATACAAACAGCAAAAGACAAAGGCTAAAGATTGAGTACACAGGAAGGAGTGGAATTTGGAACCTGAAGATTGAGACTTTTTTCACAGTGACCTTAATCCCTCTGTTTCATTTTCTCATTAGGAAAGTAGAAACTAACAAAAACCTACCTTGCTGCAAGGTTCACATAGACAATATTTTTTTAAAGTCCTTTGCTAACCCTACAGCGTGATGTGAGTGAGTTATTATATCAATTAGGCTGAATGTGGATGCCCAAGAGTGGTAGGTTCCATGCAGTTAAACCTTACAGCACAGTTCTTTTCTTGATGTATTCCTCTTGGGCAGTGCTCATGATCTCCCCTTTAGAGTCTGACAGACTCAGCCTTGGGAAGAAGGGGTGTCTTTGCTGTTTTCAAAACATGCAGAGGGTTTGAAATGTAGATAAGAATGGAATTGAAAAATTTCCCGATTGTCCCACTGCTAGAAAACCACCGTGGGACTATATAACCTTTGCAGAGTATTTGGAAATTATTCTCTGGTGAGTTATCTTTTTCCAAAACCATAGATATGGATTGACTGCATTTGACCTGCTTGCCATACACAAGTGACAAATTTGACCTGCTTGCCATACAAGATTAGGAAGGCAGATTGAGGGGGGAAAGAGGCTGCAGTTGCATTTATCTTCATTTCAGGGACAAGGTGATCTTTTGATGTAATTCCTTCGACGTAAACCTCAGAGGCTTAAGCATCCCCCACCCAGCATGGTGCAACCATGGAAAAAATACCACATTGTTCACATTATAGGGATCCCAGCAGAAGAAGACAGAGGAAAGGGAGGGGGCAGAAAATTAATTTAAAGAAATAATAGCTGAAAACTTCCCTAATCCAGGGAAGAAAATCAATGTCTAGATCCAGGAAGCACAGAGACCTCCTCTCCAAAATCAACCCAAGGAGGTCCACACCAAGACAGGGTATTCAAAATGACAAATGTGATAAAGAAAGGATTTTAAAAGCAGCAAGAGAAAAGAAGACAGTTACGTATGAGGGAAATCCCGTATGGTTATCAGCAGATTTTCCAGCACCTGGCAGGCCAAAAGGGAGTGGAATAGTATATTCAAAGTGCTGAAAAGGAAAAATGTGCAGCCAAGAATACTCTATTCAGCAAGGCTGTCATTTAGTATAGAAGGAGAGATAAAGAGCTTCTCAAAAAAAAAAAAAAAGAAACAAAGTTTCTCAGACAAACAAAAAGTAAAGGAGTTCATGACAACTAAACCAGTCCTATAAGAAATATTACAGGGAACACAGTGAGTGGAAAGGAAAGAAATAAGTGAGAGTATGAAAAGTAATAAACACAAAAGCAGTAAAAATAAGTATTTCTATAAAAATCAGACAAGGCACTCATAAAATAAAAGGATGTAAAATATGGCAGCACAAACCTAAAACATGGGGAGGACAGGAGTAAAGAATGGGTTCAAATTTAAATGACCATCAACTTAATATAGACTGCTATCTATATGCAGAAGCTATATATAAATTTAATGGTAACCACAAATCAAAATGCAAAATCATAAATATGCAAAGAATAAAGAGAAAGAAACCAAAGTTTGTCATTAAAGAACACCAACAAACCACGAAGAAAGAGAAGGAAAGACCAGAGAAAAATGACATAAACAACCACAAACAAGTAACAGAATGGCAATAAATACATATCTATCAATAATTACTTGACTATAAATGGACTAAACTCTCCAATCAAAAGACAAAGGTGACAAAATGAGTTAAAAAAAAAAAAACTGGACCCCATCTATATGCTATCTACAAGAGAGTTATTTCAGACCTAAAAACACCTGCAGATTGAAAGTGAGTGGATAGAGAAACATTTATCTTGCAAAGGGTTATCAAAAGAAAGCAGAAGTAGCAATACTTATATCAGACAAAAAAGACTGTAAAACAAAGACTGTAAGAAGAGACAAAGAAAGGCACTATACAATCATAAAGGGGAAGAAGGTATAATAATTATAGGGGTGCCTGGCTGGCTTAGTGGGTTAAAGCCTCTGCCTTTGGCTCAGGTCATGATCCCAGAGTCCTGGGATCGAGCCCCACATTGGGTTCTCTGTTCAGCAGGGTGCCTGCTTCTTCCTCTCTCTCTGCCTGCTTGTGATCTCCGTCTGTCAAATAAATAAATAAAATCTTAAAAAAAAAAAGAAGAAGGTATAATAATTATAAATATGTATGCTCAAGCTGGGAGCACCCAAATATATAAAACGGTTAATAACAAGCATAAAGGAAATAATTGATAGTAAGACAATAATACTAGGGGAACTTAATACCCCACTTACATTGACGGACAGATCATCCAAAGAGCAAATCCACTAAGAAACAGTGACTTTGAATGACACACTGGACCAAATGGATTTAACAGATATACTCAGAACATTCCATGTTAAAACAGCAGAATACACATGCTTTTCAAGTTTACACAGAACATTCTCCAGAAGAGATCACAGGCTAGGCCACAAAACAAGTCTCAACAAATTGAAAAATAAGGGAGTCATACCACACATCTTTTTGGACCACAGTTTTTGAGACTAGAAATCAATGACAAGAAAAAATTGGAAGGACTACAAATACATGGAGGTTAAATGACAGGCTACTAAACAATGAATGAGTCAACCAAAAAAATCAAAGAAGAAATCGAAAACTACATGGAAACAAATGCAAATGAAAACACAGCAGTTCAAAACCTTTGGGATTCAGTGAAAGTTGTTCTAAGAGGGAAGTATATGACAAACAGGCTTACCTCAAGAAGCAAGAAAAACTTCACATAAACAACCTAACCTTACACTTAAAGGAGCCAGAAGAACAAACAAAACCCCAAACTAGCAAAAGGAAGGAAATAATAAAGATTATAAATGATATCAAAACTAAAAAATCAACAGAACAGGGGCGCCTGTGTGGCTCAGTCATTAAGCGTCTGCCTTCAGCTCAAGTCATGATCCCACGGTCTTGGGATCGAGCCCTGCATTGGGCTCTCTGCTCAGTGGGAAGTCTGCGGTCTCCCTCTCTCGCCCCCACCCCGCCCCACTTGTGTTCCTTCTCTCTCTGTCATATAAATAAATAAAATCTTTAAAAAATAATAATAAATAAAAAAATAAAAAATCGATAGAATAGAGCAATGTAACCAGGAACTGATTCTCTGAAAAGATCAATGAAATTGATAAGCATCTAGCTAGACACATTTTAAAAAAAGAGAGTGAGAGGACTCAAATAAATAAAATCATAAGTGAAAGAGGAAAAATAAACAACTAATACCATAGTAATACAAAGAATTATATGAGATTATGAAAAACTGTATGCCAACAAACTGGACAACCTAGAAGAAAAGGGTAAATTCCTAGAAACATATACTCTACCAAAATTGAAGCAGGAAAAAGGGAAAATTTGAACAGACTAATTACCAGCAATGAAATTAAATCAGTAATCAAAAACCTCCCAACAAACAGAAGTCCAGGACTAGATGGCTTCACATGTGAATTCTACCAAACATTTAAAGAAGGATTAATACCTATTTTTCTCAACTATTCCAAAAAAGAGAAAAGAAAGGAAAACTTCCAAATTCATTCTATTAGGCAAATATTGCCCTGTTACCAAAATCAAATAAAGACATCACACACAAAAAGAGAACTACTGGTCAATATCTCTAATGAACCCAAATCCAAAAATCCCCAACAAAATATTAGCAATAACTGAATCCAACCACACATTTAAAAAAAAATCATATACCATGATCAAGTGGAATGTATTTCTAGGATGCGAGTGTGGTTCAATATTCACAAAACACTCATCATGATATGTCACATCAATCAGAAAAAGGATAAAAACCATATGATCATTACAGTAGATGCAGAAAAAGCATTTGACAAAGTTCAGCATCTGTTCATGATGAAACTCTCAAAAAAGTAGGTCTAGAGGAAACATAATTCAACGTAACAAAGGCCATATATGAAAAACCCACAGAAAACATTATCTTTGATAGGGAAAAACTGAATGCTTTCCCCCTAAGGTCAGGAACAAGACAAGGATGTCCACTTTTACCACTTTGATTCAACGTAGTACTAGAAGTCCTAGTCATAGCAATCAGACAGCAAAAAGAGATTAAAAGTATCCAAATTGGTAAGGAGGAAGTAAAAAATGTTTACTATTTGCAGATGATATGATACTATATATAGAAAACACTAACAACTCCACTTAAAAAACTACTAGAACTCTTGTTTGTTGGGAGATTTTTGAAGACTGCCTCAATTTCCTTGCTGGTTATGGGTCTGCTCAGGTTTTCTGTTTCTTCCTATTTCAGTTTTAGTTGTTTATATGTCTCTAGGAATGCTTCCATTTCTTCCAGATTGCCTAATTTGTTGGTATATAGTTGCTCATAATACATTCTTACAGAGTGCAAGGCCGGATGGCTTCCCAGAGGAATTCTACCAAACATTCAAATAAGAATTAATACCTATTCTTCTGAAGCTGTTCCAAGAAAACAGGAAACCTTCCTGAAACAAGGAAAACTTACAAACTCTTTCTATGAGGCCAGCATTACCTTGATCCCAAAACAGACAAATACCCCAACAAAAAGGAGAATTACAGACCAATCCCTGGTGAAAAAAGTCTTACCAAGATACTAGCCGACTGGATCCAACAGTACATTAAAAGGATTATTCACCATGACCAAGTGGGATTTATTCCTGGGCTGCAAGGGTGATTCAACAACCACAAATCAATCAATGTGATACAATACATTAATAAAAGAAAGGACAAAAACAACATGATCCTCTCAATAAATGCAGAAAAAGCATTTGACAAAGTACAGCATCCTTTCTTGATTAAAACTCTTCACAGTGTAGGGTACTTCAATATCATAGAAGCCATATACGAAAACCCCACAGCAAATATCATTCTCAGTGGGAACAAACTGAGAGCATTTCCCCTAATGTCAGGAACACGACAGGTATGTCCACTACCATCACGATTGTTCAACATAGCACTAGAAGTCCTAGCCTTGGCAGTCAGAAAACAAAAAGAAATAAGAGGAATTTAAATCTGCAAAGAAGTCAAATACTCACTCTTCACAGATGACATGATACTCTGTGGAAAACCCAAAAGACTACACCCCAAAACTGCTAGAACTCATACAGGAATTTAGCAATGTGGCAGGATATAAAATCAATACATAGAACTCAGTTGCATTTCTATACACTAACAATGAGACAGAAGAAAGAGAAATCAAGTTGTCAGTCTCGGGCTGCCTGGGTGGCTCAGTGGGTTAAGCCTCTGCCTTTGGCTCAGGTCATGATCCCAGGGTCCTGGGATCGGGCCCCACATGGGGCTCTCTGCTCAGCAGGGAGCTTGCTTCCTCCTCTCTCTCTCTCTCTCTCTCTCTCTCTCTCTCTCTGCCTGCCTCTCTGCCTACTTGTGGTCTCTATCTGTCAAATAGATAAATTAAATATTTTTTAAAAAGGAGTCGATCTCATTTACAGTTGCTTCAAAAACCACAAAATACCTATGAATATAACTAACCAAAGAGATAAAGGATCTGTACTCAAAAAAACTGTAGAATACTCATGAAAGAAATTGAGGATGATACAAAGAAATGGAAAATGTTCCACGCTCATGGATTAGAAGAACACATATTGTGAAAATGTCTATGCTGCCTAGAGCGGTCTGCACATATAATGCAATCTCTATCAAATACCATCAACTTTTTTCACTGAGCTGAAACAAATAATCCTAAAATTTGTATAGAACTAGAAAAGACCCCCAACAGCCAGAGGAACGTTGAAAAAAAAAAAAACCCACAAAAACAAAGTTGGTGGCATCACAATTCCAGACTTCAAGCAATCTTACAAAGCTGTCATCATCAAGATAGTACGGTACTGGCAAAGAAACAGACACATAGATCAATGCAGCAGAATAGAGAACTCAGAAATGGACCCTCAACTCTATGGTCAACTAATCTTCGACAAAGCAGGAAAGAATGTCCAATGGAAAAAAGACAGTCTCTTCAACAAATGGTTTTTTTTTTTAAGATTTTATTTATTTATTTGACACAGAGAGAGAGATCACAAGTAGGCAGAGAGGGAGGCAGAGAGAGAGGGGGAAGCAGGCCCCCTGCTGAGCAGAGAGCCCGATGCGGGACTTGATCCCAGGACCCTGAGATCATGACCTGAGCCGAAGGCAGAGGCTTAACTCTCTGAGCCACCCAGGTACCCTCAACAAATGGTTTTGGGAAAACTGGGCAGTAACATGGAGAAGGATGAAACTGGACCATTTCCTTACATCCTACACAAAAATAGACTCAAAATGGATGAAAGACCTAAATGAAAGACAGGAATCCAACAAAATCCTAGAGGAGAACACTGGCAGCAACCTCTTTGACCTCAGTCACAGCAACTTCTTGCTAGACACATCTCCAAAGGCAAGGGAAACAAAGGCAAAAGTGAACAACTGGAATTTCATGAAGATAAAAGCTTTTGCACAGCAAAGGAAACAATAGACAAAACCATAAGACAACTGACAGAATGGAAGAAGATATTTGCAAATGTTTTTTCAGATCAAAGGCTAGTATCCAAAATCTATAAAGGACTTATCAAACTCAGCACCCAAAGAACAAATAATCCAATCAAGAAATGGGCAGAAGACATGAACATATACTTCTCCAAAGAAGACATCCAGATGGCCAACAGATGCATGAAAAAGTGCTCAACATCACTTGGCACCAGGGAAATACAAATCAAAACCTCAATGAGATACCACCTCACACCAGTCAGAATGGCTAAAATTAACAAGTGACAGATGCTGGCGAGGATGTGGAGAAAGGGGAACCCTCCTACACTGTTGGTGGGAATGCAAGCTGGTGCAGCCACTCTGGAAAACAGCATGGATGTTCCTCAAAAAGTTGAAAATAGAGCTACCCTATGACCCAACAATCATGCTACTGGGTATTTACCCCAAAGACACAAATATAGTGATCCAAAGGGGCATGTGCACATGAATGTTTATAGCAGCAATGTCCACAATAGCCAAACTATAGAAAGAGCCTAGATGTCCATTGACAGATGAATGGATAAAGATGATGTGGTGTGTATACACAAGGAACACTACTCAGCCATCAAAAAAATGAAATCTTGCCATTTGCAACCATGTGGATGAAACTGGAGGATATTATGTAAATTGAACTAAGTCAATCAGAGAAAGACAATCATCATATGATCTCATTCATACGTGGAATTAAAGAAACAAAACAGAGGATCATAGGGGAAGCGAGGCAAAAAGAAAACAAGATGAAATCAGAGAGGGAGACAAACCATAAGAGACTCTTAATTAGAGGAAACAAACTGAGGGCTGCTTGAGGGGAGGTGGGTGGAGGGATGGGGTAACTGGGTGATGGGCATTAAGGAGGGCACATGATGTAATGAGCACTGGGTATTACATAAGACTGATGAATCACTGACCTCTACCTCTGTAACTAAAAATACACTATATACTAAATACACTATATGTTAACTATATGTTAATTGAATTTAAATTAAAAAATAATTTTATATAAAAAATAATAACATGTAAAAATTTAACTGCCTTTCTAAAATCCAAATAAAGTATAACTGCCATTAAAAAAAACCTACTACAACTGACAAAGGAATTCAATAAAGTCACAGGACATAAAATCAATGTTCAGAAACCTGTTGCATTCTTATACACTAATAATGAAGTAACAGAAAGAGAAATTAAGAAAACAATCCTATTTACAATTGTACCAGAAATAATAAAATATCTAGGAATAAACTTATCAAAAAAGACAAAAAACCTGAGCTCTAAAAACAGTAAGACACCAATGAAAGAAATTAAAGACACGATACAAAAAATGGAAAGGCATTCCATCTCATAAATTCAAAGGACAGATATTGATAGACTATCAGTACTACCCAAAGCAATCTACAGATTTAATTCAATCCCTATCAAAATATCAATAGCATTTCTCACAGAACTAGAAAAAACAGTCCTAAAGTTTGTGTGGAGCCACAAAAGACCTCCAATAGCTAAGGCAAGTTTGGAAAAGAGAAACAAAACTGGAGGCATCACAATTCCGGACTTCAAGCTCTATTACAAAGCTGTGATCATCAAGACAGCATGGTACTGGCACAAAGACAGACTCATAGATCAGTGGAACAGAATAGAGAACCCGGAAGTAAACATATAATTATGCGGTCAATTAATCTTCGACAAAGGAGAAATAAATATCTGATGGAAAAAAGACACTCTCTTCAATAAATGGTGTTAGGAAAACTGGATGGCAATATGCAAAAGAATGAAACTGGACCATTTTCTTCTACCATATACAAGAAATCAACTCAAAATGGATTAAAGACTCAAATGTGAGACCTAAAACCACAAAAATCCTAGAAGAGGGCACGGGCATTTGTGGTTGTGGTGACGGTTTTCTAGATAGGCCTACTGAGGCAAGGAAATAAAAGTAAAAATGAACCATTGGGACTACAGCAAAATAGAAAGCTTTTGCACAGCAAAGGAAAAAAAAAACAACAAAACTAAAAGGCAACCTAAGAAATGGGAGAAGATATTAGCCAATGACATATCTGATAAAGGATTATTACCCAAAATATAAAAAGAATTATACAACTGAGCCACCCAAAAACCACATAATCCAATTAAAAATGGGTAGAAAACATGAATAGACATTCTCCAAAGAAGACCTTCAGATGGCCAACAGACACATGAAAAGACACTCAACATCACTCATCATCAGGGAGATATAAATCAGAAACCACAATGAGATATCACCACACACCTCAGAATGGCTAAAATAAAAAACACAAGAAACAGCAAATGTTGGCGAGGATGTGGAGAAAAAGGAAGCCTCTTGCACTATAGGTGGGAATGCAAACTGGTACAGCCACCATGGAAAACAGTGTGGAGGTTCCTCAAAAAGTTGAAAATAGAATTACCCTACAATTCAGGAATCACACTACTGGGTATTTACCGCCAAACTGTAAAAACACTAATCCAAAGAAATACATGTACCTCTATGTTTATTGATGTGACAATTCAGGAATCACACTACTGGGTATTTACCGCCAAACTGTAAAAACACTAATCCAAAGAAATACATGTACCTCTATGTTTATTGATGTGTTATTTAGAATAGCTGAATTATGGATGCAGCCTAAGTGTTCATCGATAAATGAATGGATAAAGAAGATGGGATGGATGGAGATATATATATATATGCAACGGACTATCATTCATCCATTAAAACTAATTTTGCCATCTGCAACAATATGGATGGACCTAGAGAGTATTATGCTAAGTAAAATAAGTCAGTCAGAGATAGACAAATACTACCTGATTCCACTCATATGAGGAATTAAAGAAACAAAACAAAGAGGGGGGAAGAAAGTGAGAGAAAAACAAACCAAGAAACCAACTTGTAAGTACAGAGATCAAACTGATGGTTACCAGATGGGAGGGAGGTGTGGGGGGATGTACAGGAAAAAAAAAAACAAAACCCATATTGCTCTTTGATAGAACTTTTTGGGGGAAGGACCAAGAGAAGCAGAAAGTTTGCTTAAATCAAAGTCTAGCCTGGAGCTCCTGGGTGGCTAGTTGGTTAAGCCTCTGCCTTTGGTTCAGGTCATGATCTCAGGGTCCTGGGATCAAGCCCCGCATTGGGTTCTCTGCTCAGTGGGGAGCCTGTTTCCCCCTCTCTCTCTGCCTGCTCTCTGCCCACTTGTGATCACTCTCTGTCAAATAAATAAATAAAATCTTTTAAAAAAAAAAAGTCTAGCCTGAATCAGTGTTCTCTCCAGCCAATGGGGAAAAGGACAACCCGAGTGGAGGTTGACATGAAAGCATTTTGTCTTTCTTGTTTTGGGCAAAACCAAGCCTGAGGAGGAACCCTGCCTGGTGAAAATTGCTTTCTCCCCTGCCCAGAACAAACACACTGGCAACCATTCACAGCCCCCACCCATCAGAGTAGCTGAAAAGCAAGTGGGGAGGGGACGTGGCCCACCCCCATGCTGGAGAGTGAATTCACGCCATTTCTCACGTTCTCTCTTGCTGGGATTTGTCTGGCTCATTCCCAAGGACAATCTACATAAGATCCAGGGAGGAAGGAAGAAAAACTTCTTGCTCACATGTATCCACCTAGAGGGATAATGCCTGAGGGGGTCCTTAACATCCTGGGTTTTCACGGGTTTAGGATGGTGATAAGGGTTAGAGGGCACCAGAAATGCCCAGGCCTCTCACTAGAGGAGAGGGGGTGTCTCATGTTCCCTCTGCTGTGTGGAGGCCAGAAACGAAGCCCATGTGAGAACCAGAAGCTAAGGCAGGGTTTGGGTTCTGAGGGGCTGAGTTTAGGGGGCAGCTGCCCCCTTGAGGGAAGGGAGCACTCCAGAAACGCAGGAGGCCGGCCCAGACCTCTCTCATAAGTCTAAGAGAGAAAGCCAGGGCTCAATGACAGGGGAAGACAGAAGGGGATCTCGAGCTTGTGGGAGCTAAAGGCAGGATCCACCTGAAGGACAGAGCCAAGACAGAGCCAGGCAGCAATGGAGTGTGAGCTAAAGCAGGTAAGACACACCTGCAAGGGGGTCCATGGTCTTGGAAAAGACCCAGATCTCCTACAGAGTTCGTGACACTACTTCATGGGTCTGGAGATGAAAGAGACTTGCATGGATTAGACTGACTAGTCAGGACACGAAGGACACCAGCAATGTATGGAGCTGTTACTAGGCAGACCCTTGCCAACCCAGGGCAAGGGGGACAGTCACCTTTTAAAAATAAAAATAAAAATAATAAAAAATAAAATAACGTGAGTGTACTGCTCTCATAATGAGGCGCCATACCCTGCTCTAAAACACGGTATGAGTTGCCTCCTGGAGCATCCACGGCTGTATTTTGCGGACGGCACTGGTCCCACCCCCCATTCTACACTCCAATTAAAAAGTAAAAATAAAGAGTCCAAAATAAGTGAAACAAATAGCCAAAGGTTATATTGCCAGTATAACCAAGCATCTGTCCCGTACTTGTAGCTGTCCGATATTCTTAGAGAGACAGTGACATAGTGTCTATAAAGCAGTCAAATTCACAAAGCTAAGAAGAAACCAGAGATTTAGACTCAGCATGGTGGGAAGAGGTAAGGGTGCCATGGTGGCCTCCCGCCAGATAGAGAAATTCCAGTACTTGCCCAAGGTCACGGTGATGGAGCCTTGAAGCCGTCGTCCATATCTGGCCTTCTACTCCTTTGTGGGGACACAGGGAGGTTATGCTCTCCGGGCCCCTGGTAGTCACTGGTCAGTGGGCTGTGAGTGACAATGATATGTGTCACTTGCAGATTGATTTATTTAGTGCAGAGGCATTTAGAGGGGGTGTGGGTTCTCCACGATCTCCCTTCCTCTGCTCTGATGACCTTGATAACTGCCTGTTCCAGATGACAGGTTACATGATCCCTGAGTCACCACTTGGAAGAAATCTGCTCCAGAGAGTCATCAGACCAGGAGTGCACTTTGCATAAGCAAGAAATAAATGCTTCTGTCTTAAGCAATGATTTTCCCACAGCAAGCCCCCCCAACCCAGTTTGATTAACAAAGACACCATGAACACAAGTTTCATGAAGAGGACTCCTTAGCTACATCTTAAGTCTTCTTGAACATGTCTCTCAGTCCAGAAAGTGGCACAGATCAGAGAGGGGAGACAAACCCTATGAGACTCTTGACTCCGGGAAACAAACTGAGGGTTGCAGAAGGGGTGGGGGGGCGGCATGGGGCAACTGGGTGACAGGCATCAAGGAGGGCACGCGATGGGATGGGCCCAGGGTGTCAGCTGCAACTAACAAATCATTGACCCTTATATCAAAAACCAATGATATGTTGGCTAATTGAAATTAAATTAAAAATAGATCAAACACTTTTATTCCTGATGACCACATAAAGACAAATGAAATTTGACCCCTATCTTACACCATTCACTGAAATTAACTCAGAATGGATTAAAGACTTAAGCACGAGACCTGAAACCGTAAACTTCTACAGGAAATGTCAGGGAAGAAGCTCCTTAACATTAGCCTTGGCAGTGATTTTTGCGGATACGACCTAAAAAGCACAGCGGCAAGAGCAGGAACTAACAGGTGGGATTACATCAGATGAAGCCTCCGCGCAACAAAGGAAACCATGGACAACATGCGACGGCAACCTACGGAGGGGGGCAGAACAGTTGCAAACCATATGTCCGATGAGGGATTCATCCAAAATATATAAAAGAACCCCTATAACTCAATAGCAAAACACCAAACAATCCAATTTAAAAATGGGCAGAAGAACCAGACATTTTTTCCAAAGAAGACATCCAGATGATGAAACGTACATGAAAAGATGCTCAATGTTACATTTCAAAATACACCAAAATCTCTCTAATTCAGACATCACATTTCAGGCGGTCTCAGCTCTAAGACGTAATTACAAATGGGAAACAGAAGATGTCTCCAGGCCACAGGAACTTGTGAAATCAAGTCTGCATTTTACCTGTGCAGAACTTGCTGACTTTTAATGAACGAACAATTCTAACCAGCTATGTTTTTTCTTCTGCAGAAAACTGGAAAACTCTGGGTCTCTAGAAGCCGGCACACAGGTAGTAAGAGTACCAAGTAAAGGAGGTTGTAGAGACAATGACTCAGCCGTGGCAATGATCAGTACTCAGAGCAACAACCTGAGTCATTTTTGCTTAATATCTAAGACAGCAGGAGAATGTGCAACAGATTTAAAAACATTCCCTTTGAGTTGTTTTTTTTTTTTTAAGCTTGGGGTTTAAATCAAAGCAGTTCCAAGTTGTAAAGCTGTCAAAAATATAGAGACAGAGAGAGACAAAGAGATAATTAGACTAATCAATTTTGAAATGCTATTGTGATTTGAGGGAACTTTTAATTTATATATTTATATTATTTACTTATTTGTATCAGCATTTTGCTTAACCCTATTAAAATGTTTTGCAATGATTATGTTTTAGTTTTGTGATACAAAAGTGTTTTTTTTTTCAATGGGTGAATACAAGACGTGAAAAATTCCCATAGAATAACCTAATTTCCAATGAGGCTGAAAAAGGAGATGTCAACTCTGCTAGTCTATCCTTAGATATTCTATTTTTTCTTTAAGATTTTATTTATTTGACAGACAGAGATCACAAGTAGGCAGGGAGGCAGGCAGAGGGGCGATGGGGTGGGGGAAGCAGGTTCCCTGCTGAGCAGAGAGCCTGATGCGGGGCTCGATCCCAGAACCCTGAGATCATGACATTGAGCTGAAGGCAGAGGCTTAACCCACGGAGCCACCCAGGCGCCCCTATTCTTGGATACTCTTAAATGAAGAATAACCAACACAAAAAATAGAGTTCCTGTTCCTTCTCTTGGCTTTATGAGGGAGATTGTGTCCCCTTCAGCCTCCATCTTGGTTGAACTCCTAAGTCGGTTGTCTGATCCCAAAGGACTTTTATAAATAATGAGGCAACAACTAATTTCATCAGGGCTAATGGACCAGAGCGAGTTCTACCTGCTTATTCATTTCACTAATCGGAAAACAGGCTGAGCTGCCTTGCCTGCCCTGGTAAACTGAACTTTGGATGCACCATAAGAGATAAAGTTTCTTCTGAATTAGATAATTCAGTTGCTGTTTACATAAGAGAACGGATACCACCAAGGAGCATAGCGCTGTGACCACGTTCTTAAGCCTATTGCCTCACAGATGAGTCCAAAGGTAAAGGCATAATTGGAGACTAGCATGTTTTCCATTCCAATGTGTTAAGTTCAGGGTTGATATGTTCAAAAGATTTAACTACTGGTTCAGCCTGAGCCTTGACCAATTAGAACGGATGCTGGGGTAAACAACCTGTATACCTACAGCAGTGTGCTCCTGCGGAACATCCATGAGTTCTAAGCCTCGTAAATAGAAAAAGAAATCAATAAACAAATAAATAAATAAGGCATCCAATAGAAAAGAGACAGACCATGAATAGTAGGTTTTCCTCATTAATGGGGAAAAACATCAGAAAACTGGCATGTTCCAGCATCGCTGGGTGAGGACGCTACCACCAGCCAAATGGAACCAAATTATGAGATGAAAGAAAACATCTTGCTCTAGCTGAGGCAGATTATAAGCCAAATTACCCTTGAAAGCCTTTCAGACACTATAACAAACTCGACTCATAGAGGAGAAAAATGAGATTATGAGCAATGCTTCCAATCTTGCCCTGGAAGACAAAAGTTGCCTCCCGTCACACCCATCCTGCAGGCAGAACTCAGGGAGCGGACACATTTACCAGCAGTTTCCCTGAGTGTTGAGTGCTTTATAGCAGGTAAGAAGCTGAGCGAAACTCGCAGACACCACAGAACGGCACAGATTCGGTGATAAAGGACATGTAGGTAGGGATCGGTGGGGACTGTCGCTGCCAGAAGCGTGCACTCGTCTCAAGGGGACAGCCACCACTCATGGTGCCACGAGGAAGTGAAGGTCCAGTATTGATGGCTCTTTCCATTTCTTTTAGTGAAAAGTTAGTAATGTGGGGCTTATCTTAAATTTCTTGATTTTCCAAATACAGGCGAAATATTTATCTTTTACTCTACGTGGGACAAATTGAACACGTGCAGGCCACCAGATACAGCCTCTGGTTTACTCCATTGTTTCCTTCATTTAATTATATTCCTCAGGCATCTACCAAGTCCCAGATACTGTGCAGGATGGAAAGGATAGAATCCCGAAGACATAACTCCTGCCTTCAAAAATCTTACAGTCTCATGTAAGCCAGAGAGGATTGCCAAGTAATTATAAAACTGGGCTGTGTGTGCCTCGCTATTCTGTGGGCCAGCCATGTGGCTGGGCCAACAGGCAGCTCCGCTCATCTGGGGAGCTGCTGGGTGGGCTTGGATTTGGCTGGAGCTGCCGGGTTAGGGTGGCCTCCACGGGACAGCCCATCTCTGTTCCACACGGTCTCTCATCCTCCTACAGACTAGCCCAGGGTGGTTCACAGGGCAGCTGGGCCAGTTTCCAAGAAAACGAGTGGCAACATGCAAGCCAGGCTCTCAGCTGGCCTGTTGTAACTTCGCCCCATGGCACTGACCGAGGCAAGTCGCGGGGCCAGCCCAGCCTCACCGGGAGGAGAAACGATCTCTATCTCTTGACAAGAAGTCACGTCTCAGAAGATGCGGATTCAGGGAAGGGTGGAGGACCGTGGCCATTCTGGCAATCTACTTCACCTCATTAGAAGGCATGGCATGTGCGAAGCTGTCTGCCATCATGAGTGTGGAGAAGGCAAAGGGAGGACTAAGGAAAGACATGACCAGGGTGGTCAGAGAGGCCAGTCCATGAAGGTCCTACCTCGGATGCAGCCCAGGGGAATAGAAAGTTTTTTTTAATTAAAAAAATACTTTTTAATTAGATTAAAAATCTTTCTCTCTGCTGATTCAGGGAATACAAGATAAATGCAGAATAAATACAATGCAAGGTTTGAACATAAGCATATGAAATAAAATGTTCTGGGGACTTGCAAAAAGGTTAGATCATAACTAGTTTGATAAAAATCAAGGAAGGCTTCATGAAGGAGGTGGACTGGCAGCTGAACTTTGAAGAACAAAATGGATTTTCCCAGGTAGTGGTGTGGATGTTGACGTATCAGTGTTCATCCGAGTGCAGGGGAAGGGAAGCCCCAAATACCTGTGATAGTCAGCAGAGTGGTGTAGCTACATCGAGGACAGCCATTCGCAATCCTTTTCTACCTTAACCTTCTGGAACGTGATGTTCCCGTGTGACAGTCCCACATTCATACCCCGGGCATGCCAGAGGTAGGACAGGATACAGTGCAGTGGTACACAAGATGACCCGCCCAGCATCTCTTGCCCACTGAGCTTGAGACCCACTAATGTAGGCTTTGTCAGAGAGCAATGAGAGAGGCAGCGGAGGGGATAAGTTACTGGAGGTTCTAAAATATCGGGTTGGGAGGGGTGCCTGAGTGGCTCAGTCGGTTGAGCATCTGCTTTTGGCTTAGGTCATGATCCCGGTATCCTGGGATCGAGTCCTGTGTCGGGCTCCCTGCTCTGTGGGGGGTCTGCTTCTCCCACTCCCTGGGCCCTGCTCCCTGCTTGTGCACTCTCTCTCTCCAAAAAATAAATAAGATCTTAAAAAAATAAATAAAATGCCAGGTTGGGGAAATCTTAACTTAAAATGCAAGAAAGGGTCCCTGCATGTTTTTGAATAAGGTAAAAACATAAATAGAGCTGCAATTTGCCAACAGTCGCTAACAAAATGGAGGAAAATGAGCAGGATGAGGCTCAAAGAGGAATCACCTTCCTCATCCCCCGGTCAGAGCTGACATCATGAATCGACTGAAGGACATCTTCTTGAGACCCTCCAAATCTGTCCCTGGTTAGGGCTCTAACACTGTGGAGAGAGATGGAGCTGGTAAGCACTGGAAGCTGATGGCCACCATGGGGTTGGAGACAGGCAGCCCTTGAAGAGGGGAGACCCCATTTGGGAGGGAAGCAAAGCCAAGGTGGTGTTCCGGGGGTCGCAGTGGAAATGTAGAAAGGAGGACTACATTAAAGAAGTGTGGGTTATCCCCTGGGGATTTGCCACTCGGGTTGATCAAGGCGGGAAAAGAAAAGGGGAAATTAAACATCGCTCCAGTGTTTCAAGGTTGGGAGAGACCCATGGTGCCATGCACCAGAAGAAGAAAGCTAGAGAACTGTGCAGCGGGGAGGAGAATGGAGTCAGTTTGAGTCTTGGGGATAAACATCAAGGCTCGAAAGCATCAGGGTGAACCTGAGGCTAATGCTTATAACGACATCACAAAACAAAAATGTCATGAATGTGGCCTTCCTTCCAAGATTCCAGCAATGTCGGAAAAGGGCGTGTGGGAGAGAAACTCACTTGTTTCTTCTAAGAATGTTGCAACATTGTTTAAGGTTCCTGGTGGAACTCAGAAGAGGAGGAGAGGTGAAAAAGTGGTTTGTAAGAGTTTCGTTTTCTTTTGCAGAAGGAAAATTTGGAAACAATGACTCCTGTGTACTGGCCACGGCTACACCTGTCGAAATTTGAACTTTGGGGTTCCCTCCTTCAACCTCCGCTTAATGTCTGAACGGACTCCTGGCTCCTTGAATGTAGCAAACTTGATCAAACTATGAGAGCCGTCGTTCTGCTGTCTCAAAATTGAGATCGTTTTTCATGCGACAAAATTGGAGGTCCATGTTCAGAGGAGAGGAGCTGAGTATCTAGTCACTCGTCTTACAGGGAGAGGGTAAAAAAGGGTGGCTTAAGAGGATGGGTTCTAGGGGTGCCTGGGTGGCTCAGTCGGTGAAGCATCTGCCTTTAGCTCACGTCATGATCCTGGGGTCCTGGGCTCAAGGCCCGCATCGGGCTCCCTGCTCCTCGGAGAGTTTGCTTCTCCCTCTGCCTCCTCTTTCCCACCCCCACTCCCCCACCCACGTTCATGCTCTCTCTCTTTCCCTCGGTCTCTCTCTCAAATGAATAAATCAAATCTTTAAAAAAAAAAAAAGGAGGTTGGATTCTAGATTAAGATTTCTTGAGTTCAAATCCCAGCAATGCCTCACTGATGCATTGATTTTTTTCATCTTTAAATTGGAGATGTTCCTCCTTGCCATCTCTTCCCGTGGTTGTGAGGATTCACGGAGAAGTACAGGTCAGTTGTACTTAGTGATTAAATCAGATTGCTTCACAATTCCCTTTATATCTTTTTTCAGTACCGACACCTATTAAGTGCTAATGAATAATTCCCCTTGTTTGGTGGTATCACCCATGGGAAGTTCTCGTTTTCTAAAATTTCCTTTGGTTTAGCATGACCAGGAGAGACTTTAAGACCTATCAATGAATGAATGCCCCTGTAGAGGACGTTCTCAGCAGCTTCCCTGCTCTCCGAGAAGATCTGAAGTCAGCCCGGCCATAGAGTGGGGAGTGCTCCACTCTATCACATATCAGTGGGGAGTGCCGGTCGTACTCAGGCTCCGTGGATATGAAGTTAGGGAAATGAACTTCTACAAATGATCTTCCACATCAGAGCTTGGAAACTTTCTTCTTTCTACTTGTGCTAACCCCCAAAGGTACATGAGCTGGAAAAGAATTAGAGTACTCATACACTTCAGCTGCAAAGAGTTCCGTATAAATTCTTCCTCTTATTCCTATAGTGACATAAACATGGTGCCTTGGGATTCAATTAATGTAGTTCAGGGGTCTGAGCATGTTGGATGGTAGTAGCATTTTTTTTCTCCTAATATCTTAAACCAGCACATCATTGCTTTATCAAAGACTTTGCCACAAGTATGGGCAGTGGTGTGTTGCTAACTGTTTTTTGTTTTTGTTTTTGTTTTTTTAATATTTTTATTTATTTGACAGAGAGAAATCACAACTAGGCAGAGAGGCAGGCAGAGAGAGAGGAGGAAGCAGGCTCCAGGCGGAGCAGAGAGCCCGATGCAGGACTCGATCCGAGGACCCCGGGATCATGACCTGAGCCGAAGGCAGAGGCTTTAACCCACTGAGCCACCCAGGCACCCCTGTTGCTAACTGTTTATAACAACCTGCTCTCCAGGAGTAAAAAACCCCAGGTGTGTTGTGCCATTTGCCAAATTCTGTGAAGTGAATACTCTCTCCATGGCTAATCAACCACCAGCTACTGAAGAAGTCACTGAAAAGTGAGGTTGGGCGGTCTCTGTGCAGCGGGGACCAATGATCCAGTATGAATCTTTCTTAACATTCAATCGTCACTGCGCCCAACACCTCACAAGCCACCGATGAGACATTTCGTAAGCATCGTTTAGGATAATAGTGTTGTCCTTGGAGCCAGGGAGGCTGTGGGGAGCAAGAACTGGATATTCCAGGTGGTGGAAGAAAGCATATCCGGCTGGCACATGCTGATCTGTTTTGTATCAGAAATAATCATAAATACGCCTTGGTGTGTTTATGTTAGCTGGCCTTCCCAGGCCAGGCCTGTCTGCAAAAGCGATCAGGGAATATGAATGGCAATAACAACAATAACCAAAACAGGTGCCTGGGGATTCTCCGAGGGCCTGAGGGACCTTATTCCTTGGCAGAATCCTAAGAAGCTCATTAGCAGATATTAAAATTCTCCCGCATGGTCACCAGTAGGAGTCTCAGCACTGCCCTCTAGTGGTTTCAATGGCAGCCATCATCTAGTGGTGGGTGACTGCTTCCAGACCACGCTGTCCCCTTCTTCTCAAGTGTGTTCATGTCACTAAAGCTGTCCTGGGTAAGATGTGAGGAGAAGCTTCCTGAGCACGGATACATGGGTAATTGGACCCCACTTCTTTGGAGAAATTGGACACAAAATTCCCACATGCTGAATGGGAAAGTCGGTGGGTGGGATGACTTAGAGTCACAGCCTAAGGGGTCCCTTGGTGCAGGAAGTCTGGGTATTGGCGTTCCTTCCCTGCCGCGTGATCTTGACATTCAGATCTAGGGATACGAGGTGGTTCTTCACCTCCTGTTTAACAGTCTCGGGCCTAAGCCCGGGTAACTCACCAACTCTAAGTTTTTGTTACCATTTTTCCCCAAATCCCCATTCCACCCTGGTGCTAGCAGACCTTCTGGTGCCTGCCCTGAGAAGTGGTCCGATTGCTTGGTCTCCTCCCTCTCCCTCCGGACAGTGTATTTGCCCTAGAGATTTGGTAAGTTCTCCATTTTCCTCACTGACTCTTGACCTTGGAGCCATTTCAGCAGAGAAGGAAGAGCTTCTTTCTCTGAGAGGAAAAGGAAAAGACTGGCAAAGTTCTCCCTGCAGAAAGGCCTTGGAAAGGTGCCTATCTGGAAGAACATTGAAAGCCAGCTCCGGGCATCTCTGTTTTAACCCACGAGGCAAGGATTCCAGGTGTCACCTCACAGCAGTAATGATTTACTTTTAGCAAAGGTGATGGGGCCAGGGGCACGCCCCTCCCCGTCCTCCCAGTTGACAGGATGGTGAAGGCAACAGAGGGAGCAAGTGTGATATTGCCGTGAAAACTGCAGTGCTGAAAAGATGCTGATTCTCAGAACAGCAATCCCCCACATACAGGGAATGGCTTAACCCATTTCTGCCTCTGAAACTGCATACATTCTCCCATGCTGGTCCTTACTGTGTAATAACGAGTGTGTATCTCTCCACTAGATTTGGGGTCAGAGCCTGTTGTGTGTCTCTCTGGAGCACCAGCGACAGTCCAGATAGTTCCCAAATTCACAAACGAAGCAAATGCTCAAGGACGTTTGAAGAGCTAATGCATTGCAGACAGGGGATTTGAACTCACATCGTTGACACCGGCTGCAGTGAACACGTCACCCTGATCATCAAGGGCATCGATGCCAGTTATTGGTGGCTGATGCACAGCGACAGGACAGATGTGGAATGAGGAGTTAATCAATCATGCCTCTGTAATGAAGCCTCCATAAAAATCCCAAAGGATGGGTTTTGCAGAGCTCCTAGGTTGGTGGAGCTGTGGAGGTTTGGGGGAGTGGTGTGCCTGGAGAGGGCAGGGAGGCTCTGCACCCCTTCCCCATACTTCTGTCTGTTCCTGAATTATATCCTTTTATAATAAACTGGTAATCTAGTTTAAAAAAAAATGAGGAAGGCTAGCACCTGGGTGGCTCAGTTCATTAAGCTCTGATTCTTGATTTCAGCTGAGCTCATGATCTCAGGATCATGGGATCGAGCCCCATGCCAGGCTCCACAACCAGCTTAAGATTCTCTCCCTCCCTCTTCCTCTGCCCTACCCCCCCCTCTTCAAAAAAAAGAAATCGGAGATGGAACGAGATCCGCACAAACATTGCTTAAGTCCCTCTATCCTTGGAAATTTCACTCCAAACCAAGTTTTCGAGGGTAGTTCCTATCTACTGAGAATTTCAGCTATTTTGTGAGCGACAGAACAGAATCATCTAAAGGGGTGGGAAGACCGGAGTGACCCAGGCGAGTAGACCCACTACAAGGAGAGATCCTCAAAGTGATTTCAGGCCACGCTGCAGACACCTGAGGCAGCAGAGTTTCGACTGTAAGCAAGACAAGGGGCACCTCCAAGAGCACGTTCTCACTCAAATAAATTTGGAGAAGTTTGGGGGTGCCTGGGTGGCTCAGTGGGTTAAAGCCTCTGCCTTCAGCTCAAGTCGTGATCTCAGGGTCCTCGAATCGAGCCCTGCATCGGGCTCTCTGCTCAGCAGGGAACCTGCTCCCCCCACCCCCGCCCCGCCTGCTTCTCTGTGTACTTGTGATCTCCATCTGTCAAATAAATAAATAAAATCTTTAAAAAAAATTCGGAGAAGTTTGCTTCTTAAGACTGCTGATACAAATCTTGCCATCCAAAACGGGCCAGGAAAGTGGGGTTTCTGCCCCTTGAATTCACCAACTCAGCAAACAACTCTTGAAACCAAATCCCTATCTCTGAATATAGATCTGAAGACTGACGGAAAAAAAAAAAAAACAGCAGAAAGAGCCCTTTTGACTTCCCCCCTCTAATGCTGACATTGAAACGACCTGATCTCCCAGCCCAGGAATGCAGGCGGAATTAAGGAAAACTGCCAGGGCTACAGCCAGGCCAGGGAAACGTAATTGAGGATGAAGACTGCTCCCCTCCCCCTTCCCCATCTATGACTTATTTCCCCAAAAAAACAGGGGGCTCTATAAACACCCGCGTCTGTGCACAACCATGAACCCCCATTGCTCCATCCTCCGGGGAGAAGGCAAAACACCATTCATCAAAGCCCGGCTACGTACCTAGACCTGCTGCTGTTTCGTTCCCAGGCCGCTCGTCAGCCCTCCTGGGGAGCCCGGGGGCGTCAGGACCTGGCTCTGCCCTGCAGAGCAGTGCTGCAGGCTAAGTCCCGGAGGCCGAGGGCGCTAGCCAGGGGAGCCCAGCTGCCAACTTAACTACTTGTGTGCTGACTCACGCCCGGGCTCTAGAAGGCGCCCCGGCCGAGCCTGCTGGTGGAAAAAACCCAGCCCCAGCCCCAGGAGTCACACCTGGAGCTCTTTACTTTGCACGCGACACGCGTGCACGCACACACCCGTGGGGAGGAGGCATGTGTTCACTCGGCACACCTGCTTCTCCTGTCTGATGTGGGAAAGAGTACGTTTGGTCTCCACCACACCCAGCACCCAGCATCCAGGGGAGACTCCGCAGACCAGATTGCCCCGGAGATGGGAGTTAGGTTCGTTCTGAATGAAGGAGCTATGCGCTGGACCGGGAGGAGGGCCCACTTGCGGGGAAGCGTTGTAACTACATAAAGAAATTGATAGTAGGCGTTTCAGTCTGGGAGTTAAGGGAAGCCCCTGTGGCCTTCCCAGGACAAAACCAAACTTGTTTCCTGCAGTAGGGCCTCTGTTTTAGTCTCCGTGGCTTCTAGAATCCCTAGGGGTAAAGCTCGTTCTTCCAAACCTGTTGCAGCCCCAGGCATCAGCGACTGGGAAAAGCAAGCAAAGGTTTCGAATGTTCGATCCATTCTTGGAAGTCGGCACCCATGTCCCCAAACAGCAAGCGACGCCTCAACTTCTTAAAGCTGAAGCCACTTTCTAGTGATTGCTGGGGACACTTGGAGCAGCAGCTACGGGGACAGAAGCTTGCCGCTCCGGCCAGGGAAAGTCCCTGGCTTTCTTCAGGCATCACGGGGTCCACCCTGGGGTCCCTGGAGGGGGCCTGAGGGGTGGGTTGTCGAAGGCAGGCAGGAGATGGACAGTCACGCGGGCAGCTGTGCCAGGGCTCAGCACAGCCTCCTTCCGCAGCCTGCCGACCCAGCGCCCGAGTTGCCAGCTGAGGTTTATTAGCTACTAATTGGCTAAAAGGCTCTGGGGCTTCTGTTGCCTAAAGTGCCTCGACCTTGGGGGCCTCTGAGCTCCAGCGCAGGGCGTGCACACCCATGGGTGCCCAGAACACAGCCTGCAGACTGAATGGGTAATAATGTAATAATAATAACAATGGTGCTAACAATAGCAGCAGCCTCGGTGTGAAATGCTTCCCAAATTTCGGGGGATGGGCTGAAGGCTGTGCGTACAGACGCTCTGTAGCAAGGACGGCAGGCTCTCCCACAGACTGCGCACCTCGCTCTGTCCTGGCGCCCCCCCGCAGTCAGGAGTGGCCACTCACTGAGGTCTTGCCCAGGCAGAGTGAACGGATGTGCCCTGCACCCATGCGCCCTTGGCCCAAAACGCCTCCCCACGGGAGCTCCTCCAGTCTCGAGCACAGACTTGGAGGGAGATAGCCGCAGGGACTGTGGCTGTCACAGAAAGAAGAAGGTGGAAAACCTCTGCTATTGACCTTTGCAATTACTTTTAAATTATGGGGGGGGAAATGGATGTGAACCCCAAAACGTGTATTTCGAAATTCCCTTAGGGATACGTAAGCAAGACAGTGTAGACACCACTTGTCTACACAACAAAGATGAGACTCCTGAAGCAGGTGTTCAAACTCACCTAGCCCAAGCCTTTGGCATTTCCCATTGTCTCCCACACTGGCATCTGGGTCTCTTGGTGGCCCTGAAACGTACCTGCCCCATCCCACCCCTCAGCCCGCTCAAAGTTTATCCTCAAAATACTTCCCCAGCTACTCCCCTCTGAACTGAGTCATACCCCCTTGAGGCAGCTCCAAAAACATAGCTGCAAATTCTTTGACGCTCCATTGGTAGAAAAGTGGGGATCTGTGTCATCTCCCTGCCGAAAGCTGGGTAAGCTTGTGACCACCCGCAAGGACAACAGACAACATGGAAACTCTGCCATGTGACTTCCGAGTCTGGGTCACAAATGCCAGGGATCATTTCTATGTGTCCTGGAGCACATGCTCTTGGAACTGCTTTAAAAAAAAAAAAAAAAAACGCACAGGGGCGCCTGGGTGGCTCAGTGGGTTAAGCCGCTGCCTTCGGCTCAGGTCATGATCTCAGGATCCTGGGATCGAGTCCCGCATCGGGCTCTCTGCTCAGCGGGGAGCCTGCTTCCCTCTCTTTCTCTCTGCCTGCCTCTCTGCCTACTTGTGATCTCTCTCTGTCAAACAAATAAATAAAATCTTTAAAAAAAAAAAACACCCAAAATTCAACTGAGCCCACTTTGAAGATCTTACTGGCTTTATTCAGTGATTCATGTAGTAGGCAGCAGCCCATGCAGCTGAAAGGAGAAAGGAGCACCACGTAATATCATTATATAACAACGAATGAACATATGAATCAGGAGGAACGCTGCCCATGTAACGGGAAGCTTATGTACAACTCTAGGACAAAGGAACAGGAGCTGGGGCAGGTGGGGCTCCCTACCTGGTTCTGCTCTTTCTGGGCTCCAGACCCTTGCCCATAATGGTCAGATAGTATCTATGCAGCCCAATACTTATTCATGGATTTATTAAACGCCTACTATCTACCAACCCTACTCTTTCAGGCCAGAACAAAGTCCTAAACATCTTCTCATGATGCTTCCGTTCTAAATGGGAGGAGACAGACAAAAAATGAAATTAAACGTAATCTGTTTGGTGATACGTGCTAAGAAGAAAGCAGCATAAGGGGTGAGCGAATGTTGTTGAACACGCTAACATCAGAGAAGCCTTCTCTGATGAGGTAATATTCTAATAGACACCTGAAGAAGTGGGAGAAAGTACAAAGCCATGTTTACGCTGGAGGGGAAGCATTCCTGGAAAAAGGAGGGGCAACCATAAAGATCCCCAGACAAGAATGTGCTTGCTGGGTTGAAGGAGAAGATGGCCAGGGTGCCCTGAGCACAGCAACCAAGAGAGGAGCCACGGGGCGTGGGGCCAAGGTGCGTGGCGTGGACGGGCAGGGCATGGCGGTCAGGAAGGGCTGAAGGACTTCTGATGTTGCTCTGGCTTTAGTGGGAAGTCGTCAGACATCCGCGGGCAGAGGGGTGGCACGATCTGGTGCATCCATGGCCCAGGTTCCATTGGGAAGACAGGCTGAGAGGTGAGTTGAGAGGCACTGAGACGAGGTAGAGGGTTTCACGACACCCAACCAAGAGGCTTGGGCAGGGACTGGAGGTGTAGACGATGCGAAGCGGTCAGAACAGGAGCGTGTCTGAAGGCAGAGCCAACAGGATTCCGTGCTGGGCTCAGAAGGGTGGGAGAAAGACAGGAGGCAAGAGTGATTCCACTGCCTTCTAGGCAGGAGATCTGGTAGAGCACCATCGACCTTGGCTGAGAGGGGCACCCTGTGAGGGATGTGGGTTTGGTTCATGAGAACCAAGCGTTGGGTTTCTCTGTAAAACATCTCTAGAGACATTCTCTAGCTCAGGACTTTATGAAGCAAGCTTGCTGAGATCGGCTGGGAGTGACCCACGATCTGCAAAGTCAATGACAGGAGAAAATATATTCCAAAGGGTGACAGGTTTTCAGTGGCCCACAGTGGACTTTTTTTTTTTTTTTTTTGGATGGTTACATTTTACATAGTGGCTTTAATGCCAATTAGAAATATACATTACAGAGTGAGGCTAAAGCCATTTTTTTTTAAAGGAACTCATTGAAGGAAAAATACTAATTAAAAATAGTACAATTGAGGGGCACCTGGGTGACTCAGTGGGTTAAAGCCTCTGCCTTTTGGTTCAGGTCATGATCTTAGGGTCCTGGGATCGAGTTCCGCATCCGGCTCTCTGCTCCGCAGGAAGCCTGCCTCCTCCTCTCTCTCTGCCTGCCTCTCTGCCTACCTGTGATCTCTCTCTATCAAATAAATAACTAAAATCTTTAAAACAAAATAGTACAATTGAAATAATTATGGGGAAAAATCATGTCTGCTACGCACGAATGGTTGAGCTTTGGGAAACACTGGTGTTTGATGTAATATCCCAATAATTAAAGTATCTCCAAAGGTCAGTTTCTGAGAAGAGAAGCCTTAGCTATTGACTCTGTTCTGATTCGTCCAAATTTTTCTTCACCTCCAGGTGGCTAGCTGTCCCCAGGTCTCCGTGCTGCACCCCTCCCCCCACATTTTTATTTCCACCTGAGGTCTACCCACCGGTGCTGCCTCCTACACCAAGAACCAGAAATAGCATTTGTTGCTGATTCTCACTCTGAGTTCATACGTAGTTGTTCAAACTTTATTCTCATTGGAGTTCTTATGATTGGATTGAAGTCCAGAGGAGAATATGCTTTCCCTCATAAACCCTGCGCAAGGCCACTTGTTGCCTTGATGCCCCGTGTCAGGACAGCTGAGGGCTGCAGGCAGCTCTGGGTGGGGACCCGGCAGGTGGCCCCTCTGGGTCTGCCCCTGGCTCTGGGGACATGGGTGATCTTCATGCTTCCGCTGACAGTGCCCGGTGGGAAGCATTCCTTCCTGCGTAGGGTGGAAACTGGAAAGACGCTATCCCATAAACCCCAAAACACAAGCCCCCTTAATCCATGGGAGCCCTTTACAGCCCACCCAAACTACCGCCCTAGGAAGGAGCTACCATTATTCTACCCATTTCACAAACAAAATAACATCCAAGGCCCGAGTAGCTGCGCCCAAAGTCACACAGCTTATTTCCTGGTCTCTCCCGTTTCAGTCCGTCACGTGGGGACTGGGGGCACACGGTGGGGTGACTCTGTGACAGCGGGTGACCCCCAGCACCCAGGATGCACTGAGGGACCCTTGGTGGTGGCTGTTTCAGCCAATGCGAGGGCTCATCCTCGCACAGCGACCCGAGTAAGCAGAGGGGGATTTAGAGAGTGACTATGGGAGCGAGATCCATGTGGACCGAGTGGCTGCAGGAGGAGGTGTGGGTCTCAGGGAAACCAGGAGAGGAGAGGAGGGCTTTCTAACGGGGAAGTCTGACTTCCTTTGTGCGGGGTACTCCTTACACGTTTGGTGGGAAACCCCGCTGAACTCAACTGGGCCTCAACTGTTAGGTGTGCACGTGTAATTTGGATAGTCTGTGATACAGCAATTTCCCCGAGGCTGTCCTGGTACAGGTCACCCGTCCCTCCATCTGGAGGCTGGTGACCAACCTCTATCTGGTTTGTGGGAATTATTCTGTATGCCCTTTTCTGTACCTATGTGATACTTCAGTAGAGTTTCTAAAAATATTTTTACTCTCTACATTTTTTAATTTAAATTTTGTCAGTTAACATACAGTGTGATACTGGTTTCTGGGGTAGAATTCAGTGATTTACCACTTCCATACAACACCCGGTGCTCACCCCCAAATATGGAATCCTTTGAGAATGTGCTTGTCATCCTTGCTCAGGGGCCATCCTAATCTTCTCTGTATTGGTCCAATTTTTAGTATATGTGCTGCCAAGGCGAGCACAAATCTATGCTTTTTTTTTTTTTTAAAGAATCTCTGATTTGGGGGCGCCTGGGTGGCTCAGTGGGTTAAAGCCTCTGCCTTCGGCTGAGATCATGATCCCAGGGTCCTGGGATCGAGCCGCGCATCGGGCTCTCTGCTCAGCAGGAAGCCTGCTTCCTCCTCTCTCTCTCTGCCTGCTTCTCTGTGATCTCCGTCTGTCAAATAAATAAATAAAATCTTAAAAAAAAAAAATCTCTGATTCGGGGGTACCTGGGTGGCTCAGTTGGTTAAGCATCTGCCTTCCGCTCAGATCATGATCCCAAGGTTCTGGGATCCAGTCCCAAGTTGGGTTCGCTGCTCAGCAGGGAGCCGGCTTCTCCCTCTCTTTCTGCCCCTCTCCCTGCTTGTGTTCTCTCTCTCTCCATCAAATAAATAAAATTTTTAAAAATAATTTTTCATGAAGTGACAGAGGATGGCAGAGGAGTAGCAGACTCAAATGACATCAGGTCGCAGTTCAGCAGGATAGTCACCAAACCATTCTGAACACCTACAAACTCAACAGGAGATCGAAGAGAAGAGCAGCAATTCTAGGAACAGAAAAGCGACCACTTTCTGGAAGATAGGACGTGTGGAGAAGTGAATCCGAGGCCTCGGGAAGACAGGCTGTGGGGGGAGGGGCAGGCTCCAGGCAGGTGGCGGAGCAGCAGAGCACAAAATCAGAACTTTCAGAAACTGACTGAGGGACATCTCTCCAGAGGCTAAGCGGGGGTGCAGCCCTCGAAGGGACAGTGTGGTCTCATCTCAGGTCCTGCGGGGTCACAGAAAGACCGGGGGTGTTTGAGGGTGGCAGAACTGCCAGGTGTCAGAGCGGGGAAGCCGGCTACAGAGACAGAGCTGAGTGAGCTCTCAGCTTGGGGTTACGTTAAACCATGATCTAAGGCACGGTCGGGCCACTGCTCTTTGAGCTGGGACCCCGCAAGTGGCAGATCCGGGGAGACTCACCTTCCTCCTCTGGAGACAGGAATCCTCTGGGTTTGGAGACTCCAAACAGGGCCGTGCTCCAGAGACAGAAACGCTGGGTCACAGGCTGGGTGACCCCAGAGTGCGGCCGGAGACCAGGGAGACGGGAGGGACTGACTGCTTCTCTTCGAGGGCGCACTGAGGAGTGGGGCCCTGAGCTCTCACCTCCTCCGGGCCAGAGATTGGAAGGCCGCCATTTTCATTCCCATCCTCCGCAACTCTACGGAAAGCGTTCAGGGAATAAAAGATCCCGAAAGCGAACCCCAGCGGATTACTTAGCCCGGCCCCTGGTAAGGGCAGGGCAATTCCACTTCAGGCAAAGACATTTGAGGATCACTGCAACAGGCCCCTCCCCCAGAAGATCAGCAAGTACATCCAGCCAAGACCAAGTTCACGGATCAAGGAGAAGAGCAGAACTCCAGAGATAGGGGAAAGCAACACATGGAATTCATGGCTTTCTCCCCATGATGCTTTAGTCTTACAAAGTTGAATTAAATTTTTAACTTTAATTTAATTTAATTTTTTTTTCTTATTCTAATTTTTTAAACTTTTCCTGTTTCCTCTTTTAACATGTTTTAACTAGTTTATTTTAACAATACCTTTCTTTTAAAAAAAATCTTTTTAAACCTTCATTATTAGAGTCATATTTTATACTTCATTGTATTTAACCTTATTTTTCATATACATATAGGGCTTTTTTTTTTTTCCTAAAAAATTTTGGGATACAATTTCTTTTTTTATCTTTTTTAGGATTTTATTTATTTATTTGACAGAGAGAGAGATCACAAGTAGGCAGACAGGCAGGCGGGGGGCGGGGAGGGGAAGCAGGCTCCCTTCTGAGCAGAGAGCCTGACATGGGGCTAAATCCCAGGAACCTGAGACCATGACCTGAACTGAAGGCAGAGGCTCAACCCACTGAGCCACCCAGGCATCCCCAATTTCTTCTAATAAATCAAAATATACCCTAAATCTAGCACAGGGCTTTGTTCTAGTCTCCAGTGTGAGCACATTCTCTACCAGCCCCCCCCCTTTTTTTCTTCTTTCTTTTTCCAACCAACTTATCAATTCCATTTTTAGAATTTTTGAAAATTTTCATCTTTACAGTCATATTCCATCCCTTCATGTTTACCCTTATTTGTGTGTATATATATATATATATATATATATATATATATATATACACACACACACATATATAAGTTTTTCTTTCTTTAAAATTTTGGGAGGTAGTTTCTTCTAAGAGACCAAAATATACCCAAAATCAAATGGGTGGTTCTGTTCTACTCACCAGTCTAATATATATATATATATATATATTTTTTAATTTCTTTTTATCCCCTTTCTTTTCTCCACAGTTTGGGGTCTCCTCTGATTTGGTTAGCATACATTTTTCTGGGGTCTTTGCCACCCTTTCAGTATATTATTCTCTCATTCATATATTCTTATTTGGATAAAATGACAAGGTAGAAAAACTCACCACAAAAAAAAAAAAAAAAAAAAAAAAAAGAATAAGAGGCAGTACCAACAGTTAGGAACCTAATCAACAAAGACATTGGTACTATGTCAGATCTAGAGCTCAGAACGATGATTGTCAAGGTGCTAGCTGGGCTCAAAAAAGGCATAGAGGATATTAGAGAAACCCTGTCTGGGGAAATAAAGCCCCCTTCTGGAGAAATAAAAGAACTAAAATCTAACCAAGCTGAAATCAAAAAAGGAATTAATGAGGTGCAATCAAGAATAGAGGCTCTTACTGCTAGGATAAATGAGGTGGAAGAGAGAATTAGTGATATAGAAGACCAAATGACAGAGAATAAAGAACCTGAGCAAAAGAGAGACAAACAACTACTGGACCAAGAGGGGAGAATTCGAGAGATAAATGATACCATAAGATGAAACAATTATTAGAATAATTGGGATTCCAGAAGAAGAAAGAGAGGGGCAGAAGGTATATTGGTGCAAATTATATTAGAGAATTTCCCTAATATGGCAAAGGGAACAAGCATCAAAATCCAGGAGGCACAGAGAACCCCTCTCAAAATCAATAAATATAAGTCCACACGCCATCAAACAGTAAAACTTACTAGTTTTAGCAACAAAGAGAAAATCCTGAAAGCAGCTCGGGACAAGAAGTCTCTAACATACAATAGTAGAAATATTAGATTGGCAGTGGACTTACCCACAGAGACCTGGCAGGCCAGAAAGAACTGGCATGACATATTCAGAGCACTAAATGACAAAAATATGCAGCCAAGAATACTATATCTAGCGAGGCTATCATTTAAAATAGAAGGAGAGAATAAAAGGTTCCAGGACAAACATAAATTGAAAGAACTTGCAAACACCAAACCAGCCCTACAGGAAATATTGAAAGGGACCTCTAAGCAAAGAGAGAGCCTAAAAGTAGTAAACCAGAAAGGGACAGAGACAATATACAGTAACAGTCACCTTACCAGCAATAAAATGGCACTAAATTCATATCTTTCAATAGTTACCCTGAATGTAAATGGGCTAAATCCCAAGTCAAAAGACACAGGGTATCAGAATGGATTAAAAAACAAAACCCATCTATATGCTGTCTGCAAGAAACTCATTTTACCCAAAGACACCTCCAGATTTAAAGTGAGGGGGTGGAAAACAAATTACCATGCTAATGGACATCAAAAGAAAGCTGGGGTGGCAGTCCTTATATCAGATAAATTAGATTTTAAGCCAAAGACTATAATAAGAGATGAGGAAGGACACTATATCATACTCAAAGGGTCTGTCCAACAAGAAGATCTAACAATTTTAAATATCTATGCCCCTAACATGGGAACAGCCAACTATATAAACCAATTAATAACAAAATCAAAGAAACACATCGACAATAATATAATAATAGTAGGGAACTTTAACACCCCCCCCTCACTGAAATGGACAGATCATCCAAGCAAAAGATCAACAAGGAAATAAAGGCCTTAAATGACACACTGGACCAGATGGACATCACAGATATATTCAGAACATTCCATCCCAAAGCAACAAAATACACATTCTTCTCTAGTGCACATGGAACATTCTCCAGAATAGATCATATCCTGGGTCACAAATCAGGTCTTAACTGGTACCAAAAGATTGGGATCATTCCCTGCATATTTTCAGACCACAATGCTCTGAAGCTAGAACTCAATCACAAGAGGGAAGTTGGAAAGAACTCAAATACATGGAGGTTAAAGAGCATCCTACTAAAGGATGCTCAACCAGGAAATTAATGAATGGGTCAACCAGGCAATTAAAGAAGAATTGAAAAAACTCATGGAAACAAACGAAAATGAGAACACAACTGTTCAAAAATCTGTGGGACACAGCAAAGGCAGTCCTGAGAGGTAAGTATATAGTCATACAAGTCTTTCTTAAGAAATAAGAAAGGTCTCAAGTACACAACCTATCCCTACACCTAAAGAAGCTGTAAAAGAACAGCATAGATAGCCTAAACCCAGCAGGAGAAGAGAAATCATAAAGATCAGAGCAGAAATCAATGAAATAGGAACCAAAGAACAGCAGAACAAATCAATGAAACTAGGAGCTAGTTCTTTGAAAGAATTAATAAGACTGATAAACCCCTGACCAGACTTATTAAAAAGAAAAGAGAAAGAAAGGACCCAAATAAATAAAATCATGAATGAAAGAGGAGAGATCACAACCAACACCAAAGAAATACAAACAATTATAAGAACATATTATAAACAACTATACGCCAGCAAATTTGACAATCTGGAAGAAATGGATGCATTCCTAGAGACATATAAACCATCAAAAGTGAACCAGAAAGAAACAGAAAACCAGAAAAAACCCATAACCAGTAAGGAGATTGAAGCAGTCATCAAAAATCACCTAACTAACAAGAGCCCAGTGCCAGATGGCTTCCCAGGGGAATTCTACCAAACATTTAAAGAAGAATTCATACCTATCCTCCTGAAACTGTTCCAAAAAATAGAAATGGAAGAAAAACTGCCAAACTCATTTTATGAGGCCAGCATCACCTTGATCCCCAAACCAGACAAAGACTACACCAAAAAGGAGAATTACAGACCAATATCCCTGATGAACACAGATGCAAAAATTCTCACCAAAATACTAGTTAATATGATCCAACAGTACATTAAAAGGATTATTCACCATGACCAAGTGGGATTGGTTCCTGGGCTGCAAGGTTAGTTCAACATCCACAAATCAATCAGTGTGATCCATTACATTAATAAAAGAAAGAACAAGAAACATATGATACTCTCAATAGATACTGAAAAAGCATTTGACAAAGTACAGCATCCTTTCTTGATCAAAACTCTTCGGAGTATAGGGAGAGAGGGTTCATTCCTCAATATCATCAAAGCCATCTATGAAAAACTCACAGCGAATATCATTCTCAATGGGGAAAAACTGAGAGCTTTTCGTCTAAGGTCAGGAACATGGCAGGGATGTCCACTATCACCACTGCTATTCAACATAGTACTAGAAATCCTAGCCTCAGCAATCAGACAACAAAAAGAAATTAAAGGCATCCAAATCGGCACAGAAGAAGTCAAACTATAACTCTTTGCAGATGATATATTTTATGTGGACCAACCAAAAGACCACTCCAAAACTGTTAAAACTTGTAAAGGAATTCAGTAAAATGTCAAGATATAAAATCAATGCACAGAAATCAGTTGCATTTCTATATACCAACAACATGACAGAAGAAAGATAAATTAAGAAGTCGATCCCATTTGCAATTGCACCCAAAACAATAAGATACCTAGGAATAAACCTAAGAGACAAACAATCTATACTCAGAAAACTATAAAATACTCATGAAAGAAATTGAGGAAGACACAAAGAAATGGAAAAACGTTCCATGCTCATGGATTGGAAGAACAAATATTGTGAAAATGTCTATGCTACCCAAAGCAATCTACACATTTAATGCAATCCCTATCAAAATACCATCAACTTTTTTCAAAGAAACGGAACAAATAATCCTAAAATTTAAATGGAACCAGAAAAGACCCTGAATATCCAGAGGAATGTTGAAAAAGAAAGCCAGAGTTGGTGGCATCACAATTCCAGACTTCAAGCTCTATTACAAAGCTGTCATCATCAAGACAGCATGGTAATGGCACAAAAACAGACACATAGATCAATGGAAAAGAATAAAGAGCCCAGAAATAGACCCTTAACTTTATGGTCAACTAATCTTCAACAAGGCAGGAAAGAATGTCCAATGGGAAAAGGACAGCCTCTTCAACAAATGGTGTTGGGAAAACTGGACAGCCACATGCAGAAGAATGAAACTAGAGCATTTCCTTATACCACACACAAAAATAGACTCAAAATGGATGAAAGACCTAAATGTGAAACAGGAATCCATCAAAATCCTTGAGGAGAACACAAACAGCAACCTCTTTGACCTCAGCTGCAGCAACTTCTTCCTAGAAACATCGCCAAAGGCAAGGGAAGCAAGGGCAAAAGTGAACTATTGGGACTTCATTGAGTTCAAAAGCTTTTGCACAGCAAAGGAAATAGTCAACAAAACCAAAAGACAACTGACAGAATGGGAGAAGATATTTGCAAACGACATATCAGATAAAGGACTAGTATCCAAAATCTAAAAAGACCCTATCAAACTCAACACCCAAAGAACAAACAATCCAATCAAGAAATGAGCAGAGGGGCGCCTGGGTGGCTCAGTGGATTAAGCCACTGCCTTCGGCTCAGGTCATGATCTCAGGGTCCTGGGATCAAGCCCCGCATCGGGCTCTCTGCCCTGCAGGGAGCCTGCTTACTCCTCTCTCTCTGCCTGCCTCTCTGCCTACTTGTGATTTCTCTGTCAAATAAATAAATAAAATCTTTAAAAAAAAAAAAAGAAATGAGCAGAGGACATGAACAGACATTTCTGCAAAGAAGACATCTAGATGGCTAAGAGACACATGAAAAAGTGCTCCACATCATTCGGCATCAGGGAAATACAAATCAAAACTACAAGATACCACCTCACACCAGTCAGAATGGCTAAAATTAACAAGTCAGGAAAAGACAGATGCTGGCGAGGATGCGGAGAAAGGGGAACCCTACTACAATGTTGGTGGGAATGCAAGCTGGTACAACCAGTCTGGAAAACAGCATGGAGATTCCTCAAAGAGTTGAAAACAGAGCTGCCCTATGACCCAGCAATCACACTATTGGGTATTTACCCTAAAGATACAAATGTAGTGATCCAAAGGGGCATGTGCATCCGAATGTTTATAGCAGCAATGTCCACAATAGCCAAACTATGGAAAGAACCTAGATGTCCACCAACAGATGAATGGATATATACACACACACACACACAATGGAACACTATGCAGCCATCAAAAGGAATGAAATCTTGCCATTTGCAACAATGTGGATGGAACTAGAGGGTATTATGCTGAGCAAAATAAGTCAAATAGAGAAAGACAATTTTCATATGATCTCCCTGATATGAGGAATTTGAGAGGCAGAGTGGGGGGTAGGGAAGGTAAAAATGAAACAGGATGGGATCCGGAGGGAGAGAGGCCATAATAGATTCTTAATCTCACAAAACAAACTGAGGATTGCTGGGGGTAGGGAGGGTATGGAGAGGGTGGTTGGGTTATGGACATTGGGTAGGGTATGTGCTATGGTGAGTGCTGTAAAGTGTGTAAACATGACAATTCACAGACCTGTAACCCTGGGGCAAATAATACATTACATGTTAATAAAAATAGTAAATTAAAAAAATTTTTTTAAATAATTTTTCATGATAAAATGTTAGAGGGGAAGAAAGGTTTATATGGAATGGCTTTTTTTTTTTTAAGATTTTATTTATTTATTTGACAGACAGAGATCACAAGTAGGCAGAGAGAGAGAAGGGGACGCAGGCTCCCTGCTGAGCAGAGAGTCCAACGCGGGGCTCGATCCCAGGACCCTGAGATCATGACCTGAGCCAAAGGCAGAGGTTTTAACCCACTGAGCCACCCAGGCACCCCTATGGAATGGGTTTTAAGGGCACATAAATTTGACAAATACTAGTTTCATGTAATCTAAAGATGTTTCTCTAAGGGAAGATTTGTTACAGCTTGAAATATGCTGATATGAATGCTAAATTTATGTGTGTGTGTGTGTGTATGTATGTGTTTGTGTCTAAACCCTAACTTAGGTCCCACTCCCTCCCTCCATCAAAAGCAAACAGCCCTGGAGGAGCAACCTGCAAGACAGAGAAGCTCGTGTTCCACAGGACCTAAGGCTCACCTGCCCTCCGGGGTCCGGGCTTCCGCACCCACCAGCAAGCACATTCCTGCAGTCCCAGGCAGGGGAAGCTGCTGGAAACCGGAGCAGAAAGCAGCAGGCCTCTGCTGTGAGCCCTGCTTGCCTTTCCTCTTCCTCTGGCGCTTGGGAAGATTGCCAGCAGTTCCTCCTCAGTTTTGCCAAATGAGAAAGACTTGGACCAGGGCCCTCTTCCTTCCCGGGAGGAAAATGAATTTCCCGGGGCCTGCACGAATTCATTGTTTTTGCTGATTTTAATTGGTGATTAAACCCTGAATATCTTGAGAAATTAAGCTAGTTTCGATCTACCGGAAGCCCATTTGTCACCGTTCTTCATACTTGGCATGTGTTAAAGTGACATTTCGGATACGTTCCCATCTAATTTCGGTGACTTTTTGTTTGAATTCACACTCAGTGAATGTTAATAGTGTGTGGGGGTTCTGTGTGCTGAATACATTGACATTTTCTCTCCCGAAGGAAGTACGATGCTGCCGCTCAGTCCCCAGCCCCCACCCCGACCCCTTTTGCTGTGTGTTGGGTGCAATGAGGACCAGGGATTGTGCACGAACACACAACAGGACTTGTGGCCCTACCCCCTGCTTGGAGCTCTCTGCCCTCCTGCAGTTCCTTCCCTCTGCCCAGCCAGGAACCGGGAGCCCTGGGGAAACCTCATCAGGCAGCCTCTTGGCCCCAGGGTTTGAAGCGGTCCAGGCAAGCCCCCAGGGCAGAGATTAAGCTCTGGGATGGGCTGGGGTCAGCTCCTGAGCACCAATGGGAACCCATGGCCCCAGGCCAGTGATGCTTCCAGGCAGACAGGTGCCTGCAGCACTAACAGGACCAGCTCATCTTGGTGTCATTTGCTTTTCACGCTCGCCCCAGGAACTCGCAGAGCAATGCAGCTAGCCCTCGCCTGCCAGTGTGTCTGCCTGCCTCCGGGCTGGACCGAGCCTGCTCGGCTCACTGGAGCGTCTACAGAGAGGAAGACCACAGCTCAGCACAGCCAGAGGTCAGAAGGCTCCCGGGACCACCAGGACTGGCAATGAACATGCTTCCCATCAACCTGGCAATGACTGGCCATGGCCTCTTGCAACTCAAAGCCAAGGATTTCAGATAAGACTTCCAAACAAACCTTCATTGTAACAGATCATGCTTTTTCCCAAGTTATTTCTTCTCCCTGAAACATCCTAAGATATCAGGGAGCACGGCCACACATCCTGAGTGGAAAACCCGCGGTGTGCCTTTCCATGGTCACAGGATCATTATTCAGAAGAGAATGCTTTGGCCAAAGCCCCCCTGTGGCTTCTCCTCTTGTGCTGATGGATACTACCAGCAGGAAGCCATGAAAACACCATCAGCTCCTCGTTGGGACAACACAGAGTTGGCCAGGGGAGCAGATCTAAGCAGATCTAGTCAATCCTGGAGCTAGACCCACATTCGTGCTTCGTTCTCCCCTCGCTCCTTATCTGGGCTGTGTTGTGCCGTGTCAGAGTCCACCAGTAATCCTACAACCACAGTGCACCTCATCAGAGGCTCAGGACAGTGAAGCAAGGATCTTACCAAAGATGTAAGCCGTGAATGGCTTCAGTCTCCTGACAATGTCTCCAGAAGTTTAAATAAAGGCTGAGTCTCGGTTTGGTTTCACATGTGGTCCAGCTCTCTCTCTCTGGCTGGGGCCAGTCTCTCCATTGACTGGGACTTCTACCATGGCTCCCAGGGGCTTCGTTTTCATCTCTCCAGCTCACTTCCCTCCGTTTAACACTGGTGACTGTTTACTGAACACAGAACTCGTCTACATGCCCCCCATCACCCTACGTTACATTGCCACATGGGTCACCGGCAGTCATGGCATCATGATTCATGTTCTTTCAGAACTGCCCCGGCTATGTGACCGTGACTTGTTACGTCTCCCCGAGCACTAGTTCAGCTTAGACGCCAACTTTTTTTTTTTTTTTAAGATGTTATCTATTTATTTGACAGGGAGAGACATAGCGAGAGAGGTAACACAAACGGGGGAGTGGGAGAGGGAGAAGCAGGCTCCCCACTGAGCAGGGAGACAGACATGGGGTTCAACCCCAGGACCTGGGATCATGATCTGAGCCGAAGGCAGCCGCTTAATGACTGAGCCACCCAGGTGCCCTGATGCCAACTCCTGAGAGAGGAGTTGGACAAAGCCCTTGGTGTGAAATGAAGTACATACAATACCTTGGTTGAAGCTCTTGGTGGACTACGGACCAGGACAACTGTAAGAACTGTTAAGAACAGCTGTAAGAACTGTAAGAACACCACCACTTGCCCTATTTCCTGCTCACACTGAAAAAATGCTTTGAGCCACCAAGTTAAGCTATTTAGAACTTATCTTAGTCCAAGTCAAAAAGATAGAGAGAGAAGAAAGAAATTGACTAACTCAACAGAACATACTGTAAACCCTCTGGCAAAAAGTGACCAAGCATTCTCGGAACATTCTGATGTTCCTCGTAAGTGATTATGTTTGTTGCTAATATACAGTTTACTTGTTACTAACCAGATCTTTCCCAGGTACCAACCTGCGACAGGCCACAGCACTCTCAGACAATGAACCACAAGAGCGGTCTGAAGAAAGAAGGAGAGAGAAAGTCACTCAGGTTCCTCCAGATTCTGGGTCTGCTTTAGTGCTCAGTGCGTCCTAGGTCCTCTGGGCTGGTGGGGGGCGGGGGCAGTGGGCATGAAAGGCTCTGGCAGGTAAGCTCGCAGTTCAGTTACCTGAATGTACCCACGACATTCTCCAATCCCGTGTCAGTTGCCTTCATGTCCTTCTGGACACTGTGTGTTGAGAGTTGGAAGCCATTAAGGCCGACTCCAACAGCCATTTCTATGTTTAGTTCTTCAATTGTCATTAGGACACAAATTTCCACGTCCAGATGTTAAAGGCCCTCCTCAGACAACAGCTTACTCGTTGTCTTCCAAATTGATTTGACAACAAAAACTGGGTCACCAAGGGCTTCTGGTTTCATCTTCAACAAGCAAAGAGCTTTAGAATCAAGTCACCACTCCCATCTTTACAACTACAAAAGGCTGGACAAACTTTGCAAAACATGACTTCTTTTTGGAGCCATCAGAGGACTGGGGCCAACGGAGCCAACCGCCACTCCCCAAATCTGGAGAGACAGGAGTATCCAGAGTCACAGCTGGGATCTGCTGACATGGGACCGAAGCCACTGAAGCCATAAATTACTAAAAACACTTATACTGTAACTTAGATGGACTATTGCGAAGGGGAGAAGGGCAGGCAGGAGTCAAAAATCCTCATAAAAATTTGGACTCCCTCCAAATTTATCTACCAATAGCCTCCTGTTGACCAGAAGTCCCATCAATAACAAACAACTGATGAACACATATATTGTCTATGTATTATATACTGTATTCTTAGAATAAAGCTAGAGAAAAAAACATTAGGAAAATCATAAAAGTGCAATAGAAATCATAAATTTACAGTAATTGATTGAAAAAAAAATCCACAGAACCTGCTCAGTCCGAACCCCTATTGTTCAAGGGTCAACTGTGTTATCAATTATACTTTAAATGTGACAGGTCTAAATACACCAATTAAAAAGACAGAGATTGTCATTAAAAACAGGATTAAAAACAGGAGGCTGGTTATCTGCTATATATTCTGTCTATAGGAAACCCACTTTGTAAAGATCCAGAGAGATTAAAAATAAAGGGGTGGAGAAAGATAGATACCATGCTGAGCACTCATCAGAAGAAAGCTGGGGTCGTTATTTTAATTTCAGACAAAGCAGACTCCACAACAAGGAATATTACTAAGAATAGAGGACAGAGCGATAAAGGGGTCAATCCTCCAAGAAAACACAGCAACTTTAATGTATATGCATCTAACAAGAGAGCGTCACAACACATGAGCTTCTAGGCCACCATGGGGCTGGGAAGGGACTCTGGGCCGGTCCCTCGTGGGTGTCTGAGCCTTCCTTTGTCCTTGCCTGGGATGCCATTTTGGCCCCTCAAGCCACTCCCTAGATATCCTTGGACACAGGAACCGGACACGGGAGGAAGCATAGGCCTCTGAATTTGGACCCTCTACTTCTTTGACTTTGAAAAACATGGGAGTCCATCTACCTCACCAATCTCTGTCTTCAAATCTTTAGTAAACCTGTCTCAAGAATGCTCAAGAGACTCTCAAATCTTGACACTCACCAACCATGAGGCATTGAGGGAATAATGAATGGCTGAGTACGATTCTTGCTGATTGGATATCACACGTACGCTGTGAATGGTAAACCAGAAAATCTCAAGGGCATCTCTAATCCCATCGCAGGCATTTTCTCAATTGCTAGATGCTCAACGACACTAGTGCCAGGCGAACACTAGAGAATGCAAAGGATTTCCCACACGTGCAACACACACATTAGCTCTTGTGATAAACCCTCCCTCCCTATCTCCACCAATGGTAAGCCATGGCTGCCTGCGCTGTCCTTCTGCCACTCTCCCCATGATCCTGACCTTCTTGCTCCCTCGTTCCAGTTTCATGCAACCTCCCTTCACTAAGTGGGTCACTCACGGACCCTACCCATCTCTGACCTCAGCAGGCTGGAGTCTGGATCTAGCAGGTTGTTTAATTTTCTTGTGACTTCTACTGAGCCAGCAGACAGAGAAGTTTAAGGACCTGAAATCCAAGTCTGGCCTTGTTCAAGTTAAGTTTCCTGACCAAAGAGAGAGGGGGGGAAAAAAAAATAAAGATAAGATTATCAGTCAGCATCAGCGTCCAATTCTTGGTTTTGGCTTAGGTTGTGATCTCCGGGTCACGAGATCAATCCCTGCATTGGCTTCCATGCTCAGTGGGGAGTCTGTTTGAGATTCTCTCTCCCTCTGCCCCTCCTCACTACACACTTTTTCTCTAAAACAATCTTAAAAAAAAAAAAAAAAAAAAGAAGCAGCGAGATTATCGGCATCCAAGGGATCCAAGTAGCATATTCTATACCCTAGTTATGCCAATACCTGGTTGACTTTTTTTTTTAAGATTTTATTTATTTGACAGAGAGAAAGAGAGAGATCACAAGTAGGCAGAGAGGCAGGCAGAGAGAAAGGGGGAAGCAGGCTCCCTGTGGAGCAGAGAGCCTGATGCGGGGCTCAATCCCAGGACCCTGAGATCATGACCTAGCTGAAGGCAGAGGCTTAACCCGCTGAGCCACCCAGGTGCCCTCCTGGTTGACTTTCTGTATAATGATGGTCAAATGAAAGCTAACAGGGATCCTCATTTTATCTTATAAAGTTTATGAGCTATTGATCCCATTTATCAATTAGGTATTTGGGATCCAAATAAAACATTTAGCAGTTAAGAAATTGGCAAATTAGTTTCTCAGCTTGTGACGTGGATTTCCTACGATGTGGTTCATAGTAAGAGGCGTCCGTCCCACTTGGCTTTACCAGGATAAGCACCAATTCTCTCACTGCTGATCCCGACCCTATAGAATTTATGAACACTCACAGTATTTGGGGGAGCACAGGGTGCTGGGAGAAGGTGGAAACCGGAACTCCAATCAGTCCCCTCCTGCAAGACGGGGTAGTAACTACTAACCTCATGGTTTTTGTCGGGGTTAACAAGAAAATACACGTAAAATGTCTTCCTCATAAAGGGAGCCAAACAAAGGAGCTACCTTCCAGGGCTTCATCTTAGCAAATGGAAGGATAAAAACACCCATGTCCTCAACCAGACAGGCATTATCAAGTGGACTATGATTCTCTAGAACACGAGATTTCTCTGTCCTTCCTGGATCTGCAAATCGGGGAGCCACGGGATACGTCCATTCATGAACCAGGGCAGTCAGGCATGAAGTTCTTTAGTACATAGGATGCAAACCTGTGGTTGCCATTTTTTTTTTTTAACTACTTGATTCAGGAAGAAAAGATCCAATTTTTAACCTGTCTCAAACTTCATTTTCATTCCTCAAGTTTCCTTCCCCTTCGATGCGCCGCACCTGCTTGACAGTCAAGGTCAGGGAAAGGCTGTACCAGCGAAAGACCCATCCCAGAATTCTGGTCAACAGGCCTCCCCAGAAGCCATCCCACGTTCTGACGGAGACACACGTCCAGAGCCCCACGCAGGAAACCTCACCAGCCTGACGTCTCTAGCCAAGGCAGGCTGCAGCTCGAATTTAACTCACCTTCCATTCTATGTATGTTTGCAAAGACACTCGTATGCTTTCAGAAACCTTAAGGGGATAGAAACAGAATTGCCACAGACCCTGTCTCAGAATAAACCCCAGATCCAAAGCGCAGCGTTTTACCTCCACTTTAATGACTCTTGTTGATGACTTCCGGGAAGGATGTGAACACATTAGAAATAACAGCCATTTATTTTAAGTATCAGGTTTTATTAAAAAGTGCATTTTGATTAATTTATGATCTAGGTAAGCCGTTAAGATATCAGTGTACTCTCTGGAATAATAACTTTACAAATATTTAAAACAAACAAAATTTTAAAAGCCTTTTTTATTTCCTTCACCATTATTGTTTTACAATACAAATATCACCTTGTGAATTCACAAAAAAACCCTACGGAAGATAATTCTGCCGCGTAAAATACAGAATGGATATATATACTTCTTCATTCTTAAAAAACTATTTTGTTCTCCACATTGGCAAGTATAGAAGAGAATACTTCCCCAAACATACTCATGTTGGGAGTAAAACTTCGAGTTACATGCAGTTTCTGCACAAATATATTTTAAAGAAATAGATCTCTGTTTTGTTGTTCACCAACAAAATTGTCATGAGAGTACGGATAACTAATTTAGAGCTTTCAAGTTTTAGTTAAGTGATCATTTTCAAAACTCTCTTTTTAAAAACAAAGTATTCATGGCTGTTTTCACTGTATAGTTAAAATCGAACTACCAAAGAGATGATAAAATAATTGAAGTGGTACTTGTCTTGCCACCTGCTCACAATATGGGAACAGGCTCTGACTTTCTAATTAACTCCCCCACTCTCTAATTCATAGCGATTTAAAAACCATAAGCAGTCTTCTGATTTAATTTAGCTATAAATGCAAAATTTAGTAGTGTATACATACATTTATATTTCCATGGAATATTTTATTTTAAATAAAAACATTTAAGATTGCCTACTGACCATACAATCAAGACAAGAAAGGCACTATAAACATAGACACATTTCTCTCCCAAGAAGCATTTTTAAATTCTAACTCTGTTCTCTCCGACATGTAAAAATCTTTAAATTTGGTTTTCATAACATTATTTTGAAAAATAAAGTTAGGAAATACTTAGAAAATCACTTTATAACAGAATCTTTTTTTTTTGCACTTTTTGACACACTCTCTCTGCTGATTTTTACAAAACCCAAAGTTACCAAACCTTTCTGTGTCTGTCATTTTTATTTGAATATCGGTGCAACAGGTAGAAAGATTTCAGAATCGAACCCCATTCAGGTACTTAGAAACCTTCATAGAGACATTTGCTAGAAAATGGCTTACAGCCCAATCTTTGGGGCAAGAGATATGAAAAGTATGTTTTCCCAAGAAAATAATACGCTTTATTTCCAGATGTGCCTGGAAAGACCAGAACTGATGATATAAAAGCTTACATTTATGCTGTTGCATCATATACAAAGGAACGTGGTGGTCGCAGGTTATGGAAATCCCAAACTTATGAACAGGAAGATGTGTACAGTGCATGATAGGTTAGATTTTCTTTATTGTTGTCCAACGCAGGTCCTTTGGAGAGAAAAAAAGATCACAGTGCTGACCAGGTAACTCAACAGGTTAAGTCAAGGGAACTGCTGAAGGAGAACGGGGTCAGGGAGGTGTGTTCATGGCATCTTCTCTTGTGCGGTTCTAGCACTTCGGACAGCTCCTCGCTTGCCCGCTTCCTGCAGCCGTTACGTGTCGCTCACCAAGCGGCTGTACTTGACTTGCCTGCCGAGATGGACGACCGGCCAGGGGAAGGGCCAATGGTACGAGCGAGGCACGATTCCTTGGACATTCTTTTCAAAGTACTGGAACGGCCTGTACCACCACACCCTAGCCAAGAGGTTCATCTGGGTAGCTTCTTTTAGCACCTGGGAGAAGGACAGGAACACCAAGTCAGAGGCACGCACCACTGCTCCAGCCCCAAGAGGAACACGCACGCTCAGCTAGCCACCCTCCACCTAGAGTCTGGACAGTCCCTTTTCAGGTTGCAAAGGACCCCAGAGCCATCCCACGTGCCTGGTGACACACGCACGTTATCTCGTGCACTCTGCTAACTGGGCCCCAGCCCAGCAGGAGAACAATGCCAATTCTGCGAGTGCACGGACAACACGGGCCTCACGCCATCTGGCAGCCATCAGTGTATCCTCCAATCAGGGTTGCGGTGACTTCCCTGCAATGGATGTTCTGTACTCAGCCGGCAGGGGATGGAGACTGGGTGGGCACAGCTGAGACATCTGTCCGGGTTGGGGGGAAGACGGGGCACTTGCACTGGAAGGACGCCATGTCTGCGGTGTGCACCCACACCTTCCCTCGTCACTTTTTATTCTCCAGTGGGCCGGCATCAGGAAGGACAACCCCACCTGAGATGCCGACCCCTGGGAGAGAAACCAACGCTTGTCTGTGGATGGTGCGTGCACCACTGGGCCTGGGGGGTGGGCAGGGAGGCTGCGACCCTGTGAGAAGGGACACTCACTTGCTGATTGGCCATCGTGTGGTACCACCAGAAGAGTCTCGTGGTGATGTAGTAGGCCACCACCACGTCCACAGTGTAGTGGTCGTGCGCCAGGAGGATGCAGAAGATCCCAACCACGCTGAGAAGCCAGCAGATCCAGTGGTACCACCAGAGCCGTCGTGGGGAGTCTGTGAAGATGAGACATTCACGGTGGCCCCGTTGTCCCAGCACCACTAAGGGCACCCACCCCACTACCCAGCGACGTGGACCTCTCCTTCCGGAACCACGTCGTCTGGCAGCGAATCAAAGGGCTTTTGCTTCTCCGTAACCAAGGCAAGAATGGCAGCCGCGTATTTCATGATTTGATCAGACTGTAATTTCTGTCGGGTTAGCGCTTGCTTTGTATTATCGTAAATACAGTTTAAAAGGACAACGGACAGGACGATACATCATGCTCTATCCAAAAAAAAAAAAAAAAGCCCACTGACATTTAAGTCAATTTACTTGTGAATAACTTGGAATTAATGTTCTCAACAAAAATCAATACTATTGGTCCAGAGACCCTTATACGGGGACTAGGCAGTCATGATTGACAGAAATGTCTTATCTGCTTTCCAAGCTCTGGGACCATCCCCTAACTTAGAGGTCTTTGGGATTTCCATTTCTCAAATGGGAATAAGAAAGGATCAGATGCCTGGGGATTTGGGTCCAAGTGCCTTCAAGGCAGGGCAGGGTCAAATAAACACCTGTCCATACCTGATTTGGAAGCCCCCTGGCAGAAGCATCAATATCTCTATGAGCGCAGGCCTTCCTACCCTGTATTCTCGAAGCATGGGCTGAAGAGGGTCAGACGTTTTACGTATGAATATCATCTGCATGTGATCCATCCTCCCAACCCAGGGGGAGAAAGTTCACCTTTACTGGATTCTTAAGGGGTCCACGAACTAGTCCTCCATTTAACCACTATTTACCGAGCATCTCCTATGTACTCGGGACGGGAGATGCTCTAGCTACTGAGATAAACGAACAAAACAGGCAAAGAACCTACCCTGTGGGCAGATCCCTTCCCAGTACGGAGGAGAGATGATACAAATTAATTACAGCAAATAAGTAAATTATACACTATGTTAGAAGGTGCTAAATGCCAAGAAAAAATTAAAAAGCTAAACAGGAGAAGCAGGATCAGAAGCAGAGAGGGGAAGGGATGTTTGCGGCTTTAAAGGGAGTGGCTGGGCAGGGGAGGAGCACTCTATAGTCCAGTCCCAGGAGAATCTGTATTTGTACCCTAACAACACAACAATCCTTCACGCAACTCTGCTGGAGTCCGAATATGCTGACTGTCTTCATTCCTACCGCCTCTCCTCTCCCTCAGCCACAGAGTGGCTACCAGTAGTTCATTCTCAAGTTGAGGGAACCAAGCCTTAGAGAGGTCAAAGGTGGGCCCCAAGGTCACAGAGCTCACGACAGCACCAGAACTCAAAATCTGTGATCATGACCCCCGTCTTCCCAGTCTCCCAACATGGCACCCTGGGTTTCCTTCAAGGATAAGGCTTAGCCTCTACTGCAGTACAACCAGCAGGGGGCAGGAGCGCTCCCCCAAGTGCTTACACCAGGCCTGCCGGCCCCCACTTCCATGGCCAGCTCACCCCAGCACAAGGGCAAGACGGCGCACTGAGGGTTCAGAACAGAAGCTGTGAGAATTGGTCATGTGCCAAGAGTAAGCAGAAGAACACCTACGTTCCCTCTCCCGGTGCCCTGAAGCACATCTCGTCCTGTCTTCCCCATCTAGGTTTAAGACCAAAGCTAGCCTAGGGCACCTGGGTGGCTCAGCTGGAGACACATCTGCCTTCGGCTCAGGTCACAATTCCAGGTCCTGGGATCCAGCCCCAAGACAGTTTCCTTGCTGGGAGGGGCAGCATGTTTCTCCCTCTGCCCCTCTGCCCGCTGCTCCCCCTGCTTGTGCGCTAGCTCTCTCTCTAATGAATAAGTAAAATCTTAAAAAAAAAAAAAAAAAAAAAAAGACCCAAACTGGGCTCTCAAGCCTTGCCTCTTCAGGAGTCTCCCACGCTCCCAGCCAACCTTGCTCTCCGCGGACTCTCTGCTGACCGTTCTCCATTCCCTCCACATCTCATCAACGCCAACACCAACGGGGTTCAGGACACCCCACGTCTTCCCTGGATTACGGCAGCAGCCAGTGCCCCACTCCCGCCCTGCTCTCCAGCCTGGCCCCTCCATCCACCCTGCACCCATGCCAGCAGGGGATCCTCCTTCTCTGAGGGAGGAACCAGATGGCATGGCCACTGTGTGTGAGAGAACCAAAGTTCAGACTCCTTCTCGGGGTTCAAGGTGCGCTCCGTGATCTGCTTCCTACTGATCGATTCATCTGTGGCTTCTCGCTACTACCACCGCTTTGATTCCAACCACACCAACGCTCCGAACAGTGCCACGCGCTCACTCCAAAGACACGTCCAGACTGCAATGCGTGCGCCCCTCCTCCGAGGTCCGGCAGCCCGGGTCTCCTCACTACTCTTCACGGAAACTGCCTAATGCTCATCGAGAGAGAGTTTTTAACAGTAAAATATTGAGAACACCTGCAGTTTCTACAAGGAGAAAAACAAATTGCCCGTGGTTCGTTACGATGAGCCAGAGCCTGTCCCTCCTACATCATCGCAGCCAAGACAAGTGGAGAAAGACCAGAGAGAACTTAATACCGTCAAGCAGATGTGACAAACCATCAAACCATGACACGTAAGCACCAAAACATGATGGAAACGACAGAGGAAACCAGGAGGGGAAGGAATGAGAGGCCTTCAGCACCTAGTTACCTTCTATTGGCTTTTTAATGGGTTGAACGAAACAGAAATGGCAAATGCCACTGTCTATTACGCCTGAGCAGTGGACAGGGGCTTATTTAGTTATTATTTTTCTATGTCTCATAATAAGATATTTTAAGTACGTTTTTTAAAAGGAATTTCTCATTCAGTGCCTGCCTCAGTTAGTGTCCTGAGCCCATGGCCTCTATGAGGGACATCACTGTGCCCCTTCTGTCCCTGAGCTTAGGGGGGAGCCAGGAGCTTGAGAACATCCAACCCAGCCCAACACTGGCTGCCTGTGGTCTCAGGAAGATGTCCTTCTGGCTCCTTTCAGCAGCTCAAATGCACCCCCAACGCTACTCTGACACCTGAGGGATCAAGTCACCCCCCCCACACACACACACAGGTCACTCTGCGGACCGCTGTGGGGACACAAGGGACTGGCCTCCCACAGGAGACACCACAGAGACCGGGGAAGACGGCAGGTGTCATGACTTACACTCTTTGATAAATAAGTAGGTGAGCGTGAGCATGACCGTGTGCCCGCTGTACAGGTAGTCCCCACACATGTTGTGGGAGCCGGTGATGGACAGGCCACCGCCGGCGATGAGCTTCATGATTCTCCGCAGCTGGGCTTCCCAGTCTCCAAAAAGCTGGTGGGAGAAGAGAAAACAAGACTCATTACTGGTCTGCAAGGAAGCATGCCACGATTGCTGCCGTCAGGAATTAAGCTTTACGATACGGTGATTTCTAGTCAGAAATATGGATGTGGTCTCTGACTTTGTTCTCCTGGCACAACCTTGGGAATTTCCTGACATTAAGGTGTCTTTCTTCGGTGACTCTCCACAAGCTCCTTTCTGCACATCAGCGTGCACGTCAACGGGGTGACTCCAAGTCCCCAAGAATGGGGGCTGGATGCCAGGAAAGCTGACCAGACCACAGGGGGGCTGGACCTCCAAGGAGCGGGGAGGGGCTGGAGGCGGAGGTGGTCACCCATGGCCAACGGCCTCCTCCACCCGGCTTACAGAATGAAGCCTGCGCAAAAACCCAGAAGATGACAATTCAGAGAGTTTCCAGGTTGGTGAAGAGTCAAGACATGGGGGTCTGGGGGGAGCGGTGCATCCAGACAGAGTGCAGAAGCTCTGAACCCCCTCCCACACACCTCACCCAGAGCGTCCTAAGTCACATCCTCTTAGAACACACTAGAAATCTGGTAAGTTAACATGTTTTCCTGAATTCTGTGAGCAATGTTTAGCAAATTAATCAAACTGGAGGACAGGGTCCCCGGAACCTCCAATCTATAGCGGGGGGTCAGAAGCCCTGGGGACAACCCAGACTTGGGACGGGTGTCTGAAGCAGGAGGCGGGGACAGTCAGTGTGACATGGAGCCCTGAGCCTCTGGGACCTGATGCTAACCCCAAGGAGGCAGCTTCAGCATTCATTCCCCCACCTCTGGTCACAGAGAAGTGCACGGTGTGGGTGCTGAGCACAGAGGAGACGCCCAGGAGTGTCCTGCCTTCAGGAGCTCACACCGAGGGACACAAGACCCCCCGTGAAGTCTGCAGCTCAACGTCCGCTGTTCTTCGGACAGCGCTCGGGAGGGGTACGGTCCTTGTGATGAAGCAAGCGGCTTCAGAACATTCCTTAGAAGCTACTAGCACTTTCTACAGCACATTTCAGCAGACGCTAACCCAACTTTCAAAATCACATTGACAGAGGGAGTCACTGATGGATATACTACCAAAAACATCTGGGAAAACTTCCGGTCCTTGGCATGGGGACAACTATTCCACTCACTTAGTGGGAGCGTGGGAGACTGGAGCCTTCACATGCGAGAAGACTGTGGTTTACGATCATCGGCGGCCAAATGGAGACAAGAGACTGAAGTGGACGTGCCTTCAGTCTTCTCACGTAACATGTGTAGAACTGCACGTTCTTCCCTTTCTGTGAGAGTGAGAAGAGCTCGTACATAACCCACCCGTCTCCAGCACACGTCTAGGCCGCACACGGGAGTCCTCAGTGGCTTCAACGACTCACTCACTGCAATTTTTATTTGCTCTGTTGAATGAAATGTGAGCCTGTCTGTATTTTATGCTTGTCAGCACACTTTTTAAAAGTCTGGTTATTTAAGATGCCCTTCAACGGACGAATGGATAAGGAAGATCTGGTCCATATACACGATGGAGTATTATGCCTCCATTAGAAAGGATGCATACCCAACTTTTGTAGCAACATGGACGGGACTGGAAGAGATTATGCTGAGTGAAATAAGTCAAGCAGAGAGAGCCAAGTATCATATGGTTTCCCTTATTTGTGGAGCATAACAAATAACATGGAGGACATGCGGAGATGGAGAGAAGGGAGTTGAGGGAAATTGGAAGGGGAGATGAACCATGAGAGACTATGGACTCTGAAAAACAACCCGAGGGTTTTGAAGGGGCGGGGGGTAGGAGGTTGGGGAACCAAGTGGTGGGTAATAGGGAGGGCACATGTTGCATGGAGCACTGGGTGTGGTGCAAAAACAATGAGTACTGTTACGCTGAAAAAAAAAAAAAAAAAAAGTCTGGTTATTTGCCCAATTTAATCGCCATGATCCTTTCCAGCAGCTCAGTTGATGGTATTCCAGGCTTTGGGAAATACGTATTTTATTACAATTTCCCTTTAACAACATGTATCCGGATTTCGAGTTAGGAGGGCAGGTCGAACACACCACACCGAAGGTATGGATTTCCACGTCCAGAAGGTCAGTGAACGTGCAGCTTGACAGCAGCAAACAGCCCTACCGCAGGAGACCCTAACGCCTCCGGAAGTTAACAACAAGCTTCAGGCAAGCACCAGGACTCAGGCTTTTTCAAAAGCAATACTGGAGAACAGAAGGCTCTGGAAGAATGCCCCCAAATTCTGGGGGACAATGACTTCCAACTTAGAATCCTATACCCAGCCATATTATTAACTGGCCTTACAGTGAAGGGTAAATCAAAGCCATTTGTGCACACACAAGATTTCACAATATCTACCACCTACGGACTCTTGCTTTCAGGGAATTACAAAGATATACTCCGTAAGGCAAAGGAGTAAACGCAGAAAGAAGAAGAGATGGGACCCGCTGGAACGCCCGTGAGGGGAGAGCCGAGGGCCTGTGAGCAGGGACAGCGCAGGCGCATGTCGGGAGGCCGGAGGGTCATCCTCGGGGAGGCGACACCAGCAGGGTCCCTGCCTCCGACAGCCCTGAATGAAGAGCCCCCACGTGGCAACGACTGTGTACACAGACCACTAAGACAACAAGAAGCAAGACAATCAGTAACAGGGGAACAGAAAGTGGGCAGAAAAGTAATTACAGGAACCGCTTGAGTTGCCAACAAAGAGCATTTTATACATGAACAGTGCAAGCACTGAGCGAGCAGGGAGCTAAATCAGAAGAGAAAACTAAGGGCGCCTGGGTGGCTCAGTGGGTTGAGCCTCTGCCTTCAGCTCAGGTCATGGTCTCAGGGTCTGGGATGGAGCCCCGAATCAGGCTCTCTGCTCAGCAGGGAGCCTGCTTCCCTTCCTCTCTCTGCCTACTTGTGATCTCTGTCAAATAATTAAAAAAAAAAAAAGAAAAAAAAAAAAGAAGAGAAAACTAGACAGGGAAGAGGGGACAGAAGTGTCACAGCCCATGGAGGCACAGGGCAGGGCAGAAAAGGCACCAAACTGGGGCTGGGGCCCCGAGGAACCCCAGTCCCGGCCTTCCCCATCAGTCAGTAAGATCTCCACCAGAAAAATAAACAGAACTGCTGCGTCACTTACACACATGCACGCACGCACCTATAAGAGTGAAAAAACATGAAGGTGACCACTACCAGATTCAGTTAAAAGAGCTGCAAGTGTTTTAGGAACATGGGCTGGAGTTGGGTCAGTGTGGGGGGGGGGGGGGCGGCCAATGTTTTTCCCAACAACTTCCGCAGAACCGTTTTTATATTTCAGATTGTATACACGTATAAACGTGCTGACACTTTTTTTTAAAGTTTAGACTGAAAGTCTGGCCCAGTTCTGTCGCAACAGTGGATAAAGAGGAGAATGATGGCCAAAAAAGCTTAGGCAGCTTTTCATTTTATGTAATTTTAGCCTGTCCTTCTAAAACTCTGTTTTCGTTACACTAGAAATCCTGTTCTCAGGTACCATCACCCCATAATCTGCCCTCCCATTTTAGCATGGAAACATTCGTGAGCAACCTGTATGTGTAGGGAAGAGGGAGACGTTATAAGTAAAACATAACACCAAGGGGAAAAAAAGCCAGGAATTAATCCTGCATTTCTTACAAGTGCCCTTAAAACTCCTAGGCTTTCTTTTAAAACTATCTTTTCACGTTGGTCAAGTCTCTGCGAGAGGAGTAGTCTCTTTAAGCTTAGTGGGCAACAGGAAAAGAAGATGGTTACAGCCGCGTAAAAAATTTTAATGATGTTTAAAAAAGCAAACAAACTAAAAAACAAGTTGCAAACCAACGGCAGCAGAAGCAAGTTACCATCTTCTCCCTGTGCATCACACATAAACCAAGTGAGAATCAGACCGGCGGGAAACACAATTTATCAGTGGACAAAGGGGTATGAGCCGCTGGAGGCAGATAAGTCTGTCAAACAAGCAGAAATACAAATGGACGTTAATGGGAGCTCACTGTTCCCGTGTCAAGTTACCAATGAAACGGCCACTGCGGGGGCAGGCACAGGGTCATCCATCTCAGACGGGTGCGTGAGGAGGAGGGGACACGCTGGCTGGGGCTGCCGGGGGCTCAAGGGAGCCTGCAGACGGGGCTCACCCGCCACTCAGCGGTGTGAGGCCCGGGGGCTGGACCAGTCTAAGCCACAACCTCCTCACCCACAGCCTGGGGACTCAGCTTTATTATGATCGGCGAAGTCCTCCGCAAAACTCATCATCGTATTGACCAGCAACCTGAACGGCACGGCCTGGGATCCCCATACACGGCTTCAAGGAGTCTGCCTCCAAGATATGATCCCATATGATCCCCTGGCTAGTCCAAGCCCAGGCCCCGCCTGTCCTGAAAACACCGGGAGTCCCAGGAAATGACTCTGGAATACACGGAAATGTACACAATCTCCAGGGATGCACTGGGCTCGCACTACAGGGACTCAAAGGCACTGAACTAGGCTGTACCTGCTTATTTTTTTTTTAAGATCTTTTATTTTTCATTTGAGAGTGAGGGAGCGCAGGCACGAGCAGAAGCGGCAGGCACAGGGACAGGGAGGAGCAGACTCCCTGCTGAGCGGGGCTTGATCCCAGGACCCTGGGATCGTGACCTGAGCGGAAGGCAGACGCTCAATGGACGGAACCACCCAGGCACCCCTGTAACTGCTTAATAAGTTATGAAAGAGTAAGTTTACAATGCCGGTGCAGTAAGTGTATTTCACAAATATTTCCCCCTATTGAGGACAGCACAACACATTTGGGAAAATCAACTATGTTTCTTTTAAAAAAGTCTAGAATGTACATTCATTCCATACGTTCACAGGGCTTGCAGGGAAGATGGTAGGATTCCTCCCAGTCTCTGTCCCCAAGGGACTTCCACTCCTGCTCCTTGGGCTGGAAAGAGACGGACTGTTTAGGAAGTCTGCCGTTCTGCGGTTCAGGTGGCCTCGGAGTGCAGGCAGGACATATGGGATAGAAAAAATAGGAAACTCATGGCTTCTTTCTCCCACTTCTCATTTTGGTTTCCTTCCCCAATCTGCCTGCTACTATCTTTCAGTGTCCTCAAAACACTGCTCCGTACATTCTGCCTAGTGGTTTTGGCTTGGATGCAGGGGAAACAGTGTGGAGTGTGCGCCCCCACGGGTCTGGCTATGACCCCCGCCCCCCATGAGAAGGCTTCGGAATGTTCACTTTTGAAAGCAGAGACATTTGGCAGGACAGTCACATGATCACTCTCTCCGTGGACACTACAAAGCTGTGGAAGGAGATTCAGATCTATACCACTACATGAATTACGGTTTCCTAGGGACACAGAAGGGTCAGTTTTTGGTAAAAATCAAGCCATTTTCTTCAGTATCTAATGAATGGCTCACAAATTGAGTAAACTGGCCAAATGCTTAAGCAAGAACAAGGCACTGAAAGAACGCCCAGGCAGGAGAGGCTTCTTACCAACACAGACCACTCGAGCACAGTTAGAAACCGGGGAGCCTTTGGTTTGTAAAAACAAACAAAAACATAAAAGCCCCACAAAAACCCAGTGTTCTTTTCAGGGCCGAGTAACACAGTGCTCTGACGGTAACTTGGTTTGCAGATGGCCCCGTGGACTGCATGGGGAGAGCAGGGACACGCACTGAGCTTCACCCCCTACTGGCCCAAGAGGGGAAACCTGGAGCCAAATCCCATCCAACCACGCTGCATAGATCAGTGGCTTTGGTACAACTGTGATGAAGGGTTAAAGGTGAGCCGTGGAGCAGACACTCTCCGTGTACCCTCCCCACCCCTTCCCCAGCAGCCCTGGGAGGTCAGCACAGCAGGTCCTACTACCTGGCTGATCAGAGTTGAGGCTGGGAAGGGGGCCCAAGGTCCCAGACACCATCTGCAAACCCTCTGGAACACCACACCCCACCCATACCCTGCCGGGCCACCCCTGTCTCCCCAGCTTGCACCAACCAGGACCTGGATCTACATAAGTAACTTCCTGGAGCACCCCGGGACCTCAGAGGTAACACCCTGCTGTCATGCCCCACTCACCGGTCACGACCAGGCAGCTCTCTCCTCAACTATGCATTGATTCATTCAGTGAATCCACCTGCTATCACCAAGGGAAGGAACTTTCTGTCTTATTCCTGAAGAAAACCTCACCGCCACACAGAAATCTATCTGTGCGCAGAGAGCTGCTCAGAAACAGGCAGACGGCAGTCCACACCCGCTAAGGAACCCAGCCTTGAGAAACAGAGGGACCCGTGGAACCCCTCATCCAACCTGTCCTGGGCAGCCTGCCATGGAGAGGCACACACTGCGTGCTGCCCTCACGGGACAGGGAGCGCGTTCACGAGCCCGACGGATGCTCTGGGGACCACAGAGGCCTCATCATTTCATACCTGTGCCCCTCGCCAGCTCTCAGACCTCCTCACTCTCGCCTGACAGGGAGTGGTTGGGTGGTTTTAAGTTAGAAAACATATCAGCTTTCGCCTGTACAGAGACGCCAACTTTACGACAGAGTTTTCCCGTGAATTCTCTCGTCCTCTCCTCCTAAGGCTGTCAGGTGGTTGGTGCAGAAGTTATGTCCATTTTACAGATAGGCAAATAAACAGAGAGGCTCTTTCTCCATTTCATGCAGTGAGTCACCCGGGATCAGATCCAGATCCTTCCTCTCACCCCAGCAAGCCTGCCTCTGCGTCCCAACAGAGAGCCTGTTGTTGCTGCAAATGCCTCGCCAAGTGACGGAGGCCAAAGGTATCTCCAGGCTGCTGCCATTCCCACGAAATCCATCCGTTTCACACACGTCACTGAGACGCAGGTGCACACCAGTATTCGGTAATGATCCCCCCCCAACCCCAAGCACTGAGTGGTTTTTTTCCTTTTAAAAAACTTCCCCATCCTACAGAAGTTATCCTCAGGGAACTCCTTCCTGCACCGATGGTGCATTTCCCGCCTCCTCAAACAAGGTGCTCCCACCTGGACTTGAACTCTGCTTGCTCTGCTCTGCCCCGTGTAGGAGCGGCACTCTAAGTGTTCCAAGTATTTCTGAGTCTGCTGTCAGGGAGCAGCGAGGAGCGCACAGCCCACCCAAGACCCAGGTCAGGCTAGAGTTTCCAGGGACTCTGGACAAACGCTCTGCTTGTTCTAGCTTCCCATTTCTCTCACCTAGAGGGTGACAAGAACCCCCCTTTCTTGCCCTCAGCCCTCACCCGAAGTGACCACTGACATCATCAAGTGCTGTCCCAGCTGACGACAGCACCCCAACCCCAAGCCCTTCAGGGAGTGCTCCGTGCCTGGCAGCCAACACGGGAAACCGGGTGTGCTCCCCGAACACGCAGCCCTCCCGGATTCTCACCCGGGGTCACAAGAAGCTTTTCTGAACTCCTCCTCCATGTGGAAACTACCTCATTCCTGGGAAGATTTTGTCTCACCCACAAATATCGTATTCACGTTGACTGGTCTGAAGTACAGAGATTTCACTGCAGACATCCTCTTAGAACTCATACATGCAACTTTAAAAACGACTTTTCCCTCCATTAAACCCTAAAGGATTTAGCTCCCTGTAACTTCTCTGTTATCAAATGTATCCACCCACTCTTCTACTAGGCTGGCTTTTTTATTCTGGGGGAGGGATGTCTCTATAATTATCAGCCATGAAACAATAATCCCTGACCAGCCTCCCTTCCCCTCACCCCCCGAGTAAAACCTTTACTATTTTTTTCATGGCCTCTCGTAAGGTGACTTATCAAAGCTTCATGAAATCTCAAAGTTGGCTATGGATTTCCATTCACTGAAATTCCTACCTGTCCCATTAAAGAAATCCAGCACTGCACAAAGGCATGATTACCTCTTTAACAAAATTATCTTTGCTTCAAGTGTTGAGAGATCTTTTTGCCCTACCTGTTTGTGAAGTAAAGATTTTTAAAAAATTTAAATTTAATTAAAAAAATTTAAAAGAACTCCCTCAGATTTTTGTTAGGAAACTTCTAGATCTACAGGGTACAGATCTTCCTCGACTTGATGGTGTCAAAGCCCAATAAACCCATAGTGAGTTGAAAATAACCTAAGTCAAAAATACATTACATAATCAACCCAGTAAAGCTCATGGCTCAGCCTTGCTGACTTTCTTTCTTTTAGATTTAGTTTAACTTTTTTTTAAAATTAGTTAGAGATAGAGAACGAGAGGAGGGAGGGGGAGATGGAGAAGCAGACACCCCACTGAGCAGGGAGTCTGACGTGGGACTCGATCCTGGGACTCCAGGATTGTGACGTGAGCTGAAGGCAGAGGCTTCACCAACTGAGCACCCCAGCACCCCGCCCTGCTGACTTTAAACATGCTCAGAACATTCATGTTAGCCTACAGTTGGGCAAAACCATCTAACACGAAGCCCAGTTTATGACCAAGTGTTGGCTGCCTCACGCATGACACTGAAGACGGTCCCCAGGCGAGGAGCAGAGTGGCTGCCAGGCGCCGCGGCTCCAGCCTCACCAGAAAGGATTGCTAGCCCAGGAAATGACATGCACTTCACGCAAGCTGAGGCACGGCTTCCACTGAATGCGCATGGCTTTCCCAGCACGGCAAGCACGGAGCCACTGTGGGCGGGCACTGTCTGTGCAACAAACAGCCCCAGACCCTTCACCTGGACTCATCAATTATCAGCGTCGGCTTTCTTTTCCCTCTCTTCTCTCCTGGACCAGGTGAGGACAAGCTGGATATATCAGGATGCTTCACCCCATATGTAAAAGCAAGGAGGTCGTCTTCCGTGGCCACAGGCCTAAGCATGTAACAAGGAGGCAAGAGAATCGCAGTCTGCAGACATCCTGACTCAGGCTCCCGAAGGTCTCAGTGCGTCCTTCAAAGCATCTACGCCCCGCAGGGTCCAGCCAGAGTATACATCTCAGGGCTCCTTGACACGGCCTTTGCTTTTAGACCCTAATATTTTTGAAGAGTCCAGTCTAGTTTCTTTATAGAATCCCCTTGATTTGGTTTCATTGGATTGTTTCTTTGTGCTTAAGGCCAAGTTGATGTGACTGGCAAGACTATCACAGAAATGGTGTGTCCTCCTTAAGCACATCGCACTGAAAAGCATCTGATACCATTTGCCCGCGAATGGTTTGGTCACTTGGCTGTGGGAGTGCCTGCCAGATTTCCCCACAGAGGACAAGTAGGCAGAGAAGCAGGCAGAGAAGCAGGCAGAGAGAGAGAGGGAGAAGCAGGCTCCCTGATGAGCAGAGAACCCGATGCGGGGCTCGATCCCAGGACCCTGGGATCATGACCTGAGCCAAAGGCAGAGGCTTTAACCCACTGAGTCGCCCCAGGTGCCCTAATTTGTGTTCTTCTTAACTTACGTAATATGATGCCCCAACCTTTGACTCAGTGGCCTTGGTTCCTGCTGGAATTACTACTGTAGTCACTGCAAATAGTAATTTTCTGTTTCTACTATTTCTTTTCCATCTAGGAGCTACACTTAACGCTAATTTTTAAAAGGGTTTTTACTAATGTATTATAATCAATTACTGCCATTATCTTACTAGGCTCCTCCAACTGTCTCCAAGCTGGCCGGTGGGAACCTGCCCAGGAGGAAATATGGCTTCTGGACAAACGCCTGGGCCGGTGGTGTCCAGGCAGCTCCAGCATCCCCCCTCAGGATGCAAGACCTGCCATCCACCCACCTGCGGGTGACACACAGGTAGTGCTTCATGGAGATGTCCACATCGCCATCTCCGAGGCTCCTGAAGGCCTACTGGATGCTTTCTGACTCTGGTGACCTCCTCACACGTGATGGCTGCTGCCATGTTGGAAACCTCCGTCCCCTGTCCCACGTCCCCCAGACATGGCCCTCTCTGCCCTGCCCACACCCCCATGACAGTGCAGCCCCACCTGCCTCCCTCACACACAACAGAGAAGCAGCCCAGCTCCTTGCCGCACTGCTTGAGAACCCGTGGTACCTGGGGGGCAACAGGCCAGCAGAGCCGCCCTGAACCGACTGCCATCTCCCCCCCCCGCCCTGGCTCCCTCGGGAGGACTGAATCCAACAGTGCAACAGGGATCACATGTGGCAGGGAAGAGGGACACAGGATTTGGCATCACTGTGGGTCCTCCAACCTCCCTCATGTTCTTCCCGTAATGTGCAGGGGTCCTTCTAAGGGACACACGTGACAGCAAGAGAGGCAACGAGGCCCTTCTGTCCTCACTTGGTGCTTTCCTGTCCCACTGAACCATTACCCCAGAGGCCGCCCAAATACAGCCCTTGTCCTCTGGGGGCTGTTCCCAGCTCGAGAGGAAGGCACTAAAAACACCGTGTCACCCCCGGGCAGGGTCCTGCTGTGATGAAACCCCCTCTGTTCCAAGGTTTGCAAACCTACGGTCGCCATGGAGACCACAGAACCTCACTCTAAACCGAGCCGTGGATTCACTGCTGCAGCTACAGAGATGAGAGCTGGAAAGAGCCAAAGTTACTTCCCCCGTTGGCCTCAGGCTGTCTGGATCCAGGCCCAGGGTAAGTGGTTTGTTTTTTCTCCCCTTTTGGAGTCTGCTACAACAGAAAAAACTTTCTTGCAGGAAGCTAAGAACACTGAAGAATTCTCAAATACTTCTGCGTTTTTTTGTTTTCTTAGTTTTTTTTTTTTTTTAAGCGAATCCTAAAGAGCAGGACCAGGACGATGAGCGGGTGCGCTCTGGTTTGTGCACGTGCTCCCCGCAGGGAAGCTCTGGCGAGCGGAACAGGCTAACCCCAGCGACAGAGTCCAGCAGCCCTCGCTGCAGGCCTGTCCTGCGTCCCCAGGCCACAGGACAAGCGCAGCCCAGAAACTCCCGTGGGAAGTGAGTGCGCCCACTGCCCCTTGGCTCCTCTCTGGGGCGGGAGCACAGCTGGGAGGAGGCTCTGCTCTCCCCCTCCTCACTTCCCACGACCACGACATCCTGTCGGGTGAAGCGCCCGGTGCCAGCCGAAGAACGAGCAAGGGGAGCGACCTTCGGGGTTCCTTGACCAGCCTGCCGGCCCCGCCCATCGCGGCCATACGGCATTAGCGCGGTGTCAGGGGAGGAATGACGCGCGCCCACAACGGAGCCTAACGGGATAGCAGGACCGAGTTCACCGAGCGCGTTCGACAGCAAAGGTCTGTGCAGCCCAACTCGCCACGCAGGCCTGGGACGTGAACAGTCACCGGACAGGTCAGTCGTGGGACAGGTCAGTCGTGGGGGACGGAGCACGATGAGGACACCAGCTTCTCTTCTGACCTCCGCGTGCCATTCGGCACCCACAGAGCCCCCGACGTGTGGCCGCCGCGCTCACTCTCGGACTCCCTGGGACAGCGCCGTGCTGCCCACCAAGGCCCAGAGGCCTTGAGCAGCGAACACAAGTGCCACACGGCGGGACCACCGGGGTGCGAGCCCCTGCCTCTGACCTCTGCTCCTCCTGTGACTCAGCCTGTATCTTTACGGGCTGAGAAGCCCCCTCGCTGGGCAACGGTTCAAGGGGGAGGCTGCTGTGGGGAGACCCTGAAGGGAGCCACTGGGCTGGGATGACTCTCGGGGAGGCTCCCTTTGGTCCTGACCGGTGAGCTCCAGGCCTCTGGGACCCTCTCCGGCGCTCCCTCTCCCTCTGCCACGCTCCCAGGGCGGCAACCTAGCCCAGACCGGCCACTGGATTCCCTGGGCTTGGGCCGCCGGGCCAGGGGCAGCAACAGCCTCCATGTCCTCCCCCGCCCCATTCCGTCCGGCTTCAGAAATCATCCTGTCTCATCTGGGGAGTCTTCCTGCCCGCAGAGGTCTCCAGAGCCCACTTTCTATTTAGAGAGGAAATGGAGCAGAGAAAAAGGCTAATCGACATGACAAGGAATCAAATGGGAAATCCGGACTGTGGGCTATTACACAGAACCACCCATCTGATCTCCGCGAGCGACAGATGGGGAGAAGAGAAGAAAGAGAAAGGGCTGCCCTAGAATTAGAGACTGAAGAGACACAGCAACTAAACATAAAGACCTTGGCTCCTAACTTATACAAACCCTTCTTTTAAAAAGGCATTTTTAAAACAATCAAGCCATTCATGAACTGGGAATCGCCCATGTTTGACTATACCAACAGCATCACAGTTATCCATAAAACGCCCAAATATTCAGATGCCTACTAAAGAACATAACCATCAAATGACATTGTCTGACATTTGTTTTGAAATAGTTCCAAAAAAAAAAGAGAGATGAAGAAAATGCAGCCAAGTGTTGAGAGCTCCTGGATCTGGTGTTGGGCGTACACAGGCTCCCTATAGGAGCGTCTCTACTCCGAGAGATACATGTGAACGTTTTCAGAATATAAATTGTTTTCTGAATCCTTTCTTCTAAGCGCCTGTTCTACAAAAGAAGTAATTAGATTTAACGAGTCCCTGACTGTTCTTGCTAAGCTGTGCTTACGTTCCATCCCCTCCTGTGTTCCCCTACTTAAAAAAAAAAATCCCAATTTCCAAATAACTGTCATGAAAGGATGGCCCAGAGAGGGATTTCTGGCAAAACCATACACAACTGACACGTTCAGGCTGGCTTTTTTTGCAGTTCCTGCTGTGACCTCTGTCTTTACCAAGAAAAATCACAACTATTTATAGCCATAGGACTTTGGCTGGATTTGCCAGTGACTCAAGAGGGCTCTCTGAAAGCCAGTGCTAACCAAGCTTGGGACGGCCGGCCACTCGATGGAGTGGCAGAGAGAGGTCCTCGGGAGATCGCCCACACGGCACAACCCCTCCACGTCGCACCCCTGACTGTGGGCCGGGCCCAGCATGCCGTGTTCCCTGGTGGAGAAACCTCCCCATGCACAGACTCTTTTAAGGAGCTCAACTCAACTTGGACAAACACTCGAAACTGTTCACCTACTACTGAGAACACGCGGCTTATCAAGCCAGGCTCCCACCAAGAGTCTCCATTACTGGACCCTCATGGATCAGAAGAATTTCCTACAACCCAGCAGCCAAGGCAGCGCTCAAGAGTTCTCGCAGAGGCTGGAAAGACGTGAGGCTGGCTTCTTTGGAGGAAGAGGGAGCAAGATGGGAGGCGTAGGGTGGGGTGGGAGGCTGCGGAGAGAGATCGTGGGACCACTCGTTCTGTCGTGGGACCACTCGTTCTCCATGCGGCTTCTCCAGAGTTCAGTGAAGAGTTTGAAGCCAAAACAGAGTGACGTAGGTAACCAGCCACCTTCCTGAGTGCACACTTCAGTCTAAGAAAGAAGAGGCCGCAGTGAAGCCTGTAACCTAGAGGCATCCGAAATTTCCAATGATAAAGACACCAGTTTGAAAACCTGCTGAATTTCTCCACTCCCTTTCCCAGTTCTAGCAGACAGACTTTTCCAGAAAGAACAAAACTTAAAGGGGAAGAAATGAAAGCACATGGGTGTCATACCGACACAAAGAAATGATTCCCAATGCACCGCAGCGTCCCCTGCCTCCTCCCGACTTGGTCAAGGCGGCCAGCCTCTTCCGATTCTTACTGCATCAGATCTTAGTGGCCGGCAAACATCTGTAAAACTGAATCAATCTTCTGCTAACTATTTCAAAAGTCCCAGTGGTCTCCCTAGTTGGAAGCATCGCCAAGGTCAAGGTTAGGGGGTCAGGAGCATTTTGTGGACCTGACGGACAAACAGAGTCAATGAGAGAGGACTGGGGTTTATTTTAAGGGCAGGTCTCTGTGCTACCTGAGAAGATCAACAGAGCAAAATGTGCCTCCAGGGAACATGGACCCTGCCTGGGTGGGGGAGGGTGCAAGGGAACAGGGACAGTGTCTCCGGCTCTGCAGATCCCCACCACAGGACTAAGAGAAAAAAGGGAGACTTACCATTGGAAGCCAAACTTTCCATCCAAGAGCAGCAAAAAGCATCTAAAAGCTCCTGGATCTGTGTCAAGGGAGCGAGTAATATCTCAAACATCTGGCAGGAAACCAGAGAGCTACACCCACACATGGGGCCTCCCTGCCTCCAGGACATTAACAGACCATGTACACTCCCAGCTGGGGTGCACTGGCGGGCGTGGACAGTCCGAGAAGGGGGTGGGGAGCGCGTGTGCCCTGCCATGTGACTCCGTGACGGTCCCGAGTAAGGATGCAGGGTTTGGAGGACTGCATCCTTGGAAAGTCCTCCAAGCCCACGGTCTCCTCCGGCCTTAGTCGGAGGCCCCCTGGGCAAGACGACACAGACAAGGGCCCGGTTTACCTTCGGAGAGCAGTTGAAATGCATGCCGGGCACCGGGAGCGTGGTCACATACATGGTGATACAGCGGTACAGGTACAGCGTGCCGACGATGCAGAAGAATCTTCTGCTGATGATGGACCTGGAAACACAGGGAAGCAGAGGGAAACAGAGGGCACTCAGTCATGGAACTCTGCAGACGCAGCGAGGTTCTCAGGGGCCCGACACACCAAGCCAGTCCCCCAGGGACCCGAGAACCTGAAGTAGGAACGTTCTAAGCAGAGCTAACAGTAGAGTGCAGTGAGGATGCTGAGAATGAGGTGTGGGGGGGTGCTGACTCTCTCAGGGTAGGCTGGCCAAAGGAGCACAAAGGGCTCTCCGTTGTGCTACCGAGGTTTCCTGAGGCCTCTTACACCCCGGCTGACATTCACGGTTGGGTACGCAGGGCCCCTTCTGAGTCATCCCAGCCAACCCCGTACCTGCGCTTTAACAATGACAGGGTAGAGCGTGTTTTCAGTCATAAAAAGGGAAGAGGCTCAGAACACGAAAATGGCATTATAGTGAGAATTCACAATTTCTCTGACCTTGAATGAGTCGAGGAGATCTCTGAGAAAGTATGAGGTCAGGAAAGGAGCCTGTCTGTTCAACAGTATGGGACCCCCACCTCTCTCCAAGTGGGAACTCTGTAGCCGTGGGACAGGCCACTAACCGAGGGGCCCTCAGTTTCTGAATCCTTAAACGGGGGACAACAACCTTAGAGATCACATATGGAAAATCCCAGCCTCAAATGTCTAGGTTACATGTATGAGTCACAAAATAAGAAAGAATTAAAAATCTTTCCAATTTCAGCTGATGAGTCATTCCAATGAAATTATCGGACAGACACACGTGAACAAGCATTTGGTAACTCTGCCTCCAATTCCCCGTTGCTTAACTAGATTAAGCTGTACTAGCTTCGGGGGGAACCTTGGACAAAACTTTCCCTCCCTTTCTACTCCTGCCCTGTTCTTCCTCAGTCCTGTGGGCTCCTCGCACCCAACTGGGAGGAGTTCTCATGTTTCCTTGGCCTGGGGCAACTTGAGTTCAATATACAAAAAAATCTTAGAAACAATGGACAGGCTTTTCTGAGATACTGAACATTTACTCTGTAATTCACAGGGCAGAATGGACATTCCTACTGAAATGCATCTTTGCAAGAGAGCTGGTATCACGTGCATTTTTTAACAAGAGGAACGAAGTAACGCGTCAGTTGTGTGAATAAAAAATTTAAGGAAAAAACGGGGGCGCCTGAGTGGCTCAGTCGTTAAGCATCTGCCATTGGCTCAGGTTATGATGCCAGGGTCCTGAGCTCGAGTCCTGCATCCGGCTCTCTGCTCAGCGGGGAGTCTGCTTCTCCCTCTGCTTCTCCCTGCCCCCCATGTGCTCACTCGCTCTCAAATAAATAAATAAATAAAACCTTCAAAAAATATTTTTTTAGTACCCCTGCATTTCATTCCTGACTGCAGCAGTTGAAGTCGGTTACTTATGACGCACAGATAGAGCTCAGTGCGTTGTCCCCCACCCAGATTTCTGAAACTGGGTCAGACCTGCTCACCAGAGAGGCATCACTGTCTCCTAGCAAAGCTGTGCACGCCACCTCTGAGGACAAGAATTCATCCAGCGTACAGCTGTCTTGTGAAGGTATGTACCTTTAATTTTAAGTATGACAAAAAGCACAACACAATGAAACAGTACAAAGAGGGACAATGCTAGAGAGTAAGACTAACCCTGCAACGTCTGACCGAGAATACTCGAAATACCAAAGTGGATTTTCCATTGTGAGATAGAAGGGTCATCTCTCTTCAGAAGGAAATGCCCTCTCTAGCCCTCCTGCCCAAACAAATTATTTGCAATTTCATTTGAGCTTCACAAGAAAGATCTAAGACAGAAAGCGGTTATGTTTATCTACATTATCTCTTCGGGGAAAGAAAACAAGGTGACCACTATCAGTCCACTTGGGCGAAGATTACAATTAAGATTACAAAAAAATTTAAAAGTCACAAACGTGGATGATTCAGCCACAATTACTCTTTGACTTGACGTAAAAGGTCAAGTGACTTTATCATGTGACTTCATCAATATGAACAAGGTAAGTTGAGAGCGGCTGTTTGCAAGAATGTTATCTTTGGCATTTACTTAATCTTTTAAAAATTAATCTTGGAATAGCTTCAATATATAATGTTAAGCCAGGATCTCCTCGCACAAGCTTTAAAAAAAAGTAGGTTATAAAAGTGTTTCAAAGAATTGTATGCACTTAAGGCATTTTCTTCATCAAAGAATTTCACACATTACAATTTTCACTTACTCAGAGGTTTAAAAGTTCAAGATGCGTGTGCTGGCCCCAGCAGCACATAGATGAAAATTGGGATGATAAAAGAAGACATTTTTTTAAAAAAGGGTTAAAATTTTTAAAAATGTGACAAAGCAACACAATGCCAGAGATGTGTTAATGAGATATTACGAGAGATGAAGTGAATGCCAAGGACAGGACGCTGCTGTAATTCTTAGAACCACACTGGGGTTCTGTGACATGGGGTCCACTCTTCTTTCACGCTCCCCAACCCCTCACACTGTCCAATGACCGGGACCTTGGGGGAGATTTGCACCTGGCCTCAGTTATCTGTCTCCCAAGGATTTGGGTAATAGGTTCTTAACTACTTTTCCTGAGAGAGAGGAAAAAAAAAAACCCTTATTTGTTAAATATGATTATAAGGAAACATGAATAAAAGTGTTACTATTTTAAAGATAGCTGTGAAAGACTCGTTAGAAGAGCATGTTATGGCCAGAACGGGTGACTTTATTAACATCCGTATTTAAAAAGGAGAGCGTGCTCAAAACCTGATTAAATACTACCAAAACTAGTAGTAGGACGTTGTTTTTGGCGTTGGCACAATGGTCTAAAATTCTAAAGAAAAAGAATGGGAGAAGAAATAACCACTACCACACTACTGTGTAAAATTGAAGTACTAGAAAGTTCTTTTGTTTCCCACAAGTTGTCTCTTGCAACTAATCCACAGCCGGAAAACATAGAGTAATTCTCTCGGAGCTCAGACCTGGTCAGCAAGCTCTTTATGGAAGCTCCTGGCTTTGGGAAACACACAGGCCCTGACACACAGCAACAGAATGAAGCAGTAATCCTAAACCCAGAGGCAAGAAACAAGAGGGAGCGCACGTAATGGTGGGCACAGAGTCAGGGAGACCCCCGGCTTTGGCACAGTCAGGGAAGCCAGGACCTCATTCAGGTCCGGGGACCAGCTCCGACCTTCTACCAGGCACGGGAGCGCCTTGCCACACGGGCACTAGCTCCACCTCTCACAAAGGTCACGCGGTGACCTGGGCCGTCCTGATTACTTTCCTCAGAACTTTGCTTCCTTGCCAGCAAAAGGCTGCCTCACCTCCTCCTTATGAATCAAAGAAATGTAAGGAGGGGTTTTTCCAGGCTGTTATTAACAGTGGCCAGGGTTCTGCCAAACTTCTCCTATGCCGAACACTGCCATTTAGTCCTTAAAGCCACCTGCAAGGCAACGTGACCCTGTTTCACAGATGGGAAAACTGAGGTTCCGAGTGCGAGCTGCTTTATAAATGTATCGCACAACACAGAAAGACTCCGGAAATGGTGTCGGACTGTGAGGAAATCCCAATTTTACCTCAGACGATACCGTGTGTGCTTAGAGATGAGCTGACATCCTAACACATTTAAGTTATGTTTAAAAATTTATTTAAACTCAGGGGTGCCCTGGGCAGCACAGTCGGTTAAGCGTCTGATTCTTGGCTTCAGCTGAGGTCACGACCTCAGGGTCTTGAGACCAAGCCCGGCGTCAGGCTCCATGCTCTCCGGGGAGTCTGTTTGGGATTCTCTCTCCCTCCGTATCCCCCTGCTCACAGGCATGTGCTCTCTCACATAAATAAAATCTTTAAAGGAAAATCTACGTAACTCAAGATTTTTCACTCTCAGTGTTGTAGGTCATATTTCATAAGTAAGAATTTTGATAATACTTTAATAACTGTGTTAATTATGAGAGTACTGACACAAACCCTTCTAGATCGCTAACATGAAACGTGCCCACTTCCGGTCACTGTTTGCAGACTGTGCTCAGCTGTGCTTACAGCCCGTGTCTACTTGGTCCATCTGAAATGGCAGCCACCCCTCAGTTTCTGTCTCACCTGGACGTCTCACCTGGACATCTCCTTCTCCCACCTGCTGTCCCTAATTCCATCCACGCCTCCCTAAAATCCATTCCACACAGACCTGCCAGCATCAGTTTTTGGAAACAGATAAACAGATTGTGTCCTTTGAAACCCTTCAATGGGGTCACCTGGGTGGCTCAGTCAGTAACCATCTGCTTTCAGCTCAGATCCTGATCTCAGGGTCCTGAGATCGAGCCCCATGTTGGGCTCTCTGCTCAGCGGGGAGCCTGCTTCCCCCTTTCCCTCCACCACTCCCCCTGCTTGTGCTCTCTATCAAATAAAATCTTAAGAAAGAAAGAAACAAACCCTTCGATGGTTGCCAAATGCACTTTCTTTTTTTTTTTTTTTGAAGATTTTATTTATTTGACAAAGATCACAAGTAGGCAGAGAGGCAGGCAGAGAGAGAGGGGGAAGCAGGCTCCCCGCCAAGCAGAGAACCTGATGTGGGGCTCAATCCCAGGATCCTGAAATCATGACCTGAGCCGAAGGCAGAGGCTTTAACCCACTGAGCCACCCAGGCGCCCCCCCCCAAACGTACTTTAAATAGAATCCAAATCCTTTACCAAGCCCAGGAGGCCCGAGATGCGCGGGCCCACCTCTCTCTACCTCTTTTCCCACCACCCTCTGCAACGTCCTCCAGACCGAAGTTCAGCCCAGTGCTGCTGGTGCTCTTGGAACCCACACTGCCAAGTCCCTCCCTCCTCAGGTAGGACCTGGACTCCCAGGGCACTCACTGCCCGTCACGCGGGGCTCGGAGACGGGTCCCTGGAGAAGCTCCCTGGAGCGCTCCATCTCAGTCTCCTAGTTTAAGCTCTTCCCCACCACCACCCCACGTATATGTCCCACATGCCGCTGAAGCTCCCTCCACAGATTTTAAATGTGTTCACCTCCCTGTACTTCCTTGCTATGAGCCCTTGGCTTCCCTGGATTATGACAACGGCTCAGTACTCCCACCGAGTTCAAACGCCCCTCAACCTGACCCCGTCACCCGTCTTATCTTGCAGACATAAAGCCCACCGCCCTGGGCAAAAGAGCCACTCGTTATTCTCTCAGATTCCCGTTTCCTGCTTTTGCCCTAAATCTCTTTCCTTGGCCTCTCCCGTGATCCTGGCTGCTATCACCCTCCCCATCCACCCCAAATGCCACTTCGGCGTGAAACCTTCCAGATGTCCCTAAAGGGACAGACCCACTCCATCCTCCAAATCACTTCGGCACTTTGGTTCTACCTTGTGGTATTTTCAATCGTGCCTTTGGCACCACCACTGGCAACAGAGTGTCTCGCCCCTTCTACAGGAGGAAGCTCTTCCACACAGCCCTGCCGGCCTCATCTTGCCGTCCCGGGGAGACTCCCAACGGTACGTGTAGGCATGCGGTTCTGTGCCTCAGACCACTGTTTCTTCACTCCCTCCGACAGGCCCTTCCTGCTTCTCTCCATGGACGTTTCTCCTTTCAACTCTTCCCTAGACTGGCCAGAAGTAATCTGCACCGATGCTTGCTCTGCAGCCTGCCGGCACGGACAGTGAAATGCACACTTAAGATCGCCGCTTTCATTCCAGCAGGACTGCAAACCCCTGGCGCCTGGGGACCAGGTCCTCGGTCCTCCTTGCCTGTTTCCTCGCCACCCCCATCGGGGTTTCCAGCTGCTCCAGGTGGAGGGCTGGGAAAACCCAGGGCTTAATTCCGTACTTTAGGAAAAAGGATTCCAAAGAAAGGTTTGTGAAATAAACAAAAGGGAAGGAATAAATGCTGCAGAACAAAGAGTAAACATCCGTCTCTCCTGGGAGACTTAGAACTCGTGGAGTGCTTCCTATGAGCCCTACACGGGGTGGACGGCACCCTCTCTGAATCAGGAGAATGAGACATGCCCCTGGACCCAGCCCAGACACGTGTCTGCACACGCAGAGTATCTTTCTGCCTTTTAAAAAGCCAACTCAAGAGACTTTACATCTTTGGTACTAATTATTTTAACCATGTTCCCGTTTAGCGTCTATTACAGTCCCATTTTACAGATGGAAAAATGAGGGTGTGAGGAGTTTAAAGACTAGCCTGGGGGCAGAGTCAGTCAATGAGAACAGCAACAGGCCCTTGTGTCCAGACTTTCAATTAGCTGCTCTTTCTACTAACGAAGTTGTCAAGGCAAGGGGGAGAAAAGGTTACAGCTTCGGTTTCTCAGCCCCAGGTAAAAGGGCTGCAGTACAATACAGTCACCAATTAAGTGCACGAAATGGTCCACACTGGTTTAGGGAATCTGCAAAGAACAGATCACATGACATAACTGTCCCCACTCAACCCACTTTTTATAAAAATGTTTCACCTCCTGGATTAAATGTAGATCATAACATCAAGAAAAAATTTTACTCTGCAAGATGTGAAAGATAACATCAACATGATCTACTTGAAAGAGCTACAAAGAATTAAAGTCAAGGGGGCTTTGCTGTTTTCAGGCTAGTAACAAAAATGAATACAAATCTGAGTACGTATATAGGTGTGCCTGTAAGTACAGCACACGCAAACACCTGTACGTGCATACGAAACACAAACACACCTGGTACACCCGATTTTGCACAGACGTACACATACTGCCGGATCTCTCCTGCACCAGAGCTTACCACCTCGAATCCCCTAACTCAGGGGCTGGTTCGCACCGCAAGCGGAACAGAACAATTCATGTTTGCCCTGGGGCTAACGGATTAACCTGAAAAGTAACACACTCTCATTTTCACAGAGGGTTTCGAGAACCGTAACAAGCACATCTACCAGCAGCAGTGACAAACACGTACTGCATTTTAGGCCCAGTAACTAGCACAGCGCAGCACTCACCAGCCGCGAGCTGCTGCTCTGACCTGTTTACTCACGTCTTAGGAACACAGACGCCAGGCATCATTGTGGGCACTGGGAGTACACGGGGGAGCACGATGGACACACAATCTGCCCCGTGGTGCGAGTTTGCTCGTGGGGGAGGCAGACAATAACCAAGATAAGTAAGTAATAAATGTAGATGTTATGATCTACATTTAATCCAGGTGAGCAAGTAAACACAGAGCATGTTAGGTAAGAGTAAACGGTAAAACTGAGCGAGGCTGTCACAGGGCCGGGGGCAGGCGATGACGACTTGGGGACAGGACGGACGGGACGACATTCCAGATAGAGGCCAGCATGTGTGTGCGTCTGCTGAGCATGAGGAGGGGAAAGGGCAGAGGGCTTGATGACCCCGGATCTGGCAGGACCTCCCCAGTCGCCACCAGCCTTCTGGCCTCCAAGCTGTATGCGCTGGGAGAAGGGGGCCATCCACCGACTTACTCAAGAGAGTGACACGGGTGTTCTGCTGAGCTGACAAATGGCAGAGTGACCAGCAGGAGGCTCCTGCCCGGCCCGGCTGAGAGGGGACAGTGGAGACCGAGGCAGCAACAGAGATGGCCAGGAGCAGTGGGATTCACAGGCCCCCAATCTCAAGAATGGGGGGTCAGGCCTGAGAGCGAGGAAGGGCAGGGATGCTGCTTCTGAACAGGGCGTGTGGTGGGACGCTGTCGGGCACGTCCTACACGTTCCCTCCCTCCATGTGTGTGACAACACACAGATGCTTCTGCAGGACCCCGTTTCCCAGGGGAGGAAGCTGTGCCACCACAGTCGTTCAGCAGCTCGCTCAGGAAAGTGAGCAGCCCGAGGCCCAGGCGATCTGACACCAGTAGGATTTACCGCGTAACCGTAACCGAGCGCGTGGCTGCCTCCATCGTGATGAGGACAGGCCGGTGGGGGACAGACGTGGCGACTTCTACAGCAGATCACCCCTAATGGTTTTTTAAGAGAAGTGGGGAAAGAGGCCATCCCTAGGTATGCTATAAAGTAGAAGGCAAATATAAGACTATTTAAAAACACACTCGTAAAGGGGCACCTGGGTGGCTCTTAGCTCAGCTCAGGTCATGATCTCAGTGTCATGCGTTCGAGCCCCCGCAATGGGCTCCGCATTTAAAAACAACAAAACAAAACAAAAACCACAGTCATATATATATTATACATATCTGAGCGTGCACAGGAAAATATCAGAAAGGTTACAAACCCATTGTTTATGGCTGGCAACAAGACAGGTAACTTTTGTTTCCTTTTTGTTTTTCATCTAATCTGCCTGTGGGGAAGCTGCTGGGACTTCCTTTTCTCTGGTGTTATAAATAAAAATTAACAAATGAAAATGTGTATTGTCCCTATGTACCTTTCTGTTTGCTCTCTCCCCCTTTCTCCTGAGTTTCGGTTGAAAAGCTTCTTACAACGTTTCTGTTAACTTCAAACCTAAATTGCTGTGGCTCCTGAATTAGGGAGCTCCTCAGGGTGAATCTAGTTTCCCTACAATTCCTGGGACTTAGACTAGCATGCAGGTCTTAAGATCCAACCTGGTAAAAATGAGGAAATAAGAGGAGCCCACCTGCCAGCTACTGTAGGAATGAGAAGTAAGGACGAGCAGGGGAGTGAGTCCCCTCACCCAGCTCCTGGAGTGACGCTCCTTCCTTGGTGATGGATGACGACCCTGGAGAGGGAGGGGGAGCAGGGGCCTGCACAAGCCTGGGAGGTCAGGGTCACAGAGGAAGAAAACAGGACAGGGAAAGGCCCCAGAGAAGGAAAGGAAACAGGATCTCAGCCCAGATGGCTTGTGGGGATGGGGGGTGGGGGGGTGGGTTCGGGGTTGGGGGAGAGGCACGGGGTCAGGGGTCAGAATCAAAGGAGGAGAGAACTTGCTGGAAACAGAAAGCAAGAACATAAGGTTGGGCACTCCTGGTCAGCAGTCCTCAGTGGAGAAGTGTGACTGAGGATGAGGGGATTTCCCAGAGCGGGGATGACTGAGCCATACCTGGGAGGTCACAGGACAGCACACGGCTAGGACAGAGCCATGTGCATTTTCTACAGACTACGGTGGAACAGCACGATAGGACAGCTCTCAGAGCTGGCAGACCCATCCAGGGACAAGCGCGCGTGTCTCCCACGTGGTGAGATGTGACCCATAAACCTTATTACTGAACACTGAAAGGATCTGTTTTCAGTCTATCTGTCCTACGAACACCAACTCAGGCCACCACATCAGCGAAGAAGACTCATGTGCAGAGGGCAGATGACGGGGATGGGAGACACTTCTATACTGGCTTTATACCGAATAGCCTCCAATCCCCAAGTCCTTCTCTGGGGGACCTAAGGCAAGTCAACCGCTTCTCCGAGTCTCCATGGCCTTTGCTGAGAAAGGGGAGCCGTCACTTATTTTCGAGAATGCCCGGCTGAGAGGACAGAATGCACGGAAAACCCAGTTCTTGTTAATCAATAGGTTGGGGATCTGCCACTGGAACGGGGTGCTGGTGACTGTTGACAACGCGGATGAAAAGGTCCTGAAGGAAAGAGAAGGGAGTCGGCATGTCGGCATGTCTGGGACGTAGCACATGGGCGGGAGGATGGGAGAGGAGCGGGGAGGGGTCCCTGCGCTCTCCTCTGGCTTTCATGCTGGCGAGGAACACGACAGCTGACCTGTCAAATAAGGAGCCACGTGCCCCCAAAGGCCGCAGAGAGACCCGCCAGAAGATGACCCCCGTGCTCTGCTGTGCTCAGTGCCGCTGCCTCGCCCTCAATCACTCCCCATCGACAACTTAATGTAAAGATGCCCTGACGTCCCACGACAGACCAGCCTCGTGGTCCTCAGCACGAGGTCAACTTACAATAAAGTCAATGGCCCTAAGAAGAGCCTCTCCCAGAGCGTGAGAAACGGCCCCCACTGCACGGGAACAGGGACGGCCAGCTTCCGGTCAGGTGCGCCACACCCTGAGCTGTGAAGAACTCGATCGCAGCCATCGGAGATCTGAGAACAACAGGGATGATGCAGACAGTAACCATGTCCTAAACTGCCTCGGGGATCAGAGGAGGAGAGACGGGAGTCCTCTGATCCAATCCGCTTACTATGAACAGTCGTGGCGTTAAAACGGGGTAAAAGGAACGAGCCAGTGCACAGCCTGCGGAGTGAGCCACAAGCCCGCACGAGCCGAGTCCGCATCAGACGGCAGCAGCTACCCGCGAGCACAGGGGCACTGTGGGAAATGAGACCCCTCTTGCAGGGCAGAGGTGATGCTGTCCCACATCCGTAGGTTGGCAGATACCCTCCTGGTGAACAAGGGCCTCAAAGCCAGAGCATTCATCAAGGATGAAAGACAAAACAAGTCCTTCCCAGAGTGGTCTCTGAGCATGAAACACACACACTGCCACCAGCCACCTAGGGGTTCCCGTCTGTGCTCGCGGAGCACGACCCCGGAAAAGCCACACTGGGAGCCCGCACAGGCTCTTTCCCGCAGAGGAGCACAGTCCAGAAGCTCCTCTAGACAGCGAGGTCGTGGCAGCTCTTCAGTGGGTCTGCGAGCACCATTCCCCCCTTCTTCTCCTCTTCTTTCCCCTTGGGATGCCATCGACTTCCAAAGATCCTACTCCGAGGCTATGGTCTCTGGAATTCCTTGCCACCGTTTATGCCAGAATGTTCTACGCCGGGCCCCAAGGGCCTGGACCACCTAGCTCTTTCGACTTGACTCCACTCTGCATCTCAGCTACTCAGTGGCTCCTTTCTTCTCCACCTACGGGCCAATACATCCCGCAACACTTAACTCGTCCTTAAACTGTCCCCACCCGCAAACCCGACAGACTCACACAATTCCCCTTAGGCAACCATCTCATCCAAAGTAGCCACAGGAGAAAACAGCTACTGGGATACACACGTGACTGGACTTTGAAGTAAAACATATTCAAGCAAGGTTATGGGAACTCCCAAATTAGTGAATTCGATCTCCTCATTCAATTCTGTAGAAAATTCAGGGATTCACAGAGAGACCCCAAAATCTCCTATGAGGAATTCTGCAGCGGCAGCTAGCCCTGTGTCTGGAAGACAGAGGGAACCCCAAATGCACCCAAAGCCAGCCATCCCTCCTCACTGGCCCAGCACAAGACGCCATCAGACGTCACGTCAAGTCTTAGCCATTGTCCCTCCTGGCGGCTGCAGTGGCATCCCGCCGGCTGCCCCGGACACTCTGGCTTGTTCGTGTCTACACTGCAGCTAGAGTAAGGCTCCTAAACAATACTGACCCGATCGTATCACTCTCCTCTGACAACTCGCCACCACGCCTGGGACAGTATCCCCGTGCTTCGCCCGTGGCCCTCGCTGCCCTCTCGCAGGTCCACCGCCCACACCCTGCTGACCTTCCGCGTCACCGTTTCCTCTCCGCTCGGTGGACCACACGCACCCTTGGCTGTGCCTCGGGGGAGCCGCAGGCCCTCTGCGTTCAACTCTCCCATCTGGACGGCTCCTGCCCCACACACCTGCGTAGCACCCCCTCACCTGGACTCAGGGGTCTGCTCAATGGTCACCTCTCAGAGGCCTTTCTGAGTGACCGTATCAAACACCACCCCTTCCCCGCGACCCCCAGCCTGTAAGCCGTCACACCGCTTCAATTCTCTGCATTTCCCTGAACACCGCCGGGCCTCATTCGTTCGTCCGAGTGTCTGCTTCACCCTGGCCAGAACGTGAGCTCCAGGAGGACTCAGGGCAGCACCCCGGGGGCGGGAGCAGTGCCCAGCACCTGGTAGTTTGCTGAATAAAGACAAAGTGAAGGAACACATGAATGTAAATGAGCACTTTCTATCTGGCAGCCTTGGCACCCCGCAGTGGGGCATAAGGATGAATGACCGGCAAGATGGACTCTTTTTCCCCTGGAGGAAATTCAACCCTCGCACTGAGGGGCAGAAAACACAGTGACATGAGCTCCGGGGAAACGAGCCGAGGGGTCAGAGAGGAGGTGGGGACACACCAGGGCCAGATTATGAAGGAGCCTGAATCCACGCTAAGGAACGGGGTGGGGAATCGCCCAGAGCACCCAGCACCCCGCACCCAGCACCCAGCACTAGACGGGAATGCAAAGAAGTGAAGAACCTGAAGTCAGAGGGTCAGAACGCAGGGGCTCTCGGCGTGGAAGGAAAGGAGACATTGCAGGTTTCTAGGAAAAGCCACTGCCCGCCTGGGAGGGGGAGGAAGCTGGAAGAGAAGCGTGGTGTCTCGGTGGGGGACAAGCAGAGTCTGTGGCACCTGCGACCGTGGGTCTAGGTCACAGTGCTTTCTCTGGTGGCTGGAGGACCCTGGACAGACTCAGAAATTCCACAACCTTGCTCCCTGACCTTTTTCTCTGTTGGGGACGCATGCCGTCCTGACAGAGCTCAGCCACATGGGTCCCACACCGTGGGAGCGACCTCTCAGCCGTGCACGAGGAGCCCTTACCAAACGAGTAAGGTTAACATACGCTTTGTCATGCTTTCCAAGAACAAGGGATACCTGTTTTGCAGTGAAGTCTGACAGGGCTTTTTCCTAGTCGGTGACTTGAAAGTTCAATTCTAAATGGGGAGACAACATTATTTACAATTTTAAAAATCAAAAAGTTCCCAAAGATGGGCATTATTGTTGTTTTCCACTTCGTAATGCCATGGAAATACCACATGAATGTATGTGTATGTACAGATACATATATACACATATAAACATGAGGGGAACATGTTAAGGAGGGAAAAAATGTAAATACAAAGCAAAACTTGTGTTTGAATAGTAAAGGACACCCGTAGACAGCAAAGGGCAGAACGTGTCTCCAGGTCAAATTCGGCATCAAGGTTTTCCAGCACCTCACACATCTGGCTGAAGGGCTTGTTATTGGCCCAAATTTTAGTGATCTCATTGCTCAATAAATTATCCTCTACAGCTTCAGCCTCCAATTCTCTAAGAAGCGGACGATACAGAAGCAGGAAAGACTAGACTGATTCCTTTGAGGGCTCGGAGACTATTAGAGTCAAAGTCAAATGCCCTTGGGAAATTACTGGCCAAACAAGCTTAACTCCTGGGAGTGAGGGAGCTCCCGAGGGGCAAACCTCTGGGGGAGGCTGGGGAGATGGCAGGACACGGCAGACAAGCACAGAGTGAGACGTCAGCTCTGTTCGAGAGAATATCCCACAACCAGAAATGCCAAGAGCCAAATGACTGGAAACGAGCCGTCTGACCCTACGAAGTATCCTAATCTTCTTGATGAGAGCCAAGGAAAGGAGTTCATTTACACGGGCTGCTTGGTTGTCAGTCTCGATCTCTCCTCCCCCCCCCACATCTCTGCTGTGTCACATTCGCTGAAGAGGGGCCTCCCCAGGAAGGAGCCGGGGAGCCAGGGATGTGCCCCAGGAGGCGGACAGGGCTGGATGATCATGACCACTGGCTTCCCCTTCCTGCGACCGTCTCCTGAAACGGGGAAACTCGAGAGAAGACTTCAAACAATCTTGAGTTGGATGTCTTCTGGACAAAAGCTGCTCCTCGGCTAGTACTTTTTTAACATAACTGGTCCATTCGATTATGTTTGAAACAAAACGCAGTTGTACAGAATAACAGGTATCATCTAGACTAGGAGGCCCTTATTTTATCTGTGAGAAAAAACAAGCTCTGGGGACTTAGAGACTGACCCACACCACCGGCATGCTGGGGCCTGACGGGGGCTGGACCCAGGCGGCCCTGCAGCTGTGCACTGGCCTGATTCTGCCCAAGGCGTGAACCAATGGATTCACAGCTTAATGCGGCTGCGTCATTTCAATACCCAAATGACTATGGCACTGGCCGTTAATACCAGTAAAACATGAAATCACTACTGGTCTGAGGAGAAGTCCCAGCTGAGAGAAACATAAAGAGTAATCTGCTTAAAAGAAGCAAGCCTGGGGCACCTGGATGGCTCAGTGGGTTAAGCCTCTGCCTTCAGCTCCGGTCATGATCTCAGGGTCCTGGGATCGAGTCCCGAATTGGGCTCCCTGCTCAGCGGGGAGGCTGCTTCCCCCCTCTCTGCCTGCTGCTCTGCCTACTTGTGATCTCTCTCTGTGCCAAATAAATAAATAAATCTTAAAAAAAAAAAAAAAGAAGCAAGCCCTATTGTGAGAACACTTCCTAGAACAAGTAGATGTTATTTAAAAGTCACAGTTATAAAAAAAAAAAAGTAAAATAAAAGTCACAGTTCTGTGACCCATCTGAATTTGCACACAGTATGACTGACAGATAATGTTTTATTCTGGGGCAGTAAATTATTTGTTTGCATGTGCAAATTTTTATGAAAAAAAAAAGAGGAAACGAACTCATAATACACAAAAGAACAAAAATCAGGGAAAAACCCAGGAAACATAATTTGAATGGACCCTGCCTTTGTAAAGCAAAACATACTGGCATTTTTTTCTAAAGGACTTTTAGAGGGAGAAAAAAAAGTCTGAAATCAAAAGCAGATCTGAAGTTCTGCGGCTGAAAGAATGTAATTTAGTAAATTCTGAGCACCTCACATTTCAACGCTATCCTACCTAGTTAGCCTGTTAAAACTAAGTGAGCAAACCACCAAAAAGTCTTCTACCCAATCAACACAGCCCAGACCACGGTTTCTATTTTAAACTTAGCTTTACTGCGGCACTGCCAAGACAAGACAACCCCAAAATAAATATGATCCACTTAAACAACTTCCTTTATAAAGGCTGACAGTCCCTTCCCAGTGCCCTGTCAGACGCTGTGCTCATTTCCACTTGTGGATATCGAATTTTCAAGGTGCAAACACATTCCAGGAAAAAACTCATCATTTCTTGGATAAAGCTCGGTGCAGACTCTCAGTCTGCAGTTTGTTTTCTTGATTTAAGAGGATTTCCTTAACATTCGACCATACTGTGGGTTGTGAAACACAGTCCACTGGACACAAGTTCAGTTTCTCAACACACCGTTCCCAGCTCCCATGCAAGGAAGCCACAGAGACGGTCCATTAACAGGGAGAAGCAGACATCGAGGAGGAGAACATTGTTGGCGCTTAGTCGGCCCCAAGCAACCCAACACAGAGCTTGCCGGAGGGGGTCTGCACGGAGTTCAGAGCTTGGAACATAGCTTCGGCCTGGTAGGGTCCTACCAGAGAGACTCGTTCAAGGCTGAAGGCTCAGAAAGTGCCACGCTACAGCCCCTGCTTGACAACCAGGTTGGTTTTAAGAATAAGCAGAACGTGGAGCATGTCCCACTGTCCTTGGAAAGAGCCATGCAGCTTGTGAAAGAGGCATCAGGGAGGGGACCATTCCCGAGGAAGGATTGATCTGTGTGCTGTTATCATTAACCACTTCAGAACTGGTTAATTTCGGATCCTGGAACTATCGGACTAATGTGTTTAATTAAAAAATAAAAGTTAAAGTAATCAGTTATAATAAAAAAAAGGTGCATCTGCCTGAAACTAAAATGTGCCCGTTTAAAATCCTAAGAAACCACAATGCAACAGCCACACGTTCTTTTAAGTGGCGCACGTTCTAGAAGGTGGAAAGCCAAGCAGGTTTGTCTGCACTCCATGGGCCTCAACAAAGTCGTTTTTTGAGGGCGTCTTCTCCTACGGCCCCCGGCACTCTGGAACCGCTGTTCCACGTTCTGTGTGTGAAACAGCTTTAAATACGGCCTGCTGAGGGGCCCGCTGTCTGAGCCTGCGCAGGGCGAGCCACATGGCCAACAGGCCGACTGTCCACAATTTATTTGGCGGGTTAATGACCCCGAGTTTGGGCACTTTATCTGTGATTCGATAGCCTGTGCTCCATGAGGGTTTTCCTCCCTGTGAAAACGGAAGAACGCCATCTCCACAGCCCCATTCACCGCTCTGTAGGGATCCTGTACCAAACAGGCAGTAAACACAGCATTTTCTTACAACTGCCAGAGCTCTCCCTTGTTCAACAGGGCACACGGTTTAAAATAATAAAATCAGAATTAAAAAAAGGAGCTAGTATGCTTTGATTCCTACTGCTTGAAAACGTTCACTTCCAAACAATGACTACCAGACGTCTGCAAGGCAGACCCCCCCCAGCCCCGAGTCCCACAGCTGTCGATTTACTTACTTGTATTTTAAGAGCAGCCACTGAATTAGCCAGAGTCCTACGAGGATCATGCCGTTAATTTCACAGATAGAAAAGGCCCACTGCACCCGGTTAAAATGGTCGAAGAACGTGTCCGGCAGCGGGGGCTGCACCTCCTTGGGAGGCACTCGCTCGTGGACGACCGAGATCATCACCGTGGTGAGGACGAAGCAGGCCAGCGCGTACAGGAAGGCCAGGCACGTCTTGCCCCACTCCATGGGGTACTGGGAGCGCTCGGGCTCCGGCATGGGGATCTTGATCATCTCCTTCCTATAGCCGTTGGGCACCCCGTTGGGCTTGGCCTGGAGGCCGGGGCCGGGGCTGGCCACACCTGCGCCCAGGTGCCCGTTGGCGTGGCCGTTCTTGTGCGCCTCCATGTGCTGCTCCACCTTCAGGGTCTCGATCATGTCCAGGAGCCGCTGCCCGCTGTCGGCCGACACGCGGCACAGGGGCGGCCGCGTGAAGTCCTCCCGGGTCAGGCCGATCAGGTCCCGGCCCGTGAAGTGCTCCAGGGGCTCACAGTACTCGGGCATGGCGTGCTCCAGCAGCCAGTCTGCCACCTTCTTGGGGGACCAGTACACCACCTCCTTCATGGTCCCGGCGGGCGGGGGTCAGCGGTCCCGCGGCGGCGCGCCCATGCTGCCCGGCCTCATGCCGGGGACGTGCGTGGCCAGACGCGCGGGGCCGCTCTCGCTCCCGCAGCCCACACACCGCTCTCGGGGGCTCTCGGTGCCGGTGCGCTCACCTCATGGCGCCCCGGCCGTCTTCCTTCTGTGGAGGCAAGAGAAACAGTCAGGAGGGGGCTGCGTGCAGGTCCCCGCAGCACGCACGGCCCAGAGCACGCACGTCGTGAGGACGCAGATCCGGCCCCCGCGGAGGCCACGTCTGTCCCGCCCCCACTAGCCCGAGGAACTGCGCGCTCGCCTCGGCTCTCCTGCCCCGAAGGAGCAGCAGAGGACACCCCGCACGGCCGTATCACAGCCTCTCCAAAGGCGTGTTGCCTAAGCAATAACGCAACAGGACTTGGGCTGGCTCAGGGGCTCCCTCCGCGCTCACTTGTGTACGGAGATAACCCGAAATCAGGCAGCAAATCTGCCTCATCTACCATTCTAGCCGGAGGAGAAATGTTTTCACGTGTACATAAAATACAGCAACTTAGCGGATATAGGAGAGAATCACAGAAACGTTGAGCCTCAGGGCCATGGGGTCCAACAACATGCAAAAATACCAATGAATCCCTTTTTCCTCCATACGGGGCATTTTCTACTCTTGTCCCTCCTGTTTTTCTTTAATAAACATGTACAACTTTTACAACGCTTATAATTTAAAACAAGAAAAGTTAAGAATAAAGACCCAGTTCTATAACACATCACCATGGTTAGTGAAATATGTCATCAGCAGAAGCCAGACCATAATCTGACTCAAGATCTCCCACGGGTAACCCCGGGTGAGCTGTAGCTTACTCATCTGTGAAAGGAACAGAGTCAAATACCCCCTCACAGGGCTGTTGTCAGTGCTTTAAAAACCATACCTAAATCCAGCACTGAGAGGAGTCTGTTGGTCCCACATCCTTTTTCTCCTTTCTCAATTTTTCTGTCCTATCCAAGAGCTACTGTCTACTCTCACTGGGAAAACACCCTAAGAGTGAGCTTAACTTCTTTCCCTCACAAGGTCAATGTTGTATTAACTACAAAAACACCTGCACAGATCCGTAGGTTTCGTGGCTAGGAATCAGTATTGGCAGTAGTTTCCACGTATGCCTTGCAGAATAATCATTTGACAAAATGCTCTTTTCAAAAAATAAAAAATCCGGGGCGCCTGGGTGGCTCAGTGGGTTAAAGCCTCTGCCTTCGGCTCAGGTCATGATCCCAGGGTCCTGGGATCGAGTCCCGCATTGGGCTCTCTGCTCAGCGGGAAGCCAGCTTCCACCTCTCTCCCTCTTCCTGCCTCTCTGCCTACTTGTGATCTCTCTCTCTGTCAAATAAATAAAATTTTAAAAAAAAATCCGAATTAAGTCTGAGGAACTGTATACTAGAGCATCTTCTAGAGAGGGCAGCATGTATTAGTGTATTAGAAGCTCTAGAAAATCCTCCAGGAGGGAAATTGGGTAGCAGGATTTCTCAAATGGGTGTCACTGAGTCTGTCCTCCGGGCCTCCTCCCCAGGGACTCCCGTCAGCTCCTCATGGAGCACACTGGGAGGGACTGGCACAAATGAGACTCAGGCTCCGCTCTACGGGACCCCAAATCTGATTGTGGAATGAAGATGGACAGATGTCCACTCCCAATTTCCCCATCAAATAACAACCAATGAAATGGCAATAAAGCTCAAGCTAACCCAGACTTTGCAAAAAGGCTGGGTGTTCTTCCTTCTGTATACGCTGCTGTTCCTGTGCTTTCTGTAACGTGTCCGTCTGCACCCATGCCCCTCAGGAGACCATGAGAGACGGTGGAAGGGCTATGGTCTTGAGCACCTGCATAACTCACAAGCAGGGGTTCACTCAACATCTGCTCGTATCTCAAGAAATGTCCCTCACATCTGTCAACATGTAGACAGTGGAAGAGAACACAAAATCTACTGGAAATGCCACTGATAGTGAAAACTGCTTCAGAACAATCTGGATGGTCAAGGAACATGATAAGGTGGGCGGTCTTCAGAAATATGAAAGCGGAATAGGCTCCGGCCATTTGACAGGCACCCTAGAGGAGCTTGGGTCATTGCTAGGACCACCTGGTGGCCAGAAGATATGAGCCAAATACAAGTCCAGCCAGACGGTCCTGCGGGAGAGGAGATCTCCTGGCATCACACCCTGGGTCTTGCCCCAAACACTCCTCAGCGGATCAGCCCAGGGAACCCTGCCCATCTCGAAGCGGCTATGAGAGCTCGAAAGAGAGACTCCTGGTGGGATGTTCAGGTCCAAGGGAATGAACGGGCTTCTCAAGTGGGTTTCTCGCTTCCCCTGGCCAATGTGGATAGTCTAAGTCTGTCAGGAGGGGAAACCCCTCAGAACCACAGAGACCAGACCAATGCGAACGTGTTATTTCACTTCTCTTGCTGAGCAAACTGTCAGATAATCTCCTCTTAAGACCTCACCATCTTTACAACAGGAAAACAGCACATGGTCAGAGATGATATGGGACTCTCCTCAGACTCACTCTCTCTGTGTCACACACGCGCGCGCACACACACACACACACACACACACACACACACACACACACACACAGATGAAGGAATGCTAACCATACAGAACTCGTCCAGCAGGCAGCTGCTGACAGCGAGAGTTACTCCGAAGACACAGTGAGATACACCAATACCTAGGCTAACACAGGGTCGGCTCCCTAAGAGCCACGTTGGCACTCTCCATCTCCTCTCCAACTAGTGCCATGTCCTGCCTCCGTTCTGTAGATGGCTCCCAGCCCTGTCCCAACACCACCAGTGTCTGCGACGCTGCCTGGGAACTAGCCTGTGCGCCCAGCGCTCCGGTGTGTGTCAGCTTTGTGAGACAGGGAGCTGGCAGCTGAGACCCAACTCGGCTACCTCCCTCCAACCCTGCCAAGCCTCAGTTTCCTCTGGAAAACAGGATCAAGTACAGCCTTACCCAGCTTCCTGCGGGCTGCTCCTGCCAGGAGGCTCCCATCAGGGAGAAGGAATGAAAGCTATTCATTACTCCAAGAAATCTGTCTTGTTCTTCTGGTAACATCCTGCTATCTTCCTGACACCCAACTAGGTCCGCGGTGACGTCTCGTGATACGGACTGAAGGTGCCCCTTCCAAAAGCCCAATCGTTCTGCCACACAAGTTCAAAGAGCCTTCCAGATTTCACGAGAAAGCAAACCTTTGTTTTTCAAGCAAGCTTTGCAGCTTGAAAATAAAAGTATAGATGCTCTATTTTTGTGCAGATGATGCCAAAATCGTGTAAAAGGGAAAAAGGTCATTTCTCTGGAAGTAAGTGCTTGGCAGGTACTTAGAACGTTGAAGGCCATGGCTCATGGGCAGGACTTAACTAAGACCCCAGGCCCGGCTGTGGGAGGAGACGTGGGAGAATCATTTCCTCTGGGTCCCACACACTCGCTTCAGAACAGAATCAAAGACACTGCAGCATTTCTGAGAAGTGTTTCCACATCTAGACCCAGAAGACTGTAGGTCAGGCTGAGCTCAAAAAACTACCACCCGCTCCTCCAGCCTGAAAAGCCATCCTGAATCCACTACCGGACAATGTTCAGAAACCGTGCATAGCGCAAGTCCTCAGACTTGGTACTCAGAACTCGGAAGTCGTAAGAGAATAAAATCTTGATATTCCCCAATACCGGAAGATGAGCAATGGAAAAGGAGCTGGAGGGCTCGTTCATTCACAAGTCGCAGCCATAAGTAAGGTGAAGTCCAGTGAGACTGTGCAGTGTCTAAACTCTCCGGCATAGCAAAGTTAGCCCCGGAGAGAGACAAACCCACCATGCTTCCCAGGGCCGCCCACTGCGAATACTCAACGACCTCGCAGATGTCCACATCCCCGAAGGGCAGTCTAAGCGTTCCTTAAAAAAAAAAAAAAAACACACAAAAAAACAAAAAACAAAAAAATAGCTACAGAGTCCTCTAGGATTAAGGGCAAGAATAACAACACATACCCCAGCAGCGGTTTCTAGGAGACCCCAACTGAGTGAAATATAAATGTGCTAAAACAATTTGGCTCCAATTCTTAGAACAGGTATTTTAAGCTTTAATATCATAAAATCCATCAGACAATATGCCACAACACACTATGAACTATTTATAGCTAATTATCAAAGCCAGCTCTCTAGAACCAGAAAAACAGGTTAAAGCAATTATCCTGGTAATGAAAACAAAACATTAACCAAACAAAATAACTAAATATTTTATGAATGTTTCTCCCTACTCCAAAAGAATCTACTATATCATCTTATTGTCCGGCGTTGTCTAGCAATAAGACATTGTTGTGTTAACACAAAGCTACCATATCAATTAAACAATGAACTCAAGTTTCCAAGAATTCAAATGCCAGAAAATGCGCAGTGTACCCATGAAGCAACTGCTCAGAACATCTGAGTTCCAATAACTGCTCAGTACTTTACTCCAGTCCCCCTGCCTCAGTCTCCTAGAATGGAAGAATTTATTCCATCTGCTTCTTGCATTAGTTTAAGGAGTTTATGCACAACTGACAGTGCTTTGGGTAACATAAAGCAAGACATAAAAATGGAAGAAATTTTTATACTGAATATTATTTACTCTTTGAGGAGTCAAGGGTCTTTTAAAATAAGTGCCATGAAATTAAAAATTGAATTTTTACAATTTTTTTAAGGCACAGGGGACCCAAGACTGAATGAACTTAGCTGCCAGTTCAATGGAGACACTACAGCAAAGTTCCAGATGTTTCTACCTGCTGATAGTGGTCAATCAGAGTAGAAAGCAGTGTGCTGCACAATTAGTCTTAGAAGCACACACTGAGTTAAACGTTCTGCTTCTTGTATGAAATCTTTAAAAACAAGAGAAGTAACATGGGCTTCATATGTGAAGTCTGCTCTCCTAGTTCAAATAATCAACTCAGTCAAGATCAGAATTCGGGGAGTGTGGAGGAGCTCAGACCTCTAACACGAAACTACCTGTGGGTGCTTTGTTAATGAGCAACACGAATCAGAAACCGACATTATTGTCTTGAAATAACATCAACTGCCTTTCAGTAAAAAAAGTAAGTCTAGAAAAAGGTCTTTGCATCCCTGGAACCTTCCATAAAAGGCAGCAGAGACTAGCAGACCTTCTAGGGCAATGCAGTCCACTCCAATACTCAGGAGAACGGAGTCCAATTCTCCTCTAACTCGATCTGAGGAACTCTGGAATGCTTTCCTCCAATCTCATTAGGTTTAGATTTTTATTTTTACTGTTGTTACTTAACACTCAAAGAGTTAACCTAAATAGGCAGAATTCATAAAACTGTATTTATTTGAAGAGAAAGAAATGGCTAGAAGAGCAACCGCACAGTTTCCGCTGAAACACCTGCATATTAACTTCGATCTGCAGTGGAAGAATTTTAGATTGTTCGTGATGCCTTAAGCTTTAGATGGTCCTTTTAAACTGTATTACATGCAGCGTTCACAATTCCAGAGTCAAACTCTGAGTAGCAAACAAAATTGTCCCTTAAGCAGTGGCTCCCCGAACAAGGTCTATGCTGCCTGATTTTGCATAGATAGGAGAAAGACAGAGCTAGGGGCTGCTCAGGCCACCCCTCTTAGTTGGTGCTATCCTCCTGCCCCCCTCCACTCCTTGTCTATTTCACCATGTCCGACACTTAGATTTCTCAGTATCTGACACCTATTCTTTCTCAGCAGCTGCCCTATAACTTAACCAATTGAACAACTCCCTTTACGTGTCCCCTCCCTAAAATAACCCATGCAGTGCTCGTAGCCCCACTGTGTTCCAAAGGGAAAGAGAAGAGTCCTGGCTGTTGAAAGCAGTATGTAGGAAGTAATAATAGGAAACTGGCCCTGTCAATTTCATGCTATGTATCATAGTTCTGTTCCTTCCTGGATGGTTAACGTGTCATCCATTTCAAGAAGTGTCCTACACTACCAGCAAGACCAGCTAGTCCCTCTTCCCATACCCTGAGCTTCCATTTGAGTCATTCTGGGACAGACTATAAACCTTTTGTAGCCAGAAAATTCAATGTACCATTTATTACACCAAGAATTAGAAACTACCTGAAAGTTACACAGGGAGAATTAAATACAGTATCATACAACAGAATACTAAGTCTCCATTAAGACAGGACTAGATTTCTATAGCTGTTGTGATACATATATATATACTTTTGTCTCTCAACAGGCTACAAAAGACAAGAATACGATTTTTGTAAACATACATGTATCAAAACTATTCAGAGGAAAGAAGGCTGAAGGCACATATCAACTTCTGTTGACTTTGGGCAATGAAATCATAAACTAATTGCTTAATTTTTTTCAGTGTTTTAATTTCCCTAATAAACACATACTGCTTGTGTTTATTCGAGCATAATCTATGTTTTTAAACATGGATGCTGCACTGTAAGATTAAACACAGACGCTTCCTACGTTACCTTTCTTTCAAAATAAGAAGTGGGCTTGCAGATTTCTCCAAGTAATTGGAACCTTTGCCTCCTGTGTGTAACTAACTCCCCAAGTCCTTCAGATTTCCAAAACATAATGGTCCCAGGAGATGAGGCAGACCATCTACAAAGATAAAGCTCAAATTCTGGAACCCAAGCACATCAAGAAATTTGTCTCAGGTACTTCCAATCATTCCAGAGAGAAAACAACAACCATCAGAATTAAAACTGTTCCATCATCTAGATTTTCAATGCTCATCTATCCAGGTATCTACGGCCTAATGTGCAAGACAGTTGGGAAACTCTGCCCTCTTGTCGTTACAAGAAAAACCTTGCAGACCTCTAACGATGAGTAATCACTACGGCTTTCCCCTGGCCATTTTTCTTAGAACCCAACTACCAAAACTCTGAAGATGATCTATTTCTACTTTACTGATTAATAGCCACCTATGTCTGAAACAAGCAGGACATTTTAATATTCTTCTGGCCAACCTGTTGTCCTCGAACCCAGACTCACTGTAGCAGCACCCCGGAATGCTGGGGCATCATCAGTGTTTGCAGGGTCCACGGCTCTTGCATCCAGCTGATGTGCACAGTGGTGATCTCATCTGCTCCACGAGGCCTGGGAAAGGTTCCCCATTTGCTTCTGCTTTACTTTCTGCCTCCGGGATTTCTCTACCTTACAGCCTTGTCCTGCAAACAGTGGACCTGGGCTATACTCCTGCTCCAATGGGTAGGAGTCTTCCTCACAAACATTGATCGTACACCTCCCCCAGTTGTGCTTTCTGCCCGGCTAGAAGGCCCTTCATACCCCCCTACGTTTATCCTTGTAGGATTACCGCCTTCAGGAAGTCCAGTTTCATTTGCCTCTGACTCTTTTGAGCCTAACACACACTATGTACTTAATAGATGTTTGCTAAACATGTGAATAAAAAGGAATGCAAAGAGGGGCACCCAGGGGATTCAGTAGGTTAACCCTCTGCCTTTGGCTCAGGTCATGATCTCAGGGTCCTGGGATCAAACCCTGCATCAGGCTCCTTGTGGGGAGGGGAGCCTGCCCCTCCCGCTGCCCCTCCCCCTGCTCCTGTGCACGCATGTGCACATACATGTTCTCTCTCTCAAATAAATAATAATTAAAAAAAAAAAAGAATGCAGAGATGGACCCAGGGATGTATACCTCTTTGTACATCAAGCATATAAAAACCTACATAAATATAACTGTGGGAATTTTAACACAAAAATGAGTTGCCAAGTACAGAAAGGGGATTTCCAATGTACTAAAAGCCAGAGTGGGAAACATAAGACGCCAACACACTGAGCCCGGAGGGATACCGGCTGTAGATCCTAGTGACCGGGGGCTGGAGTTTTAAGATTCAAGGGCAGAGGACATGGCCTGAGCCTAGATCCAGACAGGCAACTGGAACTAAAACCTTGTATTAAACCAGAATCCCTCTAGGACTGGAAAAGTTGGGCGTGTGAGATCAGTACATAATAATGCAAACTTCAAACTCAGAGGACCCATGTCGTGTGGGTTCCAAGCCAACAAATTAACGCAAATACAAAAGAGAAGTAACTACAAAACAGCACTTAGGGACCTTTCATCAGCAAGAGTTCACAGCACTCACGTGGAAGAAGTCATCTCAGCCAAGGATGAACAAGAATTGAAAATTACCAGTCACGTGAGGAAATAATCCACCACGAGGGAGAACTTTAGCAGGTGCGACAAACAGGAAGTTTGCCAGACCATGAACTTGAGAAAATAAAGTAGGTTGGAAGAGGCCGTGAAGGGAGTACACAAAAGACGTCAAGGAAAGGTGCAACCTTTTTTTTTTTTTTTAAAAGATTTTATGTATTTATTTGACAGAGAGAGAGATCACAAGTAGGCAGAGAGGCAGGCAGAGAGAGAGGAGGAAGCAGGCTCCCTGCAGAGCAGAGAGCCCGATGCAGGGCTCGATCCCAGGACCCTGAGATCATGACCTGAGCCGAAGGCAGCGGCTTAATCCACTGAGCCACCCAGGTGCCCCGGAAAGGTGCAACCTTAAAGAAGGAACCAGACCTAGCAGGAAAAAGACAGGTGTGTTTAAAGAAGGTGCAGGCTGATGCCCCAGGAGGAAGGGGAGAGAACAAAGGGTTAAGTGGGGCTCATAAGAGGACAAGAAATGGGCAAATGTGTAAGGTATTATCTGTTTAATGTGTTTAAAGGCAAGGGATAGGTTTTTTCAAACTCCAAGCTCATGCCACCCAGCAGCCGTATCGTCTTGGGGTTTTTTGGCATGGCGGGGGAGGGGCGGAAAAGTACACGCAGTTGATCAAAAGATGACGCAGACTGAAAAAAGGTGTCTAACTGAACATATGTGTTAGTTTCCATTGCCTCTTCAAGCTCCCCCAATATAAGCATGCAGGGATTTCTGAAAAAGAGTAAAAAGAAGAGGCGAGGAGAGCAGGAGGACTAAGTGTCGGCAAACCCGGGGTGGGGGGCAGGAAGCTGGTGGCACAGGGACCTTGCAAGCCGGGGGGGGGGGGGGGGGGGGGAGGGAGAAGGTGGAGCTAAAATAAGGGCTGGTTGAAAGACCATTTAAGAAGTTCCCTCCAGCTTCTCACTGCATGCAGCAGAACCACCCCCAGCCCTTGCCCCTAGCTGAGAAGCCTGGAGCCGCCTTCTGTGGAAGGGGGGATGAGCAGTCGCCAGGGTAGGGGGCACCAGAAAGCAGCGGCATCACGGGGCCCCGGCTCTTGATTTCAGCTCAGGTCATGATCTCAGGGTCCTGGGATCAAGTCCCACATTGGGCTCCTTGCTCGGTGCAGAGTCTGCTTGGGATTCTCTCTCTCACTCTCCATCTACTCCTCTCTAAAATAAATAAATCTTTTAAAAAGAAAGAGAGAGAAAAAGAAAGTAGGGGCATCGCACTGAACAGGGACTAAGTAAAACAGATGCAAACAGCTGTTAGTAAGTCAGTCCTTTATCTCATTGGCTCCCACAGTCCTGGCTGCCAGGATGAAAACTTCCAGGCAGGTGAACCGATCCATGTTCTCTGAACCCCAGACATTTTATAAGAACACAGACTGTCTTGTGCTGAAATCCAAACAAACAAGATTCATGAAAAGTGCTTCCAGGCAGCATTTTTAGTGCTTCCTTTAAAATACAAACGGACAAATAAGAATTAGCAGACGTCTGAAGAAACTCTCTGATAAATATGAAAGCCGGAGATTAAAACAAAACAGAACACAGAAGACACAGACCAAGTAGGGAAGTACAATGTTAAGAAAAACTAAGGTTCATATCCTCAAACGGGTACAATGAACAAAATGGCACACACATAAAAAGGCATTCAGAGAATTTTAAAAAGAAAGCTCTTTGTGAATTCATGGTAAATACGAAAAATTCGCTATATAGTAAGTTAGAATAAAATCTCTCAGAAAAAAAGACAAAGAGAACTGAAAAAAAAGGTAAAAACATCAAACACGGAAGCTAGGAAGTTCCATATGTGAGTATTAGAAGTTCAGGAGGGCACAAGAGAAATCAGATTTCTTGGAACTTAAGGGGATGTGACCAGCCAGATGGAAAGTGTTTGTCAAATGTCCAAGAAGCATGGCTGAAAATACAAGATATGTTCCTGCTATTACTATTCTGTATTAACAAATTATGTGAGGGGCCCTGGGTGGCTCAGTTGGTTACACGACAGACTCTTGATCTCAGTCAGCTCAAGTCTTAACCTCAGGGTCGTGAGTTCAACCCGAGTTGGGCTCTGCGCTGGGCGTGGAGCCTACTTAAAAAAAAAAAAATCATTCTAAAGGAAAAAGGGGAGCAAGCCTGGTCATACTTCCTTCCATCTATTCCCATCTGCACCTGCCTTCCAGTCTCCACCCTCCATCCCCAGCCAGAAGAGACCCCGAACACTTCAAGCACAAAGACCGCATTCTTGGGGTGGAGGGCAGTAGGATATGCAACCCCAAGATCGGCTGCCTTGGCAGAAGGTTCATCTTCAGGTGAAGGCAATCGAGAGGAAGCAGAGACAAGGAATGCTCTCTGCTCTTCTCGCAGCTGTCCGGAAGCTGGACACAAATTTGTAAAATTCTCCCCACCCCTCCACCAGGAACAGCAGACGTGAATCGGGAGACAACTTGGGACTCAGCCCAGAGGAATCCACATAATGAAACCTGTATTTCTTTTTCCCGTGTAATTTGCCTTCTCACGTTTGCTGCCCTGGATAAGCTCCAAGTCTTAGAGCCTCTGTCTTGCCTCTACTCAGAAAATTCAATGTTCTTTTGTTAAGATGCTGTATTCACCCAGGTTCTTACCATTCTTTCCAGTCATTCATCCCTAAGTGCTCCCGTGTCCACCCCGTAACACTTTCATAAACTCGTTTGCCTTTCTCTAGTTAATCTGTGTTTTGTCAGTCTAATTTATGGGGCCCCTGCCAAAGAACCTGAGATGGTTAGAAGAAAAAGGGATTTCTTCCCTCCCTGTGATATCTATGAATGGAATTGTTACTGCATTTTTAGTCACACTCCTGTAATGGGCCATGGTGCCTCTTTAATACTATATAAATGCCCGGAATAAAAGCACCGTAAGATTCTGATACATTTCATAGGCAGTAACCATTTTCCCAAGATTTTCTAAGTTCAGATTTCAAATATATTGTTCCCTTGTCTCACACACCATGAAAATGTCCTGGAAGGCTTACTACTTCAGTTCCTAAACTGCTTCTCTCCCAGAATGCTTCTGCCGCCCAGAAGGGGTTAGAAAGTCTTACTTAGATGTGCGCTGATAATCTGACTCAGAAGTATGGCCATTTTAACTTATTTTTTTTTTAAGATTTTATTTGTTTATAAGAGAGGGAGAGAATGCACAAGCAGGCAGAGGCAGAGAGAGAAGCAGGCTCCCTGATGAGCAAGGAGCCCGATGCGGGACTCGATCCCAAGACACGGGGATCATGACCTGAGCCGAGGCAGCGGCTTAACCGACTGAGCCACCCAGGCATCCCTGGCCATTTTTTTAATAATCAGTGGGGGCTCTAGAAGACCCACGCCTAACAGTAAGACTCAACTAATTTGAAGTATACCTTTAGTGTTTAAATTGGGGACTGCTCAGTTTCAGCTCAGGCTGAAAGGACACATCACAGTTTCCTGATTAATCCAAAATAAAAAATCTTATCTGTAATGGAGGTTTTTGTTTTGTTTGTACAGTCCCCTGAGGATTAGAAAAACCACGGAACTCAAAACTCTTCCATTTCAGTGAGAAAAGTCTATGCAATCTTTTCTAAACTTAAACTTACAGAAATAAATCTAAGTCATCGAGGTAAAAGGAAAGCTAATTTAGGGAACATGACCCCGGAGCATAACACTGCGTTCCAAAATTAGCAACGAGTCATAGGTCCAGATAGGAGAAATCAAGTTCAAGTCTATTTCCCAAAATAAATTTCTAATACTTCCGTGGACAGGGAGAGGAGTGCAAACTATTTTCAGACTACAGAGCATCCCAAGGGGTACATTCGAGTTTGATGGCGTTTCCACGTACGTGCGCTGGGCAGCCTTTCCCGTGAGGACACTGCCCACATGCCTGCCATATTCACCCACAAAATGCTCCCCTGCCTGGCTCAGGCCCTGGACCCCATGTGGTTCCCTGGAAGTCAACAGAATCAAGGATCCTGAGAAAGCAAGTGTGGGTCTCCTTTAACTTTATTCCCATGCTCAGAAAAAGATGCATGAAGCACTCCCCCCAACCAAAGCTAAACCAGCTCTTAAAGAGTGAATCTCCATCAGTGCATCAACTTCTCTCCGGTCACCATTGCCCATGACCTCTTGATTCTAACTATCTGCTAATTTCTCAAACTTCCAGGACCCCCGTCAGTGAGCTGCTTTATTTTTTAAATTAAAAATGATTTTTCATTTAAGGATAGCTGACACACAAAGTTACATTAGTTTCAGGCATACAACATAGAGGTTTAACTGCTCTGTAGTTATGCTATACCGTGCACTTCTCCATTAATGGACCAGTGGCTCCTAGCACCAAAGTTCGGCTGGAAAGGGGCCTCAGAGACAGCTATGGACCAGATAGAATACCACCAGGGGGCAGCAGAGAGTCCACGAACTCATACACCCAGGCACCCTTCCCAAGCAGTAAAGGATCTGGGAGACATCCTCCAACAGAGATTCCACACCCAAGCAATACAAGGAGGCAATCCAATTGCAAGAACTAGAACCTCTCTGTCCTCCAACCCCCCGACTGACGTTCCTTCCACCAGACCCATCTGATTCTAACGTGCATCTGGAGACCGTGCCATCAACAATGTGGCGGCGTCCAGTTCTAGGAAACCATACTGTAAATCAGAGCCATCCCACACCTCACCCAACAAGACAACCGCTTAGACATTTATTCTTGTTCTATACAACAACTTAATAAGCTCTATTCTCTGGCTACTGTAACCTCATGCAACAAAATTAGAACCTTGCACACGATACCCCATATCAATGACAACAGCTGAACTGTAAAAACACTGTGTAAAATCACCTACGTTGTAAACTGGTTAGCAAGAGGCGTGGTTAAAAAAAACAAAAAACAAAACAAAACAAAACAAAAAAAACCAGAAGATCTGAAAAAGCACAGCGAAGGCTGTAGTTCATGCGGTGAAATACAAGTTTTTTAAAAAAACAAACCACGGAGGACAGCTGACGCACAACGCGGCATGAGTTTCAGGTGTATGACACAGTGACTCGACCTCTTCATGTGGGACGTTGCACTCAACTCCAGTGCAGCTCCCGTCCGTCAGCTCAGGTCACTACTCAGTACCAGTGACTGTTCTGTGCCGACCCCTTCATGCCTGTGGCGCATTCATTCGGTACTGGAGGTCTGTACCGCCCAGCCCCCTTCACCTCTTTCGTCTGTGCCCCAACTGTTTGCTCTCTGTTCAAATATGTTCTTTACTCTCAACAAGCTTCGAACGTCTATCCCTGTGCTGTGTCATGGTGAAGAACATTGTGAATGGGTCATGAAGTGTCCTCTCAAGTTCACATGCATTTATGAAGTCTCTAACACTAACACAAACATGACACCAAGTACGAACCACGGCATTGGGCAAACCACCATGAAAACACTCCGCAAACGCTTCACAAATGAAAACACCGGGCAAAACATTTTTTATCTGTCCCAGATTGCAAGTACAAAGAACTCCTAAAAAATCAGTTAAGGAAAAGACTTTAAACAAAGATTACAAGTAGGCCAATCACACACGCACAACCAACCAACAAATGTGGAGGAAAAAAAAAATTCAATCTCACCAAAGAAAAACAATCACAGCTACTGAGCTGCCAAAGATGAAAAAGGGCCATAATTAAAACAAAAAACAAAACAAAACAAAACTCTCCAGCATCTGCACATTCTGTCAATCCCACCTCTGAAGTATCCTGAACCCATTCACATCTCCCTCCTTCCACACAACCACTGTGGCTCCATGCCACACCTCAGGGGAATTCCTGCCTCCACCTCCTCTGCTCACCTCCCACCCAAACTCCCAACTGCATTCTCCATAAGGGGGCAACAAGAATTTCTTAAACTCTGTGACTCCCATCTTTGAAATCCTGCAGTGCTTCCCACCACTCTGAGAATAAAACCCATGCTCAACTGTTACATAGCTTACGAGACCCTTCCTGCCCTTGTTCGGCCAAGTGCTGCCCCCACACACTTTAATTACGGGAGTCTGCTTCTAGTTCCTGACGGCCTCAGGACCTTTTAACAGTCACTGCAACCCGGAACCCGGTCACCTTTTCCCTCACTCACCTTCCGGGCCTCCACTCCTACATGATCTCTTCTGACAACCCTCTGTGATCATCCCCTGACCCACATCATCTCCCTCAGCGAGTGTCTTTCTGTCCTACCACCATGGAAGCTCTGTGAAGGAAGGTCCGTTGTATTTTTCCGCTACTGTATCCCAGGAGCTAGCCCTGTGCTTGGCACGCAATAGAAATCTCTGCTCCATGAATGAAAAAAATAAATACTGGAGAAGGAAGGCAGTTGCCAGTATCTGACTCTAAGAACACTGGTCTTAAATCCAGATTCTTCACAGTGTGACAATAAGTAGATTATGCTCTTGAAAACTCTTTTTTTCCCCACCTATAAAAAGAGAATAAATCCATAAAATACATCATCAAAAAAATTCATTAAGAAATAAATAACCTCTTAAAAAGAAATACAGCTAGGATTTTCAGATGGGAAAACATACATCCTTTAATATACCGCTTTTTCCTTTAGTAGGAAAAGATAATGACACCTAGCCATACAGACTTAAGAACTTAAGCATGCAAACGCGCAAAAGGAATCTGCCATCCAATTGTTATGCTTAAGGAGAAGGTTCAAAGAGGTAGCTCAGTTTTTATTCTTTGCCACAGGCAAAGTAAAAAGAAAATCCAGAGTTAATGACACAAAATGTAAAAACTGAAGGTAATCAGAGAAAATTTATAATTTCATCTTTACACAATGAATTAGAGTAAAAATACTACTTCCCCTCCGAATTATAAACACAGTCATTTCCCACCTAAAATGAAGCCCTTCCTTTTTTTTCAAAGTGACCAAAATCCCCCTAGGGAGGATGCTGGGTCAGGCTGGTAAGAGTGTCGCAGTGGGGGACACAATACCACTGTGGGCAACAGGACACCTTACAGGCGTTTCCCAGTGGCTTCAGAAAGAGCGAGAACGAGGTTCTTTATGGATGGACTGTTTGTTCATCTGAAGGCGCAGCTGAGGCCTGGCTGGGGCAGGACAGGAGAATCAGGCAGACCCAAGCGACAGGATGGTGAGATGGCCTGTCGCTAAGCACCCCTCGCCTAACAGAGCCTGGCCGCTGGAACAGAACTGCAGGCGTCGGTCCTACGCTGTGCTTTTTTAATGCCCAGATCATGGAATGCTCACTTCCACCCCCAAATTCTGCATGCGTTAACAACCTAAACCATTTGACAAAATGTCAGTATCACGTCCAACGAGAACATTATGTTTTCATAACCTGAAAAGGGGGGGGCGCCTGGGTGGCTCAGTGGGTTAAAGCCTCTACATGAAAAGGGGGCCCGGCTCATTAAAAGCATTTCACCGTCCTTTCAAATGAGCTAAAGATGCAAACTGTGGGATCAAACCATTTAACTTCCAAATGTCACAGGTTATTTCGGCATACAAGAGAAACAAGGAGCAAGGGAAACTATGGATTTCATTTGTAAAGGACAAAACAGCAGTCGTGAAGATCGAAACTGGAAAATGACTAAGAACAGCAATTGTACCCTATATTTGGGGGGAAAGAATCTCTTGATAAGGAGGGTATTTAGCAACTAAAAGAGCCAAAAGCGGCTTTCCAAATTATTTCTGAAAACTACATTCTTACCATAAAGTAACAGGGGCAGTCCCGCGGGTGGCCATACCATTTCTGCATCATGTTCCACGTCTATGTTGGGGGAATCAAGTTACACACAGAACGTAAAGTCCTCATCTAAAATAAGCCCTGCTTGCGCAGACCTCGGGCACGTTCCAGAGACTCCCTGTCCGTAAAGGGGACTTGGTCAGCGTTCAGAGAGCAGATGACCCACGCACCCTGGCAAGGGCGACGGGCAGAGCAACCACTCTGAAGACGCGTGCTCAAATTCACCTTCTATTTATACTCCTAATGAGCTTTTCTCTTCGGTATAAACAGAGCCACACTAAGAGCTAAGGACTGAAAATTATCCATATCTCGAAGAGCCAAGTCACATCATGAGAATAAAACCATTTACTAAAAAGCACATACTAAGCACTGAACAGTGTCTGGGACACTCTGGGAGCCCCAGGAACACACACTACGCTCCTGCCCAGCGAGGTTCCTCTGGCCCCAACAATAAACACTTGTTCAGCGAGTGAGCACATGGAACCATGACTAGTACCTCGTGTATCCGCACTTACTCGGATACCTTACTCGACCCTGGTGACGGTCACCACCACGAAGGAGCAGCAAACCCGTGTCCACAAGAACGGCAGAATGAGCCACTGAACCCAGAGTTACTTTGTTATTCCCTGAATGAGTAAGAGAGTTTTGTTTCTACAACTCCCCGCTGTCCCGGGCAGCCATTCTTAAAAAGCTGTATCTCCCACAGTGAGAACCGATGATCTGGGTAGAGGGATGCGGAGAACACGATAGGTAGGATGAATGGAACCGAAAGTACCAAGAGTGTGGAACAGGAGATAAATACAAGGAATACATGTAAGGTTCAGCACGAGCAGAAATAATCAGAGACCAGGGAAGACTGTCGCAACCTTCATGTATGGCAATGCGACATTCGTTACCAAATCCACATCCTACTTGTTGTCGCAGGAATTCCGTTCCTGAGAATCTGGTTTACAGATATATTAACAAGCCGAGACGTTGGTTCAGAAGCATTCACTGCAGCCGTGAGGGCAGAGCAGAAGCGTCGAAACCGCCTTCATCGTGATCTGGATAAATCAATGTGGGACCTCCTCACCACGGGCCACATGGTTATCGGAAGACGAGGTGCACCTGTGGTCGCCAGCGTGTCTGTGACACGAAGTGTGGATTATTCTCATCCTGAAATGCATCTGGGGGGCGCCTGGGGGCCTCTGTCGGTTGAGCGTCCGACTCCTGACCTCAGCTCAGGTCTTGATCTCAGGGTCCTGAGTTCAAGCCCCACTCTGGGCTCCATGTGGGGCATGGAGCCTACGTAAAATAAATAAATTAATAAATGAAATAAATAAATGAAATGAAATGAATATGTATTTTGCTGTATAGACGTACATGCACGTGTACAAGCATAAAAAGTCTACAAGTACACATAGAGGCTATGGGACAGTGGGGCTGGAAACTGGAGTGGGGGGGTGGCGTCACTTGCCTGTATGGGATTTCTATGCAATAATCATGTACCACTCTGTGCTTAAAAAAATAAACATGACAGAGAGTACGAGAGGAAAAGGAGAAAGAATGAGGGAAGGGAGGAAAGATTACTGAAGAATTCTCAAGTCCAGCCAGTCCCAGACTTCACCCTCCCTGGCCACTGCCTCGTCATGGGGCTTCAGGTCCCCTGCGTCTTTGGAAACCCATCCAACCCCGCTGGCAGCGGAAACTCTGGTCAGGATGAAAGGAAAACGGAGCAGCCCCTGGCCCAGTCCCGGCAGGCTCTGCTAACCCACCCGTCCCAGAGCTGAGCTGCCTCAGAGCAGAAGACAGACCTTCTCTCCTTAGATCCTCTGAACTCCTGAGGTCAAAACTACTAGACATACCAATCTGTGCCTTTTGTATTGGGCGACATTTACATGGTGGTAAGCTTGGGAAATAAGAGCTGAGATTACATTTAATTGATTTTTGACCTGTGGGTCTCAGCCGGCCCCAGTCCATCTCTGGGAAGAGTCCTCAGGTACAACAAGAAACCAACCAATGGAATCAGTACCCTTAATGAGCAACTCTACACTGTGATGAATGGTCTTCCGGGAAAGCCTGCGAGGATATGGAAAGACACACGTGATACTGTGTGCTGCTGATTTCAAGCAAGCTTCTGTGCGGTCTATGTACAGCTCAGTCGTGGTTTTGTGATGTCTGTATCACAGATCTACACGACCGGAAAATGAGAGTTTGGGTGTACACTCATGACAGTTACTCCCAGCAACTTAACCCTCCCACTTTCCTTCTTCTAGCTCAAAATTTCGTATCATGAACACTTAATATTTTTCTCACAAAAGACTGTAAAAACAAATTGCTGTTTGAAAGGTGGATACCCTCCCCCAACACACACACACACACACACACACACATATATACATCCCATCTCCCACCCCACCCTCCCCCAAAATCCCAACACACCCCCTTATCTTCTGTTATCATCGGACCACCGCAAGCTGCCAGACTGGCTTGAGCGGACAAGGTCTAAGTTACAGCAAAACCAGCCCCCAAGATTGTTCTGGTCTCACAGACTCCCCAGGCCTGGCACCTGGGCTTCATTTTTATGAGCTGCCAGTTCCATCACAGGACCACGGGAATCACATGCCGGTATCAACAGCACCACCGTATGCCGGCTGAAGCAGGCTCGGCACAGAGCAACAGAGCGACCTGCTTCCGGTCGTTCCCAGAAACACCAAACACGTGCAAATCAAAACAGCAAAGGTCAAGGTCTTCAGAAGTGGGTTATTAACTTCAGCAGGAGTTACACACAAAGTACTATGGCTTCTTACCAAGAACGAAGAAAGTGCTTTCTAAAAAAGCAAAATAAAGAAAAATGAATGCTTATAGCTTTTATTTGCAGGTACTTTATAAGCTATAAAATTATCTGATTCTCTCAGCAAATATTCTGGCTAAGTTTATTTACCAGGGAGGACATGGAGGCTCAGGAAGGGGTTCCAGGTTAGATCTTTGTACCATAGTTTTAATACCATTTTATCAAGGAATTATCCAGAATTTCTCATTGAGTTGAGATGAACAGAGCCAATAATCCACCTCTTCCTTTTATTAAAAGGACTTTTGTTGCAATTCTAGTGTATCAGGATTTTAAAAATTCATACAGGATTTTCTTTCAAACTTGTATCCTCATGTTTGGCCTGAGGGTTTAGAACAATCCTGTTTTTTAAATTATTTATTTATTTATTTAAAGATTTTATTTATTTATTTGGCAGACAGAGATCACAAGTAGGCAGAGAGGCAGGCAGAGAGAGAGAGAGAGAGGAGGAAGCAGGCTCCCCGCTGAGCAGAGAGCCCGCTGAGCAGAGAGCCCGATGTGGTGCTCGATCCCAGGACCCTGGGATCATGACCTGAGCCGAAAGCAGAGGCTTAACCCACTGAGCCACCCAGGCACCCCAATCCTGTTTTTTTTGTTTTAACCATGTTTTTTTCAAACCATCAATCTTTTAATAAAGCAAGACAGAAGGATGGTTTTTTTCTTGTGTCATTTGAATTAAACGGTGTAAACATCACACGTGTAACCGTGCCAACTCTGCAAGAAAAATCTGGAAGAACACCAAGAAGAGAGAGGAACGCAGTATATGTAATTTGGAGAAACAGGATATAGAAAGTACTTGAAAAAAGATCACAACAGCCTTATAATGAACAGTTTCCACTATCCTTGGTAAAAATTACATAACTTTACTTAGACTGTGCTTCATGTGATTTTTAAAAATTGTCTTAAATATAAAATTCTCTTAATACTGTTTCATATACACACAAAACATATACACACATATATACATATAAAATTCTGTATTATTAATGTGCACTACTTTTTTCTCAACAGGCACACATACTCTCTTCTGACTGGAGTGTGGTCACGGCTGCTGTCTCTCACACACACACTTAAACTTGAAGCAGCCACAGACCTGGTGCTTCCAGTGGGCGCCGGAATGTCCCGGAGCAGGTCTGAAGTCTCCCTCTGTCCTTTGCTAATAACAGCTACCTTCTGTGTGATGTTGGGCAGGTTACCGAACATTTAAGTTTCTTGTTTCCTCAACTCTAAAATGAGAATAAATACTATCGATCACAGGTGGCTAAAATAAGTAATTTTTTTTGCCTTTTTGTTTCAAACAATGTGAAATTTAGGGAAAAGTTGCAGTAACAGCACAGAAAACGGAGGTATACGCTTCGCCCAGTCTCCTTTCTGTGAACTGAGATGGCCGGAGTGCAGCTGTCAACACCAGGAAATGAACGCTGTCGTGCTCTCAGTGACTGAGAGACGGACCTTGTTTACATTTCCCCCGTGTCCCTGCAGTGTCCCCTCTCCTCAGTCTCCCCCGACATGTGGTCCGTCCTCAATCAGCCCTCGCACTTCCGGGCCTTGACCCCACGGCCCGCAGGAGGTACCCCGAAGGGCGTCTCTCCTATGCTCTCTCCAGGTCAGCTTGAGGTTGTGCATTCTGGGCAAGGACACCTCAGAAGCGATGCTGTATCCTCTTCAGGGCATCGCAGGATGGGCCCATGACGTCCCCATGTCTTACTACTAGTAATGCTCACAGGTGGTGACCTCGGAGAACTGTTGACAAGCCGCGGTTCTAGCACACCAATGGCGACTACAACCACGAGGAGGGTCGGGCTAAGAACACAGATTCTGGAATCAGGTGGATGGGCCTTCTTGTGCCCACTCCACCAGCTCCTGCCACGTCTCCATGAGTGGGTTGAACTCCCCCACCTTCCCTGGGCGCACAGTAGAGCCGATACCACCTGTGAAGTTGTCACAAGCCCATCACAAGGTTCTGAAGAAGACAGAAGGAGAAACACAGGTAAAGCACTCAGTGCCTGGAAAGTCTCGAATGTTCCATCAAAAGGCGAGTCTGGGGCACTGCGGGGGGAGGGGGGTGCTGGGGGGGGTGGAGCCAGCAGCTCATCTCCCCTGCAGCAGGCTGCAGCCGGCTGGGCCCTGTGGCTGTGGGAGTGAAAATCTATGATGAGACAATCCCCCTTTTAGAAGACAAATGGAATCCCAAAGGAACCAGAAAATAAACTTCAAACGAATCCTGAGGGATCTGGGTATGCAAGCTGACACCTGAAACACTTCTCAGTCAGAGCCTATGAAGAATCGTAAAACCAATCACTGCACCATGGCCTCAGCCTCGGAAAGCCACGTCCAACCTACGAACAGGTGAGAGTAACAAGAGACACACTTGTACGCAGGACAGACGGTATGACGTCCTGTGTCTTAGCTGTTAATTGCCAAAGTATCAGAGCAACGCGTGTGTTCTCGGAGCAAACCCGTCCGACAGACACCAACGCTTGGGCTGCCAGGGGCCCTGGTGACCTCTAAATGACTTTGAAGAGCCCTGAATGTTCAGAAGGCAGTTTAAGCCAAGAACTGAGCAGGACCAAGAATCCAAGGCCATGGGCGCCTGGGTGTGGCTCAGCCAGCTGAGCGTCTGACTTTTTATTTCGGCTCAGGTCATGATCTCAAGCCCCACGCCAGGCTCTGCAGTGGGCATCGAGCCTGCTTAAGACTCTTTCTCCCTTGCCCCCTACCCTGACTCGCACACTCTATCTAAACAAAAAGGAAAAAAAAACTCCAAGGCCCTTCCTTAGCACACTTCTGCTGCGCATGTGAGAGTGAAGGTCAGTGACTTGCTTTCTCACTTCTTGCTCCCACCTCCTGGCAAGGAAGAGCTGAGAACAGCTAAGGACTCTGAGTTACTAGGACCTAAGCTTTTTACAGACATGCTCAGTGAAAGCAAAGCAATCCTATGAAAAGGAGTAAGAATCCCTATGGACACGACCAAGGCCTGAGACGTGAGCTGCGGTGCTCGAGGTCACTCGCCAGAGCAGGATTCCACAGTGGGCTCCACTCAGGAGTGTGATTCCACTTCAGTCTGATTCCACTCAGGGGTGTGTGGCCCCAAGGGAGGATGCCTCCTCTCTCTTTGCCTAACTGTCCGCCTACTTGTGATCTCTGTCTCTGTGTCAAATAAATAAATAAAATCTTTAAAAAACAAAAGGAACCGGAAATCCAATGTTTGCACCAAGTTCGTACGGGAGTGGAGTGGAGGCACGTCCACACATTGTCTCTACTGGATCAAAGACCTCTAGTTCCCAGGAAAAATTCCAGGCATGTTAGGCTCAAATGAATTCCATCACCAAGGTAACCTGTGCACCAAGGTCAAAGTGGCAGCGATCATGGTCAGGGTTTGGTCGGAGCCAAGGAGAGAGGTCATGGGAGGAAACCGAGGTCACGGGGGCAAGACCGTGATGGCAGGAATCTGCTCCAGAAAGGGGTGTGCTTGCACCCCTGGCCCTTCCCCAAGCCCCTCCAGCATTTGGTCCACTGTTCTGTGCATTTCTCCAACATCTGCCACAGCAGTGTCCAAGAGCAAAGAAAAAGCCATGCTCCTGTTTCACAACAGGTTCCCAAGCAACTCAAATCCCTCCGACACAGGGCCAGGAGACCCGAGAATGAACGTCAAGTCGGTTGAGTACTGACCGGGGCAGAGTTCAGCACCTCTCCTCACCCAGGGCTCTGCAGTCGGGCCTGATGAGACAAACCACAGGGAAACGTCTCAAAACCAGGCAACGCTGCCCAAAAGAGATTCGACTGCACGGTTATGTCGACAGCATTCTGCCCCGGGAACTACAGAAATAAAACAAGATCTAGCTGTGCTCCCCAAGGGCATCTTAGGGTTCAAGGGCCATTGTTTCTGTAAGGTTTTCATTACTCAACACCAGTCACCAGGACTTCGGTTTGGATCTACAACATCTTAAGGAAAGGCCTCGCCTTCCACTTAGCCCCACCAGCCAAGGAGGCGCAGTCATACCTCTGGGTTCTCCCAGGAACTTCATGCCATCGAGGCTGTCCTCCTCAGGGTCCCTGACGGCCAGCCCCCCCACCCCCGAGCGCTGCGCAAAGGGCGCAGCTGCCAGACACGTTCATCTTTACAGCATCAGCAGGGGCACAGTCCAAAAGTTATTTCAGGAACAAGAGAAAGAAGAGTCAACAGACAAAAAGTAAATAACTGGATAAAAGACATGAGAACAAAGTGTTGGAGCAACACGATAGGATGCCTGAGACTGACTTTGAAATACCGCCTTCCCCGCCCCGGAACCACAGGCACAGAGAGTGGACAGCCATCAACACCGGGTGATAAGGATAAGGAGGTCATTTTACTCCTCACTCCACGTCCTTAAAAATTGTTTTGAAAAACTGCGGCAAGAACGTGGTTTTTTAAGCTCGAATTTAGTAGAAACACAGTTTGTTTTTAAAATAATATATGGATATGCACAAAACCAGAAAGTACCAGAAAAAAAGAAGAAAAATAAACGCACCTACCAATTTCTGTGGCGCGGTGGGATAAAACCAAAGGGTAAGTCAGCGGATTCCGCACCCGCACGGGCGGAGCGCCGCGGCTCCCAGCACACAGACCTGTCCTGCAAGCCTCACGCATTCACCACCAGTTACGGGAGCCAACACGTCTTGACAGCACTTACCTTTCTCGGGGGAGAATACGATGATTTGACACACGTACACGTAGTAAAACCAGCACCTCTTTGAGCAGCTGCCCTTATGCACGACATTCCCTGAACGAAGTGCAGCCTGACCCAGACAGTGCACTAAGTGTCACCCACCCGTCACCCCGCACTCAGGTGGGCCTTTGTCCCCCAGCTCTTTGCTCAGAGAATGAGGACATATGTCCGGTTCCTCTACCAGAAGATCCAGGGCTCGTCCACCAGAGAAGAGAAAGGCAAAAGGATCAGACGCTGCTGGGGAAGACTGCGCCCCAGGAGACGGATGACGGGAACCAGAGGAAGCCCAAACCACGCCTGGCATGGATCGGGAAGATGCCCACGGAAGCTTCAGTCGTACGGTCCACTCCCTCACTAGCTCCGTCTTTCCAGCACTGCAGGCGGACGCGAGTCAGGAATCTCCGAGAAACACCACCACAGCCGACAGGGAGCCAGGCTAAGCAAGGAGACTCTGTTCTAGAAACTCCACTTGATAAAAGTACTGAGTTCCGAGATCAATGACTCAGGACAGCGCCACAGACCTTTTCTGACAGATGTCCCTCAATGAGACAAAAACATTCTCTTGGCAGAATGGTTTTCTGTCAGTATGGACACCCAGGAGCGCCGGGCAAGCAGCACAGCCCCTGAGGGTTCGGCAGGTGAGCCATAAAGGTCCAACCCCCAAGCCAAGGGGATTCTTTCGCTCTTACGACCTCAGGACACTGGTCATCCTACGCTCCCAGAGCATGGTACTGATCACCCGAAAGTTCAGACTCCTGACCTTTGTCACCTGAGTCACACATCCTCTCTACACGGACACTACAAAAACAGGGGGAAAACTGCCATATCAGCCAATCCTTGGGCCGAAGGGTAAAGCTGGTACATCCCCTTCTCATTACCTGTCCACTCTCCGCTTTTTTTTTTTTTTTTAAGATTTCATTTATTTATTTGACAGAATCACAAGTAGGCAGAGAGGCAGGCAGAGAGAGGGGGAGAAGTAGGCTCCCTGCGGAGCAGAGAGCCCAATGCGGGGCTCGATCCCAGGACTCTGGGATCATGACCCGAGCTGAAGGCAGAGGCTTTAACCCACTGAGCCACCCAGGCACCCCCTCTCTCAGCTTTTAAGAGAAACTTTTCTTTTCTTTTTTTTTTTTTTTTAATTTAAACTCAATGAGCCAACGTATAGTACACATCATTAGTTTCAGATGCAGAGATCAATAATTCATCAGTTGCATATAACAGCCAGTGCTCATCACATCAGGAGACTTCCCCCACCCTCTTCCCTCCAGCAACTCTCAGTTTGTTTCCCACACTGAGGCGTCTCTCATGGCTCCCCATTCAGCTTTCCCTCCCTACCCCTGGGGTCCTCTGCGCTGGTTCTTAAATTCTACACAGGAGTGAAACTGTAAGACAGTTATCTTTCTCTCATTGCCTTATCTCATTCAGGATCATCCCCTCCAGGGTCCATCTGTGTTGATGGAAAGGCTGACAGCTGAGCGACACCCCACCGGATAAATGCACCACGTAAGAGAAGCTCTTCTTCCAAACTGACCAGTCCCTGCCTGACGGATGATGCCAGTCCTAGGAGGTTTCCCATTCTACTTTGGACCAGGAGTCCCTGACCCCAATCTGGAACTGGTCTGAACCTCAAGATCCAAGTGCTGGAACCTATAGAGTCTGAGCGCCCATCTCAGGAATCCTACAGTAACACGCCCATCACAGTCTACGGGAATTCTTCCTTCCAGGAAGATGAGTCAGGGACAGCCACACAGTGACAAGGGCACAGTGCTGAGTCCCACCTGACGCCTCAGACGATGTTTTTTTTGTTCTGGACCACAGTTTATGACTCACGACAGGGCGGAATTTGTCCAGACTCAATCAAGAATCACAGCCACTAGCCAGCTCGTGTTGCCGCTGGGTTATCCATTAACTGTCCAACTGTGGGTTTTCTCAGAAGCTATGGTCTTTGATTAGGTCTGGACAAATTCAGGGGCCAGGCACTAGGAAAGGGACATCCAAGTAAATCTGAGGTTATGTGAAAATAAACATGCAACAGCAAAAAATGCCCATTCTTTAGAGCTAATCCCTGCTTCTCATTTAGGTCATGTCTAACTTAGTGCAAGGGCAGGAAAGCGAATCAAGTTGGACTCCAGCATTCAGGCTGGGAGAGCCAATGCTGCTGTGTTCTAGGCTTTTGCTTTTCCTTCAACGCCAAAGCGGTTCGCAAGTAATAACTGGTACGAGCCTCTCCTGCATGACAAGAACAGTAACTGAAGTTAACGGCTAGCTCTTAAAGGAAGTCAAGTAATGAACCACATTAACAAATCCCTGTATGGACTAATGACACTTCATGAACTAATGACTGTAGGCAGAACAATGCTGTCGCCAGCGTGGACGCCCGCCAGCTTTCACAGCACGGGGGTGGGGGGGGGCAGCAGCGGCACCTGAGGGAGCCGGGAGGGAGCACGGGTTCCCAGTGGACCACGGCACCTCTCCCGCTGGTACAGAGATGGCCGGGGACAGGACGCCCCGCTCTCCCCAGCCACACTGCTACGTTTGTGTGATCACATCCCCAGTAACACGTTTGAACAAGCACGCTGGATGCAGGCGAGTCAAGATGGGATTTGCAGTAACAATCAAGCAGAACAAGCTGCTGGGGTTGTCCCAGGACCCCTGCCATGAACAGTTCCTCTCCCCACCACAGGGCAGGTGCAGTCAGGGCCCTCATGACACAGGACAGTGCGTGATGGCTGAGCGCCACTCCCTGCCACAGCCACTGGCCACCATCAGCCTGACCAGCGGCAGACGACGCTTACTGAGACTCGGTGACATCGGCCTCCTGACCTGTCCATGCAGGCTGTGACGTTTTCTGTCATTGCCTGATTCAATTCAACATTAACCCACGAACTGGAGTCTGGAAACCAAATGAGCAGTTGTTTCTATACAAATGAAACTCAACGCTTCAGGAAGGCAGGACAAAACAGAACTAGCTAGAAGAGACAGGTGCCATCCAAGGTGTCTGAGACCACATTACTGTCCTGAGGGGAAAGGGGGGCTTCGAGACCAGGTGGGCTCCGTCCCGGGCTGCTCTGGACAGCCACTGTGCTAGCAGCCCTCCGAAGGAATGAGGACCGAACACTGTCGGTGACACGGGTCGAGTGTGCTTCATGGGGAGCGACAACACGGAGCAGCATCAGGGGAACTACATCCAGAGACGTGGCCCCGACACCACATCAAAGACTGGCCACTTCTCAACACCATTATCTCCAGGTTTCATAGATGCTCGTGGTGGTGTGTGCCATCTTTTACTACTCCACCGTTCACAGATTCATCATGAGACCACAGGTGCCAAGTGTACTTGACAAGACTCTCGAAGGATCCACACCAAGGTCCAGACCCTCGTATTTCCCTCTTTCCCTGATGAAGATCCTGAACAAGAACGAAAGGGGTATAGTTTGCCCTGAGGAAATCTCAGCCCCTTTCAGTGGCCAGTGTCCTCCAGGGTCTCACTTCCCTAAGCTCCACAGAGCAGGCACCCAGTGTGCCCCGTCTGGAGGCCAAGGTTAAACGCCACCTCTTCTCTTTTCTCTGCATTTTTAACGCCCATGAGCTCACACACACATGCCCAGCTTGGCATTGAGCAGAGCAAGGCAAAGGTCAATTCAAACTATAACGTTCTTTTTCTTCCCCAGGATGCTGTGTTTCAGATCAGTCTATGTTCACAGATCTGTAAGGAGCAGCAGTTCAAGTGTACACAAAGAGGGAATAAAAAAAAAATTCAGGACCGTGGAAGCGGGGATATACTGGAACCAGAGAGGGAAGGAAAAGGCTGGTCTTAACACAAATCAGTTACAAAGTAGAAAGAACTAGACTTAAACTCTGCCATACTGGGAAAGTTAACCACCTTTCCAAGCCAATCTCCTTGTGTATAAAATGTAAGGATACTGTAACCACCTACTTCACGGGATTAAATGAGAGAAGAGTTGCAAAGCACTTAGTACAATCCAGGCACAGAGCAAGTGCTCAATAAATCACGGCTGCCTTCAGTACAGCAGTACCTTCCCTCAGCCAAGCCCACGCCGCACCCTAGATGGCATCATTTTCCCCGTCTTCCCCCTTTCCACTTAAGAACTCAAAGATTCTCTTCAAATCGGCCAAGTTCCCACACCTCTGACTCTCCAAAAGCAGCAGGTCTGAGACTCCATTACAAAGAAAGCTCTGAGAAGTGAGGAGTGAGATGAGATCACTCCTAAGACGTGTCTCCCTCTTGGAAGCTCGGCAATTAGGGACACTCAAAATGTGAACATTACTGGGTGATTTAGGTTATTCAACTGACTCAAAATTACTGTGCACTAAGCTCAAGGGCAACAAACACACCCACACCTATCCGTTAATCCTCTCTCCGTCAATATCCCCGACCCTTTCTCCTGCCGCAAATCTCATCCTCTGAGCTCTCTGGCGTGGCTGGTGGACTTAGATCAAGCTGTCTGCGTTGCAGACAGCAGGCAATCATCCTAGCCACCGCCCCTGACACCAGCTGAGAGCCCGTGTGGGGCAGCGTGCCCCATGGGTCACCAACAGCGCCTCCTTACACTGTCACTACCCACTTCCAGCAGGATCGTGAACCTTGGATCACGCACATCCCCAGTCAAGCGAGATGAAGATGATGAAGGGTACAGGCGGGTCTAGTTGTGACACCCGTGCAGACAGCCGTGACAGGCCACAGCAGAAAGGGGCGGGGGGGACACAGAGCTGGGCTGATTTTTAACAACACGCCAGCCACACACACATGTGGTCCCAGCTTCACACCCTTCCACAAGAGAGAAAAATCAATGTTTAAAAGTTCTGAAGGACACATGTCTGAGTTTATTTAGATGTCTGGGTCTCTCTGCCTCTGTGCCTGAGTTATCTTTACTGGATAAACATCAACACGGGTTCGTGGCTTTGAGGGCAAACACAAGCTGAAGAGTCTGCCTTTCCCCTTTGCCAAAGATGACAAAACACAACAGCTGTCACCTAAGCAACCATTCAGGTTCCAGAGGTATTCGAGATAAATCTATTCTTTCCTTTAAGGAAAAGCTTTCTCCTCAGATGTTACTGATTCACAAAGAAGCCAGGAAATACAAAGGTGTGGGATCCATGAGGGGACAGTAGGGATAGAACCTGCTTCAAGGAGCGTCTGTTGGAGAACCATGACCTGAAGCCCTAACCTGGAAATGCCTTCTGCGTGTGAGACACATCTCCAAAGCCTACGCACAGAAACCCTTCCAGGCCTGGGTGCTGGGCTTGGATATGCTCACAAATACTTCACCATCTTGTCAAGAGTGTAATGTGTGTGTGACTCTCTCATTCATAAAAGTCGCAGTCCTGTTACTTTTCTACTCTCTCTGAGCTTCTCGACAAAGAGTCGAAAATAGTCATTATTCACCTGAAACAGTAATGACAAATAAATACGTATGCACCTCAAATGGAAACCCCCCCCCACTGATTGGATGACAACATTCGGGGTCGGAACAGCCCTCACACGCTGAGACCACGTATCCAGAACACTTGAAGGAACTGGCAGATACTGAAAAGCTAACTACTGCCCTGAGATCATCCTAAATTTTTAAATTATCAGCTTTTAGGTCAAAATGATTCCTGAACGCTATGCAATCATAATTTTAATTTTTAGAATGTTTAGATTGTTTTAACACCACAAAGTCATTCAGCCCAGCTGCATGCCTTCTCTAAGTGATGGGAAGCACCCCCCCCCCCCACTCCCCCCAGTGCCCTGACGTGGTTCTGGTATCACTTCCCAAAGGTGAGGTTCTGGTAAGTTCCTGCCACGTTCTGGGCAACCAGCATGTATTCTGTTCTCTATCAAACCAAGGCAAGAATCTCAATGACCATCAAGTTGCCACATGAAGAAATTCACCAAACAAGCTGAAAACCATCCCACAGTTCTCTTTTCATATGGCAAGTATTGCTGAGCAGGCCCCGTGACCACACACACGTGCATATGTGTGTGTGCACGTGTGTGACTCATGTGTGCACCGGAGTCCGTGCACGTGTGACGCATGTACACACACTTACACATGTATTGGCACACATAGGGTGCACACGTGTGCACATCGTGCAAGGCATCTTCTATGTACATACGCATGTGTGCATGCACAGATATACCCGTGCATGCCGGGGAGAGACAGGGTTTGCCCACCAATGTGAAATCAGGGATTTGGAACTATGGGCCCAGAAGGGCTCAGAAGGGTTGTCACCAGCTCCATGGACTTTATCTGGATATGTTCCCTTTAACTGTTTTCTCGTACTGGAGAGGAAGGTGAGTCCGGTGGTCTAGAGATGGCTGAAGTTTCAATCTTGGCTCTTCCAGTTACCAGCTGTGGGGTCTTGCAGCTTCCCGCCTCCACAAGCAGGACGGTAGGGGAACGCCCATGAGCCCGCGAGGATGAACGACATGTGTCACGACAGCAGGCCCTGAGAACAATGCTCCCCACCGGCGCTCAGTGGAACGTGCATCCATACCTTCTCGGTACGAAAACATGAACGGAAGCTTTCTTTCCGTGAAACAAAGTATGAGACCAGCGACAACGACTTCTTGTTCCATGAGTGTGCGAGCAGGAGGGGCCGGGCACTGGGCAGACACCAGACGGGGCTCAGAGACTGTCTTCTACCGGGTGCTGATGCAACCGGCCTCCCCGTGGGCCGCAGCGAGACCAGAGGCTCAGGACGCTGTGACCAACTCCTACGCGGACGCCACCACGGCAACTGCGCTGCCCTGTGGTGACAGTAATTAGCACGTGTGACCAGACCAGCGGCAGACTCCTGAAACACGGCAGCTTCAGATAAACATTTATGCCTAGTAATTGACCTCATTGGGACTTGTGGCCTCATCGTGAGACAGGCAGGCAGCAGAAACCGGGGTCAATTACCTGAGTCCAGAGCCAGCAGCGGGGAAAAGCATGAACAGTCACAGTCAAACACGCACAGCAAACCTCTGCCTTCCCATCATTGCCAAGTTCTAAACAAGCCCCATTTCCTGTATCTTTCGTTGGAGAAGGTGCTCGAAATGTCAGCATCCATCCCTCACCTCCTTTCCAAGGACGCCCTGTCAAGGGGCCCAGCACCTGCAACGCTGTCGGATCCGTAAGGACCCTTCCATCTGCTAAGTGATCACCATGGACCCGATTCTTATCTTTCTCTCCTCTCCCTGCAGTAGGTGTTTTCATCTCTGCTTTTACAAAGTAAGAACACAGGGGCCTGGAGAGATCATGTTCCTTTCTTGGGGACACCTGGGAGTGGCAGCACCAAGAATCAAAGACAAACAGGGCCTGGGTGGCCCAGTGGGTTAAGCCTCTGCCTTCAGCTCGGGTCATGATTTCAGGGTCCTGGGATCGAGCCCCTCATCGGGCTCTCTGCTCAGCGGGGAGCCTGCTTCTCCCTCTCTGTCAAATAAATAAATAAATAAATAAAATCTTTAAAAAAAAAAAAAAAAGACTCAAAGGCGAGACATCTGTCCATTTGTCCATGTGCAAAGCCTCTGGTTCCCAACCACCATCCTTCCCAACTGTTTCCCACTTTCTATTCCAGCTGCAAAGCATTCCTCCAAAAAGCCTGTACACCCCCCCCCCAGAATTCATACCTGCTAACCAAACCTACAAGACACAAGCTGCTGAGCATTCCTTGAACTGCAGGCTTCGTACAACAGTCACAGTTGATATGAGCATTTTATTTTTTAATGGCTCTGTTTCTCCAGGCCTGCCCCGTTCTCACTGGGACACCACGGTCTCGCCGACAGACCTGTTCTCATCCTCGCTGGACCAAGTACAGACACAGTTGCTTGCAGAAACTCCTTTTTCCAAGCAGCGCCCATCTGTCTTCGTCAGCTACCCTCCGGTATGAAATGTCGAGGCAAATGCACAAATGAACTTCTGTCAGCCTGATTTAGTCACCTTGATTTATAAGCCACGGCCAAGGAGGCAGGGCAGACGAGGGCAGAACCAAGAAATCAAACGCAAGCTCCCTCTGACGGAGCTAGAGAGACCTTTTCTAGCATCCCTCGGTTCATTGTTCATTTCGACGCACTGTTTGGAGAAGACAACAGCCACCACAGAACCAGCAGGAATTTGTCAGATGGAGGCTCGTTAATGGCGTCACTCACCAGTTACTACAGGAGCCTGTACTGGGGGCTTCACAAGCATGGGGATCGTTCCGACAGTAGCTGGTTCACTCACGTTCTGACGTCCAATCATCTGTGTGTTGACTGCCGCTGAACAGCACACTCCGAAGTCCCGGCTTCACATCGGCTCTCTCAAAAACCAACCCGCTTCCTCAGTGCTGACTTTCCGTACAGCACGTTCAAATTAACAGAACCCACCGCCCTCAGAAAACCACAGGGAGTAAACGAAGTCATCGGACATCTCAGCTCGAGTCAGACAGCCTGGGAAGGAAGCTACGGTACCCCTAGAAATGTAGAGCTATTGATATCTTCAAGGAGCAACACGGCATGTCAACGGAGAAGACACTGTACCATCGTACTGTCCCTTGTCGGACACCATGAAAAAGCTCTTCCCGTGCAGGAAGCAGCGGAGTCGACAGACACAGATTACCTGAGTTGTCGGGAGACCTTTCAGCGCTTCTCCGGAGGGATTTAATTAAAGGAAGAACTAGCAAGATATTCACCCTGAACTCAGGCTGTGTCGTAGTTACGGAGGATGTGACAAGCCTTCACACACCCTGTTCCTGCTAACCACAGCCTTAAATTTGAGATGTTCAAAGGAGAAGCTTGTTCCTTGAAGGAATTTGGAGAGAAATCCTGTCCTTGTGCACTCATTATTTTGAAATTCAATTTTTTACAATACAGCCTGAAGGAGCCCCTCATCACAAGGGCACCGATGCGATCACCTTTCCCTGGGGGCTGTAGACAGTCATGGCGGGAACATGAGGAGATTCGCCCGAACAGCACTTGGCCACTTGGCCGCAGTGTGCCATCTCCACGGTCCGGACCCCTCCACCCCGTCTCGTGAGATGAACCGGGTGACGAAGGCAGGGCCTGGACATGCTCCAGACCCCGGCGCGGCAGCGTCAGGCGCACGAGCTCCCCGTGCCGGTTCCTCCCCACTGCTGGGCTTCTTGCTCTTCCTCATCTGCACCCACTCACCCCACGCGCTGCCGCTCACTTCCGGTCCTGCCGTCGGTGCTGGGCATTCAGGGGCGACAGCGCCCACCACTCTGGCTCGCAGGAATGACATCCCCAGGTAGCTAAATTCGGATGTTTGTAGACTTGGGCTCCCCTGCTTTCAAGAGGCCCGTAAGTTGTGGAGGGCCACAGCCAAGTACAGGGGGAAGGACACTGGCACCCATCACAGGGCAGTCCTGGTGTAAGACGCTGCAGGGTCTCCAGGGCTGTGGGACATACTAAGATCTATAGGCAGAATCATTTGTCCCAAACCACAACCACTCAGCCTTAAAAACAGCAGAAGGCATGGCCGAGTCTTCTCAACCCACATGCTTTTTACATTTCTTTTTCAAAGGAATGGGTGTAAAAATCTTTACATCAAAATAAAAACACTTTTTAATGAGCGTTTTCAAAAGATAAGGTATAACATGAAAAAACACCCTCATAACACGTATGAAATGCAACTAGTTTCTCTAATTTAAAATGAGCTCACAGAAGTCGGTAGGATAAACACAAGACCCCTACCAAAAGGAAAGGAGGGAAAAGAAAACGGAGCAGGGAGAGAACACAAGCCACACACAGAAGCAGGCAACTTACAGAAAGAAAAGCAACAGGCCAGCGAACCTATGAAAAGACCCTAAACCTGTAATTAAAGATCAACAAGTGAGAGCAAAGAGACAACATTTGTAACTTAGCAGACTGGCAAAAACGCCAAGTTTGGGGGAACGGGGCAGTGCTGGTGGGGGTGGGGGAAAGAGACAACCCTGGAAAAGAAAATCAATCTGTAACAATTTCTGGAGTGCAATTTGGTAAATGTCCGTCAAAGTTTACAATGCACTGATCCTCTGACCTAGCAATCTCACTGTTGGCATTTAATCTGCAGATACATCAGTGAGATGTTTATTTGCAAAGACGCAAAGCAAACCGTAGTAACTCCGACAGCGAACACAGCACAGCTCCTCCCTGTAAAGACCTGGCAATTACTAAAACGCCCCGCAAGACTCAGGTGAAATCAGTTACTGCCCATCCATATCCATCACTGCACGTATCGTATCAAAGAGAATAAGGCAGATCCCTGTGTGCTGAGGGACAAGATCTCTAAAAATATAATCGGAAAAGGACCAAAAAAAGGCTACAGGAAAAATATGTATAATTAATCCCTTTATCAAACAACATAAAAAGCAGAGAGCCGCAGGTGCAGATATGTGCCAAAAACATTTTTTCCCCTAGGAGAAACCACAAGAAACATAATAAAAGTTAAATTTGAAGGAAGGCTTTTACTTCCCTTTCTGTGCCTTTTGATACCATTCATGTTAACCCCATACATACGCTCCTTTATTTTCAACATCATCAGGCGTTACCTACATGTAAGGTCATGGAAAATTACCTTCTCTTGCACTCTGGTTTTCAACAAAATTTAATTAAAAACAAAACAGGGGCACCTGGGTGGCTCAGTGGGTTGGACCTCTGCCTTCAGCTCAGTTCATGATCTCAGGGTCCTGGGATCCAGCCCCGCATTGGGCTCTCTGCTCCGCAGGGAGCCTGCTTCCTCCTCTCTCTCTGCCTGCCTCTCTGCCTACTTGTGATCTGTCTGTCAAATAAATAAATAAAATATTAAAAAAAAAAAAAAGAAAAGAAAACCTCAAGTGTCTATAGGCCTTCACATCTGAACCTCCCAAAATAAATCTAATGAGTTAAAGGCGTTTTAGGAGAGTTTTGCGGCGGGGGGGGGGGGGGGGGGGGGGGGCGGAGGAGGACACAAGCTATGAAATGAAGCTACGAAATGGAACAGACAAGGCATCACAGATCCGGTTCGAGCAACAAGGACGAGGCTGAGCACTTCTCCCTTTCTAATGCTTTCAGCTAAATGAGAAATTACCACGGCACGGAGTCCGGGGGCTAGAAGTCACAAACAGAATCCAGCAGTTCAAAGCTGGTACGGGAACAGTCCAAAGGGGAAAAGTTCGAAGAGCTCTCCTGGAAGAATGACTCTTCCAGAGTCACGAGGAAGCAGTAAAGAAATGCAGTAGTAACTAAATAAAAACCCGCCGCAGACACACAAAACCAGAGCCCTACAGTATGTCAGGAAAGCCTCTGGCAAATGTTCATAAAGCCTAAGAGACAAAATCTCAAACTGAGTTACTTCGCATGCAGTTACAATTCTAGATTGTACCCAGCGTCTTCACCGGCATTAAATGGCAAGCCTGGGATGTCACCCGGCTTGACAGGACCTCGTCCATGTGCCATCAATTCCTGATCATCCAGGTCTTTATCCAAGGTTTAAGAGGCAAACCACAGAAAATTAAAGCAGCTTAATCCTCATGAGCCCCTAGTGGTAAATCCCAGAGATAACAAGCTAGCAAGCCCCACTCGGTGGGGGGCACAGTGGCCAGGGAGAGGAGGTGAACCCAGCGAAATGTATACACGGATCGTGCCCAACCGCCTGGTTGAACAAAAGAAAAATAAAGGCTCTGAGAAAAAGGGGAGTTCTCTCCTCTCTGTGCCCAGGCTTCCCTAGTGCCTCTCGGCTACACACTCACCCTTAATGGCCTGATCCACACAACAGGATGTGGGTCCTGTAAACAGCTATTCCACCTGCTGGCTAGTTTTGTCAGTAGAAGGAAGTTTCTGGAAAGACGTCGCAGTGCAGACAGAAGGAAGGAGCTGAGTTTCGTTTCCAGGGTGGCTCCCGCCTCCTACAGCTTTGCGGTGGGGTATCTCCAGTTGGGACATCTCTCTGAGGACAGCAACTCCCCCATATCCAGCAACTTCTGTGCCCACAGCGGGTCCTAGCCACATCCTCTCCAACACAGTCCGGGTCTGGATCCAACTCTCAGAGGAGCGTGAGGCGTGGCCTCTTCCTTCAGGGGCCTTCCTCTGCTCCCCACGATCCCTTATTTCTATAACCTGTAGACTTCCGTTCATTTTTTATCAGCTAATCCATCTTCACCCCGACCCCTTGTCAAAGCTAATCATTCTTTTAAAATTTTTTTTAAAATTCTGTGTGTATATGTATGTGTGTGTGTTTATGTCAATGGTCTGCTTTTTCCATTTGGTGGTTATTTTGAGGTTTTTCTTTAATTGTTCAGTTTAATTGCTAATGGCATATATTATGGTTAACCTCCCACAGTTCTTATTGTGCCAATATTTTTCCCCCAAGCTTTCTTTTTCCAATTTTCTTTTACATTTTTACTGATGTACAATGAACCTACGGTGTTACACTAGTTCGGGCCGTGCGATATAGCCAGTCAACAATTCTATACACTACTCAGCGCTCGTCACAGTAAGCGTATTCTTAATCCCCTCCTTCTGTTCCACCGATTTTTATCTGTGATAGCTAAGAGTTCTTAAACCATTCCCTGCTCCAACTGCATTTCCGCTCGAACTCCTGTCTGGCTTCGGCTCCCAGATGGCCCTAACTCTGGGGGCACCGATACACCCCTTTACCCCACAGCACTCCTGCCATACTTAGGTCCCGTGGCAAACTACCAAACGAAAGAGAGAGCGAGAATCGTTCCCGTTCTGTGCCGCGCTGCACGGCCTCCCACCACCTCAGCTCTCTAACCCTTGGTCTGCTCACCTCTCAAAAATACTCGCCCTCACAGGTCACCTGCTCCCGACGGTGTCAGGTGGGGAGGACGCAGTGAAGCTGGTACGGGCACGGCATGAGCCCAGTACCCAGCACATCTAATCTGACTTCAAACATGCCTTCACCACCCCCGCCTGACTCCTGGAGAGCCAGGGCCAGACCTGCCGACTCCTACATGCTCCAGGGATCAAGAAAGATGAAGAGTTCAGAAAATAAACACAGCGAAAAAAAGAGAGAAATAAAACCCGTGTGCCTATCCTTCACTCTTCACAATAAGTAATTCTCACAACAGAATTCTAAATAACAGTCATGTATAAAAAGGGCAGAAAGTAAGAAGTGCCACGATTTTTCAACTGTATTAAAAGTGCTCTCTCGCTGAAGATGTGTCTGCACTCTGGTCTTCCAGCGGGATTCAAGGATCCCCAGAGTGCCAGAGCGTCTCAGGTCCCAGCTCCTCATGGGGGCTCTGAGCTGGGCCTGGAAAGATCCTGTGGCCTCCCTCCCATTCTCCAGCAAGTCCTCCCCACCCTCCGGCCCCTGACAGAGGTGTCTCTGAAGACCGGACTCATTCCCTGAAATGGACCCATGTGCTGGGCCTTGAGTGCCTCTGAGGCAAAAACGAGGTCATCCTCTTCCTCAGCTGTCTAGCTACCAATCGGAAGCAGCAGTAAATTTATTCATGACCGAGAACAGAAGTACCAGCCTCAGAAGGACAGAGGTAAGGCCTGATCACAATGAGCAACTCTCAGTAAATGGAAACCAGTACAGGACCTCGTAGAGAACTAAACACACAGGGCTAAGCTAGAGATCTCTACAGTGATCTCATGCTATGAAAAATAACTGAATGCCTTAAATCATGACGGCTCACCACCCGCTCCTTTACTCGGTCAGCCTGTATGTACTGAATGCCTACTCTTGCTAGGTGCAAGTTTACCGTTACCATAAGCCATCATATGAGTCAGGACAGTGGTGGGCTCAGGGTAGAAAACATGAACATGAAACTGAATTTTTAAAATCTCTACGAGATTTCAGTAAATTTAGGAAATAACAGGAGCAAAAAGTCCATGATCCAAAGCTGATGGCGTGTATCAGGAATCGACTTATTTTCTATTTCTGTACAGTCAAGATGTAATATTTTTAAGTTGGATGTTCTTTTCAGAGCCTGCTCCTTCTCTCTCATGTTGGCCAAAACGACACACTGCAGCGATCCTGAGAAGACAAAACTCATGAGAACTGGCCTAGTGTCAATGGTTATTCGTCGGACCCTAGGTGGACTCCCCCCGAAGATCCGTCACCGATTCTCCAGCTGCAAGTCTGCCCACCTCCCACTCATCCTTCCTGCTCTGGTACAGGGACTTTCAAGATTCCTCACCTTCCCTGCCCACTTGGGGAGAGCACTGGCTTCTATCTTTGTAGTTTGGTGGCCACAAACGTATTCTTCAAAAGCAAACAAACAAACATGAAAAGTCTGATATTGAGGGGAAAGATGGCAGCACAGTAGGAGGACCCCAGTCCCCTCCTGTCCCACGAGCCCAACGAAGCCACTCTCAAATCACCCGACAAAGCCCCGAAATCGACCGGAAGCCTGGCAGAACAAAATTCCGTGACGGAGGGTGGAGAAGAAGCTCCATCGAAGAAGACCTAGGGAAGACAGAGATCACGGGTGCTGCAGAGAAGAGCGGAGCCATCGTTGTGGAGAAGAGCCAGAGAGCACACAGTGGAACGCACGAGGAGACTGTTTCCCCGTAGCCACTGGCTTCGAAAATGAGAGGGGCTGAATTTCATGACTTACAGCAACAAGCAGGGCTTAGAGCCCAGAGTTTTAAAGGTCAGCAGGCTTGGCTGGGACAGCGCCTGGAGGGTACTGCACTGCTCCCAAGAGAAAGCAGGCGAACAACCTGGGGGCAGACAGCACAGAAACAGCATCTGAAGAGTGCCCGGGGCACACTGAGGGAGGTGGTTATTCTCTGTGTGAATCCTTGAGACACAGCCTTCAGGGAGGGAGACACCTTTCCAGGAACAAAGCAGCTGGCTAAGGCCATTTCCGTACTCAGCCCCTCAGCATAAATACGGGGCCACCTGAGGGAAGCAACACAGTGCTAACACAGGCTGCATAACCTGCTTACACCAAGTTCCACTCCCCTGTGCTCTGGTGGGACTGCTCCTGTCCCTCTCAGTCATGCTTACCTCAGACCCAGCACAGTGGGTCCTTCCCACAGAAGACCAGCACAAACCACTGCCCACACCACGTCTCCTGAGCAGAGTCCTGCAAGGCCTCAGTTCTGGTGGTGGGGGTATCAGGGCTCATTTCATAAGCAGACCAGAGCAGACCCAGCTAAAACTTGCCACATTCAGACCAGGGACCAAACACTGCCCACAAAGGGTAAGGAGAGTCTCTGCAGATGCCTGGCCTGAAAGATAGAGCAGCCAAAACACAGCAGCAGAGCACAAATTTCATAAACCTGAGACACTGCCAAAAGTGCCAGGCCCTGGCATTACATGACCCCTTCTTTACAAGGCCATCACTTTCAGAAGCAGAAGACACAACAGGCTTTTCTAACACACAGAAGACAGAGACTTAGACAAAATGCCAAGACAAAGGAATTTACCTCAAATTAAAGGACAAGATGAGACCACTGCCAGACAGCTAAGTGAAGGAGATGTAAGTAACATGCCTGATGGGGAATTTAAAGCAATGATCATCAGGATGCTCACTGGTCTTGTGAAAAGACATCAGTGAGACCATTACCACAGAGATAAAAGAGTTAAAAAAGAATCAATCAGAGACGAAGAATAAATACAATAAAGGAGACAGGAACTAGGCCTGATGCAATGAACAGCAGGCTGGAAAAAGCAGAGGAACAATTCAGTGTCCTAGAAGAAAAAATAATGGCAAGTACCGAAACTGAACAAAAGAAAGAAGAATTACAGAACATGAAAACGACCTGGGAACTCAGTGACCCCCACCAAACATACTAACATTGTATTACAGGAATCCCTGAAGAAGAAGAGAGAGAAAGAGTACAGAACATTTATTTGAGAAAACCATAGCTTAAAACTTCCCTAACCTGGGGAAGGCAACAGACACCCAGATCCAGGAGGCAGAGAGATCCCAACAAAAGCAGGCCAACGCCAAGACATACCATAATTAAATTTGCAAAACAGAAAAAGATCTTAAAAACAGCAAGATAAAAGAAGTCCTTAACTTACAAGGGAAAACCTGTAAGGTGAGCAGCAGACCTCTCCACAGACACCTGGCAGGCCAGAACAGAGCGGCATGATATACTCAAAGTGCTGAGTGGGAAAATGTGCAGCCAAGAATACAATACCCAGCAAGGCTGTCATTCAGAATAGAACAAGAGATGGAGTTTCCCAGACACACAAAAATTAAAGGAGTTTGTGACCGCAAACCAGGCCTGCAAGAAATACACAGGGGAAAGGAAAGAATGTAAATGAGAGAATGAAGGCAGGAAACACAAAAGCAATAAAAGCTCATATTGCTATTAAAAAAAAAAAAAAAATCGGTCATGGCACTCACAAAAGATTTTAAAATAGGAGAAAAGAGTCCTAAAACTTGGGGAGGAGAGGAGTTAAGAATGGGTTCAAACTTAAATGACCATCAGCTTCACAGAGACTGCTACATGCAGAAGCTGTCGTATGCAAAGTTAATGGTAATCACGAATCCAACACTAATAAAAAGGCAAAGAATCAAGAGAAATCAAGATAGATCACTAGCCAAAAGCAGCAAACCATGAAACAGAGAAAGAATCAGAGAAAATCTCCAGAAACAACCACAAAACAAGTAATAAAATGGCAATGAATACATATCTATTACTAATCACTCTCAACGCAAAAGGAGTAAACACCCGAATCAAAAGACATAGCATGTAGGAATGGTTTAAAAAAAAACACACACACAAAAAAAACCCAAAAAACCACCAAGACTCACCTGTATGCTATCTACAAGACACTTGTTTTAAACCCAAAGATATCTGCAGATTAGAAGTGAAGAGGAGAAACATTTACCATGCAAATCAAATCACTGTCACAACAAAGGCAGAATGGCAACACTTTTTCAGACAGAGGAGCCTTTAATGCAAAGAGTAACAAGAGACAAAAAAGGGCATTATCTAATAATAAAGGGGACAACCCAACAAGACGATGTAACAGCTGTAAATATTTACGCCCCCAACTCAGGAGCACTCAAATATATAAAATAATTAATGACAAACATAAAGAGAATAATCAATAGTCTAACAGTAGGGGAACTTAGCCCCCATTTACAGCAATGGACAGAGCACATAAACAGAAAATCAACAAGGAAACAATGGTGTTGAATAACACCCTGGACCAGATGGACTTACCAGATAAACTCAGAACATTCCATCCTAAAACAGCACAATACATATTCTTTTCAAGTGCACATGGAACATCCTCCAGAAGAGATCACATATTAGGCCACAAAACAGGCCTCAACAAATTCAAGAATATCAAAGTCTTATAATGCAACTTTTTGGACCACAGGGCTATGAAACGTGAAGTCAACCACAACAAAAAGTCTGGAAGGACTACAAATACATAGAGGATAAGTAACATGCTACTAAACAATGAATCAGTCACCCAGAAAATTAAAGAAGAAATTTTTAAAAAATCATGGAAAGGAATTAAAATACACGGTGTGAAACCTTCGGGATGCAGCAAAAGCAGTTCTAGGAGAGAAGTATACAACAACACAGGCCTACTGCAAGAAGCAAGAAAAATCTCAAATAAATAACCTTATACTGAAAAGAGCTAGAAAAAGAACAACAAAGCCTAAAGCCAGCAGAAAGAAAGAAATAATAATGATTAGGGCAGAAATAAATGATATGGAAACTAAAAAAGCAATCAAACAGATCGATGAAACCAGGAACTGGTTCTTTGAAAAATATTAATAAAACTGATAAGCCTTCAGTGAGACTCATCAAAAAGAAGAGAGAGAGAGAGGACCCAGATAAGCACAACTGCAAATGAAAAATAACAACCAACACCACAGAAATACAAACATTTATAAGAGATTATTACAAAAAAGGGATTATTATGAAAACCTCTATGCCAACAGATCGGACAACCTGGAAGAAATGGATAAATTCCTGGAAACAAATCAACTCCCAAAACTGAAACAGAAAGAAACAGAAAATTAGAACAGACCAGCAATGAAATTGCATCACTAATCAAAAAACTCCCAACAAGCCAAAGTCCAGGACTAGATGGTTTCACATGCAAATTTAAAGAAGAATTAATACTTGTTCTTCTCAAACTATTCCAAAAGTAGAAAAGGAGAAAAAACTTCTATTCTATGAGGCCAGCATTACTGTAATACCAAAACCAGATAAGGATACCACCAAAAAAGAGAACTACAGGCCAATATTTTTTATGAACACTGATGCAAAAATCCTCAACAATATACTAGCAACAAAAGCCAATGATACATTAAAAATTTCGCCACAATCACATGGGATTTATTCCTGGGCTGCAAGCGTGAATCAATATTCACGAATCAATCAAAGTGATTCATCATCACATTAAAAAGAAAAAGGGTAAGAACCATAGGATCTTTTCAAGACACAGAAAAAGCATCTGACAAAATACAACATCCATTCATAATGAAAACCCTCAACAAGGCAGGCTTAGAGGAAACATACCTCAGGATGATAAAGTCCATATGTGAAAAAAACACAGCTAACATTATCCAAAATGGGGAAAATCTGAGAGATTTTTCTTCACAGTCAACAAGACAGGGACATCCATGGTCACCACTTTTATAAAACACAGCACTGCAAGTCCTAGGCACAGCAAGCAGACCACAAAAAGAAATAAAAGGCATCCAAATCAGCAAGGAAAAAGTAAAATTTTTACTTCTTGCAGATGACATGACACTGTACACAGAAAACCCAGAGGGGCACCTGGGTGGCTCAGTTGTTAAGCGTCTGCCTTAGGCTCTGATCATGATCCCAGGGTCCTGGGAGATGAAGCCCCCGCACTGGGCTCCCTGCTCAGCAGAAGAGCCTGCTTCTCCCTCTCCCAGTACCCTCCCTGCCCCCCCACCGCCTTGTGTTCCCTCTCCTGCTGTGTCTCTGTCAAATAAATAAATAAAATCTTAAAAAAGAAAGAAAGAAAACCCAGAAGACTCCACTAAAAAATACTACTAGAACTTATAAATGAATGCAGAAAAGTCACAGGACACAAAATCAGTGTTCAGAAATCTGTTGCATTCCTACACACTAATAATGATGTAGCAGAAAGAGAAATTAAGAAAATGAACCCATTTACAACTACACCAAAAATAATAACATACCTAGAAATAAACATAACCAACGAGATGAAGGTCTGTACTCCGAAACTATAGAACACTAATGAAAGGAAGTGAAGATGACACAGAGAAATGGAAAAATCCATGCTCATGGATTAGAAGAACAGATTCTGTCAAAATGTCTCTACTACCCAAAGCAATCTACACAGTCAATGCAATCCCTATCAAAATATCAACAGCAGTTTTCACAGAACTTGAACACACACCCCTAAAATTTGTAAGGTACCACAAAAGACCCTGAATAGTCATAGTGATCCTGGAAAAGAAAAGCTGGCTGGAGGCATCACAATTCCAAACCTCAAGTTATATGACAAAGACGTAGTCATCAAGACAGTATGGTACAGGCACAAAAACAGAGATCAGTGGAACAGAACAGAAAACCCAGAAAGAAACCCACAATTATATGGTCAACTAATCTGCGACAAAGCAGGAAAGAATATCCCATGGGAAAAGGACAGTCTCTTCAATAAATGGTGTTGGGAAAACTGGACAGCTACAGGCAAAAGAATGAAACCGGACCACTCTCTTTCACCATACACAAAAACGGTTTCACCATCAACTCAAAACGGATTAAAGACCTGAATGTGAGACAGGAAACCACGGAAGTCCCTGAAGAAAGCACAGGCAGTAATTTCTCTGACACTGGCCATAGCAACTTTTCTCTATATATGTCTCCCGAGGCAAGGGATACAAAACCAAGAATAAACCACTGGGACTTCACCTGCACAGTGAAGGAAACAACCAGCAAAACTGAAAGGCTACCTACTGAACAGGAAAAGGTATTTCCCAATGACATCCAATAAAGGGTTAGTATCCAAAATACAGAAAGAACTTGTAAAACTCAACACCCCAAAAATGAATAATCCAATTAAAAGATGAGAAGGGTAGACATCTCTTCAAAGAAGACACACAAATGGCCAAAAGACACATGAAAAGATGCTCAACATCACTTATCAGGGAAATCAAAACTACAATGAGATACCATCACACACCAAACAAATGGCTAAAATCAACAACATAAGAAACAACAGGTGTTGGAGAGGATGTGGAGAAAGGGGAACCCTCTTACACTGTTGGTGGGAATCCAAACAGGTGCAGCCACTCTAGAAAAGTGTGAAAGTTCCTCAGAAAGTTAAAATTAGAGCTACCCTATGACCCAGCAACTGTACTACTAGGTATTACCCAAAGGGAAAAAAAACCCAAACAACCTAGTTCAAAGGGGCACACGCACCCTGATGTGTACAGCAGCATCATCAACAACAGCCAGATTACGGCAACAGCCAAGACTGATGAATGGATAAAGAAGATGTGGCATATATATTCAATGGAGTACTACTCAGCCATAAAAAAAAGAGGTGAGATCTTGCCATTTGCAAGACCATTTGCAAGATGAGATCTTGCCATTTGCAAGGACATAGATGAATCTACAGGGTATTATGCTAAGCAAAATAAGTCAGAGAAAAACAAATACCTTATGATTTCATTCATATGTGGAATTTAAGAAACACAACAAATGAGCAAAGGTTTAAAAAAAGAGAGAGAAAGAAAGAGGCAAATCAAGAGATGGACTTTGACTAGCGACAACACAGGGCTGGAAGGTTTAAAAAAAGAGAGAGAAAGAAAGAGGCAAATCAAGAGATGGACTTTGACTAGCGACAACACAGGGCTGGTCACCAGTGAGGAGGGGAGAGCGTGGGGTAACAATTAATCGGCTGATGGGGATGAAGGCGCACACCTGTTGTAATGGGGGGCTGGATGGAAGTATTGGATTACTATGGTGCACACCTGACATTAATATCACACCAGCGGTAGGTTAAGTAAGTGCAATTTAAGTAAGAACTTTAAAACAAAAAAACTAAGGAAAGTTTTCTGTTAAAAAACCTTCCAAACAATGCACTTCCGCGAGTTTTCAAGCAACGCGTTAAAGAGCTACAAACGCCCCCACTACGTGCCAGGGGCCTGGACTACCACGATGCACGAGACACAGCTCCTGCTCCCAAGGAGTTAGTAGTCCGTGTCCAGAGAAACACCATCAATGCGCCCGTGAGGACGCACCTGACTGTGCGGGCCCCAAAGGAGGGTGGCAGGAGGAGTGTACCCCACCTTAAGAGGTGCTCCGCTCGCAGACACCGGGCCCTATCGGTCTGGAGCCCGCTGGCCCCCAGCCCCGCCCGCCTGAGTGCTGACTTCATCCCGGGGAAGGGCGGGCCGGAGCTGACCAATGGGAGCCACAGAGAATGGAGAAGCTGCCAGAAGCATGCCTCGCCTCCCTCTCCGCAGACCTCTCTGGGCTCCTCTGTGGGTTCAGTCTGGGGCCCCCCTAAGCGCCAACCACAGCCCCCCCCCATCAGTTCCTCCAGCCCAAGTGATAAGGACCCACCGCTGTGTGACTCCCAGGCTTCCTCCGCTGGCTGCTCACCTGCCAGGGGGAAGCCGCCTCACCCAACTCTATTTGCCGACCTCAGACTTCAGGCCCTGACCAACCGGTTACCCTGCACCCGGCCCCCCCTCCCATGACTCCCTCTGGCTGCTCTCTGCTAGAATCCCAACTTTAAAATGGAAGGAACCTCAGAGTTTTAGTAAGGCACCTTCGTTTGGCCTAAAGGAGCCAAGCTTCAGCCCCAGAAATGTTTTGGTTTACACAGAATTCCTTGAAAGCTGATCCAATGCCTTCCCACCTATATCTTCTTTAAGGCCGCCTCATCTTCCCGGGCATCAGATGATGGAAACGTTCTGGGTCTACTCTGCCTAACACGGGAGCCACGATGCTTGCACTTGAATGCAATGAGTGCAACTAAGAAACAGAATTTTTTCATTTTATTTCACTTTCGTTTAATGTAAGTGGCTGCACATGGCTAGCGGCTAGGGTACTGGGCAGCCAAGCACCCGTGGCCATCCCCACTGCGGGGGAAGCACTCGCGTTGCTGGCGTTTGCGTACTTGGGGTGGTAGGTGGAGAGAGAAGCAAAGGAGAAGCATTAACCCCTGAACTGATTCAATTCACAATTTAAAAATACAGCAACTCCAGCCTCCCTGACTTCACCCACACGCACAGACCCACACTTGCTCAGATAATTTGGTTAACACATTTTCAGAGACTAAAGCTCCCTGGAACATGGTGGCAGCAGGGGAAGGAAGTCTGGAGGACATGGGGGCCACTGAGGAGAGGCCTGGAGCTGAACCCAGGCCAGGGAGGGGAGGAGATCTCCGTGCAGAGAGAACAGGAGATTTCTGGCTGTTTTCCCGGGTCTTCAACCCAGTGGGCAGAATGCCTGCCGCTTCCCTGGGGCAGTGCTCTGACCCGCTCCCTGCTCCCTTCCCGGGAGGAGTCCCCCCCAGTCTTCCTGGGACATACTTCTGGCCATCCTGGCACTGGGGACATTGTGAAAGGCAGTACCCTCGGTCTGGACTGGTGACGACTGGTTTCTGCGCTGGACATGTTGAATTTCCACATCCACTGCCTTTGACAGGGACATGATCAAAGTAAAGACGGCAGGCTCCCGCCTCTGCTGAGAATTTTGTTCCTGGAAGGAAAGCCTGAGAAGCTTTAAGAAGGTGAGTGTGTCCCAGCCCACTGGGTTGATAATCTCTCCAACAAATGCTCATCAGTACAAACACCAGTTATTGTCAGCAATGGTAATTGCGGGAAAAGTTTCAGTACATAAGTGTGAATACAAGAATAGTAAAAGGACAGTCTTCTAGGAATACATTTTTAAAAAGCACCACAGCTTCAGGAACCAAAATGCCCAAAAGGAGAGCGGGGGGTGCTGTGCTATTATCTTGGCAGCCAAATAAAAGTAGACTTCTTTTATTCAAAACTTTATTTAATTTTATCTATTTAAAATCTTTAAGCATCTTAACAATGGCAAAACCACAGCGAAAAAAGTCAGTGAAATTCTGACTAAAAGCCGCTTTGACTGGGGACTTCTCCAGCAGTGTGATAATCTGCACGATTTAAATGACAATCATAGGATAAGCTTAGCAGCGGGGTAGGACTGAGTTCCTTTACTTTGTACCTATAAGATGCAGGGTGGTTTGCTTTACTCGTGCTCACATGAGTCACTGGCACCAAGAGGACAGGGCACTCCCAGCACGAGTAAGCACTCAGCTGAGCTCCTTTCTCTTCTCCACATTTTCTAAGAAGCGAAGGGAAGTACCAGCATTACAATGGTCATCAGTCTGGGAGGAAAGGGCACTGGGGGGGAAGACGAGTGCCCCCAATGGGAAGCAAACTGGTGCTTCCAGCCCACTGTCACCTGGGGCAGGGCGGGGGGTGGGGGTGGGGGAGGGGCCTCACCAGTCCAGCCCCTTAACCTTGCGATTCATAAATAAGATAAATGAGGAGTGGTACCTGCCAACCAGGCTCATGGGGACATTAAAATAAAAACACCCATTCAACACCTCGCTATGGGAGTATGAACCACACACACCGGAGGCTGGAATCTGCTGATCACAATCCACAAGGAGCCAAAGAGCACCCAGCGGGCAGGGGAACGAAAGAGGCGGTGTCCCCGTGTGGCGCGATGCGCTGCAGGGTGAGGTCGGGGTGGGCTCTGCAGTGTTCGGTGTCTAGGGCAGGCACAGTCAGGTCTGGAACCCAAAGGCCTGATCTCAAAAGCTCACAGACGGCCCCAGCCCAGGGACAGGATCCCCCATAGACTGGCTCTGGTTTCCCTGGAAGCAGGGCAACCTCCCTCCCGGAAGACAGGCCGGGCTGGTGCTGCCAACGTTCTCCCATCCCAGCTACCGGGTTCACATCTGCAAACTCCTCTCCCAAGCCCCTTCCCCCCTGAGGACCACCTCGCACCAAGTGTGTGCCCTCTGCCCGAGGAGCCCAGAGCGGCGGCACTTCCTCGGTCTCCCTCCGCTGTGCTCCACGCACCTGCAGGTGTTTGTGTCCTTTTAGAACCGGGTATTTTCCAGGTCAGAAAGGGCCCGGGCTCTCCCCAGCCCCGCACGGTGCCCACAGACCAACCATGCTCACGGTGGAAACCAGTGACTCCGGCGAAGCGAAGGCCTTAGGAATTTCCAGGAAGGGGGAGGGACCCCTCTTAAAAGCAGCAAATTATACCCACAGAGAATATTTAGATGAGCACATCAAAGAATTCAGGAAACACCAAGTTTAAACTCTTTAAACTAAAAACAAGCTCACAGACGGACGCAATGAGGTCTACTGTTCCATTCCACGGTGACCTTTCAAATCTCTGTTCCTTCTGTGTCTATCTACAACATGTTTGGGCAGGACTCTAGTTTAAAAACGCAAAGAAATCTAGCTTAAGGTCTGCTGACTCAGCACAAGTCTAGAATTTGGGATTTGGGTAGCAAACAGTGCGGGACTCCACCAGGTGAGCACCCGGCGCTTTGCAAACACACACTCGGCCTTCAGGCACCTTCCACACCCGGGTCACAGCAGCTCGAGGAACTTCCAGCCTCAACCACATCTGGGAAAGCAAAGCGATGGGGCTGAGCCCGAAGTGCGGAAATCATCTAAGCGGGCTTCAACAACTGTGCTCCCAGGACCACCTAAAATTGTAATCTGTCCCTCATCTCTTTCGTCTACCAGGAACCCGAGGTCTGGTTTGGCTAAAATGTCAAACTCTTGCCTTCTGACCCCTCGGAGCTCTGCAGCTCCATGTCCCCATTCAGGCTTCTCTGTTAGAACCCCTGAGTCTCTGTCAATCGCCTTTACACCCAGCAACTCTGGGGCAGCTCGAGACCAGGAGAGTGTGGAACATGGCCTTTGATTTCTGCACAATTGCGAGCATTCAAGAAAGCCAGAAGGCTTCAGGAAGGCCTCTGCGCACTACATGAAGGGCTGGTCTGTGTTACAAATGTCTCAGAAGCGGGTTGTGGTGCCCCAGTCATTCCTAGTCATTCCTAGTCCACCTGCTGCTGTCTGCTGGGGGCGGGGGGCAGTGTCTGGTCTCCCCACCGCTCCAAGAGGACAGCTTTCCAGATACCCAGAGAGAGGCAAGCTGCTGGGGGCACACACGGACACCTGCTCCACAGGAAGGCTCTGGTCCCGTGTGCGTGCAGGATTTCAACAATTCCCTCCAAATGCAGAGGTCCCAGGACCCGCAGAGAAAAAGTGAAATTTCTTTAAAAACTCACAAACATCTTCAATCCTCCAGACTGACGAAGAGCCTCTTTCTAAGGCAGGCCACTTTCCATGGTGCATCTCTCAGAGGTACCTCCTAGACGACAAAGGGAGCTGCAAAATGTTCTCCCTTACAAAGGAGACAGCAGGTGGGTCGTGCCCACAGGGGGTGGGGTGGCGATCTTTCCACCCAAGGCTCAGCTCCAAAAATCAATCAATCAATCAATCAATCAGCCTGCAGTCAAATGCATGAAGTTTCAGCTGATCTTATGGAAGTGTCCCAGGCCACCACGATAGCAGGAGAACAGTGGGACTCAGAGATGGCCTCTAGACTCCCAGCTCCTTGGCTAGGCCACCCATGGGGGTGACAGGAAGAGCGACCACGTGAAAGCTCTGCTCCGTCTTTGGTGGGGAGGCTGAGTGGGGACAGGAAGTCAGTAAGACAGCAGGGCTGACACATTTGGGTACACGTGGCTGGGTGTGTGGCTTTTATCTTAAGGCACTAGACAACCGATTAAGGAATCATCAATCACATCAAAAGTAGGATGAAGAAACAGAGTTCATTGCACCGCTTAAGAACTACGTTCGAAGTTTTTGCAGTGGAGCAATCCACAAACTCAGAACTCTTCCTCCTGGCTAGTTCCAGCCCCACGTGAGGCACAGGACTCTAGCTCCTTCCCCGCAGGGCCAAAGTCAACACTTCAGGGACAGAACCTCCCGAACTTCTGGCCACAAGAACCCTTTTTGGTTTGTATCTTTCATCTATTAGAAACCCACTTTCCTGATTCACCCTCTTTCCAAGTCTCCCATTTTTACAGGCATCCAGCTAACTCCGCTACCAAAAAAAGAAAAGTGAATCTGAAAAACCATGGCTCACTCCTGGGCCCAAGAATGGCACAGCAAGCTTTGCAGACGCGCCCTGTGGATTCCTGCAACTCTTATGAAACAGGGACTGGGTGTTTGCAGACAGAGAAACTTGCCCTGAATCACAGAGCAGGTTAAATGGGTACAGCTGAGATGCCTGCACGGGCTTACGTGACTCTCTCCCGGCACTGCACTCTCTTCCTCTAGAGGAACGGAGCAGATGCCATTGTACCGGACTGCTGCTGGTAAAACGTGTGTGCCGTGCCCTTCTGCAGGCTCCAGAAAACCCATTTCACGGAAACACACAGATGAAGTTCCTCAGCCTCAAACTACTGACGTTGGACGGCACGATTCTGTGCGGAGGGGCCTGTCCTATGCACAGTGGCGGCACCCCTGACTCACTGACATGCTCCCCCCCACCCCCCCGCCGGGCCACACCGCGAGAACCACCGAGTTTAGCCAAAGTGCCTAAGATCACGTCACTGGTTCAATCTTGACCAATACCATGAAAGAGCCCCTCTAAATTCTAATCTGATGGAGGCTTCTGGGAGAGTCAGCAATAGCTCCTGAAGAGAAAGCACTCATTCCATCAGATAAAATGCACCAGATTGGGAATGTGACCAGCTCTACGTCAGTGGACTGGCCCGTACCAGCCCGTAGCTTTCACACCAGGCTGGACTTCCCCAGGGCCACTGACCTCTGTTCAACGTTTCTAGACCCTCACCCAAACCCAACTGCCCCATTTTGCACCTACAACCGACACACGAACCGAGAACTGTACCCAGCAGCGCCCAAAGCAGTAGAAGCGGCAACAGAAGACCCCATCCAACACACAATCTACCACCGGCTGAGGGCTGGAAGCTCCTCCCACAGATTATCCATCTAATGTAATCCTTCACCACCTTCAACAACCATACAAAGGACGTGGTATTTATCCGCGTTTTATGAATGAAAAGACTAAGGCACAGATCCCTCAAATAATCTGCCCAAATAACCACAGTCCCTGTTCTTTCGGGTTTTTTTTTTTTAAGATTTTATTTATTTATTTGAGAGAGAGAGTGGGGGGAGGGACACGGGAGGGACAAGCAGGACTCACCACTGAGCGCTGGGAGTGTGCTGAGACCATGACCTGAGCCCAAGTCAGACACCATTAACCAACCGAGCCACCCAGGTGTCCCCAGAGTCCCTGTCGCCTAACCACTATCTCCAACACCTCAGAAAACCATGGGGCCGTGGTCTCCCTCTCCACCTCTACCAGCATGAGACCCTTTCCTCCAGCTGTGTCAGGGGCTGGGGGCTGGAGGCTAGCTCGGGGCTGACCCCACCCTACTGACCAGCCTTGCTCAGGAGGGCAAAACACAAACCCACTCATCTCTACTGCTGCCCAACCCACACACGTCTGCCTCGAGTAACGATCACGCAGCACTTGCTTAAATGTCTGGTTGAAGCAGGCCTGTGGGCACCCGTAGGGATGTTGATACACCTGTCTGGTAACCAGCAAAAAAGAACTAATGCCAGATGGAGAGGAGCGACGCTGGACCTGGGCAGTCACCCCACTCTCTAAATCCATCCCTATCCACTTCTCAAAAATATCACTTAAAATTCTGCTAGATACCAACATGAGCCCTGAATATCAACCTTCCAGAATTTACCACGTGCCCTGTTTCGAAAATCAAGCTGCCTGGCGTACTTCCTCTTCTCCATGATTTTCACAAGATTACCCTCAAGTGGTTTTATCATTGCACTGGCATGCGCTGTCGACATCCTCGAGAACTCAAGGCACTTAACACAGCCAGGACTCCGAGAGGTCTAAGGAGGAGGCCTGGGTGGGTGTTCTGTGTCTGGGAGGTGGTGACCGTGATGGAGGCGGGGGTGGGAGCGACACCAGGCTCTGGGTTCTGGCCCAGATGCTGTAATGCACAGCGTTCTAAGACAGGGGCCACTGTTCTCTTTCATTCCGACCTCACAGAAGCCAGTCCAGCAGAGGGACCCTCAGTGTACTGGCAGCCCCTAGTGAGATGCACTGAGACTTTCCCACCTTCATCGAACAAGAAAAGTTACAGCATTCACAGAGTGCGCCACTCGTGACCTCACCATTCTTCACAAACAGGCTCAACACTAAGTGCCGAGAAACAAAAAGCACTTGACGGTGCATAGAAAATACTGTCTGTGTGCGCTCACAGACAATGACCCTGGACGGCCACGTCCCCAGCTGTTTAATGCCTGAGCTGCACTCAGTGCATGCGGGATAGGAAGACTATGCCAGTCTAGAACTGATAGGGCTTCAGGGGAAAGAGGAGGAGAAAGTCACCCTAAGCCCGGAATGGTGGGGACGGCACATGTGTCAACAGGCTCATCAAGAAAGTCTTGGTTAGTTAATATTTGAAAACCATGAGCTCCCAGAGTAAATGCACCATTCCTTGAACTTTGATATTCTGGCACTGGGGCAACAAGGAGCTTTTAAAATCACACCAAAAAATCTGCTTTGAACCAAGAAAGTCCTCTGGGATTATTTCAGGCAGAAAAGTTTACGCTGTTAAAGCTGCTGTCTCAACTATAAAACAAAAATAATATCTCTATCTCTTAGCATGATTGTACAAATTAAATGAGGTAGTGGATGCAAAGCATCTCGCTGCTTGATAATAAGCAGGTCCTTAAATGGTCGGCTCTGTCACAGTGCTCGGTGACACTCAAATCAAAATCTAAATTTAATCATCCCTTTAGATTTTAGACAGCTCAGAGATTTAACAAAGTATCTTTCCCTTCTCACCACCTGACAGGGGCATTTCCAGCTACTCCAGCGTCTTCAACATCACAGAATGTTTCTCAAAAGAACTGGGATCCCCATCTCACACAGAGGCACTTGAGTTAAACTCAAAGCAGCTGAGCTGATCAAGCCTATGAACTTGGAAACAGCACTACTAGGAGGTCAAAGTGTAACTCACTGAAAATTCTATCCAATTACTTAGTACATTTAGAAGGGGTTTCTTTCTTCCTTTCTTTCCTTCTTTCTTTAAGATCTTATTTATTTTACAGAGAAAGAGACAGCAAGAGAGTGAACACAAACAGGGGGAGTGGGAGAGGGAGAAGCAGGCTTCCGGAGGAGCAGGGAGCCCAATGCAGGGCTCATTCCCAAGATCCGGGGATCAAAACCTGAGCCGAAGGCAGACGCTTAACAACTGAGCCACCCAGGCGCCCCTAGAAAAGATTTCTTTCTAGAGAAGTTTCCTTCATAGACAGAAAAAGTCAGCGCAAAGAACCTCTCACTCTTTCTGTTACAGTCTGTATTAGTTTCTAGCTTCATAAATGAATAATGGTATCATTCATAACTTTGTAATTCATGTCGGTAACTTCATAATGCAATTTACAATTTTCCTGTCATCCTTCATACTATGGATGTCTTCATGTCTTCAGCCTGCTTTTTCCAGTACAGCCAGTGTTTCTGATGGTGATATATGTCTGTTGCACTGTGTAGGTCCTTAATCAAACAGAATAAATCAAAGGTTCTGCTTCTCCTGTCCCTACACCTCCCCATCCTCTTGCAAAAGAAATAAGAAAGAAAGACCATACAAATCTCTATGCACTTGCTGACTAGTTTCTTACATAGAAAGCTTTTTAAAGAAGATCCACGACTTTATTTCTACATCAATTTTTAAAGTGGTAAGCCAACAGGACTAAGAATGAAATTGAACTGGAGCTCAGGTCTCTCTGATTCTTACCCTCCTCTTTGGTGTAACTCCACAAGGACACAGAGCAAACACTAATGGGGTAGGGGGGAGCAAGTCCCATGCATTCTTCTCAGGGTATTTATTTCCACAAATTCCGCAAGAGCAATTACTGGCCACAATACACAGAAAGCATGGCTGTGGAGTAAACATGCTCATTCCAAAACACGAGGCGCACGTGCTTCCTCCCAGCTCAAAGCCGCTCCCCGCCAGCCCAAGGAGTTAGCTCAAGGACCTCTTCTGCACACGGACTGGAGTTCGAGAGAGGGCTTCCCCCAAACTGAGCCACCTCGCTGCAGATGCAATTCGACTCCCTCCAACACCTCCACCGGGCCTTTCTGGTAACCCCACGGCGAAATCACCCCCGCCTCTTAGTTCTCCAAAGCACCCCGGCACATTCGGAGCCTTCGCGGCTGCAGCCCCCGCCGCCCGAGCCACCGGCTCAGCAAGGGCATGGCGAGCGTGCGGGGCTGTGGCGCGGGGAAGGGCAGCTCCCGCGTCCCCCGGGGAGCTCCGCAAGGCCGGCTCTGCCCGCTCTCCCCCGGTCCCGCGCTGCAGCCCGCGTTCCCGGGAGTGCGCCCGGGCCGGCCACCCCGCCCAGAGGGCGCACACTTACGTCTCTCCTCCTTCCCGGCAGCAGTGTCGGCAAAGTTCCCGGGGCGCCGAGCGAGAGTGCGCGGCTCCGGCCAGCGGGGTGCGGGAGGCGGGGCGGCCAGGGGTGGAGGAGGGTCGGGGTGGCGGGGGGCGCCCGGTTCCCGGCCCCGCGCCCGCGCGTCTCCAGCGGCCGGGCCGGCCGGCGTGCAGCCGCACCAACACCTACACCGGCACGGTCACCGACACCAACACGGACACCCGCGCCGGCTGCGACCCCGACCCCGGAGGCTCCGGCCTGGAGGCCGCGGGTGTGGCCGGGCAGCAGAGGTTTTTTTGGAATGCAGGGTGTGGCCCTCTAACACAGCGAAAAAGAAATGAGTCAGCCCGGGGAGCCTGACCAATAAGCGTGTTCACTGGCGGCTAAGGCGGAACTTTCCTGTCTTGATTTATATCAGCCCTTAAAAAAGAAGTTGTTTTGCTCCCCCCTCAAACTTTAGCCTTTAGCAACTTCCAAGAAAACAGTGGACGGCTCTGTAAAAACTCTTTCAAAACAAGAATTAATCTCGTCATGACACACTTGATCCGTGGATGGAGGTTAATTTCTGTTGCTTTCAGAAAAAGCTCCTGAGTTCGGCGGTGATTCTGGATGTAAAGAGCAGGGGGCCTGGCCTCGCAGCAGATTCAGATCCGACCTCTGACACCGAATAACCTTGGGCAAACTACCTGCAATGGGGGGGGGGGGGGTAGTGATAAAATGCCCACCTGACCTAGGCTGGAGGACAGCTTATATGTAATATTACGCGCAAAGCACTGGGCACGGTGCTCCACGTACAGCGGGCACGCAAACAACGCTGTCTTGTCCCTGGAAGTTCTAAATCGACCTTCAAAAACTAGGACAAACTAGCTTATCATTTTTTAAAATTATTTTTGATGTTAAAATATCCAAATAATTTTAAAGCTGAAGTAGTACTTTGGTGTTGTGTGGTCTGAGTCCTTTAAGTGGTTAAAAAAAAAAAGAATACATTGAAGAAACTTCTGGTTTAGGCTTCTTGGGTTTGGTGTTCCTACTATATAACAGGAATTTTACCAACACACAAAAAAAGGCTTAAATTTGAAATGATTTCATTTATGCCACAGTAAACCAACTTTTAAAAAAGTAAGAGTGATTTTGCAAATACTCCATCTGGGTTACTGTGCCCTAACCATTATTATGGAATAAAAATACAGGAAAATTTATGTAACTGGGAATTGGCAAATCACAGAAGACTCAAGGATGGCTAAGTCCCGTGGACCAGTTAAGAAATGCGTTGATGGCTAGTGGGGGTAGAGAATTTTAGCAGAGGAATAATCTTTTTTTTTTTTTTTAAGTTAAAAATTAAACCTTCTTGGCTTTGGAGATAATCTCCTGAGTTTAACTTCCTTGTATTTTTTAAGAACCAATCATTCATTCTATAGGCCAAAAATTCTTCAAAATACTCACTAACCAAATATCAGATTGAAAGTGAGATCAAAAGGCTCTTTCTAAAATGGGATTTTCTGTAAACAATTATGGAAGAGTGGAAAGAGCACTGTGCCAGAGTCCAGAGCTCCCGCCCTAATCCCAGCTGTGACCAGGAGCATGGCGCTAAGTCACTGCTTCATCTCTCTGAAGGGCTCCAAGAGTTCTTCCACCCAAAAGACTAACTTATGGTCAAAAAGGGCAGGTGCAAGGTAAGCCTATGACCTCACATTTATCCTTAGCAACAGGCATAATATTGGCCCATAGTCTAGATGATGGAGCTGAAAATTTCCCTTGACTCACAGAAAGGTAATCTCATTGTCCTAGATGCTTTAAGTTAAATTCTACACTCATCTGAGCTCTCTCTCTCCCAACCTCTCTCTCTCGAATTCACTATCAACAGGTATGATGACAGCCTCCCACTCTGTCTCCCATATCTCTACCATTCTTCCCATTCCCCCATGCCAGGTCACCAAGGCTAAGTGTCCCCTGACTGCTGTTCCAGCTGCCAGGTCTTCTGTGCTCCCAAGGCAGCATCACCATCACAGAATAAATACGACAAGCCCATGTGCCACCATGTCATAAAGCTTCCATCTCACTATCAATTAAACAGCTTTAGTTTTAGAGCAGATATCAAAAGGAAAACATCTGCTTTGTAGGCAACTTTCCTCAAACATTCATGCAAATTAATATGTATTTTTAAGCACCGTGATTTTCTATTTACAGAACTATTATCACCGATCATACTGGTCAAACTGATATGTTGGCTGTTACACCAAGGACAACAGCTCTTTTATACGGGAAGGCTGTATATGTATATTATATATACACATATATAATATACATATATATAGTTGTGTGTGCACACAACTCAGGAAACTTACATCTGCAGCAGTGGGAAAAATGGGATTGTCTGCGTGGGTAGACATAAGCAGATACATTGAGATACATGAAAGAGGAAGGGTAAGGTAGCCATCCAGAAAAGGGAAAGATGATTTACTTTGTTTCTACTGCCTAGGATCCAGTCAACCTTAAAATTCACAGAATGGGTGCTCTGTCCGGAAGAAGGGCTTCATACATATGTCTACCTGTGATCATTAAATCAAACCAGTTGAAAGATGTTTACAATAAACCTTATGCTTCCCTACTTTGGAACAGCTGCCAATGTTGCTACAATGTACCATTCCTAGGATGTCTCTTTTGCCTACAGTACCAAACTATCAGGCTACAGTTGTATAGTTCAGAAAAAGTGACAATTAGACCCTGGGCCCAATGCCATGATGTTCAGGCAGCAAACGCTGGCCTCCACCTTTCCAACCCCCACGGTCCACCTTAAAAACCCTCCATTAAATAAGGCAACTGGTCTACTTGTTCCCCTAAAGCACCGGGCTCAGTACCACCTCCCCATAGAGGCCCACACCACACCTCCTGGCTGTAGATACTAATGGTGACCTTCCAGACCCTTCCTCTTCCTGGAACCCTCCCCACTGATTCAGGCCTTGAAGAACTCTTCTTTCCTCCAAATGCCTACAGACCTCCTTCTTCATACCTCCATCTCAACACGGACTTATACAACCTTAGCGTCTTCCATTTGCGATCCCTCCCCTGACCCTTCTCTCTGGCCAGATGATAAAAGTCCATCTGAGAAGAGACTGTGTCTCAAAGGCTTTGTATCCCCCCGACCCGGGACACAGCCGAACACACAGTCTGATATAAATGATGGTCCAGGTCAACAACAGCCACAAAGGAGAAAGGACAAGGTTCCTTCTGGCTTCTCCTCAAGGAGAAGCACAGATCATAGCTGTTCAGCCTGGCTGGCACACAGAACTCAAGCGGCAGATGTGTTTCTTTGCTCTCGCTGACACGTTCCAACAATACAGAATGCTCTAGTGAGAGAGCGAGTCGGATACTTCCTAGAGGGAAGCAGAGTTTACAAAAGAGTGTCAGCACATAAAATCTCAGTTCCTCCAACACTAATCCACTGAAGAAGACAAAGGCATTAAGTCATTTTCTCTTCCCCTTCTAGTAAGGCACCCATACTCACACATGCGGCAGTCCTGCCAAAGCACCAATTCCTCCTGAAAGAGAAACGGCTCTCCACGTACACGGGCGAGCCACCAACGTCCACCCTTTACCCACTAGAGCTCCTTGCTACCAATGGTAGCACAAGGCAGCTCTTCAAGGCAAGCTGTGACTACTAGAACCGTATTATGTATTTGTTTTATACAGTTTCAAAGCACACACTGTAAGCTGTTTGCATTAGAGCAAACTCCTATTGACTCATTTGTCCAAGTTTTTATTTTAATCACCCAGGGTTCATCACAAGTGCACTCCTTCATCCCTATCACCCGTTCCCCCGTCCCCCCACCCCCCCCCCGTAACCCTCAGTCTGTTCTCAGAGTCACTATCTCTCTCTCTTACACACACACACACACGCACACACTCACACAGTCACTAGTATCCTCTGCTTTTATGAGATAGGAATAAACAGTGCCATTGTTCTCGAAAAGCTATGTCATAAACCAGCTGTACCACTATGTAATCATATTTATTATAATTGCCATGACAAAGACACAACTTCTTACATATGCCAAGTCTAAACAGATGAATTAGTCACCACTCTCTAGCTTGCGGGGTAACAGAAATGGCACTTGAGGCATCCCCAGGAAAGACAAGGAGGGCACATGATGGAATGAGCACTGGGTGTTAGGCAAGACTGATGAGCCACCGACCTCTGTCTCTGAAACCAACAATCCATTATATGTTAAGTAATTGAATTTAAATTTGGAAATAAATAAATATTTAAAAATTGAAAAATAAATCAGTAAGAGCAAGGGGGAACGTGCTGACTCCACGTGACCCAGCAAAAAGGAAAGCCACAGGGGTAGCTGGGTTTTGGGACCAACTCAATGTGACCCCCACCAGAACCTGATGGCGGATCTGCTTCTACAGACTGGTGCCATTCTCCCTTCCTGAAATCCGTCTTCTTCCGCTTAACCCCCAGCTCTGCACCAAGAGGGCCTATTCCACAGCTTTAACTGCAAAGATCCTCAGGGAAGACTCACACTGTTCCCACGTGGGCCGTGTGTCCACCCCGAGGTCAAGGTCTCCCGTTTGGCCATAGGTCTATACTAGAACTACCCAGGTGGGTTGACGGGAAGAGCAGTAAGGTCTCCAGGTGAGTTTACTTCCCCGAAGTAAACTACCCCCAGTTTCTGCCCCCCAAAACACTACCCCCCATCAAGAAATCCCATTTTATGTCCAAGCAAAAGGTTATCTAAACAGCCCTCAGCCTGGTAATAAATTACATTTTAGAAGTTCACTTCTGAGGTCTGAAATAAATGAAGTCTCGTGTGGCACTTGAAATGCATTTCACTGGAGACAAACGTACACGCGGGCTTCTCTGGCCAGGCTTTAAAAGCCTATTTAACTTATGATTGATCTCAAGGATAATGTTAATGATATTTCTAATACTGTACTCAAACCTCATTCTTAACACTGTTCCTATGGGAAACTGTATTTGAAATTCCACCCAGAACAAGCAAAAAACCCGCTCAGTTTAATTCACTAAGGATCCAGTCAGGACCCTGCCTTCTGCTGCGCACACGCTAATTCCCGTTTGCTGTGTACACAACACAGCGAGGTAGGTGTTAACAGTTATACTAGGCCCTGCTGTTAATGGGAGTCAAGAGGGTTTTGAGCTCAAGGTCAACTGCTAAGAAGAGCAGAGATGGCTTCAAAGCCATGGACGTCTGAGCCCAAAGCTGGAGCTCTTGTGTCTGATCCCCACAGCCGCCAGGCAGGCCCAGGCTTACAATGGAGGAGACCCGGCTAGCATTTCCAACCCTGTGTAAACACCGAGATCTTCAATCATGGCACACATGTCAACAACTAATGAAGTACTGTATGGCGACTAACATAATAATAATAAAAAACAAAAATACTGAGATTTTCTTACAGAAAAGAGAAGGGACTAGTGGCCAGTCACTGTCAATAACCAGACACTAACTTTCCATATCCTTCCTTTAAAAAAAAAAAAAATAGAAAAGAAAGGTTTTATTTATTTATTCAAGACAGAGACAGAGCACATGCAGGGGGAGTGGCAGGCAGAGGGAGAGGGAGAAGTAAACTCTCCGCCGAGCAGGGAGCTGATGCGGGACTCAATCCCAGGACCCTGGGATCATGACCTGAGCCAAAGGCAGACGTTTCACCGACTGAGCCACGCAGGTGCCCCTCTATACCCTTCCTAACAGAGGATACTTCTCTGTGGTAGAACAAGAGAAAGTATTTCTCTGTCTGACCCCTAAACCGTACTAATAACTATATTTACATGAAGAGCCTCTGAAAAATCAAAGGTCAATTAATAGTGTCTTCAAAATAAAATTGTGGCCTGTAGAAAAAAGAGACCACTCTCTATTAAAAAGTCCATCTAAGGTATTTTAAAAGAAAATTAAAGTTGTAAAAATAACTGATGTGACACACTCTGCCAATATAAACACAATGGATGCATTTAATAATAGTGTTTTACACTTTAAAAAAAAAACCTTTTTAGCTATAGAGTATTTAATACATACAAGAAAATATATTTAACGCTTCTGTAAGGAAAAATAGTATTAAAATCAACAATCACGAACCCGTCACCCAACCTTAAGAGTGGACCATTACTGATACACCAGAGCAACTTCCCTGAGTGCTCCTTCCTGTCCAACTGGGGCTGTGCCCCGTTCTTTCTGTGCATGTTGGACAGAAAAGTGTGAAAGCCCTTGGTCCCAAAATGGGACTTGAATAATCAATTAGCCATCTGCCTTTTGAAATCAAAGTGAAGAGGTAGTCAGAAGTAGCATGACAGGGACGCCTGGGTGGCTCAGTGGGTTAAGCCACTGCCTTCAGCTCAGGTCATGATCTCGGGGTCCGGGGATGGAGCCTCACGTCGGGCTCCCTGTCCAGTGGGGAGTCTGCATCCCTCTCTGTCTCTGCCTGCCTCTCTGCCTGCTTGTGATCTCTCTCTCTGTTAAATAAATAAATAAAATCTTATTAAAAAAAAAAAGAAGAAGAAGTAGCACGACAGAAAAATCGCTGAATGACTGATTAGCTAACTCGTGCATCGTCTTAGCCCAGAAACTACTAGTTAGACTAGTCAGTTCTCCGAGGTCTTGGTTGCACGCCATGGTCCAAAGCCAAGACAAGTCAGTAGGAAACATGAAATCAAGAGAGCCCCTGAACACCCGTCAGCTTATCAGATACAGGATCTGAGAAACAACAGGTCAACTCCCAATTATTCCACACAGAGGTAGGGTGTTACTGAGCTCACACAGCGCCTTCTCACATCAGACACCATAAAGGGAAAACGCAAAGGAGCGCTCAGACGATAACCTCCACTTCATACATCATGGAAAAAAGAACCAGTAACTTCAGCGGGGGGTGGGAATCAACGAAAATGGTCAAGAATTTACTAAGAGTTTATTTTGTTGTAATAACATGTTGGGCAATTTATACTGCAGAGAAAAAATTTTAGATACGTCATCTGTGAGGTTGAACAGTTCACAACACATGTCCAAAAAAAGGCATATACACTAATCTAGTGGATGAGTCTGTACAAATTGCTTCACTACGAATGCAAGATGGGAGTAAGAAAGTCTAACAGTCAGCAGCAACTAGACAGTGCGGTAAACACGGGCTGAGAAGGAGGGGAGGCAAGGGGACATGAGCTTGAGTGACGGAGGCCAATGTCATTCCAAGAGCATCAGAAGGGTGGCGGAGCACAACCCACCAGTGACCATGTGACACTGGGCTCTGTGACCCAACCCTGTGCCCCATTCCACAGCCGCTGGACACAGGGCACACAGTCATGCTGAACTCGAAGAGTCCTGATCCTGGGGCCAGGGCTTGGATTATTTAACTAAATGTCCAGACCTTGACCTGGGACATGGGCCCAGAGAGACATGGCAGACGGAGGCCTAACATAAAGCTTCTGCTGGGAAATGTCATCGCTACTCACATTGTTTCAGCCAAAGTAAGTCCTGTGGCCAAGACAACCCCTGGGACCAACCGTCACTGGGGTAGGAAAGTGTAATTCTCCCACAGAGATGGAGGGCAGGTAGGAAGGAGCAAGGGTTTTCACAACAACGTGATCTACCACAAAGGGAAGAGAAAATGGCTGAGAAGTGTTTTCTTCCCTTCCCTGATGATGAAAGAAGTGATCCTAGGACAGAAAGCCACTCTTCCCCGTCACCTTGCAGGTCTTAACATGGCCTCGCAACCCTCTCAGCCACGTCCTGAGACCTGTCCAGTGCCCTAGTGGCCCCTGAACTCCAACGCCAAGTCCAGGGTTGCCTCCCCGAGCCCAGCCCGGGAGGCAAAATGGAGATGATCCTGCCCTCTTCCAGGGAAAATTTTTGAGAAATTAGGTAAAATGATGCATTGAACACACACAAGTGCATAAAAGCAATTAGTAATACAAGACAGTATTATTCTTAAATTATGATACTTGTCTCCTAATCCCTGTCTTTCCCAAACTGTCTTTACATTTTATTCATAATTTCTTTTATTATCATTTTTTAAAATTTTATTTATTTATTTGACAGACAGAGATCACAAGTAGGCAGAGAGGCAGGCAGAGAGACAGGAGGAAGGCTCCCTGCTGAGCAGAGAGCCTGATGTGGGGCTCGATCCCAGGACCCTGAGATGATGACTTGAGCCGAAGGCCGAGGCTTTAACCCACTGAGTCATCCAGGTGCCCTCATAGTTTGTTAATAAGTGCATAAAATAGATGAATTAAAGATGTTTCCTTTGCTTTTCAAAACCACAATTTTCTCTAATCTTACAGTTTCTTCTATGCACACACTCTTTCCAGCTTCCGTTATTCACTCCCCAGTTTGTTGATTTCTTTTTTTTTTTAAGATTTTATTTATTTATTTGACAGATAGAGATCACAAGCAGGCAGAGAGAGAGGGAGAAGCAGACTCCCTGCTGAACAGAGAGCCCGACGCGGGGCTGGATCCCAGGACCCTGAGATCATGACCTGAGCCAAAGACAGAGGCTTAACCCATTGAGCCACCCAGGTGCCCCCTCCCCAATTTGTTGATTTCTTAAGGCTCTCAAAAAGTTTTGGAAAGCAGAACTATTATCTATTATCTACAACTATTATCTAATTATCTATTATCTGTAGTATCTATTATCTATAGTAATTAATTACTTCTTCCCCGGTTAAGGGAACTTAAGGAAAACTGAAGATACTCCGAGTCTTCATTTGAACTAGGCTATAGATTCCAATGTGGCTCCCAACTGAGAATGAATAAAGGGCTTGGCATAGGAGACCCCCGTCTTCTACCTACAGCCCCAGTTAGCACGGCTTCTCCGCTCTCAGCATTCTCTTCAACTACAGTTCCAGCCTTTCCCCCAGAATGAGATCGTCCTTTCCCACCTCTGCCTCTTTGCTCACACTCTTCTAGCTGGAATGTTCCCTCGGCACTGCCCCAACTCTGTTCAAAGATCCTGCCCGTAGAACTGGGGAGGTCCACCACAATGCGCGCACAAAGACGTCCATCACGGCGCGCTTTACAAGAATGAGAAGCAGAGGGCAAGCGAAGTGCCCACTCCTGGGAGACTGGTTGGATACACTCCAGGGCACGTAACGTGTGAAATGCCGTGTAACAATAAGAAACGGGATGTCGGTATTTACGAATGTGGCATGGTTTCAGCACACTGTCAATCAAATCAGGTGTCAAAACAGTATTTATGACAAAGAGTTCATTTTAGGAAGAAAAAAGCATATAACTTGTGCAGGCTGAGAAAGAGCATGGCAGAATACAAAACAAACAAACCAAAAAACCCCCCAAAAACCCAGGTTAATAATGGTAACTCGAGGTAGTGATAATATTGGTGAATTTTCTGTTCTTAATAATGTTCACATGTTTAAAGTTCTTTCCAATTAGTATGGTTAACTTTTGTAGTTTTTCAAGTAGGTATTTTGATGAAAAGGCACTAATCACGGACACCCCCTGCAAATGTCATCTGCTCCTGAAGGTCTCCTGGACCTCGCCACGCCTAGCACACAGGTAATTTCTCTCTCCTGGTGGTTTCCAGAACAGTTACTGTTATCTCTAATGACATCGGCTTTCTGTGTTCCGGCCTGCGGCGGCTCCTAACATACAATGAGTCTGTCTTATTTGTACTGGAATTTACCCTCGTAACCCCGACTCCCAAGTACCGAGCACACTACTGAGTGTGCTGATGGCACACCGTCCATGACCGTGACATTTGCACGTCTCAGGACCACACACTTGACAGCTGCCCAATCAAACACTCGTCTACACTGGGGATGTCCCGAAACAGCACCAGGTGCCTTTTGGGGAGAGAAATCATAAATCAGAATATTTTATGTGTGGTGAGGTTGTCTGGTCACTTATGTCTCCCAAGTCTGCATTCACTGCGACCAAAGACACCCTCGTTCATCTTGATTGAGACACAGGTCAATATTTCTTAATCCAGAGGCAAGTGTCTCAGATTTCCATCCATCTGCTTCAGCGTGAAAGGGACAAGAATTGCTTTTGCAATAATCCAAGTCCGTCCCTGACTCCGTAGGAACTATAAATATCTATTGTTTTAGGAGGAAATAAGGGAACTAAATGTCTTAAGCTTATGTAAGTCTGCTTCAGGGAATCGACACCACTGAATGTTTTGAAATATCCAAGGCATTTTTTTTTTTTTGGTTCAATAAAGAATGTGTTTTGAGAGCTAGGTGGGTGAGGTTTAAAATAAAAACAACCACCACAATCTTAGCTGTTACTTAGCAATTTCAGGCTCCAATTGTTCCCCTCGAAAGGGCCAGCCAGCATGCGGAGGAAACACTGGGCTCTCGGGTCCAGTGTCCGTTCTGCCCTCCATCTCACTCCCCAAGACCTTCGTCCAGCCAGCGTGAACTTGAAAGCGCCCAGATACCGTCCTGCTTTGTTTCTCTCTCTGGAGACAAGTCACTTTCATTAAAACTTAATGTCTGAACAAAAGCAAAGCTACATGCCACAGTGGGTGAGGGGGAACGCTGGCTGCTCGTCCCCAAAGTGTCCCCACCTGACGCGACGAAGGTTCGAGGGAGTACAGCAAAGGAACAGCAGACACTCAGGAGGAGGAGGACAGCCAGACTATCTGCAGCCCAGTCCCTGAACAGCCAGCAGGGGCCCGGGGGAACACAGCCATCACCGAGCTGGGTTAACACACCTAAGAAAAGAGCTGATGCTTGAAACTACTCTCAGGGCTTCTCCTCGGTTCCAGAAGGCAGGCGAGCATGGCAACGGGAGTTACCCAGCACAGACGCACAAGCAAACCTTGGTTTGACCAACCCAACCAATGTCGTATCACCAGGGCTGAGATAGATACCTGAAGAACGGTGGGTCAAGATTCCTTTGCCACAGGGAACCTATAACCAGTGTCGATTTGCCAGCCACCCCACCTCCAGGGCAGACCGTCAGACCCAGGGGTTTCCGGCAAGCCAGGTGTTCCACACAGCTATTGTTAAAAGTTACAGTATATAAGCATATGACTGAAATAAATTAGACTCAAAACAAAGAGAAGAAATACTCAAATTCACTGCTTCCTATTTTACTAGGGTTTATGCTCTTGCCCTTCCTTGCACTCCTGTGTGTGTGGCCGGTAGGAAGCAGACGCGGGGGTGCACCTGCCCAGTCTGCTTGCGCTGACCTTGCTGGGGTTAGGGAATCAGGCAGGCCGGGAGTGTTCACACCAGAGAAATGAGCAGGCACTGTAACCCTGTCCTCCCTCTGTACCCCCTCCCGTCCCTACCTTTCCTCCCACTCCCCCCCACCCCTCTCTCTGCCCCGCCCTCCCAGGCCAAATCTTTTTTTTTTTTTTTTTTTTAAAGATTTTATTTATTTATTTGACAGACAGAGATTACAAGTAGGCAGAGAGGCAGGCAGAGAGAGAGAGGAGGAAGCAGGCTCCCCGCTGAGCAGAGAGCCCGATGCGGGGCTCGATCCCAGGACCCTGGGATCATGACCTGAGCTGAAGGCAGAGGCTTTAACCCACTGAGCCACCCAGGCGCCCCCAGGCCAAATCTTTTAACATTTGTCTGCACGGCGGTGCCCGGAGTACCGACCCCCCACAGCCTGACGGAAGCTACGGAGGTCGAGTTGGTCTGTGTCAGATTCGGGCTTATAAACTACACATCATGATGTAAATATAAGGAAGGAAAGCAACCTCAGGCAACCCTTGAACCACACTGGGTTCGGGCACCCACTTCCCACGCAGTCAAACATCTGAGTGTAACTCTGAACTCTCCAGAAACTTGACTCCTAATCTTGTACCGTGGACTAAAGTCTCACGGATGACATCGAGTCAATGAATGTGGACCTTGTCCACTCTACGTATTATACACTGTATTTTCACCACAAGGTAAGCTGGAGGAAATGTTTCAGAGGAAATCCCAGGGAAGAAAAGATACATTTCAAGGACCAGATGATAAAAAGTCCACGTCCAAGTGGACCTGTTCAAACCCGGGCTGCACGAGGGTCAGCTGTCCTTTCATTGTGGCCCCATAAGCACCAGTCAGAGCGTGGAGTATGACCCATGGGTCTTCCTCTCATGGGAGGTATGACCGAGCCCCACAAACAGAGCTGGAGAGGCTGACAAACTACAATAGAAGTACAAAGGCAAGAATCAGGCCAGGGAATGTCTAACTCAGAAGTATACAATCTTTTCACGTGGCAACCTCTCCTCCCAACATTATCATCATCAAAATGAAACCGGAAGCAACCACATTTAATTGTCAAATCATTTGCAACCAGTTGTGGCCTCTGTTGTGTAAAAAATGAGACGGATACTCAAAGAAGGATGTGGGGAGGGAGCAAAGAGCTCAACTTTACTCATACTTGCCACGTTTATTCATGGGGACTTCCCAAAACGTGCACAACCGACGTCGGTAAGCCATGCTGCTCACTGAACCAACGGGAACGAGAATGTCTATTTGCAAAGGGCTTGTCCCAAGTTAATATGAAAGGAGTCCTCCTTTGATTCATTAATTACTCATGCTCTGTCTGCCCAACTGTGACACCCAACGTAAAAGGACACAACCACCAACACACAAAAACTGCATAAATGTTAGCAACAAGTTTTTGAAGTGTTTGGATATTTACTTTTTAAACATTTTCTCTTTCAGACTTTTAAGCTATCTGATCGAGCTACTCTTCCACCGTCGTCTCTTAGAGAATGTTCACCAGTAAACCAAAGACTTCCAGAGGGCTAACAAAATTTCACTTACTGATTATTTAAAACAATTCCTGTCATCTTGGCTTCCAGAAGTTACCAGCTTCTCCCACTGCTCCAGCTCACTTCCATCACCTGTCATGAAGAGAAGGGGTCTGGTTAGTCACAGGTCTCCGAAAGACCACTTTTGGATTTCTACATTCGTCTTTTTCTTTCTTTATCACCAAAACAGAGAGAAAATGGTCATCTCCTCCTTACTCTTCAAAACCAAAAAGGAAGGACAGAGTAACAACAGACAGCACCCCAAGAGAAAAAGAGATTTAAAGAGCAGTGTTTCAATGGTTGGGGTTTGGGGCAGACACCCCCTCTAATGCCCTGCCTTACGTTTTTGGGAAGAGGTTTTGGTCTGCTTGCTGGGAGGAAGCAGTATCAGACTAAGCCAGTTTTCTCTCTCCCTGCCCCAGCCCCTCCTTGCCCTCTTCTGGACAGATCTGCCTGGGAGCGTGTGAAGAGGTACTGACTTAGGGCTCAGCCCTGCCACGTGGGGAAGCCCAGCTCCCTCCAGCTCTCCACAAGCCCAGGTGCTACCAGAAGACCAGCAGGTGACGGCTGCTGGAGTCAACGCACATTTTAGATTCAGAGATGCTGGTGAGGTCTCCAATCCTGCTTTACCAATAATTAAGTGACCATCTATGCTGATTCCTCTTATCCTTGCTCTATTTTCCATGTTGACCAAAACTTACGGAACAGAAAAGATCAATTGTTAAGGAACCCAACCCACCCACAGCAACAGAAGGACACCACACGGACAAACCTTGGTTCCAACTCCTACCACTCTCTAGCCATGCAACCTTGGCCAAGTCCGTTCATCTCTTCCCAGCCTCAACTTCTACTTTTCTGAAAGATACTCCCCACTATACTGCGCGGTTCAGAGAATTAAATGAGACGAAGGAGAAAATCTGCCGCATCAAGCATGCTCTGATCCAACAAGGGTATATCCCAGAACCGGGACACCTGTGCTCAATGATCAGACCTGGTAACTCATCCCTAAGTCCAGTTCAAATACTGGAGATTCATATACTCCATGGAGTAATGTTATATGCCCAGCAAAGGGCCTTCCTTCTCCCAAGAGCAAGGCATCCTGAACAAAAGCTTTGCTTTTGTTTTTTAATTTCCTAACATTTTAGGGCCCATAACCTAGGGACAAGAAGTTCTGTTTCTTTACCTTCACAGAAGAGCCCCAAATGAAAACATCCCACTTCCACCAGGTACATGCAACCACTGCTCATTTTCTAGGAAAAATATATGGCTCCAAGGGGGTCAGACTTACAAGACAGGCACCTGCTACTCTTCCTCACCTGAAGCCTCTCTCTGTTGTCATTCCGAGAGAGGAGATCCGTATTAATTATACAAAGAGACACTGTCACCTCAGTTATAGGACAGACAAGAAGTCTCAAGTTTTCCAAACCTGAAGGGTGTGTGTGTGCGTGTTGGGGGAGGGGAGAGGGAGAGTCGGGGGCCACAGAGAAAGGAGAGAATGGAACAAACGCCACAGAAACCCAGAGATCCTCCCAGTAACAAGGAAAGGACTTACCAACATCAACAACAATTAGGAGGGAAGGACTCAAAGTCAGGGACTTAGAGATTGAACCCAAAACCAAGAGGAAGGAGCCCCGTGCTCACCGGCCGGCAAGAGCTTTCTGGGCTGGTCACTCAGTGTGGAAAACTTTCAAAACCATGGACAGTGGAGAAGGGTCTGACGTGGGCTGGACAGACAGGCTCTGCGGAGTGGCTGTCCGTTACTGGATCCTTCCAAAACTCAGTTTCCAGGCCTGGAAGAGAAGGACAGAGAACATACTGTAGAGAGACGTTCTGGAGACTGGAGAGCACACACATACAGAGCCCACCGTGAGTGTTTATGAACACAGGTATGGCAGTCTACTAAAGTCACGGCCACGATCGCAATTCTTGCCTACAGTTCATCAAATTCAGACTCACTTCCTGTGTGAACACTGGAGAGAGGTCAAGTCAGACTTCTGACGAGAACATCAAACTTTCCCAAGTTGTTTGGAACAGAGCTCCAATAACAGTGTCCGTCCTAGCGGACAGCCTTTACACATTAGTAATAACGTGCACGCGGAAACCTCCAGCTGTGCGCGGGGGGCTGTTCTGCAGAGCGGCTCTGTGTTTCTTTTCTTGATGATAAATTCTTGAAAGAGGGAATGATCACTAATTATCCATCAGTGATAATTCTCCTGGGGTGCAACGCCAAGTGCTCTGCGGGCATCTGTGGGGAAGAACAGCCACGCTGACAGCAGCAGGCAGCCTCTCGCCACAGCTAGCTTCCCACCAGCCTCATCAACAACAGCATGGACTTGTCAGTGAGGTTTTCAAGAAAGAAAAAAAAAAAAGACCCACAAGAGATGCAACAGCAACTTTTTTTTCTAAAAGATTTTATCTATTCATTTGACAGAGAGAGAGACAGCGAGAGAGAGAACACAAGCAGGGGGAGTGGGAGAGGGAGAAGCCTGTGGATCAGGGAGCCTATGGTGGGACTCGATCCCAAGACTCTGGGATCATGACCTGAGCCGAGGCAGACACTTAACCGACTGAACCACCCAGGCTCCCCAGTAACAGCAACTTTTAAACAGAACTTTCTATCTGAATAAAAGGGCTCCTTGAGCCCTCCTACATCATCGTCTTTGGGACTCACTCTGATGATGCCAACTGCTTGGAACAGGCTGAGCACGCTTCTTTTTTTTTTTTTTTTTTTTTTTTTTTCCCTTTTTATTTATTTTTTCAGCGTAACAGTATTCATTCTTTTTGCACAACACCCAGTGCTCCATGCAAAACGTGCCCTCCCCATCACCCACCACCTGTTCCCCCAACCTCCCACCCCTGACCCTTCAAAACCCTCAGGTTGTTTTTCAGAGTCCATAGTCTCTTATGGTTCGCCTCCCCTCCCCAATGTCCATAGCCCACTCCCCCTCTCCCAATCCCACCTCCCCCCAGCAACCCCCAGTTTGTTTTGTGAGATTAAGAGCCATTTATGGTTTGTCTCCCTCCCAATCCCATCTTGTTTCATTTATTCTTCTCCTATCCCCCTAACCCCCCATGTTGCTTCTCCATGTCCTCATATCAGGGAGATCATATGATAGTTGTCTTTCTCCGATTGACTTATTTCACTAAGCATGATACGCTCTAGTTCCATCCACGTCGTCGCAAATGGCAAGATTTCATTTCTTTTGATGGCTGCATAGTATTCCATTGTGTATATATACCACATCTTCTTGATCCATTCATCTGTTGATGGACATCTAGGTTCTTTCCATAGTCTGGCTATTGTAGACATTGCTGCTATAAACATTCGGGTACACGTGCCCCTTCGGATCACTATGTTTGTATCTTTAGGGTAAATACCCAGTAGTGCAATTGCTGGGTCATAGGGTAGTTCTATTTTCAACATTTTGAGGAACCTCCATGCTGTTTTCCAGAGTGGTTGCACCAGCTTGCATTCCCACCAACAGTGGAGGAGGGTTCTCCTTTCTCCACATCCTCTCCAGCATCTGTCATTTCCTGACTTGTTAATTTTAGCCATTCTGACTGGTGTGAGGTGATATCTCATTGTGGTTTTGATTTGTATTTCCCTGATGCCGAGTGACGTGGAGCACTTTTTCATGTGTCTGTTGGCCATCTGGATGTCTTCTTTGCAGAAATGTCTGTTCATGTCCTCTGCCCATTTCTTGATTGGATTGTTTGTTCTCTGGGTGTTGAGTTTGCTAAGTTCCTTATAGATTTTGGATACTAGCCCTTTATCTGATATGTCGTTTGCAAATATCTTCTCCCATTCTGTCAGCTGTCTTTTGGTTTTGTTAACTGTTTCCTTTGCTGTGCAAAAGCTTTTGATCTTGATGAAATCCCAATAGTTCATTTTCGCCCTTGCTTCCCTTGCCTTTGCCGTTGTTCCTAGGAAGATGTTGCTGCGGCTGAGGTCGAAGAGGTTGCTGCCTGCGTTCTCCTCAAGGATTTTGATGGATTCCTTTCTCACATTGAGGTCCTTCATCCATTTGGAGTCTATTTTCGTGTGTGGTGTAAGGAAGTGGTCCAATTTCATTTTTCTGCATGTGGCTGTCCAATTTTCCCAGCACCATTTATTGAAGAGGCTGTCTTTTTTCCATTGGACATTCTTTCCTGCTTTGTCGAAGATTAGCTGACCATAGAGTTGAGGGTCGATTTCTGGGCTCTCTATTCTGTTCCACTGGTCTATGTGTCTGTTTATGTGCCAGTACCATGCTGTCTTGATGATGACAGCTTTGTAATAGAGCTTGAAGTCCGGAATTGTGATGCCACCAACTTTGGCTTTGTTCTTCAATATTCCTTTGGCTATTCGAGGTCTTTTCTGGTTCCATATAAATTTTAGGATTATTTGTTCCATTTCTTTGAAAAAAATGGATGGTATTTTAATAGGGATTGCATTAAATGTGTAGATTGCTTTAGGTAGCATAGACATTTTCACAATATTTATTCTTCCAATCCAGGAGCATGGAACATTTTTCCATTTTTTTGTGTCTTCCTCAATTTCTTTCATGAGTACTTTATAATTTTCTGTGTATAGATTCTTAGTCTCTTTGGTTAGGTTTATTCCTAGGTATCTTATAGTTTTGGGTACAATTGTGAATGGGATTGACTCCTTAATTTCTCTTTCTTCAGTCTTGTTGTTGGTGTACAGAAATGCAACTGATTTCTGTGCATTGATTTTATATCCTGACACTTTACTGAATTCCTGTACAAGTTCTAGCAGTTTTGGAGTGGAGTCTTTTGGGTTTTCCACATATAGTATCATATCATCTGCGAAGAGTGATAGTTTGACTTCTTCTTTACCAATTTGGATGCCTTTAATTTCTTTTTGTTGTCTGATTGCTGAGGCTAGGACTTCTAATACTATGTTGAATAGCAGTGGTGATAATGGACATCCCTGCCGTGTTCCTGACCTTAATGGAAAAGCTTTCAGTTTCTCTCCATTGAGAATGATATTTGCGGTGGGTTTTTCATAGATGGCTTTGATAGTATTGAGGTATGTGCCCTCTATCCCTACACTTTGAAGAGTTTTGATCAGGAAGGGATGCTGTACTTTGTCAAATGCTTTTTCAGCATCTATGGAGAGTATCATATGGTTCTTGTTCTTTCTTTTATTAATGTGTTCTATCACATTGATTGATTTGCGGATGTTGAACCAACCCTGCAGCCCTGGAATAAATCCCACTTGATCGTGGTGAATAATCCTTTTAATGTACTGTTGAATCCTATTGGCTAGTATTTTGGCGAGAATTTTTGCGTCTGTGTTCATCAAGGATATTGGTCTGTAGTTCTCTTTTTTGGTGGGATCCTTGTCTGGTTTTGGGATCAAGGTGATGCTGGCCTCATAGAATGAGTTTGGAAGTTTTCCTTCCATTTCTATTTTTTGGAACAGTTTCAGGAGAATAGGAATGAGTTCTTCTTTAAATGTTTGGTAGAATTCCCCTGGGAAGCCGTCTGGCCCTGGGCTTTTGTTTGTTTGGAGATTTTTGATGACTGTTTCAATCTACTTACTGGTTATGGGCCTGTTCAGGTTTTCTATTTCTTCCTGGTTCAGTTGTGGTAGTTTATATGTCTCTAGGAATGCATCCATTTCTTCCAGATTGGCCAATTTGTTGGCGTAGAGTTGCTCATAGTATGTTCTTATAATTGTCTGTATTTCTTTGGTGTTAGTTGTGATCTCTCCTCTTTCATTCATGATTTTATTGATTTGGGTCCTTTCTCTTTTCTTTTTGATGAGTCTGGCCAGGGGTTTATCAATCCTATTGATTCTTTCAAAGAACCAGCTCCTAGTTTCATTGATTTTTTCTATTGTTTTTTTGGTTTCTATTTCATTGATTTCTGCTCTGATCTTTATGATTTCTCTTCTCCTGCTGGGTTTAGGGTTTCTTTCTTGTTCTTTCTCCAGCTCCTTTACGCGTAGGGTTAGGTTGTGTACTTGAGACCTTTCTTGTTTCTTGAGAAAGGCTTGTACCGCTATATATTTTCCTCTCAGGACTGCCTTTGCTGTGTCCCACAGATTTTGAACTGTTGTGTTTTCATTATCATTTGTTTCCATGAATTTTTTCAATTCTTCTTTAATTTCCTGGTTGACCCATTCATTCTTTAGAAGGATGCTGTTTAGTCTCCATGTATTTGGGTTCTTTCCAGCTTTCGTCTTGTGATTGAGTTCTAGCTTCAGAGCATTGTGGTCTGAAAATATGCAGGGAATAATCCTAATCTTTTGATACCGGTTGAGACCTGATTTGTGACCCAGGATGTGATCTATTCTGGAGAAGGTTCCATGTGCACTAGAGAAGAATGTGTATTCTGTTGCTTTAGGATGAAATGTTCTGAATATATCTGTGATGTCCATCTGGTCCAGTGTGTCATTTAAGGCCTTTATTTCCTTGTTGATCTTTTGCTTGGATGATCTGTCCATTTCAGTGAGGGGAGTGTTAAAGTCCCCTACTATTATTGTATTATTATTGATGTGTTTCTTTGATTTTGTTATTAATTGGTTGATATAGTTGGCTGCTCCCACGTTAGGGGCATAGATATTTAAAATTGTTAGATCTTCTTGTTGGACAGCCCCTTTGAGTAGGATATAGTGTCCTTCCTCATCTCTTATTATAGTCTTTGGCTTAAAATCTAATTGATCTGATATAAGGATTGCCACCCCAGCTTTCTTCTGATGCCCATTAGCATGGTAAATTGTTTTCCACCCCCTCACTTTCAATCTGGAGGTGTCTTCGCGTCTAAAATGAGTTTCTTGTAGGCAACATACTGATGGGTTTTGTTTTTTTATCCATTCTGATACCCTGTGTCTTTTGATTGGGGCATTTAGCCCATTAACATTCAGGGTAACTATTGAGAGATATGAATTTAGTGCCATTAGTAGCCTGTAAGGTGACTGTTACTGTATATTGTCTCTGTACCTTTCTGATCTACTACTTTTAGGCTCTCTCTTTGCTTAGAGGACCCCTTTCAATATTTCCTGGAGAGCTGGTTTGGTGTTTGCAAATTCTTTCAGTTTTTGTTTGTCCTGGAAGCTTTTTATCTCTCCTTCTATTTTCAATGATAGCCTAGCTGGATAGAGTATTCTTGGCTGCATGTTTTTCTCGTTGAGTGCTCTGAATATATCATGCCAGCTCTTTCTGGCCTGCCAGGTCTCTGTGGATAAGTCTGCCGCCAATCTAATATTTTTACCATTGTATGTTACTGATTTCTTTTCTCGGGCTGCTTTCAGGATTTTCTCTTTGTCACTAAGACTTGTAAATTTTACTATTAGGTGACGGGGTGTGGACCTATTCTTGTTGACTTTGAGGGGGGTTCTCTGCATCTCCTGGATTTTAATGCTTGTTCCCTTTGCCATATTAGGGAAATTCTCTCCAATGATTCTCTCCAATAGACCCTCTGCTCCCCTCTCTGTTTCTTCTTCTTCTGGAATCCCAATTATTCTAATGTTGTTTCGTCTTATGGTGTCACTTATCTCTCGAATTCTCCCCTCATGGTCCAGTAGCTGTTTGTCCCTCTTTTGCTCGGCTTCCTTATTCTCTGTCATTTGGTCTTCTATATCACTAATTCTTTCTTCTGCCTCATTGATCCTAGCAGTGAGAGCCTCCATTTTTGATTGCACCTCATTAATAGCTTTTTTGATTTCAACTTGGTTAGACTTTAGTTCTTTAATTTCTCCAGAAAGGGCTTTAATATCTCCAGAGAGGGTTTCTCTAATATCTTCCATGCTTTTTTCGAGCCCGGCTAGAATGTTCAGAATCGTCATTCTGAACTCTTGATCTGACATAGTACCAATGTCTGTGTTGATTAGGTCCCTAGCCTTCTGTACTGTCTCTTGTTCTTTTGTTTGTGGTGATTTTTTCCGCCTTGTCATTTTGTCCAGATAAGAGGATATGAAGGAGCAAATAAACTACTAATAGGGTGGCAAAGACCCCGGAAAAATGCGCTGTAACCAAATCAGAAGAGACCCCAAATTGTGGGGGGGGGGAAGGGGATAAAAAACAGGTTCTGAAAAAAAAAGAAAAAAAAAATTTAAAAAATAAAACAAATAAAAAATATAAAAAAGAAAAAATATATATATTTAGATGAACTAGTCAAAAAACGTTAAAAAAGAAAAGGGTAAAAGTTTTTTAAAAAATTTAGCAGAAGAAGAAAAAAGAAAAAAGAAAAAAAAATTGAAAAAAGAAAAAAAAAATAAAAAATTGAAAAAAGAAAAAAAAATTGAAGTAGCCGCAAGACTAAAGAATCATGGGGAGAAAGCCATGAGTTCCGTGCTTTGCTTTCTCCTCTGGAATTGCTCTGCTGTCTTAGGAATTGAATCTGCTTTCTCCTTGATAGATGAACTTCGTCCTGGCTGGATATTTTGTTGATCTTCTGGGGGAGGGGCCTGTTGTAGTGACTCTCAAGTGTCTTTGCCCGAGGCGGGATTGCACCGCCCTTACCGGCGGCCGGACTAAGTAATCGGCTCGGGTTCGCTTTTGGGAGCTTCTGTTCCCTGAACGCTTTCCGTAGAGTTCCGGAGGACGGGAATGAAAATGGCGGCCTCCCAGTCTCCGGCCCGGAGGAGCCGAGAGCCTGGGGCCCCACTCCTCAGTGCGCCCCCAGAGGACAGCACCCAATCACTCCCGTATCCCCAGCCTCTAGCCGCGCTCCGAGCTCACCCAGCCCGCGACCAGTTCAAGGTAACCCCGAGCTGAGAGTTCAGTCCTCGGCTCTGTCTTTGCAGCCGGTTTCTCCGTTCTAATACCTGCGAGCTCTCCGACACTCTGACACCCCCGATCCTTCTGTGACCCTGCGGGGCCTGGGGCCACGCTGGCCCCGCGTGGGCTTCACCCCGGTTTAGCCCCTGGAGCAATGTCCCTCAGTGGAACAGACTTTTAAAAGTCCTGATTTTGTGCTCCGTTCCTCCGCCGCTTGCCGGGAGCCGGCCCCTCCCCCCGCGGTCTATCTTCCCGTCGTTTTAGATTCACTTCTCCGCCAGTCCTACCTTTCAGAAAGTGGTTGATTTTCTGTTTCTAGATTGCTGTTCTTCTTCTCTTCGCTCTCCCGTTGGATTTGTAGGTGTTTGCTATGTTTAGATAAGCTATCGAGCTGATCTCCTGTTACCTGATGTAGTCTCAGGCTGCTACTTCTCCGCCATCTTGACTCCTCCCCCTTGAGCACGCTTCTTTTACGTTCAAAACCACCATACAATGCCCACAGGAAAATCTGCCTCGCTACAACTGGAACAACCACAACTAGTCCTGATCTTTTTAACAAGACCCACATTGTTTGCTTTGATGGAAAATATTTTAATAGGTTCGCAGAGTCAAGTTCCTCCTCCAAGCTGGTAACGTGCCACCACTACGGTCATTCAAAAGAATAAGTAACTTTCAGGCGCCTGGGTGGCTCAGTGGGTTAAAGCCTCTGCCTTCGGCTCAGGTCATGATCTCAGGGTCCTGGGATCAAGCATCATATCGGGCTCTCTGCTCAGCAGGGAGCCTGCTTCCCTTCCTCTCTTTCTCTGCCTGCCTCTCTGCCTACTTGTAATCTCTGCCTATCAAATAAATAAATAAAATCTTTAAAAAAAAAAAAGAATAAACAACTTCAACAAGTGGCATGAATGAACTCTCCATCTGGCCACAGACGCTGTGCCAGGGACTGGCGGTGGGGAAGGGGCTGGGAGGGGGCGGAGGGGAAACGCATTCATGAGAACGCAGTGCGGTGGCAGCATCACGAGAATACAAGCAACCGACGTAGCTGATCTACGACGTAGCTCATCCTGAAGAGCACAGTCTGGACGTGAACTCCTGGCTGAGTCCACCAGCAGCACAGTTCTTCCTAATCCTGCAGCTTACAGATTCCTCAACAGTCATGCAGAAACCTGTCTGAAAGGAACGCACTCCTGTTCTGCTCAGTTCAGGCTTATTTATTTATTTATTGGAGGGAGTGTGCGTGAGCAGGGGGAGGGACACAGGCGGAGGGAGAGAAGGTCCCAAGTAGGCTCTCCGCTGACCGTGGAACCTGACGCGGGGCTCCATCTCGTGACCTGAGACCATGACCTGAGCCAAGTCAAGAGTCAGCTGCTTAACCGACTGAGCCACCTGGCACCCCCACACTGCTGTTTTGAATGGACACCCTGTCCTCCAGGGCAAGGCCACACCTGCCCCCGAAGAGGAAGAGCCTCGCAGGCACGCAAACCGAAAGCATGTGGCTGCCAAGACATCCGCAGACAGCACTTACACAAAGGCTGCGCAAGTGCAGAAAAGTGCTTGTGCTGTAAGAGGTGTCATTCCGGATGCGCAGACTCTGCTCTCCCAGAGAGCTGGTGCACTACGTGGGGTCTGAGCCTCCTCTGTGGGGGACAGTGTCCTATGGTCATTAAGAGCACGTGCTCTGTGGTCACCTAGAACAATGCCGTCCCCCATCCCCGTCTGCCTGGAAGACCTTGCCCGGGTGTGAATTTCTGTAGGCCTGAGCACGGCAGTCACGGCCGTCCCACAGCCCGGTATCGTGAGAGGGACTGAAGGACACCACACTTGCAAACAGTTTCGTAAAGTTCACGGCAAACAGAAGCTGTAGGCGGTCCTCATCCTGAGGAGGCAAAGCCGGTGTCAGGGCAATGTCACCAGAAAAGGGAGATGTCCTCATAGGCGCCAATATGTTCCCGCCATTCAGACCAGAGAAAGACCCGAAGAAACACTTCATTTTGTGACAAGGCACAAAGCGCTCCGATTATCAGTGCATATCCATCTTGGGAGCAAAGTGGGGGCAGCAGCTGCCATCAGAGGTTTGCTGGCCAGTGGACAACTCAGACTTGTTAACACCTGTCCCAAAGCAAGTGCAATCACTGCTCAGCTAATAAGCAGCAGAGCTGGGATTCGAACCCAGGCTGTCTGGCTTCGCTCCCGGTTCTTTTTTTTTAAAAGATTTTATTTAGTTATTTGACAGAGAGAGATCACAAGTAGGCAGAGAGGCAGGCAGAGAGAGAGAGAGAGGGAAGCAGGCTCCCCTCAGAGCAGAGAGCTGGACGCGGGACTCGATCCCAGGACCCTGAGATCATGACCTGTTCGCTCTCGGTTCTTAACCACAGCACCACACCGTCTCCTCAGGGACGATGAAGAGCAGTACTTTTAGACTAAGACAGAGCCCAGGAGCAGGCCGGAGAAACGGCAAGAAACACCCCAGAGATGACTGGAGAGATAATGATACCAAAGATCAGTTAATGGGGCCAAAGCGTGAAGGGACCCAACCACTACCGAATCTAAATTATAATCTAAAGCACAGTCATCGCGAGAACCCGTAAGAGGATGACACTGAGGAAATGAACTCACTTTGGAGGTCAGCACTGGTTTAAAGACAGCACTGAACACAAAGGCTGAAAAGACCCCACTCGGGTCCTTTATAGAGAGCGTATCATGACCTAGAAACACCGGCTAGGGAATGTGTACCAGCCATCCGGGCAGGGCGCTGACAGCCTGAGAGCTGCTCACCAAGGCAGGACCTCCTGCTACCTTTCCCTAGTGTTTCCACAGCAGAAGAGAGGAGGAAACGCCACCCAGTTACTGAATTCTCTGCAGGCTGGAGGAAGAAAGAAGGGACAAGAAGCAGGCTCCTGGTGAAGACAGAAAATGCACAGACAGGGCAGTAGGGCAGAGAGAATCCACACTCCCAGCCAGCCTCAAACGTGGCCAACTCTAAAACAGCCCCACGATCCCCGTCTCTCCTCACCCCCCACCCCCGCCTCTGTCACACCCTCCCCTTGAGCAGGGTAGGGCCTGAGACTCTCTTGTAACCAGTGGAATAAACAAAAATGGTGGGATACATTTGGTACCCTCACATACCTAAGGCCGTCACATCCAACCTGCTACAAGGTTCCCGCCCTTGCTGGCTCAGAAGAAGAGTCACGTGAAGGCAGCCTCCAGCTCATGGTTAACATGAAACAGAGGCCCTCGGTCTGAGAGTCCACAAGAAACTGCCAACAATCACACTGAGAAGCAAACCCTTCCCTCGTCGGGCCTCAGATAACACAGCAGCCCTGGCTGCCATCTTGACTGCAGCCTTCAACTTGCACCCAGCTGAACCCCAACCAGACCCCGACTCCTGGAACCGTGAGACAGTGAGAGATAAGCCACTCTGTTCGGAGTGACTGTGTTCTGTGGCTACAGAAGGGAAGTGTAGTGTGAGTCCCTGATACTTCCAAGGGAGGCTGGGGGCCAAGGCCTGGGAGAGGCAGCCCGTCCACTGGGGTGCCTCCTCGCAAGCCACTGTCCGCCTCGGGCCCTCCTTCTCCTCCCTCACAGCATGGGGTAAGAGGTTACCCTGTTCCTGTCATCTACAGGATGTAACAGAACATGTTTACCAAGGAAATAACGGTCTTACAAATGGTGATCTGGTCACCCAGCCGCCCTGCAAAACCACTCAGCATGCCGAACACTGAGAACAGCCAAATGATTTCAGCTGTCACAGGGGCTGTGCTAGGATCCTATCCCTCATAAAACACCTGTAACAAAACAGTATTTTAAAGATGATGTAACACACTGAAACACATCATAAAACTCATGTTCAGACAGACAAGCTGGAGACTTTCTGTATCAGTGGTTTTGAGAACAGAAGAGAAACAAAAACAGAAGAAAAGAGAATCCAGAGTTCCATCTATTTTGCTAATATGGGCTCTTTAAATCTAAATATAAACATCCTTGTTCTTGTTTAATTTTTGTTTTTTTCAAGATTTTACTTATTCATTTGAGAGTGAGTGAGAGAGAGAGAAGGAGCTCACATGAGCAGGCCAGAGGGAGAAGCAGACTCCCTGCTGGGCAGGGAGCCCAACGTGGGGCTCAATCCTGGGCCCCCAAGATCATGACCTGAGCTGAAAGCAGACGTTTAATTGACTGAGACCCCCAGGCACCCCCCAAATATAAATATTCTTGAACCTTCTGAGCAAGTGCCAATAGCTTTTACAAAGTAACTCAAGCAGGGCACACAGCTAAGACAAACTCGGTGAGCCAGAGACCTCTTAGCGCAACAGGCCATCCTGCTACCAGCAGAAATGCGTGGGGAGGTCTACAATTGCATCATCTGAAACCTGGGAGATCCTCATGAATCTTCTAGTCCTACCCTCTCAGCGACAGGTGCTGACACACAGACCCAGACTGTAAGTTACCTACCCATTCAGGGTCACTCAGAAGCCCAACCTGGACCCCCTTTTTCCCAGGCTTCTTTATACCTAAGTACACTCAACTTTAGCCTCGAGCCAGAACTAATGAAGACAGTGGTATATCAGATATTCTGCAAGGACAAAAATAGGAATGAACTTCCCACAACACTATAAAGCCCCTGCTTATAAAAAGCAAGCTCTGAGGCAAGAGAAAAAAATGACATTGAATATTAGAAGTTTAATTCCTTTACAAAAGCAATGCATAGTATTTTCTGAGTAAATGGAAATGTCCCTAAAATAGGCCGCCTTTTCTTAGGAATGAACCACTTTTTCTTTTTTTTTTAAATAAACATTAACCAGGGAACCAGATCAAGAGGCCCAGAACAAACACTTGTGCAAGGATGTCCATCCTGTTGCTTTACACAGCCGTGTTCCTAAACCCAGAGATCCGTTCCACAGATGCTCTGGGGTTACCTCCTGTGCCAAGGCCCTGTGGTAGGAGCTGTACACACAGAGCCTGTCTGGGCGTAAACAAGTCATGCTTCCTTGTATCTCTGGCAGAAGGAACTTCATCTGAACCAGCAAACACTGCAGGCAGCGAGATCCCTAACACATGGTTTGGTCGGCTAGGAGTTCTCTCTTCTCCTAGAAACTTCTGTGTTGAAGGTAAATAGCAATGTGCTTTTGTGTGTGCGGACACCGCCCTGACACCAGAGGTAGGAGTTACCCAAACAGAGGGGTTAGACCTCCGTCCCTGGGTCTCCAGAACTCCCGTCACAGGACCCGTCCCACAGCCTAAAAGCAATTAAAAAAAAAAAAAAAAGTGGTCTTCCACTCCACGTTCTCCTCCCCGATCTCTTCCTCAGTAGCAAGAATAAACACGTTTAAGACAAAGCAAGGAGGAATAGAGGCTTTTCTCTCTTGCAGACACAGGCTTCTGTCCTCAGCACGAACGCCGGCCTCTCTGGGCGTGATCAGGGCAGGACCTCACGGAACTGTGTTCTACATGCGTGTCAGGGCTCTGACACGGTCCACCAACACTGCAGACATGCTGTCCACCACACACGGGCTCTATCCTCAACGTTTCATGTGCCCGAACTCACCGAAGCTGACGTCCCCGTGTGGCAGAGGAGGAACCGAAGGCAGAGCGACGAGAACACAGGTTACTCACATGCCCACCCAAGCCTGCAGAGTGCTGGACAGAGGCCCCCACGCCTGTGGCCTCAGCTTTCCATCTGGAGCCTTCCCTGCATGATGGCAGTCAGCAGAATGGGGGTTCTGGCCCAGACTCCCCAATGCCCTCCCTTTCCAGAGCCAACCTGCCCACAGATGAGGGGGACACCGGTCTTACTTGCACACGGAAGTCCAGAAAACCCGCGGGGCCCCACTCTTGTAATAAACCTCTGGAGGGCTAACTCCTGTGGGTCCGTCTGCTGGCCCCCAAGGCCAGCGAGAAGCAGGGCATCAGCCCACCGTCCATCCTCTTGAGATCGGACACAAGGACGTTTTAGAGCCCAAACAGGTGCCAAGACCTTTATGAAAAAGGTAAATATTTCTTTTACAGGAAAGGAAACCCGGACCCAAAGCGCCCTGAGAATGGACACAAAACAGCTCAGCACAGCATCTGCGGCGTGAGTCATTCGAGAATGCTCTTCTCTGTCACTGTCAGGACGCATCTCTAGGACAAGGTCATTCCTTCACTTTCTTCCCCACGTTGGACCTAAAAACACGATCTCCTTTCCAATACATAAAATGGGCACGAGGAAGCTTTGCTACCATGGCACGAGAACCTATGTGGGGGTACATCCCGTGGCATCAGAGCCACGACGTTACACATGACAGCCCAGGCCGCCAGCCGTGTGGCGGTCCTCAGGCTGGCGGAGCCTGTACGGCCCCCGGCCATGCGAGGCTTCCACCGCAGGACGTGCGGGCCAAAAACACAACCCACAGCCCCATCAGCCGTGAAGAAAGAGGTCTCGGACTTCCTGACTCACCGCCAGAGCTCTCGTGGACGCCCAAGGTGCAGTGCTTTCATTTCATTCAGGAATAGTGATTTTTGTTTCTGTATGGAGAAACTAACGTAGATCACCTGATTCAAGCATTCCTCTTCAAACTGTACTTAATGGTTTCCTTACTGTTATCTTAGCAAATTTCAGAATGAAAACAAACCGCCCGTATTCCACAATATGTTTAAAAACAAAATTAACTTCTTCACAGATGCATTCAGGTGAATTCAGGAAGCCGGTCACCCCGCACAGCCAGCTTTGCAGGGAACGAATCACAGATCCGACAGCACGTACACGCCTCACTCTTGCAACAGTAGGTCGGACAGCTACAAAAGGATCCCCATCGTCAGGAAAAGAACCTGAGGGTCAGAGAAGTACAGTGACATGCCTAAGTCACTGTACTTTCTAACGGCAGGACTCCACTCTAAATGGTTTTTTTGGAGGGGCGCCTCGCTGGCTCTGTCAGTAGAGTCTCCAAACTCTTGACCTCAGGGTCGTGAGTTTAAGCCCCACACTGCGTGTCAAGACTACTTAAAATACACAAATAAATAAACCATTGTCTTGGAGCCAAAATTTGTGTTTTTTCTCCTCTAGCCTCTGTGAAGCAAGAAGTGATGGGGAAAACTGAGAAGGAACAGTGGTCAAAATTAAAGTTCAGGGGCACCCGGACGGCTCAGTTGGCTGAGTGTCTGACTTGTGACTTCTGCTCAGGTCATGATCTCCGGTGGTGGGACCGAGCCTCGCAGGTTCCACGCTCAGCAGAGTCTGCTTCATCCTCTCCCTCCACGCCTCTCCCTGCTCTCTCTCTCTCTCAAATAAATAAATAATGATTTTTAAAATTTTCAGCAGAGAAGAGCCGAAAACAAAGGCTGGCAGTGACGGTGTCATGTGAGGTGACGTGATGTCGGCCCCTTCAATTCACCAGCTCAGCCGGGCTGACCGGTCGGAAGGGAGAGAAGAAAGAGAGCGGACAACGGAAGGGAGCAGCAGCCGAGTGGCCGTGGAGAACACAGGAAGCAATGCGTACCAACCGAAATGACGCGACGTGGGGCGTCGGTCCTGGATCGTGCCTGGGTTGTGCCTAGGCCGAGTGGCGGACACTCTCTGGAGTCCACGGGTCAGGTTTGGTAGGGTTCATGGCATCTTCTGCAACTACCCAGCTCTGCCATCAAAACGCAGAAGCACCACCGGGGACCCCAGATGACAGCACCCATGTATAAACACAGGTCTCCGGTCAGACTCGGCCCTCCCGCTAGTTGGCCAGCCCCCAGTCCAGACAGTCCCCCAGCCTCTGCAGGAACCCCACGATGTACTAAACAATCAAAGAGAAGGATGCCACAGCCAACCTCAACTCCAGGGGCGACATCCGTCCAGCCAGCCACAAGCGCACCAAGGGCCTAGTCTGCAGAGGGGGCTGAGCCTCGCCTCTGAATGAAAACACCCAAGGGATACACTGTTCACTGTTAGTTCTTCCGGAGTCATTATCTGTAAAGCAGTGCGGCGATCGGGACTCCTGGAACCGCCCACCCCAGTCTCACCACACAGCTTACACGGTGCCATGTTTTACATGGACAATTACGGCAAAAATGGTCCGCCCCAGTGTTCCAAAAGCAACTACAAAAGGAAACTGTCAAAAAGAGAGGCAAATAAGCGAATCCTGGCTTCTGTCCTGACGGCTCCTCCACCTGGAAAAACGCCCCTGACTTCTCCTATGCCGTTTTCCTACCTGGCTCTTACTCCTTGGGAAGGTGCCAACCTGAACATCTTTTCCTCCAAAAAGCTCTTCTCGGACATCCCCTGGGAGGTCAAGACACTTGGTATACATGTCGATGACTCTGAGCTTTTTCGCGACCCTCAGCACATCGATAATGCCTCCCGAGCTCAAGGTCCATTTCCCTTCTAGACTCTAAAATCCAGAACAATGCCTTGTTCAACGCCTATGTACAAGGCGGGCAATGAGATCCTGACCAAACAGAAGGCTCTGCTGATTTGAGACCACACTGTGCACTGAGAGGTACCCAGGTCGTCACCAAGGCAGCAAAGCAGCAGTTTGTAGAGCAACTCAGGAACTTTTCCAGCCCGTACTGCGGGCCATGTGATGAAACCAGAGCGAACTCGGTATCCACATGCCATGTGATGAAACCAGAGCAAAGACGGTATCCACATGCCAGTAAGCAGAGTCCGGGCAAGAAACCCACTCTGAGGTGCGTCAAAATAGAAGCTAAAGAGCATGTTTCTCTCATGCTTATCAGTTACAAAAACAAACATGGTTCGGTTAACAATAAAATGTTCTCTAGGGGCAGCAGGTGGCTCAGCTGGTTAAGCATCTGACTCGACTTCAGCTCAGGTCCTGCTCTCAGTGTGGTGAGATGGAGCCCTGCATCGGGCTCCATGCTGGGTGGGGAGTCTGCCTCGGATCCTCCTTGTGCCCCTCCCCCCTGCTCACACGTGCACGCTCTCTCTCTTTCTCAAAAAAAAAAAAAAGTTCCCTAACCGAGGCCCTAGCAAATTCAAAGGTATCTACCTGAATGGATTTTAAACAAGTATCTGAATAATTTCTTTTTGTTTAAATATATACACATGGCATATATAAAAATACTGACACATATACAGAACTGCTGGCACTAAGAAAAAAAGATCCTAAAATATACATACTATGATCCATTTTTGTATGTTAAAACAGGAAAATAAGCTATAATAACGTATGCCCCCCAGTGTGGCTGCACCTGGCAGAGGGATTTGGGAAAATTTCGTTTTCTTCCTTTTTATCTATTGGTACAGTTGACCCTTGCACAACAGTTGACCCTATGAACTGCACAGGTCCACTTACACGTGGATTTTTCAGTAAATACAGTCCAGGACGATAAATGTATTTTCTCTCCCTTATGATTTTCTCAATAACGCTTTCCTTTCTCCAGCTCTCTTTATTGTAAGACACATTATATATGATACAACATACAAAATATATGTTCATGTATTGTTTATGTTACAGGGAAGGCTTCTGGTCAACAGCAGTTACATTCTGGAGACACAAACGTTACATGTGGAGTGTCCCTAAACCCCACATTGTTCAAGGGCCAACAGGAGTTTCTCTTTTATACAATCACATCTCTTTGTAAAGAGTTTTTTTTTTTTAAATGTTATTTCAACAAAAAAAAAATCTGCTGATTAGACAATTCTTCAAAGCTTTTTCAAAGAGACATTATAGAAACAGAAAATGTGAAACAGGTCAATGCTGTTACTATTTAATATTGTGTTGCTGACAGAGTTAAAAAAAAAAAAAAGTTTCCCCGCCAGCTTAAACGTTCACACATTCCCACCAGTATCATAATGATGATCCATCTTACCTTGGTGAACATGGGCACACAAAAGCAAAATGGAACCAATGCTGGTGGTGTTCATTTCAGTTTCTAACTACCTTGTTACTTTCCCAGAACAGGCTATATTTTATGTTGGCCTATTTTCTCTCTGGTCTTGGACTCTGCAAACTGCACAAAACTTAGCTGGCCAATTTCAGAGACCAAAAGGAATTCAGGGTGGTGAGAAAATTCAAAAGTCAAGTTTCCCCTCTTAAAGGTAATTTATATAGGTCAGAAATTCTGAGGGCAGACCTGAGGAGGGTCCTAGCAGTTACCTGAGTTTTAATTCCAATGTTTACACTGGGGTCTCCAAGTACAAGTACTAAGTAGGTTTAATTTCAATTCACGTGGTTATCTAACATCAGCCTATGCATAAGTCAGGCAGATGGCCGAATTTCCCACCTTGGATTATGTTTTAGTATCTTATATTTCTTTTCATAAATACTAAGTATCTCATCAACACGGTCTTCTGCTTAAATAATGCTCTATTGGCCTGTAACAACAGTTTCACCCACTATACATGACTCCAGGGCATTTTCAAGCTCCAAATGAAAGGGGTTCGACACCTCTTTATAACTGACTGAAATAAACCACACACTACAAATTCCTCCAGAGAGACTGGTTTTCCAATAGCAGAGTTGACCTCCATCCAATCCCCATTATAAATGCTGCATGAATAGAAAAATCAACTCTGAAGACAACCAGATGGGAAGTAAACTATCTACGAGCCCTGAGAGGAAGGCAATCCCACTCGATAATTTACGTTTGTAGGGTTTATGGCATGAGAGCGAAACCAGATGGACCTCAGAAGAGCAAACCACAGCCTTGTCGGTCAGATTAGGGCCTGCCAGGGTGGCTGAATACTGAGGAATAAAGTCCCCCAAATGAGGAAGTCATCAAGGGTGAAGTCCCAAATTTGTGCGTCAGTGTTACATGCGTTTGCTAAACTGAGTCCAAGGACCCTGAGGAAAACAGCAACGGTTGGAACATTTTTAGGAAGCTGACCAGTTCCAACAGCTGCTCGGGTCCAGGGAGCTGGATAAAGGCCTCAGACTTCCCTCTGAAACCAGAGACGCACCTTGGCCTAAGACCCAAAGACCACTTCCCCAGGTGAGCAGACATCTCCTGGGAAATAACAGGCAAAACTGAAATAGCAGAGCCTTAAGGATGAGCCTCTGTATGATGCGAGCTCATCTGCCACTCATTTAATGGCCGGCTTGAACAAAATTCAACCTTCCTCAGGGGAACATAACAGGATCTCTGCAACATACTATCTTCGATGTCCAGCATACGACCAAAAATTAATACACATGTGAGACAAATGGGAGATTAACTCCATAATCAAAGCAGTCCACAGAAACAGACCTACACATAACCCAAGAAATGGAATCAGAAGACAAGTATTTTAAAACAAGGCTAAAGATACTAAAGAATTTACAGAATGACAGTGTGGGTAAAGAAACAGGATGCTTCAGAAGACATTTAAGAAAAAAAAAAAAGAACCAAATGGAAATTATAAAACTGAACTCTACAATATCTGAAATGAACAACACTGGATCAGATGGAGATTATCAGAGCGGACACAATAACCAAAAAGGCCAGGTGAACTTTAAGACATAGCAATATGAAGAAGAATCAGGCTGAAGCACAGAGGGAAAAAACAAAACAAAAATTAAAAAAACCCAATGGTTTAGAAAGCACCTCCAAAACTAGACAGGAGTATTACATGATTTAATTGACAAGTTAGAGGAGAATAGAAAGAAGGGGGCAGAAACATTCAAAACTGAGAAAAACAGTAATCTGCCAGAGCAGGACATTCAGTTAGCCACAAGAAAATGTCACCTAATCATGCAAACCAAAGATACAACAACAAAAATGTGTAGACGTGAACAGAGAAGAAAAGACAGAGAGAATAGTAAGAAAACAGCTGACAGCTCATCAGAAAGACAGCAAGCGACATCTTTAAAGAACTGAAAGGAAAAAAATAAAACCAGAAACCGTCAACCTAGAATTCTATGCACAACAAAATCCCTTCAAAAATAAAGGAAAAAATAAAGAATCTTCATAGAAATGAAAACTGAGAAAATCTGTGCCCCACACTGCAAGAAACGCTGAAGGAAGCTCTCCAGGAAGAACAGAAGTGGTACCAGGTGTAACTCTGAATCTAAAGAAAGGAATGAAGAGCCCTGGAAGAAGTCAGTGCACAGGTAAACACGAAAGAGCCCTTCTCTTAATTTCCTTAAGACCTATTTGTTACAGACACTGTATTAACTGCATGTATGTACACATATGTTTACATATACTTCCCATATACGGTATAAAAGTAGGAATCTGTGTTAGTTTATAACATATATGGATATAAAATATATGAGGATAGTACAATGAACAAGAAGGGGAAAATGAAACCATATTATAGGTTTCATACATTTTTTACACAAAGTAGTAAAATCTTAATTCAAAAAAGACTTATTAGACATGAATATTGTAATCTGTACAGAAACAAGAACAACAAGGCAAAGATAAATAGCTAAAATAGCTATTTTATAAAATATAAAACTTTTTTTATAATTTTATAAAAATAGCTAAAAACCTGAGAGAAATTAAACATATCTGAATTTAAACAAAGAGAAATTAGAAAAGGGGATATGGGGTAAAAAAACAAAAGTGTCTACAGGCTGAAACAAATAACAACAAAAATGGGAGATCTAAAACTAACCGCATCAAATAATTATGGTAAACAGACTAACCATTCCAATTAAAAAGCAGAGATTGTCAGAATACACAAAAAAAATAATCTGCAACTATGCACTACAACAGATGCACTTTAAATGCAAAGACACAGATAAATAAACACTCGGAAAAGCATACACCAACATGATCTCGATATAAAAACCAGATGAAGACAATAAAAGAAAACTATAATATCACTCATAAAACGTATGTGCAGAATTCCTCAACAAAATACAGTCTAGGCATAAGGACTGATGAATAAACAGTGAAGTACATAAAACAGAGGCCAAAAACAGATTTCACATTTATGGTCGACTGATTTTTTATTTTTGACCAAGTTACCAAACAGATTACACATTTATGGTCGACTGAATTTTTTTTTTTTTTTTTACCAACTTACCAAAATAATTCAGTGGCTATAAGGACAGTCTTTTCAACAAACAGGGCAGGAAAAAACTGATATCCACATACAAAGAATGAATCCTCACCTCTACACCTCACATGGAACTAACCATAAAAGCCTAAAACTATAAGCAGAAAAACATTATCTTTGTGATGATGGACTAGGCAAAGCACTCTGGATAAAAGAGAGAAACCCTGATAAACAGGACTTCATCGAAATTAAAAGTTCTACTCTTTGAAAGACAGAGTTAAGAAAATAAAAGGCCAACCACCAACTGGAAAATATTCACAATACACATAACTGACAAAGGACTTATACCTAAAATACATAAAGAACAGCTATAATTCAAGAACAAAAAGCATAAAAAGTTAAGAATAAAAAAGTCACCCATCCCAGTCTTAAAAAAAGCAAAAGACTTGACTAGATTGCTTCATAAAAGATGACACAAGAATGGCCAATAAGTATGTGTACAATAATGATGATGACATCATTATCATCAAAGAAATTACAGGAAAGCACTAAGTACCACTAGAAAGCTGATATTGAAAAGACTAAAAACAGCGAGTATTGGCAAAGGCTTAGAGCATATTGGAGCACTGACGGACATGTTTAAATACAGAGCCCCTTTAGGAAAATGTTTGACAATTTTTTTATAAAATTAAATATATACTTATCCAGGGACACAATTCTAAGTATATGCAAAAGAAACGAAAACATATGTCTGCACAGAGACTTGTACTCCCCACAGCCCCGGCACCTTCTTCCTCCACCTTTCCCCGGCCTTAGTAAAAGATAACTCAACTTACCAGCAACTCAGGTCAAACTCTGTGGAGAAACCCTGTGTGCCTCTCTCTCCCGAATCCATACCTGACCACACCCCAATCCCACTGCCCTTCTTTAGGAGTGTATCCAGAATTGGGTCTCCTCCCCCCACCCTAGCCAAGCGAACATGGACAGCCTAGACAAAGGCAAGAGTTTCCTAACTAGTCTCTGCACACCCTCCCAGGTCCCCTCCAGGACGCCCTTCACAGGGCAACTAGAAAACTCAAGACAAGTCAGATCACTCCTCTTCTCTGCTTATGACCTCTGGTACCTTCCTGCCTTACTGAGAGCAAGAGCTGGAGTCCTCATGACACCCCACAGAGGCCCTGTGTGGCCCAGCCCCTACTTACTACCTCCTTGAAGCCTTATCCTATGATGCCCCGCAGCTGACTCCTCTCCAGCCATGCCGGCCCCCGGGGCCGGTGCTCATGCAGTCTCTTCTGTAGGAGGGTCTTTGCCATGCAGGCTCCTCTGCCTACAACACCCTTCCCGTCAGAGAGCCTGGGTCTGAGGCTTGCCCCCCGTCAGCACTCACATACCCCGACATCGAAAGGGGCGTGTGATGGCGTTTTCACCATCACTCCACACCCTTGCCCTGCTTTATTCTTACTCCCCAAACTGCCCACTAGCTGGCACATGTGTCTCTTCTCCCTCTCCCCATACAGTGGAGCAGGGACCTCGTCCAGCTCCACATACTAGCCCCCTACCTAGAACAGGGTCTATGGAGCAGACATGCAAGGACCGTCGTGTGAGCAGATGATCGGAGATGCCAGTCCAGGCAGCATAAGGAAGTGAGGGCTGAAGTAAGGAGGTAGAGAGGCCAGGAGGGCCACACGCAAACCAGCACGTTGCAGGAGCAGGAACCACAAATGTGGCGAAGTAGCACCAAGACAAAAGGAGACAAGAGCTGTGGGGGACAGTGCTAGAATGCAGGCCAGGGGTCTACATGATCACCTTCACGGACTCCAAACAGTAGCGCCTAAACATCACTCGAAACAGGCAAGCATCTTTAGGCCAGATTAATGTGCCCTGACTCAATGCAAGACAGGCTTACACTCTCTGCACACTCACATCTTCAGCAAGGGATGGCCAGCGCGAAGGAAAACCGTCAGTCTTTATGGTCTACTTGGCGAACGCTCAGCCCGCACACTGACTTCTCATTCTCACAGACGTCCCAAGAGGGGGGCAACACTGTAATAGTCGTCGTTACACTGAAGTAGGTCCTCATTGCCACTAAAATTCAGTGAGTCAGCCTAGAAAACCCCAGAGCCGATCGCTCTGGTCAGGAGTCTAAGAATGAGCGTCAGGGTTACTTAACAGTATTTAAAATCCAAGTCAACAAACCATAAACAAGTATTTGACAAATATTTTCTCCAAAAAGAAGAAAGAAGTTTCTTCTTTATTCTGAGCAAGAAGGAAGAGTCACACGTATGGACTCAGATCACGACAAGAACCCCCAAATCCCGCTGGACAGCATGGGACAACAGCAGTGGTGGTCCCTTGCTGTCCTCATGGAGGACACACGGGAGGCATGGGCGAGACCGCCCAGGACCAGTTATCTCCTCACCAGGCCCACGGGGGGGCCTTCCTTTAATCCACCACCGATTCAAAGTTTCATTATTCAGGCTGAATCAGGACACAGCGCCCAATGATCCAAGCGAACTGCCTTTTCCTGGCTCCACGTCCACCACAGCGAGGAGGAGGCAGTGTCTCCAGAGGGACGGAGCGGAGGAGACGCTGTCCTGACTCTGGTCTCTGTCACTGTCCCACAGTCTCTCTGAAAGCTACACCTTCTGTCAGCTTCTACACAATCCCAGGCTCAACTCTTCTGAAACGTCCCCAAGAAAACAAGAACAGGAACATTTTTAAAGCCAAGTAATTTTGAAAAATCTTTCAATAGAGAAAAAGAAAAGCAGAAAGGGTAGTTCCCGAGAAGTTCTTTCTTAACTTTCTTGAGAGACCTGAGGAAGGGGGATAGAAGTTTGGGGCTCTGTGAGCTGAGCGGAGAAATTAAGTCTCCCACCCGCCCATGACTCCGGCTCGCGCACAGACGCAGTTCAAACCTCATGCTGGTGATGCAGAACACATCTCACTAGGAGCTGGGAAGCTTCCTGAGATGAACAAAGGGGTCCTGTCCCTCTGAAGTCACCCAGATGGTGGAAAGTGCAGAATGGTTGTGACAAATCTGGCTTTGGACCAGTGCTCTGTGCTCCTGCACGGTTGGGCCTGTTTTCCCGGGTCTGGAGTAAGGAGAACATCTGGGCCTGTCTTCTTGCCCTGAGACAGCAGGCCCAGGGCCTCCTCCTTCACGTCCTCACTGGGAGGAACCTTCACACCAAGGCCTTCCCTGCCTTCCCGACAATGCACTACCGGGCAATCTCACCCACACACGCGTATCTCACCCATGCACACATGCCCACGCAGGTGGACACTCCCGTCCACTCTTCCGCTAACGTTCGGCCAAAACCCTGATCACTGCACCCATACATTTGCCTTATTCTCCCATTAGGCTGTTTCTCCAAAGTCTTTCTCCCATTAGGCTATAAGCTCCAAAGCATAGGTTTGGGTTTTGTTTTGTTTTGTTTTTTGTTTAAAGTGGTTCAGGGGCGCCTGGGTGGCTCAGTCAGTTAACTGCCTGCTTTAAGCTCAGGTCAAGATCTCAGGGTCCTGGGATCGAGTCCTAAATGGGGGAGTGTCCCTGCTCAGTGGGGAGCCTGCTTTTCTCTCTGTCCCTCCCCCTGCTTGTACATTCTCTCTCTCAAATAAGTATCTTTAAAAAATAAAAATAAAGTGCTTCACTATCTCGAGTATCCAAAGGAGGGCCTAGAATGTAAAAGTGATACCAAGAATTTGGTGAATAAAGGAAACTCCTGATAGTCCCCACAAGGTCCTGGGGTTTTCATTAGCAACAGAGTTCTGAGGACATAAAAAGGCCCTCTGAGGATATCATACCTTCAGAGAAGAGACGATCTGAGCTGTTTTAATAGAGTATTTTTAAATAAAGCGAACAGCAACATCAGAGATGACACAGGATAGCTGATTACAGGGCAAGTATGGAAGAAACAACTGTTATAAACCCACGGGGGTGAGATGGCTCCGGGTTATCCCACCTGATGAGCTGAGGCACGTGACACACTCTTCGCAGGAAACAAAGTTGATTGAGTCTGAAAAAGACTCTGGGTTGCAAGTGGACACCCGCCACGTGTTCTCTACCCCCTGACTTGCCCCAATCACTGGGCCCTTCACCGAGAAAGGGCATTCAGTCGGTTTTATTTTACTTTGATTTGCTCATTTTGACAGAAGGGAAAACCAACAGAATGTGACAATGTCGGGACAATAATCATGCTTCCAAATGTTTTTCTTAGTAGTGGCTTTTCTGACTGTGTGGGGGTTTGCAAATGACTCCATTAATAATTAACATTTTGGGGGGTTCCTGGGTGGCTCAGTGGGTTAAAGCCTCTGCCCTGCGCTCAGGTCATGATTCCAGGGTCCTGGGATCGAGCCCCGAGTCAGGCTCTCTGCTCAGCAGGGAGCCTGCTTCCCTTCCTCTCTCTCTGCCTGCCTCTCTGCCTACTTGTGATCTCTGTCTGTCAAATAAATAAAATGTTAAAAAAAAAAATAACATTTTTCTACCAAACATGTTGGAAGAAAAAGATTCTGTAAGTTATATATTACTTACATAATCTTTCCTTCTATCTTGGTTTCTTTCCCAAACTATTACAGGGAGAAATAGCTATATACAGTCAAAACAGAAATACCCAACACATCTCTCAGTGTGATATAAATAAATTACCAAAGGAGGGGTCCAGGATTAAAAACCCCTGCATAAAAAGCAAAAAGACTGATCCACATCTAAAAAGGCTTTCTTCATTTTACTAGAGGATTTCTTAATCCTTTTTAAATTAGTGAACTTTCTTAGTCCTTTTTAAATTAGTGAACTTTCCTTGTCAACCTAAATTAATTCAATCTATTAAAAATATCATTGGTATAATCTTCAGAAATGTGTTCACTACATGATAAATGCAACTGAAAAGAACAAGAAAACCCTGGGAAAAGTCTATGTTATCAAACTTTGAGAAAAAAATAATAAATAGTGAATGCTTTGGATTAAATAATTTAAAAGCCTCAAAATATTTATAACTTGGGTTGCAAGCCATCTTCTTCCTTAGAAACCATTTCCACCAATGCCAACTCAAAGTAAACATTCCAGTATGTTATAAGCAAACAGCCATTTCTTCATGGTGAAACGTGACGATCCGCCACACACACACATTTTATAAAATTAAAATCCCAGAGCAGTTACTCAAAGAACTCAGGATGAATATTAACACCTCTCAATCCTTCAAAGACTAATGCTAAAATTTCTAATCATATTATGGTCTTATGTAAGCGTCTACAGCTAGTAACGCAGCTGCCATGCTTACCATGGTATGTTTCTGCTTCTTTCCACGGCAAATACATAAAGCACAGCATTCCTTTTCAAGATTTCAAAGTCTGTATCTGTCCCAGACCATTGTTACTCCTACTCGGGTCATCACAACTTGAGCTTTCCACCACTCTAAGTCAACTCTGACTCCATCTAACATTTGCTGAGAACCACAATACATCCTTAAACAATTACTCATTAGCTTACGTAATGCCCAATATATTGCTGTTTCCAGGGCCCTACAACCCACTGTGGCAATGCAGACAGGGAGGTGGGCAAGGAGGGCTGGACGCATTAGGTCAGTAACTAAGATGGTGGGTCCTTTTCTGCAACATTAATCCAGGAAATTAATTAAACAGAAGATTAGAGTTCACAACAGAGTGTGTGATTCCTTCAGGATCCCAAGGGGCAGACACATAGGTGACACACTCCCGTCAGAGGGCAATGCTTCTTGCTTTCCATGCTGCCACTTAGGGTTACTCCAAGAGTATATGGCCAACTGCATACTCAAATCCTAAATGCGATCCCGCAGATCCGTACACTGTGCAGAAAACCGTAACACTCAGAATTTCTCCTTCAGATTGATTCCTTGTTTACATCACTGGCATAGTGTACTACTTGCAATTATTTTCACTTATAAATACTATTCCGCTTACTCAGAATCAAGCAAAATAACACTGAATAAAAGGACCGATGTCATGGATGTCACCATGAGGACCCATGGTGGACATCGCATCAGGGGTTACTCGGGCATCACAGCGTACTTAGAAGGGTAGAACTGTATGATATAAAACATTAGGCAGCTAATTAAATCAATGAACAAAAATAAATCTCATTTCAAGAAGTAATGTCTCAAAGACATCAAGGTCTGCCCAACTCAGAAAGCATCTTACAAGATACTATTTTCCACCTCACTCGAGACCTAATCCGATAGGTTGGAACAGACTCCTAAAATCAAAGAAGAAACTGGGCTTATACCCAAGTTTTAATTTTTTGAGCTCAAAAATGCCTTCCCACGTAATCTATTAGAAGCACCTGCTAAGAGGCCCCCCGGTGGCTCAGTCCATTGAGCGGCTGCCTTCGGCTCAGGTCATGATCCCAGGGTCCTGAGATCAGTTCCACATCTCCCTCTCCCTCTGCGCTTCCCCCTGCTCGTGCTCTCTCTCTTTTTTCTCACTCTCAAATAATAAAATCTTTCAAAAAATCAAAAAAATTAAAAAAACAAGCACCTACTAAAAACAAAGCAACAAAACCAGATCTTTCCTTCCCACAGAATGACACAGCAGATACCTAACAGTACCCCTGCCCAAATAAAAATAACAGAAGAAGAAGAAGAAAATACAACATCTTTTTAAATGCATTGGTGAGGTGACAATAAAGGAAGAAACAGGAGAAGGGGGAAAGCCACAGAACCAGAATCTCCGGTCACACTGACCCTCTGTGATGATCCTTCTGCCGACCAGAGAGGCCATAAACCCAGGTCACTCAGCTGTGAGCTGAACAGACCCCTTCATTACACTGGACCCCACAGAACTGGGCCCTCGGAATACAGGTAATTTCTTTTTAAAGTGGGTATATTTAGGGTGGGGGGGGTGGGTGGAAAATCTCCCTTGAGAATTTATAACTGGCAACTGGTACTCTGTGGTTTTGTGGTCCAAATTCAAAAAACCGCAAGTAGGGAATTGAGTTAGTGGTGCCTACTGATACCTGAAAGGAGCAAATGTAACTACTTCAAACTAGGTCTTAAAGAACTCGCAGAGATAAAACTGCTAAGGAACATGAGTTCACACGCAATAAACCATAAACACGCAAGGAAACACATCACCATGAACGGGTGCCAACAGACACAGGCAAATGAGTCAGATCTGAAAAGATGTCAGATACCGGAATTCAAATGCTGGAGGGCAACATAAAATAAGCAGATTTAACATATCTCAATAAACAAGGGAAGTCTGAAAAGGAGTAAAATTTCATTTAAAAAGTATTACCACATGGACTTCAGAAGGGACCAAAAATAATGGCTAAATATTTCAAAATTAAAAAAAATATTTATTGAGCACCTATATCCTAGATGTTGTACCTTTGTCTAGTCTCTGGAGACAAAGCAGTAGGGTGAAATAAATAAATAAGTAAATGAATGGATAAATACATAAACAAAATTTGGAAGTGTAAAAATCCTTTTTTTTTTTTTATCAAGGACAGTGTAAACAGCAGATTAAAAATAAGCTGAAGGGGTGCCTGGGTAGCTCAGTGGGTTAAAGCCTCTGCCTTCAGCTCAGGTCATGATCCCAGGGTCCTGGGATCAAGCCCCGCACCGCATCAGGCTCTCTGCTCAGCGGGGAGCCTGTTTCCTCCTCTCTCTCTCTGCCTGACTCTCTGCCTACTTGTGATCTCCGTCTGTCAAATAAATAAATAAATAATCTTTTTAAAAAATAAAAATAAGCTGAAAAGAAACTGGTGACTCAAAAGACAAATGCAAAGAAATGGTCCAGAATTGTGTAGACAAGGACAAAGCCAACAAAAATAAAAAAGGGACACGGACCAGGGAAGGGAGAAACTCTTACCATATGCCTGGTGGGGGGTTCTTGTTGAAGAAAATAATAAAGAAACTAGGTAGAGGCGTTATTCTAATAAATAATGGTGAAATTTTCCTAATATCAATCTTCAGACTCAGAAAATCCAAAAAATCACCATCAGGAAAAAGGGAAGGGGCAAGGAAAGAAGAGCTCCCCACCTGGATGTAAGAAACCATGAACACCAAAGACAAAGCAGAATCTTTAAAGCAGCCAGAAGGCAAGAGAGCTGAGCTATTTGAACTGGACTTGGAACATCACATGGGAGTGAAGCAGGCACAAAAAGAAAGGAATGAGTCTCCCACAGAGCAGTGTAAGCAAAGGCACAGAAGGAAACAAAAACAGGTAATGAAGATTTCACAAATTGCCAGGCTCCGTCACACCGTATCCAAAGACAAGAATGTCCTCTCACTGTCCGCTTCAACCCTAAAACAGAAACCAGTCTCCTACGGCCCCTAACAAGTTATAATGACCACCCCTGAGGACCCCATCGCTAAAGTTAAAAGACGGAACTAGCCCTCTGTCTCTCCTAACCTTAGAACTTTGGAGGCACAGCTACGGAACTGTGAACTTCAAAGCAAGTCAGTCTATGGGAATTCCAACTTGGAGGGCTTATGTCAAGTACCAAATCCAGGAAGCCTCGGATGCCTGCCGGAGAAATACAGGCAGAAGGGAAACCTCAAGTAATACCATGGGAATGTGTGTTTTCCTTCTCTTGGCCAACCCTAGGTTTTCTGTGCCATCGTGACTCCCAGGCTTTCCTTCCTAATAGCGACGTCTGGAAGAGAACGAGGACAAGGAGCACTGAGTTACAGTCCCTGCCTCAAGTCAGCCTGTTCTGGGGGGAGCGCGTCTACTGACTATTCACTCCTCTTGGTTGTAAGCACCTCCGTTGGGGAACTCACGTGAAAGAGCCAAAGAAAACGGCGGGTGGGGGGGAGGGGTGCTCACTGAACTAGTCCATGAAGCCTCGACCACATTAAGCACCCAGGAAGGTGAAAATCTGCAAACGAGAATTTGAGAAGTTCTGAGATTCCTCTGTGAATGCCGGAGCTGCCCTGACCTGTGTGATGGTGTGGCCAGACTCCAGGCCCCGCTGCTTCAGAAGGAGCAGGAAGAGTTCGTGCCGCCGGTCAGGGGAATCAAGCCTCGTTGCTGCGGGCAGCGCAGGGCACTCATGAGGGACGAGGGGCGGCCGGAGCAGACACTCATCCCAGCCACGCAGAGGTGGCTCAGTTCACCATAAGCCACGGGATGCAGCCTCACCAGTGCGGGCACCAGGCTCGTCCAGAAGCTTCCCCCTCTGCGAGGACGAGGCTTATTTAACCGTTTGTTGTAAGGCTGCCTGTGTAATAATGCAAAGCGTAAAAACAACTCTTGGCCATGTCTGCCCCATCAGTGTCCCTGCGGTGCGTAACCAGTGAGTGAGGGTCACTGTCAAGAGCACAGTCCGGGAAATCAAACCAATCTGGGTCCGAGTGCTGGCTCCGCCAGTCTCTGAGTGCCCGAAGCCAGGCAGGCTGCCCGACGTCCTAGCCACAGCTGAGTCACACTTCCACGAAAGCAGACCCCACCTACCGCCAGGCTTTTGGTAAAGATTCAAAATAGGTATGGGTACACAGAGCATCCGCTAAGTAAATAAAAATTCTTCAGAAGCCTAAAGAAACAGAGCTTCTAATCATGTAGCCCACTACTGACAAATAAAGTGGATTCCATTTATTCCCAAACTGACTCACACTGAAAGCTCACATCCTTGAGGGCAACTTCCCAGTGGGGCACACCAACAGGACCGCTTAGCCAACGCTGTGCACTTGAAGACATGGGTCCACACTTGGAAGGATCACACCTCTGTGAACTACATGAGAAGATTTCTGGCAAAGTGGAGTGTCTCCGCTGTGTCATCTTCACTAAGGGTCTGGGTGACGGGGGCAGCATCAGAAACATGCAAGCCCAGTCCTTCGCCTACACCAGCCTCGGCATCGACTCACAACTTATCCAAGAACCCAGGAGAGCCTCCGTTAGGAAAGGGACATTTTTCATCACATCTCAGACTGATAATATAGTCTCAGTAAAATCATGAAACAGTAACTCTTGAAAATATTAAATTTCAATAAGTTCATTCAATGTTTAAGTATAATCATAAGCCAAGAATCCACGAAATGAGAACAAGTAGCAGACACTGGTGGGAAAAATAGAGTGGAAGAGTTACGATTCCATGGGCACTAGGGTTGTTTCAAATTCTGACAGCAAGGGGCGCCTGAGTGGCTCAGTGGTTTAAGCCGCTGCCTTCGGCTCAGGTCATGATCTCAGGGTCCTGGGATCGAGTCCCGCGTTGGGCTCTCTGCTCAGCAGGGAACCTGCTTCCCTCTCACTCTCTCTGCCTGCCTCTCCGCCTACTTGTGATCTCTCTCTGTCAAATAAATAAATAAAATCTTAAAAAAAAAAAAAAATTCTGACAGCAACACGGTCTCCAGAGCACCGAGTGTGAGACAGACAGACGTACTGCCCATCGCCCTGTCTGCCCAGCTGCACCATGGGAAATACCCACTTGGAACCTCAGGATCCTCATCTAGGAAACGGGACTTGTTTAATGTTCCTATGGTGATACGATGATCAAAAACATAAATACTTGGCCCGGGGTCTATCTGTAGCATTCTACATTGGTAGAGTAGAAGGAAAACAAAATAGCCTAATGGATCAAAGTGACACATACAGGACGTGGCCACTTCCATAAGAAAAGAGCCAGTACGCACCTGAGTGGCTCAGTGGGTTAGCCTCTGCCTTCAGCTCAGGTCATAATCTCGCCGTCCTGGATGGAGCCCCGTATCAGGCTCTCTGCTCAGTAGGGAACCTGCTTCCCTCTCCCTCTGCCTGCCTCTACTTGTGATCTCTTTCTCTGCTGAATGAATAAAAAAAATCTTAAAAAAAAGAAAAGAGCCAGCATATCAAGAGACACCCACTGAAGGTCATGGGATAGGAAATAATGGGTGACCCTGACCTGGACAATAAGCGTTACTGAGAAGATAAGAATTACAGGCTATCAGCAAGGAAATGAAGTAAGCCCTCCACATTGTCACTGGGTTGGAGGGGAGGGTACAAGGGGTCAAAGTTCACAACTCACTGGTTATTGGTCAGGGGAAGAATAAAGCCAGGAAGGAATAGCTGATTCAAAGGCCATGTCCGCACTGAGCTTCCATACTGGCTGCCCAGTTCCCAGAATCACAGGCTACACATCTTTATCACTCTTCTCCGCCCAGAGTTGCAAGTTGCCTTTATGGTCTTTCTTGGCCTTCAGGCAACAGGAAGGGCTCTGGAGACCCTGCCTCAGAGCTGTGCCAGGAGGAGTTAAGAGCAACAGCCCCCTGCAAGGTCAAATTGCTTTTGAGGCCAGGTGAGCAACGCCCATCCCTGAGTGCAGGGTCCATTCCAGAGAGCGGTTCTGGTGGAGGGAGGGGGGGTGCAGCAGAACGGGCCAGGGCAGGGTCAGCCCTAGCTCTGGCTCCCACCTACCTCCCACAGCAGCCCTTCTGCATCTACCGATGGGCTCCTTCCACGTTATTCTCGCGTAGGCTTCCTCAGGCCGGCTCCTGTCTCTTCCTTCATGACGTTTCCAACCACATGCTTCTGGGAAACCCCCAAAGATCTCAGTGGTGGCCCTGGAAGAAAGGAGCAACATGAGCTCAGCCATGGGGAAAATGGAACCATCAGCCCTGAAGCTCAGAGGCACATTATCAACCCAGGCCACATCACTGGAAGCGAAATGAAAGCGTTAGATCGGAAAACAAAAAAATTCACAACCGGCCTTCCCAACTCCTACCCTCCTCTTTCCAAGCTTTCTGTTTCTTACAGCCTTTTTCTTTTTTTTTTTTTTGCCAAAAATACACATAACTTGAAACCCCACCTTTTCTTCGTTGAAAACTCAAGTCTGTAACTCTCTACGTCACAGAGGCATTTCTCTTTTTATGTATTTATCTACATTCTTTGTCAACGAATAACTGATTTTCACAAATCAACTGCATCAACTTCAGTATGAAAACAAATGGTAACTAGGATTACCCTCTTTACGAGTTGATGAAAAGGTGGTCCCTTCTCTGAGGCCAAATCATTACCCCCGCAAACGCTACCTGCTAGTTACATCCATGTCAACGGGCTTCTGCGTAACCAGGAAGTTAGAGATGTTTTTGCATCTGACAAAGAACAAAGAGCCCTCTTCATACCGTCCCTCATCAACAGCTGCTGGTACTTCCACACACAAAAATGTGTAATCTAATGGCAGCTTGCAACAGAGCATCTCATTGTAGTCGTGTTTCATCAACAGCATTCTGTTTTTTCCTCTCTAGAACCATCTGTCAGAAGTGCGTCCTCAACCCTTTCCAAGGTTGCATCACTGACTACCTGATGAAGGCGAAGGCTACTCTGGTACCACTCAAATCTCAGAAAGACCTTCAGCTCTCTGAAGCCCATCCTTGGACACCAGGATAAAAATCCTAAGGCCGTGTACCAAACAGGACGGCAGCCATCTTGAACCTACCCAAGAGGATTAACTTTGTGAGGAAACAATTCTTGCAACAAAAGAAATCACTCTTAACAGCGCAGAGAACCTTGTCAGAGCCTAAGGCAGTCCCTGGATTACCCTCTCTTTATCCCGTCTATGAGAAATAGGACTATACGTGGAAATAATCAAATACAGGTGGTCTCTGGGTTATGATGGTTTAACTTATGACTTCTTGACTATGACGAGGCAAAAAGCAATACATATTTGGCAGAAACCATGCTTTGAATTGGGATCGATTCCTGGTCTAGGGCTCTGCGGTACAATATTCTCTCATGATGCCGGGCGGCAGCAAGCCTCAGTTCCCAGGCAGCCACCAGACATGAGGGTAACTTACAGCCATTCTGTACCCCCACAACCCCTCTGGTTTTCATTTTCAGCACTGAATTCAGTATTGAGTAAATTACATGACTCATTCAACACCTGATTATAAACCAGGCTCTGTGTTAGTTGACTCTGCCCAGCTAGAGGCTAAGATCAGCGTTCCAAGCATGGTTAAGGTAGGCTGGGCTGAGCTACAATGCTCAGTACATTAGCTGTAGCAAAAACGCATTTTCAACTTATGATGCTTTTACCTTATGACGGGTTTATCGTGACATAAGCTCACGGTAAGTGGAGGAAATTATATACAGTCCCAAAGAAAGCTACGGTCACAAATTAACTAAAAGACTAACAAAAATTAGGCTTGCCATTACATTGACTCAAGATTATTGAATTAAAGCTTCGGAGTAAAATATACATAAAAGAACATCATCTCCTGATAATAAAACATACAGAGTAAACACCTGAAGATAAAGAAAGGATTTTCCCCCCACAAGAAAAGTGTACCTCAGGAAACAGGTATCATCTTATATTCAAGACCTCATATTATGAACAAAAATCTGTTTATTTTGAATTATAAAATAACATTCGGGAAAGTAACTTCAGCCAATGTTGGCCTTAGATGTTTTCAGAGGAAAGGAAGCGAAGGAACAGACTCAACAATTATTTCTGGAGGCACATCCTGACAAGGGCGTTTACAGGATACCATTTTTTAAAAGCCCCAAATCCAGACTGCTTTTTAAAATGATATTTAATTATCATGATAAAAAAATAAATGACATTTAATATAATTTAAAAGAGCAATCTGGATTTTGGAATAATCGATGACCCACAGAATGGAGCTGTTTATCTCTGCTTCCCTCCAAATCCCCCTGCAATTAAAATTGTAGTAAAGCGAGAAAAAGACCAAAATTCCTAAGGACAAAGAGAAGAGCAAAGTAGGTGAGAGCAGACAACAGACATCAGTGACACTTTGGAAGCTGAAAGCAGAGATGACCGCCGAGCCCTGCAGAGCCTGCTGGGACCTCGCTGCCCAGAGAAGCAAACAACCCCAGCCGACTGCTCAGGGAACGGGGCTGGGGTTCCTCAGAAGGACAGGGGAAGGGGCGGGGTGGACAGGGACTGGCTAAAAGTCTTCACAGAGCAGTTAGACCTTTCCCTGATGCCACGTGCAACAATTAACTCAAACTGGGTTCAAGGCCTCCACAGAAGAGCTGATAATAAAAACTGCTGGAAGAAAACACATGACGCTGGGCCTGGCAACGATTTCTTGGATCTGACCCCAAAAGTGCAGGCTACAGAAGAACACACAGACAAACAGAAACAGTCAGTCACAACGCAGACTATGAGGTGGGAAAAAATATTTGCGAACTATATATACGATAATGGGGTTAATACACAGGATACATAAAGAATTCCTACAACCCTGGGGCAAATAATACATTATATGTTAATAAAAATTCTTTTTAAAAAAAGAATTCCTACAAGTCAACCCAAAGGACAAATAACCCAATTAAAAAAAACGGGCAAAGGACTAGAAGGGACATTTCTCCGAAGAAGACACAGAGGTGGTCCAGAGAGATATAAAAGGGTGCTCAGCCTCACTGATCATCAGGGGAAATAAAAATCCACACCACCTGAGAGAGCACCTCGCACTGTCAGTGGCTGCGAAGGAGGGAAGGGAGGAAACCATAAGGTGGTGGTGAGAACGTGGAGAAAAAGGAGCCCTTGTGCGCTGCTGGTGGGAATGCAAGCTGGGTGCAGCCACTCTGGAAAACAGTTAAGGAGGCTCCTTAAAAACTTGAAAATAGAGCTACCCTATGACCCAGCAATTGCACTACTGGGTATTTACCCTAGAGAGTACAAGAACACTGACTCAAAAAGTTACGTGCACCCCTGTTTATTGCAGTGTTATTTGTAACAACCAAATCACACAAGCAGTCCCAAGTGTCCACTGACTGATGAATGGATAAAGAAGAAGTGATGTGTGTGTACACACACACACACACACACACACACACACAGAGAGAGAGAGAGAGAGAGAGAGAGAGAGAGAGAGGAAGAGAATATTACTCGGCCATAAAAAAGAATGAAATCTTGCCATTTGCAATGACATGGATGGAGCCAGAGAGTACAATGCTGAGTGAATTATGTCAGAGAAGAACAAATATCACATGACTCTGCTCATAGGTGGAATTTAAGAAACAAAACAAGTGAGAAACAAAGAAAAAGAGTAACAAAATCTTAACTCTAGACAAATGACTGACAGTCACTGGAGGGGAGGTATGGGTGGAGGATGGGGGAAGCAGGTGATGGGGATGAAGGCGTGCACCTGTCACGATGAGCACAGGGTGATGTAGAGAACTGCAAATCAGTATATTGTACACATGAAACTAACAGAACACTAAATGTTAATTATAGTTGAATAAAACATGGGGGAAATTTTTTAAATAAAAATTTTTTAAACAAAGATACCTGCACACCCAGGATCACTGCAGCACTGTTCACAATAGCCAAGAGGGAGAAGCAACCTAAATGTCTGTCAATGGGTGAATGGTTAAAGAAAAAGTGGTACAGATATAAAATGGGACACTAACACTTAGTCTTTTTTTTTTATTTCTTTTCAGCCTAACAGTGTTCATTGTTTTTGCACCACACCCAGTGCTCCATGCAACACGTGCCCTCCCTATTACCCACCACCTTGTTCCAACCTCCAACCCCCGCCCCTTCTAGACCCTCAGGTTGTTTTTCAGAGTCCATAGTCTCTCATGGTTCACCTCCCCTTCCAATTTCCCTCAATTCCCTTCTCCTCTCCATCTCCCCATGTCCTCCATGTTATTTGTTATGCTCCACAAATAAGTGAAACCATATGATACTTGACTCTCTCTGCTTGACTTATTTCACTCAGCATAATCTCTTCCAGTCCTGTCCATGTTGCTACAAAAGTTGGGTATTCATCTTTTCTGATGGAGGCATAATACTCCATCGTGTATATGGACCACATCTTCCTTATCCATTCGTCCGTTGAAGGGCATCTTGATTCTTTCCACAGTTTGGCGACCATGGCCATTGCACTAACACTTAGTCTTAAAAAAATGAGCCAAACTATGGAAAGAACCTAGATGTGCATCAACAGATGAATGGATAAAGATGTGGAATATATATACAATGGAATACTATGCAGCCATCAAAAGAAATGAAATCTTGCCATTGGCAATGACGTGGATGGAACTAGAGGGTATCACGCTTAGTGAAATAAGTCAATCAGAGAAAGACAATTATCATATGATCTCCCTGATGTGAGGAAGCTGAGAGGCAACGTGGGGGGTTAGGGGGTAAGAAAGGAATAAATGAAACAAGATGGGATCGGGAGGGAGACAAACCATAAGAGACTCTTAATCTCACAAAACAAACTGAGGGTTGCCGGGGAGAGGGGTGTAGGGAGAAGGTGGTGGGGTTACGGACATTAGGGAAGGTATGTGCTATGGTGAGTGCTGTGAAGTGTAAACCTGGTGATTCACAGACCTGTACCCCTGGGGCTAATAATACATTATATGTTAATTTAAAAATTAAAAAAAATTTTTTAAAAAATGAGGCAATCCTGTCATGTGCTACAACATGGAAGAACCTTGGAGACATTATGCTGAGTAAGAGAAGACTGTCGCCCAAAGAGGAAAAGTGTAAGACTCCATTTCCATGAGGTGCGTGAAGCAGTCAGGCTCTTAGAGATGGGGAGTAAAGAGTGGATGCCAGAGGCTACAGCGGGAGTATGGGAGAGCTCCGTCCACGGATACAGAGTTTCAGTTTCATTAAGATGAAAAAGTTCTGGAGGTCTGTGGCAGAACAGTATCAATATAGTTTACACTATGTACTAGGCACTCAGAAATGGTTAAAATGGTAAATTTTATATTTTTTGTTTTTTTTACCACAATTAAAAAAAAGATCGGAGGAGATTATCCTGGATTATCTAGGTGGGTCCAGTGTAATCACAAGATTCCTAAAAAGTGAAAGAGGGAGCCAGAAGCAGTCAGAGAAATGCAGTATGAGGTGTATTTGACCTGCTCACTTAAAGCAGCCCCTACCTGGAAGGGGGCCAACAGCCAAGGATGGCAGCCAGCTTGAGGAAGGTAGAACAAGGCAGGGAACGGATTTTCCTCTAGAACTGCCAGGAAGGAAGGCAACCAGACATCTTGACTGGGGCCCAGTGAGAACCGTTAAACTTCTGACATACAGAACTGTACAGTCGAAAAACTACCATGTTGTTTGAAGCCCAAATGTGAAGGGGCAATTAGATCCCCAGATCTTTTCCCCATCCAAACAAACCATCCCTATTCCTATCAAACAAGAACAGGATCCTCTTTTTAAAAATAAAATATTCAGAGACCAATAAAAATTAAAACATGCTGGCAGAAATTAAAAGTTCAACAATAACAGGAAAATCTCTCAGAAAGAACAAAAACACACAGAGATGGAAAACAGTTCAGAAGGGATGCCTGGGTGGCTCAGTCGGTTAAGAGTCCGCATTCCACTCAGGTCTGGGATCGAACCCTGCATCCGGCTCCCTGCTCAGCACGGGGCCTGCTTCTCACCCTCCCTCTACCCACCACTCCCCCTGCTTGTGCTCCCTCTCTCTCTTTCAGTCAAATAAATAAATAAAATCTTTTAAAAAAATAGTTCAGAAAAAAACATAAGAAAATGAGAGAATCAAACCAGTGGGTCCAAATATCCAAACAACAAGCTCGCAAGAAAGAGAAAACCGAGTGGAGAGGACATTATCCAAGTAGTACAACAAAATTTCCCAAATTGAAGGATGTGAGTTTCAGAATTGAAAGGACCACTGACATCAAAAGATTGTAAGACCTGAGTCCCAGCTGGGAATTTCAGCACTCTGGGGGGTAAAGAAGAGTCAAACATTTTCCAGAGAAACAAAGCAGATCACACACAACCAGCTGGGAAGCAGAACAGGCTGAGACATTTCCACTAAGTGTCACAATGCTCAGCCACAAAGAAAACTCAGTTGTAATAAAGCGAACATTAAATACTAATGTACTCACACACAGCAACATGACTACACGCATCAAGTGGAGACAGGAGGGGGCGGCGCAAGCTGAGGGTAAGGGGAGACGTGTGAGCGCTAAATCCTTAGCAGGAAATCAGTAAAAGTCTAAAATTTTAAGAGAGACCAGTAAGTGACACTCACAGCCTATGGCGTGTTATTTAGAAATAGGCTGGCAAATGCGAGAGAGTATAAGGAGAAGAGTCGGAAAGGGCTGCCTCTGGGCACAGGAGTGACAGCAGCGTAAGTGCAAGGGGGATGGCTGTCACCGTATTGCGTTTTCTTTTACAGATTCATTTATTTATTTGAGAGAGTGTGTGAGCAGGCAGGAGAAGCAGAGGGAGAGAGAGAGAGAGAGAATTCCAAGCAGACTCCGTGCTGTGTGAGGAGCCAGATGTGGGGCTCGACCTCCCAACCCCGAGATCACGACCAGAACTGAAATCAAGAGTCGGACGCTTAACCGACCGAGCCACCCAAACATCCCTATTACAGTATTATTTTAATTATAAACGATGTGCATGTACTTACCTCAAAATAAATATACTAAACAAATGAATAGATGGAAACCAGAAAGAAGGAAAGAATATTTAACAAAGCCAACCTACAAACCGTCACCCCGTGGACAGCTCCAAGATAACAGCTGTCCTAACACTGGGCATGTGGTTACTTACAGCTTGGAGTAAAACTGCTAATTATAGCCTCACACACGGATTCCCAATGTGCTGCATGGCAGCCAACCAAAATGGTAATGTGCTCTGGAAAATGCTACCGGGTGCTTTAACAATGTGACCAATAATAGAGACGTCGACATCAGATATGTACCTAAGGACTGGGAGGAAAAGGGAAGAAAACTACTCTGAGGTAGAAGACAGCATGAGTTATAATATTGTGTGACAGAGATACACAATTATTAAATATACAATATGTGACTAAGTTAATTAAATGGTGTAAGTAAGCATTTGACTATTGTCTTTATATACCCAAAACATTCTTTATATACTCAAGTAGGCCACAAAAATTGGGTGTTTTTTTTTTTTAAGTTCTTCTCCATGGAAAAACATGGGAAATACAAATCAAGTCTAAAAGGTACATAAAGAAATTAAAAACCCATTTACCTGAATCATGTTGCTTTTGTCTGTATCAATCTTCCTTCCAACCTAGAAGAAAATACTAAGTAAATTACAATGTAATGAGCAGCTTATAAGAAAACAAGCTGTTTGTAAGAAAAGAACTAAAACCCAAGGTAACTACTGTTTACTTCTTGTTCTCTACCCATAACAAAAACTGTTCTTTCCCACTTCCCAGCTAATTTCTGGCTGCCACGGTATACAGAGTAAACTTTATTAGGCAAAGTCACACAAAAGCAAGCGAGCAAATCCACCACTCGTAAAAAACTGTATACCAAGCATACTAATGGTAGAGTAGGAGTTTTAAAACCATACGCTTTTGTGAATTATCTCTTCTGCAGTCAGGCAAATAATTTGCTAATTGATGATACAGAGAAAGAGGAAAAAGCAAGAAAAAATCATTTTTCAAACTATAAGAATTACAACTACAGGGTAAAAGGGTAGCAACCTGTTTAAACTTTCATTCTTTATCGAACACAACTGCTAGCAAGTGGAACATTTACAGACCATGTATATGAGAATGTGTATGATCAAAGAGTTTCTAAGTCATCTTCGAAACACACCCCCTTAAAGGCTTAGACTTGCTTCCTCATTTAATTTCATTAAAGACTTTCTCAACTAAGAATGAGCTATCACCCTTCCAATAGAAGTGTGAATTATGGTACCTGCAGAAAGAGGGAAAAGTTACCCTTTTATTTTTTTTTTAAATAAAAAAAGATTATTTATTTGAGAGAGAGCAAGCATGAGCAGGGGGAGAGGCAGAGGGAGAAGGAGACTCAGCGTTGAGCAGGGAGCCCAATGCAGGACTCGATCCCAGAACTCTGGAGATTGTGACCTGAGCAGAAAAAGCAGATGCTTAACTGACTAAGCCACCCAGGCGTCCCAAAAGTTACCTTTTTAAAAACTTCATTAACATTTGTATTAATGTATTGCCTGCATACAGAAAAAAAAACACAGAAATCTTGAGTGGCTCCACCTAAAGCCAACACACCCTTGGCAGCCACCGCTCTCCCCAGAGGTCACCTGTCAAACACCACACATTAGTTTCGCCTGCGGGCAAGGTCCTGTTATCCAGACATCTGTCTGCAAGTCCACAAACCCCTGTACCTGGACCAAAATAAAATGCTCCAGGAAAAGAAAAGAAAGTCGTCGCTGATAACAAGGAGATACTGTCTCAGAAAGATGTTGACCCATCAGAGGAAACTGTTTTGGCTGACTAGATGGTTGTTTGAGGTCAACCTGCAGCATCTCGAGACTGTAGGACACAGAAGCTATGATATAAAGAGATGCATGTCTCACTGGTGGTTAGTGAGGGAAGGGAGGATGGAGACTGATCTCCTTTCTGTAGGTACAAGAACAGCTATGAAAATACAGGTAATAACCAGACGAGTCTGTGCTAAAAGCTAGACTAAGGGACAGACACATCAACTCCTGTGATCTTCCAAGCGCTCTGAAGCCTGCAGAGGGATAAGGATGTGGAGTCTCCGAGTAGATAAGGGTGACAGGCCAAGCTAAATAGTAGATAAGGCCAAACAGTTCCTCCTTTTTTTTCCTAAAGATTTTAACTTGTTTGAGAGGGAGAGAGAGCACAAGCAGGAGGAGCAACAGATGGAGAGGGAGAAGCAAGCTCCCCGCTGAGCAGGGAGCCCAATGCTGGACTCGATCCCAGGATCCTGAGATCAGGACCCGAGCCAAAGGCAGGTGCTTAACTGACTGAACCACCCAGGCACTGCCAAAGCAATTCTTCTTCATGGCTTCTATGCAGGGCTAGAGACACCAGAAAACCAAAAGGAAAATGTTCAGAAAAGAGGCCAGGCTAATTAGATACAGAATATACTATATGGTTCCTGCTTGTGAGTTATTTAAAGGAAAAGAATCAAGTAATTCGGGGTCCACAGAAGTCTTCTGAATTACCAGAGAGTTGACTAGTTCTGTCATTTGTAAAGTAGGCCCACTTATCTTTCTGAGCCTCAAAGGAGAAGTTTCAAAAGAAATCCGTAGGCTTTACAAGGTATAATTTTCTGTCATGTTACTTTGTTTTATGCTCTGTATGCTTTTCCCACTGCAGCGGGAGAAATCAAAAGAACATGATGTCCGTCAGAAAAAGTCACAGATGCAGAGGCAAACTGCCACCAGAAAATTACTGAGGACCCTATGATAGTGCCAGCTTCAAACGACACACCATACCTGCATGAATATTTAATTTAATCACCGATATTTTCAAAAAGCAGGGAACACAGTTCAAAGAATGTTCTTTCTGCTACTCAAAGAGGGAGAGGCAAGAAAAATTCAAGAAGAGCGGAGGTAAGACTCCACGTGATGTGCTCGCTGAAAGGCAAGTCGCTCAAAGGGCCTTCTGCACCCTCACTGAGAAGTACGAAATACTGTCAATAGCTAGGACCTTCAGACACCATATGTAAATCAATTAATTGCCTTTACATTTAATCCTAGGAGAACTGTGCAAAGCAGGGAGGCCTTAGGATCCCCAGCTGATGGGATGCAGCCCCTAGGTCCAGAGAGATCAGGTAACTTGTCCAAGCTTGCAAACCTGGCCAAGGTCACAGTGCAAGGAAGAAGGAAAGAGTTCCCATCAAGTCTGCAGGGCACCAGAGACACTGTTCTGGCTTCCAGATGAAAGTGACCAAGCCTGCTTCTCCATTTAATCACTTAAGATTCTTTCACTATTTCCTGGTTTCAAACTGCTTCTGGTTTATCCTGAGTAAAAGGTTTCGGCCTGCCTTCCTCCTGCGAGATGGGGTAATGTCTTGATGGCAAGTGGCTTGAGGACAGAACCAAAAATAGGCCTGGATGGTCTCTTTTTCATAGAGGAGCTAATGGTTCAAGCAGCTGAGAGCTCTCTGGGGATCTTCTGTATATGGGATCGGGCCCACCTGCACAGTAAAGCATACAGGGGAAAAAAAATTAAACGGGTAGTGCTGTGGCTCTTTCAGTTGAGACCAAGTGCAGTAAGCCAAGAATCTTCGCAGACAGTAACCCAGCGACAGGCAGAATGCTGGGGGGAAAGAGGACAGAATAAGGGAGTCTTCCCTTATTTGCTAATTCTGGGGAGCATGCTCACCCTGCTCTGTGTCTCCTAGCGCTGACTTCCTCTCCAGAAGAACCACACTGGGGCGGAACGCTCAAAAGGGTGAAAAGGAATGAGCGTTAAAGAAGCAAGCCTTCTTCAACTGAGGAAGGAAAAGATTCAAGTTCACAGCATTCCAGAAGGCATGGCCAGCTCCCACTTTACAGGTTTATATTTGAAGGGCCAGTCCTGTCAAAGCTTATCACTTCCTCCTGGAGTAGCTTCATCTTGGGGGCCAGCCTGAGCGATGGGGAGGAAGAGGCTGCCCACAGGACAACCCCAGCAGATGAAGCTGCAATCAGCTGCCACTGCCCACCACGGACATGTGACAGGAAACTGCGGTGGGCACGCTTCACGGCTAGCAGCCCCAGTCCAACTCTGTAATTATAATTCAGTTATTTCTTCTCAGCGGGACGATGGTGTGTAATTAGATGAGAATAATACGGAGACCAGTAACAGCACAAGATCAATTTAATTATACTTTTCTATTTTTATTACATTTTTCCATTAAGATGACACTTTATTAGAATAGTAAAGACCACTGCAATTTTTCTCATTCTCACTCATAAACAGCAAATGCAAATTAAATCTTAGTCTCCGACTACAAAATCCAAAGTACAAAGTGAGTGCTTTCTTCCTAATCTCTAACAACAAGCACAGTTTAATTGCACAGTTTCTCTCTCTCCTGCTTGGAGGAGAACCTCAGCAGTCTCTCAGGAGGGATGCGTTCAGGGGCAGGCATCAGATCAAGTTTACATGACTGGAAGGGGCCGCGTGTATCTGCAGACCCTGCCAGGCTGCCTTCTGGTAGCAGCTGGCCTCACCCTCTTCACCAGGGAGAACAACGTGGGATTACACTCCAGGAAAGCCTTGATCTGCCCCTCACTGCACCACAGTCCTACTTTTTCCAGATTTTAAGCCTAGCACCAAGAGGGAATTGGATGTCTCTTCCCCACCACCTCTTAGCCCTTGCTTCAATGTGCAGGACATCACGGTTTTCCCCGGAAGCCAGAGCCCCTTCTCTGAGCTACTCAGCAGGTGTAAAAGAAAACATAACCCTCCCTCCACCACACACACACACAAATCATCCATTAACTACCCTGGAGACTTCCCAACCTGCCTCTTAAAGGGCTTTCCTTTCTCTTCTGTAAAGTGCATTTGAATAGCGGAGTTTGGAGGAGCAGGCTCACCTGGAAGAAAAGGACAGGTCTGCAAACTTCAGCCCACTAAAATGTGGGAGCCGAAGGAGAGCATTATGGGGTTAGGGGGCATGCAAGCATTTTCAGGGAAATACAAGGCGCTAAACATTCCCAGAGACAAAGGAGAGTGAGAGCAACTACATTCAGGGAAGCGAGGAGAGAAATTAATGGGAACAAAAAGCAAAATGGTCTGAAGCTAATCCCTGAAGACCTGAGCGTGACCTCCGGCGAAAATCACCCCTTCTTCCCTTCCCCAGAGAGGAGGTAAGCGCCTTCCTCAGAAGGAAGAAGGAAAGTCCCTTTTATCCTGTATTCAGCAAAACTTTCCTGAGTGGGATCATGCAGAAATCCCAGAGCAGCTTCGGTGAAGGAGCTCACAGTTCCGCCAGAAGGAACACCCAAGCCACTGTTTACACTTCCGGGTGCCAAGTGATAATGGGGAGGTAAGGAACATCAACCCACATTAGCGCTTCCCTGCCTGAGACCAGGCAACCATTCCTGGCCACTTCATGGCTCTCGTTCTAATCCCTGAGACCAGTGAATGTCTTCTTGCTACTGATGGGAACAGGGGTATAAGGGACACAGAAAAGGGTCTTTCAAACACAAGTAATAGTTTTTATATTAATTAAACCCTTGGATACCCCTGCTCTCACCCCAAATTTAAAAAAATCTATCCCTGTTTCCCGATTTGAAGTCTGCCCAGAAGAGTCTCCGGCGCCTCGAACTCGTACTCAGACACTCACAAACTGAGGAAAGAATTTTCTGACATGGCAGGTCCTGGTATCAGCAATATTCTGCCCTGCTTTACTGGAGGGGTCTCGTGGTTACGAAAAACACTACCCATGGATGTGCCAATATAATTGTCCTCAAACGTTATTGAATCGCAGTTCCTCAAGCAGAAGGACCACACTTTATCCCTGCCAACATGCTCCCAGCACCTAAGACAGTGCTGATCATCCTAACAGGTTTTTCTTAACCAATTCCATCAAGTCAAACTTCTCAGGTCGGGTCAGCCACCTTTACTTTGCACACCAAGTCATCATTTTCAAACTGGAGGTTGACCCACCTTCAAAAGATCTGTTCGTTGTTATTCGAATGTTTGAGAATGCAGTTCTCTCTCATGTCCTTCCCTTCCCTGCTCCCTCACTGTCAATCATGCCCACGACCCGGCTTAGATAGAACAGCGAAAATCAACATATTTACAATAGTACACGAATTTTCTACATGATCTCTCTTTTACTTAACAAAAACATTGTTCTCAAGGTGTCACATGCGCACCCAGTAAACGCTGGTTTGGTAATTACTCCTACTTAATATCTGATTATAACTTACCTTTCACTAAAACCATCTTTGCACCGTGGTATGTCACTAACAAGAAAAGTTTTGATTGCAGAAGGATCAAAAGCTATAATGCCTTTTAAAAACTACTTAATTGAGGTCTCATCCATTGTGGTCCCTGCAGCCTCCCTTGCAAACACCTTCTTCCCAATTCATCAGAAAGTCTCACAACCAGCGATTATGTCATGGCGACAGAGAGGAACTGAAGGGATCCAAAAAACCCTGTTTGCTCCTCTTCCTGCTTCTGTTCTTGCTAGGACTTGCACCCCCACTTTACACACGGGGTATAAGACCAATGGCGTGTGTCTGGAAAACATCTAAGGAAGGACCAGGAGAGGATGAAGCTGTCATATGCACATTCCAGCCACCAGAGCTAGACATCTCCACGCCAGGACCCCTGGATCCAAGGAGTGACACGTGGGTCCTCGTCTTTGTTCTCACAGCTCCTGGATGCCTGAGGGGACCCGGACACCCGACCACTGCCCTCCACCAAACTCTAAACCCCAAGCTAGGACCAGACTCCCTCTTCTCCTCTCTGAGCCTCTGTCCGCACCTGCAGTCCGTCTGCACCCTCAGGAAGCCCTGCCGGCGGCTAGGGGACCGGCCTGCGGCCCCGTACCCAGACACGGAGCATATGCAAGGCCGGCTATTCCAGAAACACGCCTTTAAAACTAATCCAAACGCCTTGCCTTTAGAATCTTGTTTCTTCCTAGCTACCGAGAAGAACACATATTTAATGAAAATTAAAGGAACTGAGCACAATGAGAACGTTCCGATTTCCTTTTTAAACACTTTGAAGCAGTTCGGACTTGAGAAGAAAACCCAGCAGGGCCCGCCAACCCAGCTGCCCTAACCCCTGCCGGTCACAGAACCGCCCTTTCCCGGCCCCGGAAGAAGCAAAATTTAGCTGACTGGTAAGAATACAAGATGGACGAAAAAGATATCCCAAACTTAGTCCAGTGTAGGAGCAGATTAATTTATTAACCCCAGTTCCCGGCCGAAAATCAGCCACGTGAATCGAAGAGGATGCGGACGGATGCACGTCAGGGCGCTGGTGCAGCCCTCCGACTTCCGGAGACTCGGCCACGTGATACAGCTCCATATACAGAGCCACAGCAGATTGGACCTGCAGGAACACCTGATCACAAGGCAGCCGCTCATAGGCTGGCCCGGAACCTAAAAAGATGGGGCCAGCCAATCAGATGGCTGCCTCTAAACCTGGACTCCAAAAACCCTAAAGGAAGTTGCTAGTTAGATGCTGGGGTACAAGACCAAGGGGGCTACAGCTGGGGGTCTGGGCCACGTGTGTCGTGGGAAGTGCACACCGTCCCGGGGTCAGCATGCCCTAGTTTCCACCACCAGCAAATCACTGCAGGCAGAGCTCATGATGGCCACGGAGGCTGAACTTACGGGGAAGGACCTGCTATGGGCGCGTCTGGGTGGGACAAAACCACCTTGTTTGAGGCCGAACAGCTCACATCACTTGGTAAGGAACCTGAGGCCAAAGTCTTAAGGAAATGGAAGCCTGTTCAAGGTCCTCTCTCGTCAGGACTGCAGGTTTCTCAGCCAGAAAGGAAGGCCACTTGGGGGAGGGTCTCTAAGTTCCCTCTGTGACCTTTAACCTCGGTAGGGGCAGCACTGGGCGAGTCAACAGGCCCCTCTGTCCCGAGGAGGGCTCTACCGGGGGCAGTGATGGGAAGCATTCTCTCACCTGGGTCGTCACATGATTTCTCATCCGATTAATTGGAATTAACAAATTTTTCTATAAAGGTTCCTAAAATGTGCCACTTTCCAGGCTGTCCCATTTTCGCTATCTATACAAATAATACTGGAATTTTTCAGTTTTCAGTTGCTCTATTTTTCATTTAAAATAGCCAATGATACAAAATCCCACCTCTCCCTTAAAGAAACTAAGAAGCAGAGAGAGTAGTATTTGCTTAGTCATTAGCAAGAATATTTGTATCAGGAATAGTGCTACCATCTTAAACATATTTTCCACATTCCACTTGGGTGGGGTAGCGGTGGGGGGACATCGAAATACCTATCCTAAATACCTATCTCATCACGCAGCTTTTAACAAATTAGATGGGCATTTGTCTCAAGGTCTGAAACTGTAAGCATTCAACAAATGAAATTGCTCAAAATATTTTTAGAATGATGTCAGAAAAAAATGTCCAAGATTTTGAAAGGAACAAAAGAAAACTAGACGTCCCTTCAGGGCATGCTAGACATCACCAGGGCCCACTGGGGGCCATCCCAGTGGACAGGATTAGGAACCTCTGACCCACTGTCTGTTTCACAACTCAGTGCAACTGGCAGACTTCCAAATAATCTGCCACAGCAATGCAAGTAAGATTTGACTTCTGCCGCAGAGAAAAGATAACCCCAAACAGTACTTTGTACTGTTCTTTTTCTAACCATAAAATCATGACTTTTTTCCCCAGTTCCTCAGATTTTCCTTTAATTTCCTCATTGAGTTAAATAAAACCTACATGTTCATTTTATATCTACATGAAATACATTTTTAGCTTTTTGAAAATCATTCCTTGGCTGTGACAATCCATTTTAAACATCATTCCATTATAAACATCTAGAAAAGGGGGTGCCTGGGTTGCGCAGTCAGTTAAGCGTCTGCCTTCAGCTCAGGTCATGATCCCGGGGTCCTGGGATGGAGTCCCACGTCAGGGAGTCTGCTTCTCCCTCTCTATTTTCCACTCTCTCGCTCTTCCAAATGCAGAGATGTACATCATGCATCCACTTCTTAATGGATTTAATATAAACAAAATCCAAGTCAATGCATGTAGCAGACGGTGTGTATGTGTGTGCACACGTGTGTGTGTGTGTGTGAAAACATAGATAAAATAACTGGCCAAGCTATGCAATGAAGACAGGTGGAAGGCACAACCTAGAAAGTGAGGTAACTCCATTTACTCGGAAAAAAGAAAACATCTTGGTTCGAATCTGCTGCCCTTGTGCTTAAGTTTTCTGAGCTAAAAGACCTATCCAGCAAAACTAGCAAAGCATGGCACATGCATGCCGGCATGATTATTTAATTCTCGGAGCTTTTAAACTCCCCAAAACAGGAGCCTGGGGTTCCCTATCCCATCACTTGATGTGACTTCTTTAAACGAAGAACTACAGACGTCAAGCAGAAAACAGGGCCAAATGATTCCACTTTATAGACCCAGTGAGCAGGAGGTTAATTGTATCATTCATTTGTCTAAATGCTGTAAGAAAACCCATGAACTGGGGCGCCTGGGTGGCTCAGTGGATTAAGCCGCTGCCTTCAGCTCAGGTCATGATCTCAGGGTCCTGGGATCGAGCCCCGCATCAGGCTCTCTGCTCCGTGGGGAGCCTGCTTCCTCCTCTCTCTCTGCCTGCCTCTCTGCCTACTTGTGATCTCTCTCTGTCAAATAAATAAAATAAAATCTTTAAAAAAAAAAAAAGAAAGAAAACCCATGAACTAAAAGTCAGTGGCTTCTTGATATAAACAACCCCAATGCATGAAACTACATGACTCTAAGGATTTATACAGTAGAAATCACAACGATTCCTGCAAGTAGCAAGTCTCCTACTAAGACTTAAAATAGGAATTTATTTATGTAATTTATAAAATGTGATTTAAACACACTTTGCAAGGCTACCACGTGTTTGGGAAACCATTTCAAGCTTCACGCACATGTAAAACTGCCCCCTGGAAACCACATCCTTAGGTATGGAGAACTCGAAAGTTTCAGGTCCCTCCCCGATCTTTACGGGCACCCCCTTGACCAGAAAAATCTCGTCCTCTTTAGTGCCTACTCTTCCCTTCAGGGCCCATCTGCCTGGTGGTTCTCCACTCCCAAATGTCAGTGGAATTCCACTAGAAACCCTTCTCTGGCTGCAGGGATCTGTTTCTTTGCTCCAGAATTTCTCAGAACCTTGAAAATGCTAAGGCACACAGAGACTCTCCAAGAAAAGGCTGCGGGGATGTACCATCTCTTGCTTCTCAGAACTCCAGAGACTGCATCTTGGAAATCCATATCCTAGTGAAAATGATTCACTTGGCTTGCCTCTTGAGTTTCTTCCACTGAGAGTATTCCTCAGCCATAAGCTAAGTGTCCATCCAGGCCAGCCACATACAAAGACCACAGGGGCCTCACCCTCCAGCGGTAACCTGAGCCCCTGAATGACCACTAGCTGCCCCGATGTCTTAAGTTTGCATCACTAAAGTAGTAAGGACTGCAGGCTACAAAACATCACCTCCCTTAGGAGGCCCAGGTTAAAACAAAAATCCTCAAATGGCTCAGTTATCAAACAATAAGATGAGGCTTAGCTGTCCAGATCAAAGAAACGTGACTTTCTGGGTTGAATTTCTTCTCTTTCAGTAAGTGAAAATCTCTCTGTAATGTATTATAGTTTTTCTACTTTTCCCCTATTTGAAAAAAATACTAGATGTTCTATTTTTTCTTAAAGATTTGTTTATTATTTTAGGGGCACCTGGGTTGCTCAGTCGGTTGGGCAGCTGCCTTCAGCTCAGGTCATGATCCCAGAGTCCTGGGATGGAATCCCACATTGTTGGAATCCCTGCTGAGCAGGGAGCCTGCCTCTCCCTCTGCCTGCAACTCTGCCTACTTGTGCTCTTTACCAGCTCTGTCAAATAAATAAATAAACCTTTTAAAAAATTTATTATTCTAGAGACAAAGAGAGGGAGAGAGCGAGAGTAAGCTTGGGGGAAGGGGCAGAGAGAGAGAGGGAGAGAGAAACCCAAGCGGAGCCCCATTCAGGGCTCAATCTCACGATCCTGAGATCAGACCTGAGCTGAAACCAAGAGTCAGATACTTAACCAAGTGAGCCACCCGCGTGCTCCTATATGTTTTTTGAATATTAGAAAATGAAAATATGCACAGACAAGAAAAACAACCAGTAACTGGCCCTCGATCAGAAGCACTCACCACTTGGAAATACATCTTTCCAATCTCTTTTGAGGAGGACTGGACTCTTTGATCCACTAATGCCTATGTAAGATTAAATGAAAATTGTTTACCCTTCTGTATAATTTTTGTGTATTTCTTGTACACTTTTGCATACTGTGTATACTTTCTATATATACTTTTTATGTACTTATTTTATAAGTTTATTCATTTTATAAGCTCAGGACTATATATAGACAGTTTCATAGTTATTTTTCTGGCCACAACATGTGGACATTTCCAGGTGACTAAACTATTAAAATATGTTCAACATCTTTGCCCCTCCCCCTGATATTATAAGTCAATTCACTGCTTTATTGAGAACTAGGTTTTCCCCCAACTTCTAATAACATTTATTTTCTTATAAGCGTTACTTGGGTTTGCCATAAATATTGGAAACATGGTTGGTTTTACCAAATGATGGACATACATGTGTATTATCCTGTAACTTGTTTTTATCCACATTGTATCCTAAACACTTTCTTTAAATGTACTCCTTGGGGTCCCTGGGTGGCTCAGTGGGTTAATCCTCTGCCTTTGGCTCAGGTCATGATCTCAGGGTTCTGGGATGGAGCCCCACATCGGGCTCTCTGTTCAGCAGGGAGCATGCTTCCCCCTCTCTCTCTCTCTACCTGCCTCCCTGCCTACTTGTGATCTCTGTCAAATAAAATCTAAAATAAATAAATAAAAATAAATAAATAAATATACTCCTCAGATTATTTCCTAGTTTTTGTTAACAATGATCCCCAGAATCAAATTTCACATGATTTTCATGAGTCAAGGTCATCATTAAGAACGCTGATAACCATGACACACCATTGCTACGGGGGTAGTAATAGGTACGCAAATCAGGATGAACAGACACAGGTGCCCTAAATCTGTTGTTTTGTCAGTTTTATTTTTTAAGAGTTCTCCAATATCAAGCTTTTTAATCAGTGGTTTTTCCCTCATGAAAGTTAAAAAGGCATATAATAACTTTCAATCAGCTGAAGTGTCTGCAAAGGGAGTTACTGATTTTTCCCAAATCACACCCCCAGTCACCATCCAAGGAGGAGGAGAATTATTTTCCTGTTACTAGGACTTGGTGGTTTCAAAACAACCTCTCCAGTTTATGAACTAGTAATGAAAGATCTATATCAACAGTTTCAACTTTTCTTTCCCACAGTCAGTAAGAAATGCATCTCTCTCAACAGCTGTAAATTTGTGTAAGGGCATCTGGAGAAGGTTTACTCCAACACCTGCAGATTCCTGGCCATCATTCACCAGAGGACATTTCTGGATTTATGAGTTTCCTCAGGCTCTGTGGCTTAACTGAATAACCACAATCCAAATTTTTTTGCTGTTTTTTTTTTAATTGAAGTAGAATTGACATACACTATCCTATTAGTATCAGGTGTATATCATAGTCAATATTTTCATACATTATGAAATGATCTCCATGATAAATCTAGTTACCATCTGTTACCATACAAAGTTATTACCATATTATTGAGTATATTCTCTATGCTGTACATTATATCCCATGACTTAATTTATAACTAGAAGTTGACCTCTGGATCCCCTTTACCTATTTCTCCCATCCCCCAGATCCTGCTCTGCTGGTCATCAACAATTTGGTTCTTTTATCTAGGAGTCTGTTTCCATTTTGTTTTGTTTGTTCAGTTGTTTTATATTTTAGATCCCACATATAAGGGAAATTATACAGTGTCTGTCTTTGACTTGCTTCACTTAGCATAATACTCCCTAGGCCTATCCATATTAGAAGCAAATGGCAAGATTTTTTTTTTTTTTTAATGGCTGAGTGATACTCCCGGTGTGTGTGTCTGAGTGTGCACGCACATGCATACACACAAACACCAAACCTCCTTTACTCATTCATTTACTGACGAGCACTGAAATTGCTTCTGTATCTAGGCTACTGTAGATAATGCTACGGTAAACACGGGGGTAAAGATATCTCTTCAAATTGGTGTTTTCATTTTCTTCAGCTAAGTGACCAGAAGTGGAATTGCTAGACTATATGATAGTTCTATTTTGAATGTTTTACAGAACCTCCAGGGGCTGCACCAATTTACATCCCCACCAACAGAATAACGAGGGTTCCCTTCTCTCCACATCCTCAATAACACTTGTTATTTTTGTCTTTTTGGTAGTAGCCACTCTGAAAGGTATATGGGTGATACACCTCACTGTGGTTTTGATTTGCATTTCCCTGGGGATGAGTGATTTTAAGCATCTTTTCACGTATCTGAGGGCATCTGTATGTCTTCTTTGGAAGAAAAGAATGTCTATCCAAGTCCTCTGCTCATTTTTTAACTGGGTTGTTTGTTTTTTGATATTAAATTGTGTAAGTTCTTTATATACTTTGGATACTAACTCTTTATTGGATATATGACTTGCAAGTATCTTCTCCCATTCAGTAAGGTGTCTTTCATTTTGTTGATAATTTCAACATGATCCAAATCTGAGGCCAAATCAACTCTATAAGGTTAAAGATGCTTTTTTTAAAAAGATATAATTATATGATGACCTTCCTTGCATAATGAATCAACTTCATTAAATGTGTTCCTGAAAAACACACTTCATATTCTATGGCATACGATGAAATGAAGGAGGGCAACACTGGCAGCTGAAGAGAGGGTACGTTTACCGGAACACATCTCTAACCCTGTTCCTACACCCCAAGCACCACAGTCGTCAGGTCATCTAAGGGGAGGTAGACAAGCAGTCTTTTAAAATTATATTTTACTGAGGATACAGAAAGGGCATAAAAATCTTTGGTACCATAAACAACAGCCAAAAATCTATGCCCAATGAATCCACAGAACTTAAAATTCTATCTGCCACACGACAGGGATGCAATAAATTTCCTCAACAAGTGCATGTCTTCCAACAATACCATTTTTTATTCTCCAAAAACCTTGATGGAAGCCCTCAGAATCAGTACATGTGAGATAATTTGACCTGCCTTTTATTCTACTTAAATTCTGGGGCAGCCTACACAAACATCCGCTGGGGTAAAAGGGACAAGTCTCATCACAAGCCCCCAGTGCTATTAGTGCTGTTCAACTATTTGAAGGAAAGACCAAGTTCGAAGCCACGTTTCCAAAATCATCACAAACCCATGCTGCCATTCCATGGTACGCTTCAACTCAGTCATATCAACCCTTCAGATGTTTCCACTGGAAGGGTCACAAATCACTACTTAGAAAATAAACACCGTTTGGGGCGCCAGGGTGGCTCAGTGGGTTAAAGCCTCTGCCTTCGGCTCAGGTCATGATTCCAGGGTCCTGGGATTGAGCCCCGCATCAGGCTCTCTGCTCAGCAGGGAGCCTGCTTTCTCCTCTCTCTCTGCCTGCCTCTCTGCCTACTTGTGATCTCTGTCTGTCAAATAAGTAAATAAAACCTTAAAAAAAAAAAAAGAAAGAAAGAAAATAAACACAGTTTGCTCAAATACATTGGTCCAAAGCAAACTTGCTAATGAGAAGAAATGGTCCACACATCCACTGAGAGTGAGACCAGCCAGCAGCCACTGTATCCTTTGCATCTCCATGCCTCTGGGTGAGTGGGTGTGTGTGGGTGTGTGTGTGCATGTGTGTGTGTAATCCGTGAAACAGGAAGCCAGGTGAGATGAGGTCTCTCATCTCTGATTCTGTACTGAAATGCTTTGCATTGACAATTATTCCAATTATTCTAACTATTCCAAATCATGAGCAAGAGTTGAGTTTGATTACTGTTGATTAAAAAATTACCGTGGGAGGCAATGTAGTATAATGGTATGAGACAAGTTTAAAATTAAGAAAGGGAAACATGACGTCTAGTAGAAGGCTCAGAAACGCGGGGGCGTTCTGGGTGGTACCAGCACTGGGATGCCTAGTGGCAGCCAGGGAGCAGGGTCCAGAGAAGCCCAGCGGCCTCAAGTATGTGGGACAGGCCCACATGGGCAGTCCCGCCTTAAGTAACAACTGTGAGCAACACGGAGGAATCCGGCTTTCAGACCACATGGTTTCTTAGGAGGTGGGTGCCCTTTAATGACCTATGGTTACATCATTTCACCCTGAACCTCAAGCTCCTCGCAGGTGAACTGGAAATGCGGCCGTCTGCCTCCCAGGGTTCTTTCTGCGAGACCACGACGGGGGCTTGGAGTAACTGCCCATGTTCGTATCCCCGCCCTACGCTTACGAACTCTGAGCCCCAATGCATTCAGCTGCATTGGGTCTCCTCATCCATAAACCTCGGGCTGAAAAGCGGCAGGGTTCTGCTGAGCAGAGGTGCGGTGCAGGTGAGCTCTGGTGCAGGGCTGATGGCTAACAGGTCCAAGGCGGCACTCCTGCTCCACGGCCGTCCAAGACCACGCTGGAGCCCAGTGACACGCTTTCAAAAGCTCAGTAATGGCACCCATCTCTGATCACCAGAGACAAGGACAATTAGTTTAAAAAAAAAAAAGTAGGGGCTATTCATTCGTGATATTGACATTTTAGCAAATGGTCTTTCAAAACCAACCTGCAAACTAGTGTTTTGTCTGCCTTAAAAAAAAAAAAAAAAAAGATACACTAATGCCATTGACTAATGAGGCATAGTACACTCAGAGGCTTCCAGGTGCGTCCCACATGATAATCAATAGAGGATTAAAGGCAAAGCCCAGCTTCCAAACTCCAGGTTAAACGCTGCAACTTACAACCAAGCAACTAAAACAACCCTAAACCCATTTCTTCGAACATCCTCACAGCCTTGAGAGATTTGACATTAGGGAGACGGTGCAAAGTAGCAAACAACGTGGCTGAAATGCATAGAGATGAGTCAGTTTCAACCCCCCACCTGCGCACCCCGAGGTTAACATGCAAGAAGCTGGCAGAGAAACGGCTCATGAACGGGTCACACCCATGTGCAGACGGAAACCAGAGTAATAACACGGTTCTCTGGCTCCTCAGGGGCTCCAGAGTGTCCACTAACCAACCCCTCAGCCCAGCCCCCAGGTCCGGGGAGTGAGCAAACCCCCTTCCATGCCCATCACCATGGCCTGAGGTTCTGGGATTTCTCCAGAGTCTCCATCACGTTCACATTTTCTGGGCTGGCTGGTTTACAGTGGCCATCCTTATGGCAATGCTTGATTCTTCAAGCTTTAAAACTGGTTAATTGCATTAAATTTGGGTCTCACTTATGCAGTTGGTTAAGAATGTTAGCAAACCTGTTTCTCGTGAGGATGCTGAGAAGCAATTCTGAGAGGGGAGTTTTACAGAGCAGCTAAGATTTAAAAGACAAAAAACCAGAAGACTTTGGACACAAAATCACCCTGTATTCCAATCTGAAAGCGCCACTTCTGAGAGAAGTAAAGTGCCTTTTCTAAACTTCAGTTTACTCATTAATGAAATCGAGCTCATAAAACACTCATCTATGGAACACTCACTTCTAGAAGTTGTCCGGAGAATTACATTACAGAACCGGACTATGCACTTGGCCCGGGACCAGCACCTCACCAGCACTGAAAGGAGAACAGGTGACGAGGATGAGGGGAACGTTTCATGACTACCGGAAGGCCACTAGCACATAAATCACAAAAGGATCTCACAGGTAGCATTTTGTACCTGCATACCCTTTCCTCATGATGCAGTAAGCTTCTTCTATATAATTTACACATTTTCTCTTCAAGCCCCAAAGCTGTCATTGAGGTGGTAACGAGAATCTGTCACCTATTTTAAGTTATATCTAATCTAGTTACAGCGGAAAGGTAGAGAACATTGTGAGACAAGAGTGTTCCTGTCTGTTCTCTCAGTTAATAAAGAGTTGATGTCAGATGGCTCTTTCAAATGTGTGGCTTTGGCTAAATCAACTGCTGTATTAAAGAAACAAGCCTATCTGGGGATCTTCTATTTTGCACCTTTTATCTGACATCTCTTATAAATTCACAGGACTTGAAGGGAAGACAGAAATCATTTAACCCAAACCCCCACCAAATAACTACTGTTTGTTCTGTTTCTGTGGATTTTCTAATAACGCACAGTGAAACAGAAAATATTTGGGAAACTGAAGGATATACATGTACTTCACCTTTAAACAGATCAAACGAACAGAAATGGATTTAAAAATAAAAATTCAATGGAAAGGGAACTTATTCACCACGGAAAACACTTCTAGACCCCCTTATATGTATGTGTGCACTGGGCGTTTTTCTAAGCACTTTACAGTTATTAACACTTTTAATCGCATAGGAATTCTGATTCAGATCCCATTAATATTATAACACATTGAAATTACTCCTTACAATTCTGACACATAGAGAAACATTCCTGTAAGATAACGCTTTGAAACTTACTGGCTTTGGGTTTCTGCACTGTCTGCGTCTCTCCATCACGGTAAGCACATGCTAACTAACCTTTCTCTGCCATGAACCCAAAGAAGTGGGGAACACAGAGATGCCCTGATGATGGCATGTGTTTAGGCTGATTAATTTGGATTTAACCAGAAACCATCTCAACCACTGTTGCATTAAAGGGCTTTACGTTGCTTTCTAATTTCAGTAACTATGGTATATGGGTAAGTCAGCCTATTTTTGGAAGAATTCTTTAACCAATCCTAAAACAGCCCGGGTGACGCTGACGGGTCCTAGGACAGCCCACGGTGTCCAGAGCGTATCCTTTGTGTCTCTTCTGATGCCATGTTCTTGGCTGAGGTATGACCTAAGGCCACGTGACACCCACCGGCCCTCACTGGTGACGTCAACTTTGACCCCCTGTTTAAGCTGTTGTCCCATTTCCACAATGAACTGATACTATGTTTTCCCTCTCTAAATCAATCACTAAATTAGTGGGGAGAACAATGACATACTCTGATTTCAGAAACTGGTCCCACAGTTGACAGGTTAATCAATATTTGCTGAGCACCTGTGACTCGCCAGGCAGTCTGGTGATACTGGACACGGTGGTGGGGAAACAGACATCCCTGTCCTTGAAGACGGACAAAACGCAGGCAGTGGGCAAGCAAATAAAGATCCAGTTTGTGCCCTGGTGACCAGCCCTTGCAGGGGGATGAAGCAGAGACAGGCAAGGGGACGCCGCCGCTGGGGAACTCCAGCCCTCCAGCCAGCACAACCATGCAGAAGGGCTCCGCCCCCAGCAGAAACGGGGCCTCACTTCCCACTTAAAGCACAAGGAGTAAGTCAAGCCTTCTCTGCAGACAGGCAGGACCATCACAGCATACCCTAGCCTTGCCACATTCATCTGTCTTCCTCTCTTGTGACTTGTGCTCTGGCAAGAACACCTACGTGTCCCCAAATGTGCCTGGCCTGGGCCCCCATTCCCGCAGCCCTCCTGGCACCTAGGGGAGCTCCTCTCCCTTGTCACAGCACCTCCTCAGATGGTCCTTTAGTGTTGGAGGATTGGACCAATGGAAGGAATCTTGCCTACAAATTCTTCCATTACCCCCCCCTTTTTTTTTTCGGTTTTTACTTATTTATTTGTGAGAGAGAGAAAGCGACAGCATGGAGAGAGGAGCAGAGGGAGAAGACTCCCCACTGAGCAGGGAGCCAGACGCAGGGCTCCATCCCAGGACCCCAGGATCGTGACCTGAGCTGACGGCAGACACTTAGCCGACTGAGCCACCCAGGCGCCCCTACAAATTACTATCCTAACACAAATGAAAACAGGTTTCTAATTTATCTGAAAATTAAGTGGCAACTACTGACAAGTACAAGTTTTACACATCATTTTTAGACAAAACTGTGTATTGTATACAAAGGTACTTTGTTACACTCTTTTCATTATCCTAAGCAGAGCACTTAATGAAACATGTTTGAGTTTTCCCTCTTCTCTGGGTTAATTAAGGAAATTAATTTGCGGAGATAATTCTATGATTCACACACCGACAGAGAAAAATTAGCAGGCATTTCTTGAGCTGAAACAGGCTGTAAATAAACATCGTGAATATGTGGACACCCACAAGCAAGCCAGGCCTAATTCCACCCACGCAGATGGACTGAGTCATGCTTGGGTGCAAGTCAACAATCGCTTCTAAAACCTCGTAAGGTGCTCTGTCCTGTGTTTGGTGCCGCAGAAGTTTCCAAAGGAGGCTGAAATAGAAGCCGCGCTTTCAAAGGCGTCAGACAACGTGGTAAGATATTCAAATGCAGGGCATCATTAAAACCTTAACAAAAAAAAAAATCTTAGGACTAATTTCTTAGATAATTAGACATAATTACAGAACGCCTACGATTTTAAGTATGGGTACTTAATGAAATTAAAAATGCACATCTTGCTTCCTTGTCCATCTTTGCTGTACATGTGTTTGCTCAGGAGAGAGAGGAATTGGGTTTTGGAGTTTTCTTAAATTTGTTTCTTCGGGCAGAGGGCTCGCCGTGGAGACAGAAACACTGTATTTCCGAGAACGGCAGGTGTGACGTAGAGAACATCAGACTACTTCACGAGACCTCCGCCTGCAGCTGTGACCGAACAGGACCATTCACCTGTCATCGTCTCTACTGCTTATGACACATGACTGAATTTCCACCTCCGGCATCTCCCCATACCCAAAATGATTTACAAATTAGAAAAGCAAGAGAGAGCCAGGCCAGCAAGAGAAGCCAGGAAGGCAAGCTGCAGGCCGAGGCTCACCCTGCAATCCCCAAAGGGGTTAGGGGAGAGTCCCCACTGAGGACCTGCTTCCTGCTACCTGTCCACGACAGACAAGCAAGCAAACACCGCACACAGACCACCTCCGGCCCTTTCTATCTGGAAGGCTCCGTCCTTCAGGCTTGTCCACAGAGCAACAAATAGATGCCCACATTTCACATTTTTCTGATGAGTTGTTTTTGAATTCACTAAAGTTTTAGGATTCTATTACTTAATACTGTGCAGATACAAAACTCTGTCACCTGAGAACAGGAGGGCAGGGGGAAAGAAAGAAGAAATACCTGTCTTTCAATCTCCAGATCCTTAACTTTCAATGTATTTAGGGAGATGCCCTCAAGAACTCACAAGCTTCTTTTTTAAGGAAGTAGAAATGTGCAAATGTATAAATATGCATTAACTTTGAGATCTTAACAACAGCTCCCAAAAGGGGGGTTGATTTGTCGCAGTGGTGAAAATGAACTTATTGCCCAAATAAGATTCTCAGCACAAATCAATTTCTTCCACGATAACGCAAATGGATACAGTTATGTCCAACGCAAAATAAGGTGAACTAAAAGATCAGCATGAAACCATGGCCCAGACATGGCTCCTGGAGAAATTCTCAAATCTTCCTAGAATCCTGGGAGAGAACCAGCACCCCCAGCCCCAGCTGGGGGGGGGGGGTGCCACCTCACTGAAAAATGAGAGCCTGTACTCCTCCCGGAGGGGGAGTGAACTCCCTTGTAAGGTCTGCAGGAGCCTCGGCCCTCTGCGTAGAAGTCTCAGATGCTCATCTGCCGTGGTCACTGAGAGGGAAATGACTAGCTACTGCCTGGGCAGAGAGGGGAAATGAACTTGCGGGCTTGTGTGAAAACAACAAAACGCTGTTTTTCCAGAACAGTTGATTAAGAACATGCTGTCCTAAGAGCAGTCAAGTGAAACGTTCCTTCCTGGTTCCCAGCCCTCAGAGGAGGTGAGAACAAAGCTGCTGGCATGGCCGCTGACGGACAAAGCCTAGGGGTCATCTCCCCACATATCTACTGTTCCCAGTCACTGTCATCCTAACAACCCGGGGTGGCTGAGGCCACAGAGACTCGGGAGGACAGACAGCTGTCAGGATACGCTGACTGTGTTGCTCTTTATATTTAACGCAGCAGGTTATCAAGATCGTACAGCTTTCACAAAGAGAAAGAACGAAGGCCAAGAAAGCTGATTAAGTTACACCAACACCAAGCTGTTTGTAACTACGCATCCTCCCATGTTCCTGGGAACCCAGAAGCATGTTCTATCTGCTCTGATTAAGGAAGATTCTGAATGAGATGGCCTATATGAACACTGACCGTATTTCCTGTCTAAAAACTGGGACACAATCTGACAAGCATAAACACGTATCTGGTATCCACCAGGCAGAATTTTGCAACCAAGGACAGGCTCGCAAAGTCCTGGGAGGTCACCGCCCTGCCCACTTAGCAAGATTCTCAGGCCCCTCCTCTGGAGATCTGATTCAGCAAGCCTGGGTGGTGCCTGAGAATCTCTACTTTTAACAAGCACCCTGCCAGATTCTTATGCTCGGGCAAGTTTGGGGAACACCGGATTGGACCAATGATACACCCTAACACTAAGCTCTCTTTAAGACCATTCCACCTTCAAATTCCACTTAGCAGGAACACCAATTATGTTAACTTAAATAACAATAATGAATATTTGTCTTCTCCTAACCCCTCAAGTCAAAACACAATTTTGGTGATGCCCATTTTAGAGGAAGGGGTTGCGTAACTTGTGCAGGGTTACACAACCAGTGAATGCTGGGGGGGAGGGGCGGGGGGTTCGGGCTCCAACAGCCACACTCAGAACTACTCCAAACACTGCTTCCACTTGCAGAGCACAGATTCTGCTCCCGTTTCACAAGGAATAGCAGTTGACTGATTCCCAAAAAGCTCTAACAACTTAGGAAAACATCTCTGAACTATCGGTACGTTCAGACTGCTGCCTGTATAGCGACCCAGGGATCCATCGACATCTCTAACAGGAGCTTTTTACGCCGTGCTCCTCTCAGATTTCTCTTTCAGGGAGTTTTGAGCCTAGCCTCCACACCTTTCCCCAGAAAGTATAAAGAAGGCAACAAAGGCCAATGGACCCTTCCAGAAAAACTAGCAATTAGCTTAGAGGAAGCGTAAGGTGTTATAATTTCACCCCCAAATCTGAACGATGTGTCAGATGGAGAGCCAGGTGTGTACTGTCTACAGTCACTAGTAAAGAACAAAAAATATGTGATATTCAAACATTTTCACAGTTGCTTTCTTCTACCACATCTAACCTAACACTGAATTAAAAAAAAAAAAAAAAAAACAAATGTTTCTACTCATTCTGCCTTTTAAAAAAAGGCTTAACATGTCAAATGAGCAGTAGAGTATCAAATACCAGCCCCCCACCGCCCACCTCTTTCTGCCCTCTAGTTAATTACAAGTCAATCAAGTCTGAAAAGGATACAAAAACTAGAACCCAAATCAAAGTCACCATTCCTTCAACAAGTACTTAGCAGTGGTCTTCTATATGCCAAGCACTCCCTTAGATACTATGGGCACAAAGGGAGTAACACAGAGTAAAAACTTCTGCCTCTAGAAGCTCACGTGGTGCCGGAGGATAAGGACTGTAAGTAAAGAACAAACACAGTTTGTCATCCCGCACAGGCCTGTAAGGGAGACAGAGCAGGGGTGGGACGGAGGTGGCCGCCGTGGCCCCACAGGTCTTCCCAGGAAGGGGCCCTCCAAGCAGAGCCCCAGGGAACACGCGGAGCAAAGCCACACAATATCCAATGGGAGCGTGCCCCCAGAGGGGAAGGAGAGTGTCCAGCAGACACTCCCCCGTTCAAACCATGAATGCCCCAATTCTCTCTCTGCCCAGATGGTGCCACCCCTCTTCCAGCGGCTGCGTACCACCCTATCCAATGAGCGGGTCCTGAACACAGCACTCCAGCTCCTCCACGGTCATCTCCAGTGGCCCCCTACTGAGCCACACAAGCCTGGATGCCCACAGAAGCCCTATACCTGTCTCCCCATGTCCTTTACATTCCCGGCCTGCATGCCTACTCACTAAGAAAAAGCCAGGGTCATCTTTTAAAATTTACGCATATGTAATCATATCACCACCTTCTCTAAACAGCCCCACACTTCCCACAGCTCTCTGGAGCGAAATCTGGACCCTCCTCCATGTCTAGGCCCTGTGGGTACAGTCCAGCCCTGCCCACCCCTCTGATCATTCCCATGACCCTACCCCCACCGCTGGTCCCGGAGCTCACTAGCCTTCTTTCAGCTTCTCTAAGGTCCCTAACTCCTTTCTGCCCCAGGGCCTTTGCTGGTGTCCCTGCAGCCTGGGGAGATCCTCCCCATATCCCTAGCATCCCTCCCTGTCATCCCTGCAGCCCACAGTCAGGGCCAGGTGACTGTTCTGACCTGCATTCCCGCAGACAACATAGTACACACCTAGGATGCCTGCACCACCGCCCTCCAGGGTTAAAGCAATTCAAGGTCTGCCCCACCCCAGGAAGCTCCCAATCATCTCCACAGGGGCAAGGACCACACCAGCTGAACCCACTCCGGCATCTCCGGTGCCTCAAAACCAGCAAAGTTCAAAAAATACTTGGGAAGAGACTTGCCCTTCCCCTCGGCTCCCCATGCTCTCTGTCGAGGAGAACGCACTGCTGCGTTTTCCCTCTGCGTCGTCTGTGCCTCTTGCCCGCCGGTCCCAGTAACGGGCCACACTGCAATAATGAAGTCCTCAGTGGGTCTGCTTTCAGTTTCATGCCATGTGACAGGGCCATCCCCAAACGGGAAGCCCAGCAAGCAAAAGTGGCCACTCCCGGAGCCCCACAGTCGAGGACAGACCGTCCTCCAGGAGCCAGAGAAAAGGAGCTGGAGGAACAGCAGGCCCTGGGGTACAGGACGTCCGGCTGGTACATGTCATCAGACTTTAAAAAAAAAAAAATCAGAGATAAAGGGAGCCACTCCCTCTGGCAGGAAATAAAAGACCTGCACGCGGGGGGGGGGGGGGCCTCCCTCCCAGGCCAACCTACTGCAGGTGTCCGCAGAGTGCGTGGCTCACCCGTGCCCGCTTACCCTGCTGCACCCCTGCGAGAGCCAGGTAACCAGACGCCCCTCGGACCGGTGGTGAACACGGGGACGTCACCGGCTTGGGGTCACAGAGCTCAGGACTGCTGCGACCCACGAACTAGCAGCAGCCCTGTCAGACTCCAAGATCCCTACCCAGCACAGTGACCGGCACCTGGTGTCCCCGCCACTGGCTCCGCTGATCCAGCCCTGGCCCCCCGCGGACAGGCCCATGGAGCTGCTGGAACCACGCAAGATCATATGCCCCCCCTAACCCCCCTGACCCATCCCTGTCCACTGTCCTTCCTCCAGGCCCTCCCCTCATGGAAGGTCCCCGAGACCCTCCACACACATGCCCCATGTCAGGCCTGCCTAAGGAACCCTGTAACCCTATGGAAACCCTCTGGAAGCTTCTAGAGAGGGGCCAAAGTCAAACAGAAGGGCCCCTCCCCCTCCCTTCTTGCAGCTGCCCCTGGGCTGAGCCCACACGGGCAGCCCCTGTCCTGTCTGCCATGCAGCCCTGCCCAAGGTCAGAGGCCCCCCAGCACTACAGCCCTGGGCCCTGGCCAGCCGCATTAGGGGTGAACCAGCTGGTGGCCCTGACAGTCCTTTCGAGAACACCACTCCCTCCAGGGCGGACACAACTGCACGCAGCCACAGGATACATTCTGTACCAGAGAGGAGAGGAAGGCCTGAGCCTGGGTGTCACTGGTCCCCAGAGCAGCTTACCGCAGCATTCACCTGCCTCTCACTCCTCCCCAAATGAGCCAGCTCACAGCCACCTGCCCCCACGGGGCTTGTCCAGCCGACCAAGCTGGCAGGGATGTGTACTTAGGGCTCTTGGGGAGCAACAGCCCTACATGGCCTCATGCCATCCTCAGGGGCTCCAACCCCAATACACAGAGTGCCCGAGTGGCACCTTCCAGGAGAACTTCTGTTCTGACCGGGGCTCCAGGCCACAGCTCAGCCGGAGCCTGGACAGGGCTGACTTACGTCCCTATAGATCCCATCAGGGATGACCCCCCACCGCAGCCCAGCCACTCAGTCAAGAGCCACTGGCCACCTTGGGCTCCAGGCCACGCAGGGGGCCGTGCAGGGCAGCAACTCTACCTAAAACCATAGCCACGGGGCACCTGGCTGGCTCAGTCTGGGGAGCACACAGCTCTCCATCTCGGGGTCCCGAGCTGGCACTCCACACTGGGCCCAGAGACGACTTAAATAAAGTCTACAAAAAAAAAAAAAAAAAAAAAAAAAAAAGTTGCTCATTCCATGAGTTTTTTTTAAGTAAAAATCATGTAAGAATGTACATAAGAGACCCTCCAACACTTAAAGAGCGTAACAATCTAAGAGAATTAAAACACCCACCACTCTGCGGCCCACACTGGAGGACGGAGATGTAGGGGACAGAAGGGGCCTCCAGTGTCCTTGACACGGACGGCGTCCCCAGCGTCAGTGGGTGGGATGCGGTCTGGGGACTGGACCCGAGAGCCGTGACCGAGCCTCGGCGGCTCACTTCCCTCCTCAACAAACTGGGGTCAACAACAGCTCAACGGTGTCACAGTGAGACAGCAAACGAGAAAGAGGAAGTCAGTCCGGTAGCACGGGAACCACACAGAATGAATGCTGCTTCCTTCCCGGACGCTCCTGAAGAGCTTCCTCCGCATCAACATTCCTTCGCCCTTTGATTCTTCCCTCATGTTCTTTCAACGTTAACAACCCACGTGTACTCTTGTCAGGCCGCACAGTGTATCTTCTCTACAGACATGTGTGGGAAAATGTGTCAGGACGTACGTCCAGAGACGGTCACTCCAGCATCGTCTGTGACCTTTCCAAAAAAAAGCACTACCAGCTAACTAGAACACTCTTGTCCAGCTTCAAAGGCAGGTGCTAATAAAGGAAACAAATTTAAGGTATATAACATGACATACTGGTCAAACAGATAAAATTTTCTTTAAATTTTATACTAGCTTTGGTGTCCAAATAGTTACCGGCAGGGAAGGAAAAAAAAAAAGAAGAAGAAGGGTGGGAGGAGGTAGCCGGCAAAGGAATGCCCCCGTGTTCCCTTTGTCCTAACCCTCCCACAAGTGTAAAGACATTAGCTCACTCGGCAAAGGGGCTTTTGCAGCTGGGATCTGCGGAGGAGACTCAGACCGCAGCAGAACCCAGGATTCTCCCATGGGCCCTACGTAATCCTATGGGTCCTTAAAATCAGAGACCCTGCCCTGGCTTTGATGGCAGAGGAGCGGTCACGGACACGATGGAGGAAGAGGCCACACATGAAAGAAAAGTGGCAGAAGGTGGGCAAGACTCGAAGCCTCTCACATGTTGATTTTAACCCAGTGAGACCCATGTCGGGCCCCTGACCCACAGACGCCTGATGATAACTGTGTGCTTCCCAACACAAACACTGCGGTGATGAAGGATAGCAGCAAGGGAAACATATGGACGAAAAAGGGGTAAATGACTTAAAATTTTACATCTTTTTGGATACTCAGTATTTACTATAAATGTAATACTTTTATCTTAACTCTTAGGTAGACATCGAGGGAGGAAAGAAATTCTTTGCCCAGTGTCCAGGCCATGATTCCCTGACCACAAAAGCTTTCATAATTGGAGAAAAAAATTAGTTACAAGCAAAAATAAAAGGCTCCCCCCAGCACTCAGCTCCTTCTGCCTGAACGGTCTGGGATTTCTCTTTGCTACACCAAACCCAATCCTACCTGCACATCAAGGCCCACCTCAAGCGCCACCCCTCGGGTCTGGGCGTCCTCCTCCCCTGGGCTCTCTGCCACAACAGGATCTATGGGGCTGTGCGGGGCCTGGGGGATAGGGAGCTCCCCAGGAACAGCGAGCTGTTTTTCCTAGCCAGGAAGAAATGATTATTGGATTGTACTAATTCCAAACCAATCTAGGGAGCACGGGTTTCAAATGAAAGAGGCATCTTCTGCTGGGAGAGCCTGCTGTCATCCGATAGGCCTTACCCACCTGTCGGCTTCGCCAGCGGGCCCAGTACCTGTCGCTCCCTGAAATCACAGCCAAGCGTCCACTGTGGAAATCTCCTTTCAAAATCAGCTTCGGACTTTGATTTACAAAGGCTGTGGATGACCGGGAGACAGCGCTTCGCAGCTCCCGATCTTCTCATTTCCAGTCTGAACCTTTCACTTCCGGCAGCCGACATTTGGCAGTTATATTTCCATTGGACTAGGGGCTGTGGCGCTGAGAAGAGCCCTCCCTCCTCCCACCACAGTGAACCTGATGGGACATTTTATAACCCACGGGGCAGGGGAGATCACAGCACAGTTATGGCTGAGATAGAAAACAATGCAAAACCTTGTCTGCTCTGTTAATGACACTTTTTCTTAAAGATTTTATTCATTTATTTGAGAGAGAGAGAGAGAAAATGCATGAGTGGGGGAGTGGGAGGGTCAGAGGGAGAGGGAGCAGCAGACTCCCCACGGAGCAGGGAGCCCCACGCGGGGCCCGATCCCAGGACCCTGAGATCATGAGCTGAGCCAAAGGCAGATGCCTCACTGACTGAGCCACCCCGGCGCCCACTGATGACACTTTTCATGGTGAAGGAGCCAGGAGAAGAGACAGAGTGACACTGATTCATGTTCACATCATGACACGTGCCGCCGACTGCCGCCACTGAAGCTTGAACGAAAGCTCTTGTTTGAACCTCCGTGTTTAGCAAATAGTAGAGCACTCGTCCCTGTGGGAATGGTTAGAGGCCAGAGTCCCAATGAGCCGTCCTGGACCACGGAGGAGCCAGCACGTCCTGATCCGAACACAGACAGGCAGCACATGCAGCTGTCCTCGTGGGTGGTAAACCAAAGCTCATCGGTAATTATTTACTTTTGTTGCTGCTGCTGGTTTCATTTATTCAGACGTCAGTTATGCAGGAACCCATCTTTTTCAGCACACACCTCTCTGACTTTTGTCCAAACCATACCGACACGTAATCACCTCCAGCATCAAGATGCAGAACATTTCATTCATTCCAAGGAGCTCCCTATGCCTTTTGTAAGTCAAGCCTCGCCTGCCCGCTCATGACTACGCATCTGTCTTCTGACCTTGTCCTTCAGCCTCATCCAGAATGTCACGAGACATGGGATCACATGGCACAGACCCTTGAGAGTCAAACAGGATGTGCCTTTCTGAGTTTGGCTTCTTTCACAAAACAGATAATGCATATGAGACTCATTCCGGTAACAGTGTGTGTCCCTGTCATGGCGGAGTCAAGTCAGCATCCGTCGACAGACATCCCAGCTCATGCACCCCTCACAAGCTGAAGGAGAATTCAGTGCTTCCCAGTTCGGGGCAGTCACGAAGGAAGCCTCCAGGTTTTCAGGTTCTCCTTCCTCTCAGGCAGGTTCGTCAAGGCAGAACTGCCAGCTGACTCAGGGCGCGGAAGCCTGACGTGGCCAGAAACCACCTCACTGCCCCCCAGAGAGTGGCCATGGCCACCTGTCCTGGGAGCCCGCCAGCCACGTGGACTTGTTAGTGCCTGGCTTTGTTTCTTCTGGTGTTCAGCCGTTCTCATGCATAGGAAGCGGTATTTCATTGTGTTTTTCACTTTTGACTTTTGAAATGATCTCAGACTCAAGGAGAAGCTGCAAAAAGAGCAGGATTCCCACGTGTCCCTCCTTAAGCCCCCCGCCCCCAATCCTCCACAACCACAGCACAATTATTAAGAGTAGGACCAGACGTCGGCCCAAAGCCTTGAACCCAATGACAGGCCTTTCCCAGAGTCTACTAGTTTTGACATGTCCTGGTTACTGTGCTGTCTTTTTTGGTTTGCACAGTTCTATAATATTTCATCACTTGCACAGATTTGTGCAACCACCACCACAACCAGGGCGTCCATCTGTTCCTTCAAAGCACCTATTCTGGAAAAGAGCTTTGTGGTTTTATAACCGTTACTGCTGCTGGAGGGCTCTTTTTGCCTTCTCCCTTGACCAAATTAAACGTCAGGTATCTATCCCCGGGCCCTGTGTGCAAACCACCGTTGACAGAGGAGTTCATTTTTCAGGCTGGGTGTCCGTCCTATCCCTTCTGTATTCTACACCAAGCCCAGGGTGGGTGACGGGACACAAGGGTGAATGGGAGAGTGCTATGGCCTGCCTTTAGAAGAACACAGACGCACAACAACCAACTGTGACCAGTACCAGCCACAAAGGAGAAGAGCACATGGAAAATTCAAACACAGTCTGGTTTGGACCTGCAGGTCCCTGGGTCCAGCCTCATGCTCAGACTCAGTGTTTGAGGCCTCACAGAGGGAGCAGGGAATCTAGTACCAGAGCCAATGAGCACCGAATATGCCACTAATTTTTTTTTCTTATTCTAGAGAGAGCGAGCAAGAACATGAGCAGGGGAGGGGCAGAGGGAGAGGAGAGAGGGAATCCCAAGCAGACTCCATGCTGAGCACAGAGCCCAACATGGAGCTCGATCCCACAACCCCGAGATCTTTACCCAAGCCGAAATCAAGAGTCAGACGTTTAATCAACAGAGTCATCCAGGTGCCCCTACAGCCCACAAATTCTTTTTTTTTTAAAGATTTTATTTATTTATTTGACAGAGATCACAAGTAGGCAGAGAGGCAGGCAGAGAGAGAAGGGGGGAAGAAGGCTCCCCGCTGAGCAGAGAGCCCGATGCAGGACTCGATCTCAGGACCCTGAGATCATGACCTGAGCTGAAGGCAGAGGCTTTAACCCACTGAGCCACCCAGGCGGCCCTACAGCCCACAAATTCTTAAAGCAGAATCCAAACAAGCCTCCAGGGCTCAGGACAGCTGATCTCCTGAGGTCCAGAGTCTGGGCCAAAGGATACAGAATTGACAAGTGCCCATGTGATGTCACCCGAGAGACACCTATGGCCTCCAAAACTCCCTTCCAACCACCTGCCACACTGGGTCAAATTCCACTGACAGAGACCCTTTAGTTACAGAGGCGTGCGCAGCTTAGGCCAGGTGCAGTGGAATCCCACTGGGAAGCGGGGACACAGGAACCCCTCAGGGCTTCTGGCCGGTGGCTGGCAGATGGTTCTCCCCTGGTGGGAGGGGCTCGCACCCACACGGCCTTCAGGGCAGAGGGGCTCCGTCCCCGCTACCCGCTAGTGTCCTCCCTCGAGCCTATACACACCTTTACAGGTGGTGATCTCTATTCCTGCATTCCCGTGTGCTTTCCCCACTTCTGTACTAACAGCCCCAATGCTCTGACTCACCTCCCCGTCCACATCCCAGCTCCTAGGCACACAGCAGGCAGTCAGGAAATGTTTCGTGATCGTGTAAGGTGCAGCTCCGTGCACGGCACATGTGCTCGGCGGGGCCACAAGGGAGTGGACCGAGACCGACGGGATTCAATGGGAAAGACCGCTCAGGGACCCCAGAGAGCGGGTCAGTTTCAAGACTCAGCGCATGAAGGAGTCAAAGCTAACAGCAGGATGCCCGCACATCTGGGGGGCGGGGACCAGACAGAGGAGCTGGGGCAAGGGGGTGAGAAACAAGACTTGCCCATCGTGACGGAGCTGGGGACCGGGCCAGTCTGGGACCTGCTGGGCAACCAGCAACTGCCCTCAAGGGGGAGAGGAGGAAGGGAAAGGCCAGGATCCACCTGCATGACTTCACTTCTAAGGACTTCTGACCAGGAGTTCACACAGAGGTGAGCCTTACAGCAGGTGCTGTGGACGTAAGCTACCACACCGGTAAGAAAGGAGAGACGGAACAGCTCGCTCGCTGCAAATTCTGCCTCTTTCCAGAAAGACCCTAAGCTTGCCTAAACCATCAAATACGGTCTCCTGAGCACCCCGGGAGCTGCCTGTGCAGGCAGCAAGGAGCAGGGTGTGAGGGCCTCTGAGGGCCAGCTACCAGGGCAGCCCCCAGGCCTGCTGAAAAGCTGGGGAGACAGGTAAGACCCTGTTGGCCCTGAACGAGCCGGGCCCCTTACACACAGGATGCATTCACATTTAGTGATGAATGCAGGAACTCCCACATCGAAACGCTATTTCTTTAGCAATCTTCATTGTATTGCAATTATTTGGAAGTACCAGAAAATTCTTCCCGCCCATACTTTCAAAACCACTAGCTGTTGCAATGACTGTTACATGGCTTGTAACGACGGCCTTCTCTGAGCTAGTGTCTTGACCCCCGCGGGAGAGCGGTCGTGACCGTAAGCCCCTGAAGAGAAGAGGGAAGGGCACAGCAGTCAGACACACTCTCCCCTCCTGGAAGGCCCGGGGATCTCAGGGAGAGCTGGTGCCAAGTGGAGAACCATAGGTAATCATGACCCGAAATATACTCAAGAGCTACTGGGGTCACCCCTCCACTGGTTTCACTTACAATTTCTCTATCATGCCCGTACACGGGTAACCAAAGCAACCGTGACAAGGCTGGGACCCCGAGTCGTCCCAGGCGAGGTGCTAAGGACTGGCAGGTTCCACCCAAGTGCTTTCAGTCTGTTCTCACCACGGATTCCACCGAGAAAAACAGCAAAGCAAGGAAAACCGCTCTTCTCAGCTCCACCTCAGAAAGCTCACCAGACACCAGTGAGACCCTCTGGCCCCCAAAGCGCCCACCCCAGTGGGGCTCCCGGACAAGGGCACCTTCCCAGAACACGTGTGTCAGGCTCTCAAATTTCCGCCTGTGCTTCTTCTGTGCCCTCCACCCCATACCAAAGCTCCCCTTCCCGGTCCGCTCGTCTGCCCAACGGACAATCTGAGGCATCAAAGACACGAAGCTGCTCTGACCTCAGGGATGTGGGATCGTGGTTCAAGACCACACACTAAGATGTAAAAGAATCTCCCAAGCTCTCACGCACCCAAAATGTATCACAGTAATTGACTTAAAGATGAGGACGGTGCTGAGAATGCATTAAACATGGTCATCAATTAGTGGGCTAGATACCGAGCCTTGTATCAAGCTCAAAATTAAGCCACTTGAGCCCCAACTGTTTTGATCTTTTAATAAGCTTTTGAGCACCAATATTCCTAACTGCTCTTTCACATCAGAAACTGGAACTGGGTTATCCCTCAGCCACAGAATGCTTCCAGGGATCAGCAGGAACTGTTTACAGAATTACCCAGAGGAAATGTCACGCCCCTGTGTTTCCAAACCCATGAAGAAGAACTGTGAATCAAGGCTAGTCTGAATCTCCTTTCAATTCCGCATTTCCTCCTACCCAAGGAAAGGAAGCATATTGTTGAGTTCAAAAGACCCAAACAAGATATCAAAAAGCTGCCTGTGAGCACCAAACAAAAGATGTCTTATGTAATTTATCTACAAATGCTAAAAATGCAATTCGCGGCAATTATGCCTCTGCCTACGTACCATTGTGCCCTGTCATAGCTATTTCTAAAGGATGCAGTCGAAGCAAAATGCCCATCTTTCCTGGCAAGGAGAAGGGAAACTAACATTGTGGTGGTTACCTACCTACTATGTGCATCAAAATCTGATATAATAAGAACTCAAGAATCCTAAATATGCCTTAATATCCATTCTCCCTCTTTCTTAATAACAGAACCCCCCCTTTTGTAAATGGCATCCAGCATGAGAACATTGTTCCCAGCATCCTCTGCAGCTAGGTGCAATCATGGGACACCCACCTAGCCCGGAAATTCCCGAAGTGGGTCTGGGGATCCCTGGGAGACCCCACACCCCTTTTAGGTAATCCATGGAGCCAATTTTTTTTAAAGAATGAATCTTCTTTTTTTAAAGATTTCATTTATTTATTTGACAGAGAGAGACACAGCGAGAGAGGGAACACAAGTGGGGGAGTGGGAGAGGGAGAAGCAGGCTCCCCGCTGAGTAGAGAGCCCAATGTGGGGCTTGATCCCAGGACCCTGGGATCATGACCTAAGCCAAAGGCAGATGCTTAATGACTGAGCCACCCAGCTGCCCCAAGCCAAAACTATTTTAATAATAACACTAAGATCTGATCTGCCTCTCTAACGCTCACTCTCGTGAGATACAGGAAAGTGTTTAGAGGCTACATGACATCTGATGCCACAACAGACTGAAGGCAGGAGCTGATGTGAGCATCCATTTCCTATTAAGGCCAAATTAAAGAAATTTACAAAATGTAAAGCAATGCTAGTCTTATCACTACTAGTTAGGAAATTTTATTTTCCCCAAAAAAGTAATTTATGCTAACCTATGACAGTTCGTTATTTTTAAATGAATTATTTTTTAATTTAAATTTAACTTAATTTCATGGTGGCTTAAAATAATGCAGATTATTTTGTAGCTCTGGAGATCAGAAATCTAAAAACAAGTCCTATGGGGCCAGAATGAAGGTGTCGGTAGGGCTGAGCTCCTCCCAGAGCTCCGGGGGGAAACACACCACTGGCCTCTCCCAGAAGCTAGCTGGGCTCCTTGGCCGCGCGCGCGCCCCTCTGTTCTAGCAATGGCAAGACCTCAACCTCTGTTTCCGTCCTCCCGCCTTCCTCCTGCCTCCCCTTACAGGGATCCTGGTGGTCACGTGGTTACGCAGATCATTCCGGATCCTCTCCCCATCTCAAGATCCTTAGCTGAATTCAGCACCTTTGCAGTCTCTTGCCATGTCAGGTAATACATTCACAGGCTCTGCGCATCAGGATGGGGAACGCCTTCGGGGGAGATTTTCCCACCAACCAAAAATGCGAGATAGAACCCACCTAAGCAAAGCTCTTTGGGGTCCTCAATGGTTTTTAAGAATATAAAGGGCTTCTTAAGAGCAAAACACAGGAGAACTACTGCTCTAGCACCTGGACTGATTCAGGTAGCTATCAGGTGGGAAAATTAAATCCAGAACAAGCTAAGCAATTAACCAAAGTCCTACAGACTTCGAACAGAACTTCAGCTTGAACTCAGGCTCTCTGGCAACCAAAGAACCTAGTATGATTCCCTCCACTCCCCGCTGCCAACCCCCAGACACCCCGACTGGGAAAAAGGCAAATCAAAACCGTCTGTGGCCTTTCTGTAGGCATCCAATAAAGGATGTGACAACAAGTGTTCAGATGTGAATTTGCTGAGCGGGAGGGAGGTCAAGTTAGAGAAGAAGGTGCTAAAAATAAGCCTGCTTTTCGAAACCTTATTTAGAAACAGACAAGTTCATTACCTCATGTGGGAACGGAGGAAAATGTTACGAATGGCCGAGTGTCCCCGTGCTGAGTCAGAAAGAGGAGACACCAACCACTGGTGGTCTAGACAAGCCCGATTAGGACCAAGGACACGAGACACGGGGTGCAGGGCACGCGCCGCAAAGCACCACGCAACGGGGCTGGTGAGCAGACTCATCTTGGCAGTGACTGTCAAGGCCCACTCTTCACACCCTTCCTGAGAAGGACATGTGAGAAAGCGCGTTCCTGGGCGGGCTGTCTGCATCCTCTGATCAGACCAGAGGCCAGACTTCGCTGCAAGAAACTGCATTCAGGCGAACTGTTAGAATCATGCTAATGATCCAGATCTCGGCCTTCCCAGGGACACGCGTGCAGTGTAAAACAGGAGAATGGGGAACTCCAATCACTCCTTGGGCCCAGGAGGAAGGGAACGGGAGCGGTGGGGGGGGGGGGGGGGGGCGGGCGGGGCGGGGGTTGCTTTCTCAGGAAGCTTCTCCAGCTCTTCTGCCCCTCCTGCCTGGCTCTCCCAGGAGAAGCTTCTGGAGTGCTCAGCTAACCACAACCTTCCCTGTGCCTGAACTGACAGTCAACGATGACCCAATGCAGAGACTAAGTCACTGCATCCAAGGGAGGAAAAGCCACAGAATCAAGGGAAAGTACTGAGCCGGTAGGCACAGGCCGTCCTTCAGAGAATGTCTGGGCATGGAGCTCAGTGCCTCCCGAGAATGATTCTGGGGTCCACCTTTTTATGACTACACTGCTATTACAAAAATCCTCCCTGTAACTTCCATCCCCAAGCTGTAACCTACACGCACCTGTCAGAGTGTGGCTGCCCACAGGTGATTATTCTGCCGCAGAATGAATTTTAAAACTATGAAATCAGCAGCCTCGGTTGGCATCCATTTTGAAACAAAATGTTTTCCTGCACCAATGCCCAAGGCAACGTGAAATGTTACCAATCAAAGATTTCATGTTCTTTTCTGTGCCTATTAAGGGGATGTGCAAAGTAAAGACGGTTGGGGGGGGGGGTGGAGAAAATGCCTCTAATCCATAGCAGTAAATGCTTGTTTTCTATACGTCTACATGTCATGTGAGGAAAAAAGGCATCCACAGGGAGAGATCCACCACTGAATCTTCTATACCTGGGATTCTGGACACAAAGAAAAATGATGGGACACCTGGGAGGCTCAGTGGGTTAGGCCTCTAGCTCGGGTCATGATCTCAGGTCCTAGGATCAAGCCCCGCATCGGGCTCTCTGCTCAGCGGGGAGTCTGCTTCTTCCTCTCTCTCTGCCTACTTGTAATTTCTGTCAAGTAAATAAATAAAATCTTTAAAAAAAAAATGACCCGGGGCGCCTGGGTGGCTCAGTGGATTAAGCCACTGCCTTCGGCTCAGGTCATGATCTCAGGGTCCTGGGATCGAGCCCCGCATCGGGCTCTCTGCTCTGCAGGGAGCCTGCTTCCTCCTTTCTCTCTGCCTGCCTCTCTACCTACTTGTGATCTCTCTCTCTGTCAAATAAATAAATAAAATCTTTAAAAAAAAAAAAAAAATGACCCACTAACAGGAAACAGACTGGACAGCAGGAGAAAGGCGTACTGAATAAAAACTCTGTGCATTTGAGTTTTTCCAAAAGTTGAGATTTGAATTTCCAAGGAAGTAAATATCAGTAGATGAACTAGAATTAGTATATTAGTAGATTAACTAGGACTAAAAAAACAAAAACAAAAAAAACCACCAACCAGGCAAAAGTTTAAGGCTATGAATATGTGATGAGTGTCGAGATGGTTTAGGAAGCTCTCAAGGAGATGGCTACTGCACTATTTCCTGGCCGTAGGTAAAATAATGTACCAGATAAGAGTTGAAGAAAATTGATAAAAGGCACATACAGAAAACTGACTGTGAAGTCAGTTCAGTGCTTGGGTACCACTAATTTAGAAATTATGGTGGACTGGGTATTTGCAGGGCCCATCTGCTATGCTAGAATTAGATTCTGGATAAACTAATTTTAAGAGGGCACCTGGGTGGCTCAGTGGGTTAAGCATCTGCCTTTGTCTCAGGTCATGATTTCAGGGTCCTGGGATCGAATCCCACTTTGGGCTCCCTGCTCAGTGGGGAGCCTGCTTTTCCGTCTGCCCCTCCCCCAAAGCTTGTGTGCACGCACTCTCTCAAATAAATAAATAAATAAAGTCTTTTTAAAAAATTAATCTGAGGAATACTTTTTCATACGTTGGCTAGCTCCAGACAAAGAAACAAACACGAGGAAGACACGGCAGGGACGGCATACTGAAATCTGAGCGAAGAGGAAGAGTGGGAGTTGCCGTGGAGATGGGGTGAATACAGCAATGAGATGGGGCATCTGGATCCCCCCATTTTTTGCAGCGAGGGAGAACTCAACCAGAAACCAGGATTCCCAAAGGAAACAAATGTGGTGCTGGTTCTGTAGCATCTTCCTGGCTCTGAGGACAAACCCACATATATTTCAATAAGACCTCAGGATTCTGACATAAAATTATCAAACAAATATGAGCACATTATCAAAACTCACCATGGACACTAGGAAACAAGCCACAAACACATATATACACCACCAAAGATTTCAGATATTGGCATTATCCAATACAGAATATGAAACAACTCTGTTTGGTGTTGCATACAGACATGAAAGATGGAGGGGGAAAAAATGAGCAAGCGAAAAAGAGACCATTAAATATATTCAGGCAGATCTGAAGCAGAAATTGAACTTTTCAAAATGAAGAATTAGGGGTGCCTGGGTGGTTCAGTCAGCTAAGTGCCTGACTTCGGCTCAGGTCATGATCCCAAGATCCTGGGATGGAGCCCCATGTCAGGCTCTCTGCTCAGCAGGAAGTCTGCTTCTCCCTCTGCCTATATTTGTGCTCGTCTCTCTCAAATAAATAAATTAAATATTTGTTAAAATACTAAGAAACATTATCATTGAAATTAAAAACTCAAAGGATGGGTTAAATAAAAATTCAACACTGCTAAAGAGAAAATTATGGAACTGGAAGCTAAATCTTAAGAAATTACCTAGAATCAAACAGAAAATAAGGACAGGGAGGAAAATACCAATTACAAATTAAAAGACACTGAAAAGTAAAAAAGAAGCTCTAACATCTGCTTATCAAAACTGGAAGGAGCAAATAGAGCAACCGGGAGAGTGACAGTGTTCAGAGCATTAATGGCTGGGAAATTCTGAGAGCCAATGAATGGCATGAATCTACAGATACACGACACATAACAAATACCAACACATAACAATACAGGATAAAAAGCAAAAAGCCGCACACAGATCTCAAAATAAACCAAGTCATTTACCAAGGAATGACCAAAAAAGACCTAACAGTGGATTTCCCAAGAGCAAGAATGAAAGCCACAGGACGATAAGTGGTATGTCCACAATGCCAGCAGGCAGCAACGGTCTGCTAAGAACCGGGACAGCAACATGAACACACGTTCTCATAAACCAACATCAAGAGAAACTACTGCCAGTGATTCTGAGGGAAGATAGTTCTGAAGGAGGCAGATGAAAGGTACAGGACAGAAGAAGAGAAAAGACACAAGATATGGTGGACGTATGAAGTTAAACATACCATCTCTAAAGGGTGACCATAGTCTGACATGTCCAGCAAAATATGGAACTGAAATAGAGAAAAGAAGGCATGAGAACAGAGACACTCTTCACTAGGTGTCCTACAAGTTTCGTACTGTTCTCAGAGGGGATGGTAAGACCTTAGCTATGGACTGAGTTCAAAACTGTGAAGCAGGCACAGTGTACTTTCAGGGCAATCACAGAAGAACAGAAACAGAATGCATTCCAAATCCATGGAGAAAAAAAACACTGACTTCTGAACACAAATCAAAAACTTCAATTAAAAAAAAAAATTAGCAAAGAAAATGAACCAAACACTTATAGTTAAGAGAATATTAGATTATATTTCAAAAACCAAACCCCCCAACAACAAAAAAAAAGAAACAAAGAAAAACACATTAGCCATACAATAAAAGACTGAAAATTCTGTCTACATTAGAATCACAACTCTGTTCTCCAAAGGACACTAAAAAGAAACATACTCAATCCCACTATTAATCAAGAAAATACAAATTAAAACCAGAGTGGCATATTATCTTATAGCCATCAGACTGGCAACAAAATACCCAATTTTGGAAGGAAGTGGAGCAACAGATAAAAGGTGATGAATTTTTTTTTTTAAGATTTTATTCATTTCTTTTGTGAGAAAGAGTGAGCGAGCACAAGCCAGAGGGAGGAGGCAGAAGGAGAGGGAGAAGCAGACTGCCCAATGAGCAGAACCCTGGGAGCCTGATACAAGGCTTAATCCCAGGACCCTGAAATCATGACTCAAACCCAAGGCAGATGCTAGATTGAGCCACCCAGGTACCCATGACAAATTTTTACAAGAAGGGATTTATTAAACTAGAAAAAATAATTTACTACCATCACATGCAACAGGTGAATCTGAACAACACAGCTGAGTGCCCTGGGGAAGGCTACACGCAGTCTAGCATTCTTATCCAGCCAGGAAAAGAAGCAAAAGAAGCAATATCCCGTCGGCATGTGTACACAGAGATGGAAACCGTGTGCCAGGATGGAAAGCAGCCACCATCACGAAGAACGCAGTCCCACACAGGGGATTTTTACTCTTGGTCAAGACTGTTTCTCAACACCGAGCAACAGTGAGCTGATCTGGTTCAGGAGTAAACCCTTCGTGACACCGCAGGCCAGCAACACAGCCCCAGGCGGTTCAAGTGTGGAGCCACAATCTTCCCAGAGAGAGAGCCTCCATCACAACCAATTCCACAATCAAGGAAAAGTCCTGGCCCCAAATGGCTCCCTAAGTCCCTGGGCCCTGGAACCTTCCCTCATAATTTCTTCTACAAACAATTTACTATTTGGAGTTTTCACTAAAGGTGAAAAATGGTGTAGACTCAAGCAGAGATGTTCCTGAATCCGGGTGGCTCTTTTTCCTGATAAATGTGCTTGCTAATTACATGGCTTGAGAGCTCGCGACGCCCTTCCCGTCCTCTCCAGCGACTCTGGCAGAAGCTACCCCTTCGGCCCTTCATTTCAGTCACGTCTGCACTCTGGCTTGTGTTGCTTTCCCAGTCCAATCCTGTCTCCTTCCCTGTCCAAACCAGACTTGGTCCTCCCTTGGCTGATGTGGAGCAGGGGCCCCTCCGTGCATCAGGGCCTCACGTACACTCTCAGAACAAAGCAGGAGTGACTCTGGGGAGTTTCAGACCCATGACAGGTCTGCAAATGGATAAAAGGCAGAGTGTGACTTACGTGTTGTCTTTCGTATGCCCTCTGCTACGCTCCTGCTTCACTGCCCTCGAAATTCAGAAGATCTACCACTCTTCGGTCACTAGGGCTTTGCCTGGAACAGTAAGGGCAGGAAATGAGAAAGGAGGCAACCGGAAGGAACCCCAGGGTCCACTGGGGAAAGAAACTCTCTTGCGCGATCACCATCCTCCGGTCTAAGCCATTTTTCGTCCTTAACCAAAACTATTAATAGTAATTCAATGTTTTTGAAGAAAAACTTTGAAATTTCTTCGTTATTTACAAAGACCTTTCACATGCTTTTTTTTTTTAATTTGAGTCATAAGATTTTTTAAATTTTTGAGTAGGCAAGTATTACTTTAAAGGCAGCAGCTGACGTTCCCAAAGGTTAGGGAACTTTCCCACGACCGCTCCTCCAGCGACTATCAAGAGAGGATAAGAACCAGGTCTGTGACTCTCGTTCCAAACTTATTCCACAAAACCAAATCCTAACAGGATGGTTTGAGGCTGAGAGGCTGTACCATCACTGAATGTACTTCCTCAGCCAACACATGGACAAAGAGCTTTGCCTGTGGAGTGACAGAGTGACGGTCATAGGATTAAATGTTCATTAAGCACAGACAACTCAGAAGGTAGAACACCCACACCAGGACAGTTAAGAAATTCACAGATCTCGTCCACACACCCTCCTTTTCTCTTTAAGTCACAGTTATGTTTTCATTCATTCATTCATTTCATTTCAATTATATTCTCACCAGAAAATGTCACTTTATTGTAGTTATGGCAATTGTTACAGACTCTTGAAAAGGTTATGAAAAGCCTTCTTCCTATAAAACGCAGATGATATTCCTGTGACTCCACAGCAAAATTACTTTATTAATCTAACCGGTCCTAAGTGACTCTGTTTCAGACTCAGTGCTAGATGACAGAGATGACAAGTTACGAGAGGCCCACCCTTCAACGGACGGGGTGAGGGGGTAGTTTTGGCAAAGGTGAAGCTCCTCTTTCCTGTAGTCTGGAAACACAGTTCCTGAGACATGACCAAAGCACCAGCCGCCTTTTATTTCTTCAGGCTCTGCTCTTGCTGTATACACCACGCTGGCCACCCAGGGTCTGGACCCCAGTCGGGAAGGTGCTCATGCAGAGACCGGGGCCCATGGGGTCCTCTCTCCTCTCAGGGACTGCGGTGCTGGCTGCCGTGGTCCAGTCTCCCCCACAGGAGTGCAAGCCCAGCACCCGCGGCTCACCTTTCCCTCTTCGTGCTCTCAGCACTCAGGGATGCTTCCAGCACACGGGCTAAAGGATCAAGACACGGAGCATACAGTGAAGGCTCTTCATTTAAACGTTTCTAACAGTGTTTCTTGGAAGTGTATGTGTGTGTTTTCCCTGCAACAACTCCCTCCGTGGCGGGAGACATGATCCCTAAGCAGTCCAGCAAATTCTGAACAAAGTACCGGGGAAATGGCTCTATCTCTTCCAGGGGGCTGACCACCCCTTCAGATGCCAACTGGCTGTCACTCCGACATGAACTCCACTGACGTCCTGGGGCCTAACAAGCCACAACAGACTTCCAAAGAAAGAAAACTTAGTTGTTAACTCTTCGTTGTTCTTATCTAGGTGCATGTACTTAGGGGTGAGGAAAAGAGTCCTTTCAACAGATACCATTCCTTCCTACTCCTAACCACTGATGAGAAAATGAGGAGAAAAATAGTCCAAAAAAAGGAGCTCCTGGGTGGCTCAGTCAGTTAGGCATCTGCCTTCGGCTCAGGTCATGATCCCAGGGTCCTGGGATCGAGCCCCGCATCAGGCTCCCTGCTAGGCAGGGTGTCTGCTTCCCCCTCTCCCTCTGTCTCTCCCCTGCTTGTGCTCTCTCTCACTATGTCTCTCTCAAATAAATAAATAAAACCTTTAAAAAAATAGTCAAAAGAAAAAAAAAAAAAAAAAGAAACAACTCTGCAACCCCAGACACAAAGCTAATCAAAAGGAAACAATCAGAACTGTCAGACAAGAGTGGTATTTTCATGCCATACTGGAGATGCGAGGAAACTTGAGAATGGGCCTTCCCCAGCACAGACCAGGAGGTCCGTGCCCACGGCGTACACACATGCACACTGCACTCGCCACACTGTGCCAGGCGGGAATGTGGCACGTCCTCTTTCTACTTCCTAAGCAGACTTTCTCCTGACCAGAAATCCACACCGCAGCCTGCCTAATCCAGTTTCTCAAAAGGAACATGCCCACCAAAGCATGGCAGGTCCACCAGGCTCCCTCAGGCTCCACCTTGGGCAGCGGAGAACGTGCAGGCGAGACTCACTACGCCTATCAACACAGTGTGCACCTGTCCTCTTGCCCCCGCCCTGTCCAGACAGACCTGTCCCATCAGGGCTCTCAGATCGTAATTCCACCTCCTCGGGGAAGCAGGTGCCTGGCTCCCTGATCAACCCAACCACCTGTCCCTCAACTTCCCAGGAGCCTTCACAATCTGCCTGCCACCCAGCTTTGCACCACAGGTCCCAACCCTGTCCACCCATCACAGTGAACGCCCCACACCATCACCCTTCATGAGACACCCTGCCCTTCCTTTCTTCTCTTGACTAACTCATGGAGGCGTGATGACCTTGGGGAATTTTTCATGATCCCCATTCAAAGCTGGGAGAGTGCCTCGAACTTCCTATTCTCACGGCACCTGTGCTTTTATTTTTTAAAAGATTTTATTTATTTACTTGAGAGAGAGAGAGAGAGCACAAGCTGTGGGAGCAGCAGAGGTAGAGGGAGCAGCAGAATCCCCGCTGAGCAGAGAGCTCGATGTGGGCTCGATCCCAGGACATGGGGACTGTGACCTGAGCCAAAGGCAGACGCTTAACCACCTGAGCCACCCAGGCGCCCCATGTGCTCACTTTTAAATAAACAGCCAACATTTACTAAGCACTGATGGTGTGCTAAGCTATAGGCATTTACCATGCGTTACCTCACCCAGGGCCCACACTAGGTCTGCAAGGGGGCGGTGGGGAAGGGTGTTCCTCCTTGGGACCTAAAATGGTGTGCTGGTTCAAAGATTAAGAGGACCTCTCAAAGGGAAGAATCTGGAATTCTGTATAACTGAATCAAACTCCTTCTCAAGAAGTTCTTACACTGTACAACCAATAGGCTCCTCCCCAGGGAACACATCGCTCCAACACAGATCAGAGGCAGAATCCCTCCACGGTACTCCATCCGGCACCCTCCGCAACACTGAGCCAATGTCCTACTGGCTGCAGACCATGGACCTGAGCTGAGGGAGGAGCAGGGACAGGAATGCCGAGGACACTGCCAGGCCAAGGCCCCGTGGACAGTCTCACGAAGGTGTGTCAGGGAGGATGGGTTCTCAGGGTCTCAGGACAGCTCATCACTCGTACAATCCCCTTCTTCCCGCTGCAGACCCTGACTGGGCCATCAGAAATACCGGCCAGGCTCAAAGCCATCTCCGGGCTCCACCCTCCCGGGGAAAATGTTTTTTAAAAAAGTAAAAGGCTCAAAAGGAGATGTGCAGAGCTCTCTGAAACCCAACTCAAAGTATGAAACTCACACGACACGTTTAACTGAGGGAAAACGAAGCAAGGGGCGTCACTGTGGGACACCATGTCAAGCATCCCCACTCCAGGAGCATGGGGCAGCACTTCTCCATTCCCACCGAAGACAGAGCAGAGCACAGAGTTTCGACCTATGAGACTTTGGCTTCAATGTGAACATTTTCCCCAAAGCAAGAAATTTTAACTAAGGAGTATGGCCGTCTGTGTCCCCATGACATGACTGCTCTTTGATTCCCAACACACAGGGCTCCCGTTCCGGTGCTCAAGCAGCGCTGGGGTCTAGGATTCCACCTCACGGAAGCTGCAATGTATTTACAGACAACAGTGTTCACGGAGTGCTCCACCGTAAGCCACAAGTCACCCGGGGGGACCTAAAGGCAGGCCCAGCTGGGCGGCAGGCTCGGCTACGGGATTCACACCCTGCCTCCCGTGGCTCAAAGTCCCATGTCCTCCTTACAGGCATTAGGTTAAAATGCACGAAAACTTACTATCTGTAAAATGGGACAATGCTGGCCTTGTGAGGCTCCTGGAAGGATTCAGTAAGTTAATCCTCCAGTTTCTAGCCTATGCTTATCAAAAAGCAAGCACTCCGATTCTATTCAAGCTGAGATCGCCTACTTCAATGAGTCCAATTTAACTTCAAGATGAAAAAGAACGGGTCCCGTGTGCACCCATTCTGCCCATCCAGATCTATCCACTCCCTCAACAGACTTTCACAGAGCGTCTGTCACACATGGAGCTCTCGGGCAGGCCCTGCGTGGGAGGTGAAGACAGGAGCAACAGAGCCCATGGCGGTGCGCAAAGAACACCGCCAGGGCATCACCAGCCACAAATACGACGTGCCGGGCCCCATTCTAAGCACCGTGTGTGTGCGTGTGTGTGCGTGTGTGTTCTCAAGCCACACAACGACCCTTCAAGGTAAGCACTGTTTATTATTCTCAGATGAGAAACTGAGGCACAGAGAGGACAAGGCACTTGTTCTAGGTCACACAGCTTCTAACAGGCGGAGGTGGTATTCATCCCGCCGCTGCCTGATTGCAGAGTCCTGTGCTCTTAACCACCCGACACACGGCCTCCCCCGACACTAGACCACCAAGAACTGGAGCATGACAGGCTAGGAAACAGGTCCAGCAGGAACAGATAGCACGATGCCATGGATGGCCCGTACTGTCTTTACCCCTAACAGAGAGCACGTGCCCTTTAACTAGAGAACGACACGTGCAGGCGCACGGTCCCAGCCCAGACCAAACACCGTGCACAGCACCTCGGTGCACACGTGCTGAAGGGAAAGGGGTGGGCTAGGCGCCTGGGTGTCCATCACTGGTCCTCCCGTCAACAACCTGCCTGACCACTCTGCGGCACTGTCCTCCCTGTAGGGATTTAATGAGATGCCCTATGTACAGAGCTTACTTCCAGTACCTGCCACTGAAGACGATCCAAGTCAACCAGTCAATCCATCAAACTGCAAACTGCATGGAGACTCAGTCCTGAGCCCGGTGAGAAAACCCCAGCTGGCAGACAGCACCAGTCCGCAGACTAGGAAGCGCACTGTCCGTAGGATCTGAAATACACTGCGGACGCAGGAAAGTATCAACAGGTGTGAATGCTTATAAGGAACTATAAACTCATGTAACGAAACGCCAAGGAAGGAAAGTCCCCCATAGCTGTGCTGTGCTGCCGGCCTCCTCCGCTCTGGGTCCTGTGATGGGCGCTGCACGGAGGTTATTCAAGCTTCAAACCCCTCAGAGCTTCCTCAGATGACCCTGACGGTACAGACGAGGATGCTCAGCCCCGAAGTGGGGAAGCGAGGGGCTCCACGTCACACCACAAACAAAAAACAGCGTCTGTTGCTCCAAACTGAAAGACTCAGCCGCAAGTCGAGCAGGGACATCATCTCAGGGTCAGACACGGACTTGACACCAACACTCAGTGCGATCTGTGTCGCATCCCATGGTGCATCCTGTGCCTCAGAGGAGCCCAAGTCACCGACAGTCATGACACGGCACCCACGTATTCTAGTACGGACCTCACTCGACTGTTCAGTGGGCACATGTCAGAGAGGGGTCGTTCACAACTGGCTGTGGTGACCCCGACGTGACCGGACATCTGCACCACAGGTCCCGGGGCTGGGACAACGGTGACATCAGTGGCGCACACAGAGCTCGTGTCTGGCATGAGACTGGGTACAGGAGGAGAAGGTGCATCAAGGATATGCTCGTCTGGTCTCACTCACAGCACAGCATCCTCGTCACAGACAGTACAACCCATGACCAGCAAACTTTCTCACTTATGGTTTTCTCTGTGTCCTGCCCTCATGGAAAACAGAAGGCAACCACAAAGTTCACTGTAAGAACTCTAAGACGTGAATCTGCGTCTCATACTTCTGAAGCAGGAACCCTGTCCCTGGGGGGAGTCCACTCTGGTCGCCACTGCATTCTCTGCACAACAGGCCTTCAAAACCTCTCGGTGGACGCCCAAACCCGGCTTCACGCACACCTGCGCAGGGGACACGGCAGGCCGGGCTGCCTGACGAAGCGCCACCTACCCCATTCCAGCCGGCCTCAGCACCAAACTGCTCTTAGAAACCGGACAGTTCAAGAGGCGCAGGGCTGCAGGAGACTGGATTTTCTGAGTTTGGGGGTGGGGGAAGAGCAGAACACACACATATTTTAGGGCAAAAAATGCCCCCAACCCTCTGTGACTCTTCAAAATATTTGCCCATATGATGAAATACTTACTGGCCTAAAATGTGCCTTCTGATCTGCTATTTCAGAAGCATGAATCACGAATTTCCAGAACACACTGTGAGCCTTGTGCCGGGTGCCGCCGACAAAAGAACACCAAGGCCAGAGCGCCAGCAGCTCTCCTGGAGACACGGGCCGTAAACAAACAACTAGCGTCCCGCACAATGAGGGCTTTCAGCAGAGCAGAAGCCAGGGCAGGAGGGCACAGAGCCAGGGAGCCATCAGGGCGGCCGCCCACCGCAGCCCCGCGGTGTAAGAAAGGACCTTCCTCTTCTCCGTGCGCTTTGCAATTTCTTCATCCAGTCCTCATTATCTTCTTCCAAGTGAACAGCAGCCCAGGCCATCTACACACTAAATACTTCAAATCGTCACCAGCTCGGCAGCACTCATCCTAGTCCTCCATGAAGAACCACACAGTGCCTGAGCCGTCCCAGGGTTTTCTGGCCACAGTGTTTCCTTCAAGACCCCTGGCCTCTGCATAGCCAACTAAAACTGCATCACATTTTCTGTTCAAAAGTCTTATTTTTTTAAGACTTTTTAAAAATTTATTTGAGAGAGAAAGCATGAGCAGGGTAAAGGGTAGAGGGAGAAGCAGGCTCACCGCTGAGCAGGGAGCCCCATGTGGAACTCGATCCCAGGACCCTGAAATCATGACCTGAGCTGACGCCAAATGCTTAGCCAACTGAGCCACCCAGGCACCCTCTATACAAAAGTCTTACAGATAAAAGCCAAATGAATGAATGACACTATTATGAGAAATTCACTTTATTAGATTCTTTCAATGTTATCCAAGAAATGTTATCCAAGAAAGTACCCTGTGCACTTGAAAGGAATGGGAAAAAAAAAAAAAAAAAAAAAAAGAAAGGAATGGGCATAAATATAAAGTTGCAAAATGAACAAAAGAAGTTGATTTTCCAACCAGGAGATAATGGTTTGTTGTCTTTGAATATTAAAACAATTTTTAAAATTTCTGATAGCCAGAGCTCAAAGGGAAATGGAGCAGACCATCTAATTTGGATCAAAGAAAGAATATAAAAGGGCTTTTTCCCCTAAATACTGAAAAACCAAATCAAATCACCCCTTTTTTTTAAAGGACTTTATTTATTTATCTGAGAGAGGGAAAGAGAGAGGGAGAGCAGGCATGTGCACAAGCCTGGGGAGGGTCTGGGGGAGAAGCAGGCTTCCTTCCCATTGACTAAGGAGCCGGACGCAGGACTTGACCCCAAGACCCTAAGATCATCATCTGAGCTGAAGGCAGACACCTCACAGACTGAGCCACCCAGGCGCCCCCGAATCATCTTTTTTTTGATAATACAAGTAGAAGCACTGTTACAGGGTTTCTTACATCCTTACTAAGTAAGAGCTCGGAACACAGTAAAGTGTACCTCAAAGAAGGTACTCACGCAGACACTGAAACACAGGAGAAAAGATAACTTCTCCTTCTATCAGGTTTAAAGACATTAAAGAAGAGGACTTACTGTTCTGCTCTTGGTATCACAGAGAGGTTAGTCCCCAAAACAAGGCCTTCCAGGAAAAACCACTTGAATGTGATCTCTTATACAAAATCCCAGAACTAACTCAAATAAAAGGTTTTCAGAAATTTCAACAACTGTTTCACAGCTCAGAAAGCTACGGCCTCATTCGGCTGGAGCAGGCCGTTTCTAGGTCAGCCCCCAGCACAGCAAAGACCCCGTCATCAGCCATCTAGCCAGAAGGGGAGCACTCACCCCTAAAAAGTGTGCGCCTGACTTTATTTTCTATCTTTAAAGGAATATACACGGGTACCTTAAGTCTCTTTTCTCGGTTTTTACTTTTCTTAATAGTAACAAGCTATTCCATTTGTTTGGGGAAAGTGCCACACTTTGTACATCCTCTTACCATTATAAACTCCCTTATCCTTATCCTTCCAATTCCAAGTGACTCCTAGGCGCCACAAAGAAACTTAGAAGCCCACTGCCTGAAATACCATTTTGGTCGTCCGAGGCATTCAGAATGGGGTGTGCAATAAAAATAGTACAAGGGTGTGACAGACAGGCACCCCAGTTCCTCCTTCCATGGGTCTACTCGCACGATTACTGCTGAACCAGGGATAAGAGTCGGCCACGACACCACACACGGAAAAGGTCTTCCCAAATCCCTAGAGTAGCAGCCAACTAGGGTCTGCAGGCTGCACAGCTCTTACCTGCCCACAGAGGGGGCACGTGGAGTCCACTCATCCCACCCAGCGACCTCCCTTCTTTCTCTTGTCTGCTGCTGCCAGGACCTTCCCTACTGAGAAGACCAGAGTCTGCCCCCCCAAATATGCCTCTTTGGCCCAAGGGCCAGTGTGAGCCAATTATTTGGAAAAACAGTGGACACAGAAGCAGCTCAGAAAACAGAGAAGTTACCCTTTCGTAAGGGAAATGTACACGTACAAAGGAAATCTCCATTCGCAAGGGTGTCTCCCTCTAAGTACCAGGAAGAGAAGGATAAAAAAGAAAACTCACAGAAGACCCTTACCCACTGAGAGGCAACCTTATCCTTGGCTCGCTATACTTTTCCTGATCACCTTCCCATCACCCGCCCTCCACACCTGGCTTTGTTTGAGCTGAGGACGGTACGTAAGCCCAAATTTAGTCACTTCTGTGAGCCACTCTTCCCGTGTACATATGAGATATACACATTAATACACTGCTTTTCTCCTGTTGATCTGTCCTTTGGTACTGGGGCCCTAGCTGAGAACCTAGAAAGGGAACCTAGAAGGCAGAAGGACAAGATTTTTTTCCTCCCCCACACTCATCACCCAAAGCTTCCAAGAAACTTCTGGGGTGCCCTGCCGGTAACAATCCCAGTGTCTCCACTCACCGAGCACTTGGGATGTGCCCAACCTCAGCCTAGTCCTAGCGAGAGCAAGGTAAGGTGGGCACTATTCCCCCAATCTCACAGAGAGGACAAAGAAGATCAGAGAGGAAGGGTGAGAAACCAGCTTGCAGGTGGCACAGCCAGGACTGCAACCCAGATTCTGCGGCCAGATTCAGGCGTGAGACTGAATTACTCACACTCATGTGTGTAGTTAAACTTTGTGTCCACTCCAAGTATTTTTAAAAGCCATACAAATGCTAGAGCTTTGCTTTCCACATTACCTCCAACAATCCTCCCCAAAATCGGTTACTGGGAAGATGGCTTTGACGTCTTCCACCTCAGACAGGTCCATCCATCTTTTCCTAGGGCTACCTGGTTCAGGTTTGGATGTCCCGCACTTGCTACAACCGCGGAATAGACGGGTAACTGATTTCTTTCAGCGTGAGAGCCACTGAGTACGTCAGCTTGCGTGGGAATCCACTGAGTGCCATCACTATCCTGGTACTGAGTTAGCTGCCAGGACCGTCTGCTCAGCACCGTCTCGGGGGAGCTCCAAGTGTGCTGGGGAATCCCAAAATGCCCACTGACAAGGGAGATCGATGCCATATACACCCAAAGAATGAGATATTGAGGGGCACCTGGATGGCTCAGTCATTAAGCATCTGCCTTCGGCTCAGGTCATGATCCCAGGGTCCTGGGATCGAGCCCTGCCATTGGGCTCCCTGCTCCGAGGGAGATCTGTTTCTCCTTCTCCCAACCCCCCTGCTTGTGTTCCCTCTCTCACTGAGTCTCTCTCTATCAAATAAATAAAATCTTTAAAAAAAAAAAAAGAGCAAATGAGATACTGATCTTGACAAAAAGACGTATGGAGCCTGAGTACAGTGAACACAGGCTCTTGTTAAGGAAACTAACATCTCCATGTCATATTCTAAGCACAGAAACATCAGGCAACTATTAAAACCTCCCTGGAATCTTTGACAAAGTAAGACGGTGAAAAATAAATGGAGAGAATTTCCTCCAAGAAATTCTTTCACTTTACTTTGGGCTTACATTCTTTTTAAAATTTGACAGAAACAGCACAGGTCAGGATTGCAGGGTTGTTGTTGTTGTTTAACTCAAAATTTTGTAACAACGAATTCCTCTTTTTTTTTTTCCTTTATATACTAGTGCTCCTTTGCTGTGGTTTTTGGCGTAGTGAGTCCGCGGTACTCACGAAGTCAGTAAGTGTGCAAGGACTACAGCACGAGGTTCTGGGAAAGGGCAGTGCACCAACATGTCTGATAAATCCACAGGCTTCAAATCTGAACACAAAATTGAGTAACAGGAAGATTCCCCGTTTGGCTCGCAGCTCGTCTGAGTCATCAGTTGTCAACATACAATATTTAATTTCCTCAGAGGCTTTTAAAAGTTCATTATTTCTGAATGCGTTTACACACATACCTAAGTATATGTTCACACAAGTTCTTAATTATTTTCCTTGTAGGGAATAATAATAGCTATTCATTATTATGTAAACCTGTTAAAAAAAAACACAGTCTTGAATAAAAAACATGAAAGATACGTAAGACGTTGTACATATATAGGCACATTTATATGAATCAAATAGGGAAAGGGGGAAAATAGAAAGGCTTTAATAAATACATAGCTAAATGAACCATGGCACATTTAATATGAAATCCTGTATTCCTGTGAAAAAAGAGACAGTTATCTGTATTTTACAGGAACTTCCATGATGAATTAAAAACTCTGAAAACCACAAATTGCGCTCCCTTACACACTCAAACCCTCTCACACAACGTACCTATCTGTCTATCTACACACATGCACACACAGTGAAAGTCCCCAAAGCCATGCAACGGGAAGTGGTTACCCCTGGGGCCGGAAGGGGGATGGCGGAGAAGACGGTCCAAGGGACTTTGTCAGCACGGTTCAAATCTTTCAGGAGATGTACTCATGGGTCACTTGCAGAACAAAAAACAAGTTAAAATAAACCATTTGGCATCCTAACAACTTGCCAAATGGACCTGGGCTCAGCATGTGAAGTAAACGTATGTAAAGTGAAGCAATGTCAAATTTTCCTAGTAAATCAGCGTTAGCAAAAAAAAGTGTTCAACACTAGTGAGGATCAGGTAAAACATCTGCCATCCTGTACCGAGATCGTAAAATGCTTCTGCCCTTTGACCCAGCTCCGCTGAAACCTCAAGGAGATAATCAGAAATCGGGATAAAATTTTATGTATCAACGTTGATCATCACTCTTCACTACTAGAAAATGCAAAAGTACCTAATGGATCAACTACTGGGAAGGGTTTGAGAAACTAGGAAACAGCCACATGGTAGAACAGTATGCAGCCATTATGAACTATACTCAGGCAGAAATCATTAGGATATTGAAGAAAGCAGGATACCAAAATGTTCTTGCAAGCATAATGCGACACACAGACACGCACACGTAGAAAAGGAATCGGCAAGATGCGCCAAGTAAGCGGACAGAGCACTGGTGGTGTTCTCCCAGCTCACGGAAGCATGCAGATACTGCTCAGGGAGGCACTTAAGAGAAACAATATTGTCTTAAAAAGTACCTCGTCATGGGGCGCCTGGTGGGCTCAGTGGGTTAGGCATCTGCCTTCGACTAAGGTCATGATGTCAGGGTCCTGGGATCCAGCCCCAGGTCAGGCTCCCTGATCAGCGGGGAGTCCGTTTCTCCTCTTCCCTCCCACAACACACTGCTCCTGCTCTCTCCCAAATAAATAAAATCTTAAGAAAAAAAAAAAGTCTTTTGTATTTGTGTCCCGGCCATTGCTAAGAAACAGGCCTGCGCTGGTTCTGAAGAGGGTCTGTCTGGAGCAGCTCAGTGGAGGGAGAGGTGCGGCCCCGTCTGATGGAGCAAAGAACACTTGGCGGCCCCGGAGATATTCAGGGGATATCCTGAAAGATACTCCTGCTCCTGTCCATCTGTGCACCAGTGTGCGTGTGGGTGGGACAGGACGGCCAGCTCCCTGGGATCCGCGTCGTGACATCAGCGCCCCCAGCGGACCCTGGACCCTATGGAGGGGGTGCTCGGCAGGTCTCTCCTCTCTCACGGCCCCCACGTCGGCATCGTCACGAAATGCTCCTCGCGTCGGTGCACAACTACAGGAGGCTGTGTTCTCAGTGCTCCCATCAGGGAGGAAAGAGAAGGACGGCTCCTCCCCCAGCATCTCTCACCGGGCTTCCCCATGTCTGTGACTGCACCCGGATCAGGACAGGTTAGCCCGAAGAACAAAGGGGCGTCTGGACATCGAGCTCCTCCCTGAAGCTGCCTCGCGGGTGCCATGCCACCATCTCTTACAGGGCTCTTTGGTGGGGCAGAGGGATGCTTTAATAAAGACTTTATTTTTCAAGAATGTTCTTTTCACTGCTCTCCCGGATGGGTCCGATGTGATGAAAACAGGAAAATGTCTCTGTTCCTGCTGAAGTCAGACAAGTGCACCCTTGTATTCCCGGGGTCATTTGACCTATTCTGGTGCCCTTCCTTCCAGCAGGGCCACAGAGGAGGGCCTGGCCGAGTGTCCAGGCCTCACGCTGGGGGCTGCGGGCAGGAGGAAGGGAGCCCCGCATTGCATGATGGCCTTCAGGAGGCCGGATCTCCAGTCGGCCCCCCAGAGGCCTGGCTGTGCCTGACGAAGGCTGCTGCTCCCGTCGATGGAACGCGCACTGTCGGCGTGATCCTGACGTTGGGCTTCGTGGACTTTCCACGTTCGTCACTGACACATCTTTTTCTAGACTAAAGAAAAGTCTAGAATTTTCTTGACCAGAGGCCTCTACAACTTTTACTGAAAACACCTCCTGTGTATATTCTCCTTCTACAGCCCCAGTCTCTGGCTCCCATGGAGCCAAAGAGGCACAAGTCTGTAACCCCCAAGACATGGGAAGCCTGACTTCTGAGGCTCACCCCCCACACAGTGACAGTCCCAGAGAGAGTGACACCAGCCCCACCCGCACCGGCAACAAGCCTGAACGCACACTTCCGGGCTCAGCAACAGAGCCGGGCACATGGGGAAGTTGGCATCTCTGGGGCCTGGGGGTATGGGGGGAGCCACCCCCGGCTCACAAGCCCTCCAACCTACGCAGCCCTCCGTCCAGCACAGGGGAAACAGGGCCCAGGACTGCGGCCAGGGGTCAGCGGCCGCCACCGTGCTCCTCCCAAGAAGAAATCGGGTGGAAATCCTGAAAAACCCACTGTTTTGTTAACAAAATCTGTGAAGGAAGGTTCCATCTGATAATATATGCTCTATGAAGGGAGATTAGAAGAAAGGGGACACGCAAGAATACAATGATGCCTTTCTTGCCAACCTTTGTCATTCGAGGTTTTTTTAGAGAAAGCAGCATCCTAGGGAGTCCCCACAGGCTGCTTATCACCCACCCAGACTGACACTTCTTATCTCTCTGTCAACTCCATCCTCACCTGAGTGTTCCCAGAGCAGTGAGCACGCCCCACATCCGGGAAAAGATTCCAGATTTCTCGGAGTGCCTCGCCCACAGACAGGGCGCACTCACTCACAGAGTAAAAATCCTTACAAGAAAAAGAAAACTCCAGAGCTAACTACATTTAGCAAACTCAGGGTTACCAGACCCAAAAGCCGGCCTGGCTTCCAGAGCCTCAGCGAACTAAACATGAGATGTGGGGGGCCCAGAGGCTGCCGGATGTGCTCACCTGTGTCCTCACACAAACCCGTGTGTCCCTTACCCGTCTCTCTGAATGCCGTGGTGCCTTCTCATAATCATATCCAACAGACTTTATTCTAAGAAATGCTGCTGCAAAGCATTTGCTTACAAGACCTAAATTCTTTTTTAAGATTTTATTTATTTATTAGAGAGAGAGTGAGCACGCGCATGAGAGGGGAGAAGGTCAGAGGGAGAAGCAGACTCCCCATGGAGCTGAGAGCCCAAAGTGGGGCTCGATCCTGGAACTCCACGATCGTGACCAGAGCCAAAGGCAGTTGCTTAACCGACTGGACCACCCAGGCACCCAAGATCTAAATTCTTAACAGGCTGATTCACAGAGACAGCTCTGCAGCCTCACCTTGTGAATGGGAAGCCCCTCGCGGACGAGGCCTGCAGCTGGAAACCTGACTCATCTGGGAGGTAGGGATGTCCCCTGAGACTCTCACCTCTGATTTAGCTGCTTTGTAGGCGAGGGAGCCAAGCCCAGGCTCCGTGGGTGTTCCCCAGCCTGGGAGAGACAGGGGTGTACAATGTTGCAGTGCAGGCTTTCCTGGGAGTTTCCAAGCAGGAAACTGAAGTTCGTCTTGTAGTATTAAGGTATTAGACTGACAATACTGATGTGACATCACCCGAGGCTTCCCCCACCCACATTCATTCCCGATAATCACAACCCTCGCTTCCTGGTGCCTGAGATCAACTACTTCCAAACAAGATGTGAGCACCTCATAGCTCCTTAGAATCCCAATACCGGGACTATCTGGATTTAAAAATGATTAAGTACAGGGGCACCTGGGTGGCTCAGTGGGTTAAGCGTCTGCCTTTGCCTCAGGTCATGATCTCAGGGTCCTGGGATCAAACCCCCGTCGGGCTCCCTGCTCAGCGGGGTACCTGCTTCTCCCTCTCCCTCTGCCTGCTGCTCCTTTGCTTGTGCTCTTAGGCTCTCTCTTTCTCTCTGACAATAAAATCTTTTTTAAAAAATGATTAAACATTAAAATATTTGGATAAAAGTTCGTCCCTGAGATCATGCTTTTATTTAGTGTATGAAGCTGTCTTAATTACAAAAATTATGATACGTGTCCATGTTAGACATTCTAAGTAGGAAACGCCTGAGGAAGAATTCCGGGTCCCTGGAGTTTGGCCACTTAGAGCTAATCCACCTGAAGCTTCAGACTAAGGCCTTTCCAGGACTTTCCTTCCATGTTTACAGTTTATTTACTGAAGTGTTACTATGTTCCTGTATGCTCCCTACAGGCTATTTGTCCTACACTGTACCTCATGTCAATACTTTCCATCCCATCGTTGTCATGGTAACAGCACCTTCATTCACTAAGCGTTCTCAGAGCTGAACCTCTGGACACAGCAGTGCCCATTTCCTTAGAAAGTACTCGGAGGAGCCGGCTCACTGAGTCACAGGAAGGACACGTCCCTTCACTGTGGCCACAGGAGACCTCGTGGGAAACGGCTGAGTCACGTCAGCCCACACTGTTCTCAGCTGTCTGTGGCTGAACTTCCCCGGTCTGTCTCTGCCACCCTCACTGTGAACCTAACTCTTATCTAGTTTCCAAGATACTCAAACTCTCTAGTATTCGGGGATATACTTAGTTCAAGAAGCTATCTGGCTTATTAGCATAACCTCTGAGTCCTTTCTTAAAATAAGGTCTGAAGCCATCCTGTCTGTTCATCCTTTTCCGTTCCTAAATGATGAGCCACCGTCCTTTCTCCGACATCTCTAACTCAGGGACTGATACGGACCAGCACATATTCCGGAACCCTGCTTGGATCCCATCTGATCCTTAGTCCAAACCTTCTTTTCCTCCCCACGGGAGCTGCAGGGGTCACACAGTGACTCCAGAAGGCTTGTGCGCCCCAAATCCCAAACCTCGTAGTACTAAGAGCAGTCACTGGGCGGGTGCCAGGGCTAAAATCCCAGGTCCTCTGCTGCCACTCCTCTCACGATGTGACACCTAATGGACTCGGCAGCACCACGCGCCCGGGGACAACAAGCAGCCAGTGTCTCTGAATAGGGACAGGAGCAGCCACTCAGGATTATTCTAGCTCATAACTCTTGTCTACACCATGCCCTCTGGAAGGGTGAAGCAACACCGCAGAAGCCCAGAGGAACAGAACCGTCACCGGCCGAGCACAGCTAGCCCCCAGGAAGTGGGCTTCAGCCACTTGTCTATTTCCCCAGCACGTGATTAACCTCATCGGTGTCTATGGAGCCACACGGGTTCGTTATGGACCACATGGCGAGCCTAGTCTCAAGGAAGCGCCGGACAAGATACAGAGCTTCTCATGGGGGACAAGTCTTCAGTGTGTGGGACTGTCCCCAAGACCGAGGGGCACTCAGCATCCCACACGGTCACAACATTAAATGCTCATACACACACCCCCACTGTCATCGGGACAACCACACATGTCCTCACAGGGTTCTAGACGCCCACGGGGGGAGGGGGGGGAAGCAGGGGTAGACACTATCCCCCAGTGGGAACCCTTCCTTCTCCTGGGTGAGCTGGAACGGACACTCGGCAGATGACAGAAAACCAAACTAACCCAGATACAGAATTGTGCAGGGCAAGCCGTGAGTCCCATAAAGATTACAGGAGACCGGGAAGGTGGAGGCACAGAGCAGGCTGTGGTATGAATGAGGGGAGGGTAGCGGGTAGCTTCTCACGGGTCCGGTCCAGAGTTTAAGTTGGCCATGAAATGGTTTCTCATCGACTTGCTGGGTTTCCTCTGCTTTAAGCTGATCACATAAGCAAACTCCAGGACCCCACTTTCTACACACTTGGCAATGCCAACCGCTGAAAAACACTTACTGCTGCTCCCCACGTCCTGGGCGTCCAGGGAGGGCGGCGTCTGGTGAGTCTTGGTGAAGGTGAAGGACAAGGCGGCCCTCCCACAGCAGAGGCTCTGCCCTTCCCTGTAGGACCCAGGAGGCCAGCCCCCTGCCCGGCTCCCTTCCGCCCACTGCAGCTGTGGTCAAAGCACCATTGTTCCCAAGAGGCCCAGAGAACAATGCCCCTTGTTGATCTTCTCTGCTCCAGCTGAACAAGGTCACTGGCTAGTTCAGCCTCAGCCACTGCCAACCTCCCCGCCTCTCACCGCACAGCGCTGGCAGGGCTGTTTCCTGTCGTCAGCTCGTCAGCTCTACGTGCAGGTGAGCCTGCACAGGGCAGTGAACGAGCCACCTTGTAGAGATCCTGTTGAAAACTGACGCCCGAGAGACCCTTGGGACTGAGGTCCTGAAACTTCTAGAACTTTAAAATGCAAAAAGCTCAGTTAAAATGCAGACTTCTGGCCCTGATAAAGTGAAGCTGTGGGAGCAGGAAGCCACAATTTCACCCCTGCCCAGTGTCCCTGAAACAGGTGACCCACCGGGGGCCTCTGTGAGGAGCTGCCACAGTCACAGACCCAGAAATTGAAAACAACACCTTCCTGACATTCGACCTTGTCTCCCTGAAATGTATGCTTCGCTAGCAAATGGAAAACTAAACATCTAGTAAACATAAAAGAGAAATAAGAGATCAGCCTAATTCGGAAAGAAAATTAGTCAAGTCCCTACGCTCTTGCGTAGCCAGACAAGTGCAGTTTGCCCTCTAGTTTCCACGGAAGGGTGGGTAGCTGCCCACGTGTCCTATCAAAGCACACTGTATGTAACTGTAGCCCCTCCCACTTGAACAAGCGTTCAGTAATTTCGAAATGCTTTCCTACTGTATCACCAAGAAAGATGATCTCACCTAACCATCGGATTATCTACACCTGCCTGACGGGCCACGTGAAGAGTCAACACGACTGTCTGGAGAACCATACAGGAAGCATCTGGAATGTTCTGCCTTCTTCTGCTAGACAGAAATGGCAGACAGGTCTCATGCCAGCTCAGACACGCAGACCAGACCCAGCCGCCCAGAGTGCAGCCCCAGGAAAGCCAGCCCAGGGGAGGGGAGCAGTGGTACATCCACAGGGCCTGTGGGGAGCTCGGGTGAGACAGGTGGTGGCATCTGGGCCCACGTTTACTGGACGTGCCACCGCTCAGAGTACCCAGAAGCACTTAAAATGCTCCTAAACATCACAGCTCCCATTTCTGCCCTCACCACATATGACGAAGGCTCTGCCACATGCTGGGTGGTACGCTAGGACTCAGGACACACCCGAGCATGGTGAGTGTCACCAACGGAAACAGAGCAACGTGAGGAGGCGACCTCGACGCTACAGCTTTCCCTGACAGACGGGTGCTTCAGGGGAGACCCGGAGAAAGAAGGGCAGTCAGCAAAATCTTAAGGAGGAGGGAGGAAAGTGGAAGTGAAGGGCTCCCTGGGGAACCGGTACCCAGCCACCACAGAAGGCCTCCCGAGAGGAAGAGAGACGGGCAGTGCTGGGGACGGCGGGCTCCAGCCAGGCCACGCGGGGCTCTGAGGCGGTGAGACTCAACTCCAGCAGCCGACAGAACAGCCGGGGGATGGAGGTGTGTGTTCTATCTGGGGTTGTGGGGGGCAGTGAATTACTAGATCTGCATTTTCAGAGGGGAAGCTCTAGAGCCTCCTAACTGCACCAGGAGGACGGCAACGGGAAGGGGACAAGTGGGGGGACCTGGGATGCTTTCTGGAGGCACGACCACCAGCAGCTAGATCTGGAAACCACACAGGGCAGGACAGACAGGGACAAGACTGAAACCCGCTCTGGCTGAGTGCTTGGGACGTTCCCACGGCCACCCCACAAGGCAGCAGACCAGCCAGGGCAGAGAACGTCTGAGAAGGCATAAGATCTGAAAATCCAGGGGCACAGGCACGGAGGAGGAGGAGCCCGAAAACACTCACTCACTACCTTCTGCTCTCCGGTCTGGCTGCATTTTACACTAGCTACGCTGTTACACCTGTAAAGGCTTCTTCCAACAGAGACATGATCCCGTAAATCTGATTTTCTAAATTACAGCACTTACTGCAATTTTGTATCTCTCGTAACAACTTAATTCACGCAACCAGAAAACTCCTGCTACTGAAAGCATTTCCTAAAGATTCAGCCTTTTCCAGCCTTGTTAAACATGGCACACCAACAGAATTTCGTCTTTCTTCCGTGATCCCCACATCAGCGGGGAGGGCCCAGCCTGGATCGTGGCCTTGAACCCCGGCCTGCCCAGCCCCAGGCTGTGTGGACGGTGAACACCAGTGCAGCACGCGGCATCACCCGTCATCCTGGAAGCGGCCCTTCACGGACACAACATCAGGACGGGGGCTCCGATCTCAAAACCAACAACCGAGCCACCCAGGCGCCCCTCAAGTACATCTTTAAACTAAAACATTTTTTCACTTGATTTGATTCCAAATGCCTTTTAAAGCCTAAAAAGGAAATGTGAAAGAAAAACATCAAACTCAACACTGACTTAAGGGGGAACAACAGAAGAGAATGGACTTCCTCAGAGACACTCCAGGGGAGCCACCCCCAAACCTCCCGCACAGCCTCCAGGACCAAGTCGGAACCTGTTCTGCTGAAGAGACCATTGTGAGGACAAAAACAGTCCTTAGGGGGCGTAGGTGATGTGCAGACGTGCCGACAGGATGTGCAGGAACAGACAACAGAAATGGCAGGAGGGGACAGTTCCCGAAGGCCGGGGCTGCCTGACGCCTTTGTGAATGGACCTGCTCACCTTCACAGCAACTCTGAGAGAACATTCCTTGTCCCTGGTTCACAAGTGAGGCCGCTGTAGCCCAGGAGAATGCAGGGCGAGCTCAGCCCAGCAGAGGGGCATGCGGCAGATGGCGTCAAAGCCCCAGGCAGCCCGAGCTCTCCTCGAGGCACTTCTAGATCAACCACAACACGAACTTACTCCAGAAAAGACAGCCGGTTTGCAAGTCTTCTCCACGTCATTTGCACAAGTTCCCATCTCTCAGACACATTTTCGGCCACATCTGAGCTCACTTTTTGCTCACATTCGTTTTTTTTCCTTAATAGAAAATTTAAATCAAAAGTGCTCGCCACAAAGCTGAGACAAACAATACAGTCTGACGAACTGCCAAGTGTAGCAAAAATGAAACAGATCCTTCCTGCAACCTGCAGTTCTGGAGCCTGCAGGGTTTTGAAAATGTGAAGGCGGAGAGAATAGAGAGGATGAGCGGGGTCCGTCCTGGCTGACGGCTGGCGCACCTGCAGCGCACGGCACCTCCATCGACAAGCTCAGTCCTGCAGGCCGCGAGCCCCGGGAAGCAGGACGCCTTCTCATTTGCCCCAAAGAGAAACACAGGACACGGGCCATTGACTTCCCTTTAGAGCTCATTCCACTGAAACTACCTTCATCTCCCACTTGTGCCTGGTAAATACTGTGGTTAAATTATTCATAGTTTCTGTCTGAAAGAGAGGAAGAGAGAAGCGAAATGCAGCCAGTCCTGATGGCTTTCCTCACTCTAGGGAGAAAACGGTGCACGTGTGCAGCATCATGAAAAATCAAGAACACGGGATGGGACTAGCTCTGTGGCTGACACGGCTGCGTCACTAACAAGCTCGGTCGCAGCAGTCAGGGCCCCTCTGCCACCGCCAGACGCGGGACACCCAGCATTACAGGCTCACAGACAGTGACCGTCCCCGCAGGGTCTTTACAGGTGTCCTCTCCAAGGGCTGCCTGGGTGGCTCAGTTGGTTCAGCGGCTGCCTTCAGCTCAGGTCACGATCTCAGGGTCCTGGGATCAAGTCCCACGTCAGGCTCCCTGCTCAGCGGGAAGGAAGCCTGCTTCTGCCTCTGCCTCTGCTGCTCCCCCTGCTTTACGTGCTCTCTCTCTCTCTCTGTCACTAATAAATAAAATCTTTTTAAAAATAAATAAATACCCTGAAATTACTCTTTAACGAGATGCTGTGTCCGCCCCAAAGTAGGGGATGCTATGTGGCAGTGAGCCCACCCGAGGCTCCCAGCGGACAGGAACGTGCCAGGGGCACACGAAGGAGGACGGTCTGGTTGACCAAGTGAAGGCACTCACAGGAGACGGAGGTGGACACAAGGCACGGCAGAGCTAGACGCTGTTTCTAGAGAACCAAACACACGAATCCCAGCAGCGGAGCCTGGCTGAACTAACAACACAGTCGGACTCGACCGCAGAATCAGCATTTGCGTCCAATACAGTCTCAGGAGTAAAAAGAGTGATATTAAGTGGTGCCTGGGTGGCTCAGTTGGTTGGCGGCTGCCATCAGCTCAGGTCGTGATCCTGGGGTCCTGGGCTCGAGCCCCGCATCAAGCTCCCTGTTCGGTGGGAAGCCTGCTTCTCCCTCTCCCACTCCCCCTGCTTGTGTTCCCTCCCACTGTGTCTCTCTGTCAAATAAATAAAATCTTAAAAAAAAAAAAAGTGATTTTCGAAGTTTAGGTCATACCGCAGTTTGCTAACTGTGCTTTTCTTATTACAAAATACGTACATTACAGTAGAATAGCACTTATCCCCCTAATTACAAGGGAAAGAAATGACAAGTTTGCAATGCCAGTGAGCAACGCCAGACTAGCACTCAGTGTCCCCAGCACGTTCCCTCTAAGAAGCGCGGCTCAGCCAGCATCTCTCTCTGCCGTCACTGATGTCAGAAGCACCGCAACTTTTCAAATAAAACACCACGCAATGAGGTCCAAGCAGGAAGCTCGAGCAGAAATAATTCTGAGATTAACTGGAGATTGCTAGGAAAACTACATTAAAATTCCCATTGCATCGACCTGACCGTCGCGATGTTCCATGGTGGGCAGACCTCACATCTGGCTTTGACTCTTTGCCAAGACAAGGAGACGCCACACATCAGTAACGACAAGGCAGCAGAGATGTTTCAAGACAACCTTTCTTTATTTTTATTAAGTTTATTGTTTGTAAGTGAACAAACTGTTCAGGCACTAATTCCGCTCGTTCCTCCCCCCTTGCACGCGGCCGTCGTTGGTGAGCGAACAGGGTTCCCGGAGGGTCCCGCCTGGCCTCGCTCTTCCCTCTGAGCAGTTTCGCAGGGAAGAAACCATAAACTATGCTCCCTCATTCTCATCTCTTTGTGGCTGCCCAACCAACGATCCCAGCGCACCCCTTCTCTTGGCTTTCCTACACCCCTGACGAACACGGAGTCAGGCCTGGCCGGGTTCGACAGCAGCGCTGCTGGCCCCCACCTTCTCCCCAGCCCTCCACTGCTCCAGACTCCCCCAGCGGCCAGCCTCTGCCTTCCAGAGGCACACCACCCGCTGCCAGCCCCGAAAGGTGCACCAACCTAGCGGGCCAGCTGGCCCCGCCGCTCCCTCCGCCACCCCCAGACTCCTTCTTCAACTTCCGCCTCTGCCTGGCCCCTATGCAGGCCTCCATGTCAGGGGCCTGCCTCGTTCCCCCACTTCATCCAGGCACTAGGAGTTTGTAAGATAGAGCCAGAGGCAGTCCGGCCCGACAGAAATTTCAAAATTCACCTTGGCCCCAGCTCCTTGGACAAGTGGCTGATTCTAGGGCTGGAGCGGGAATTACACAAGATGAGCCCGAAGCCTCTCGCAGGGCCAGAAAGAGCACTAACATGCACACACCTGTGCACACGCGCGCACACACGCACACACGTGGGAGCCTGTCTGAGGACTCAGGAGCCAGGTGCGAGAGCTCCCGAGAGCCAAAGCCAGGTCGACGGGGGCGTCAGCTAAGCAGCCATGAACGCTGCTGATGTAAGCGGATGAGCGATACGCTGCCCTCCAGAGCGGCGGCCTAACTCCCCAGTCCTTCCGGCTGCACCACACACAGTCACCTTCTTCCAGAGAGGAGCGTATGGGAAGGGAAAAACGAAGCCACTGGATAGTGGGACCCCATGACAAACACGAACTGACGCTATGTACTGGAGACGGGGGTGAAAATGGTGTTTCACCTCTGCGGTCTTGCTCAGTGGAACCCAGGGTCCCGATCTAACTGGGGGGACACATTAGACAAATCCCAGCTGAGACACGGTCTACAAAACATACGTAACACCTGAGTGGTTCTCCAAAGTACCACGGTCATCCAAAACAAACGTCTGAGGAGCAACCAGAGCCCAGCCACCCAGGAGGCTGAGGAGACAGATGTGCCGTCCTGATGGGGACCCCGTGACCCGGGGGGACACAAGGCAAACACCAAGGATATCTGAGTGAAAGACGGCTTCACTGACTCCCCCCGTATCCACAGCAGATCGCTAGTTACAACAAGCGAACACGCGGACGTGAGATCTAACGGTAGTGGAAGCTGGGTGTGGGGAACGTGAGAACGCCCTGTACTATCTTCCCGACTTTTCTCTGAATCTAAAACCGTTCTAAAACTAAGTTTATTTTTAGAAATTGTCTCTGGCTCCTTCATCTCCCTACCCCACAACCAGGCTGCAGTCCAAAACGTCTTTCTGCTCCCTCCTCTCCTGTCTTCAGGGCCACGGTCCTTCCTGGGCCTCATGTTCTCCAATCCATCCTCCACACACCCCTGAGGTAACACCTCCCAGATCAGGCCCTTCAACAGCTCCCACTTACCCAAATCAAGGCTGGTCAACTCTCCCTGCGTCGGCCCAGAGAGCATTTCTTTTAAGCTTCCCAACCCTACCCTACCTTACTCTGCCACACAGCACTCCAATAGCCATTTACAATATGCAAACAAGGGGCCGGTTTCAACAAAACTTTATAAACACAGGCGGAGGACTGGATTGGCCCCAAGGCTATACCTAGCATATCAATGCCTGGGCCTAGAAAGTCAAGTCCAAACCTTGGATGGACATTCGAGGCAGGAACCACACGACCCCTGAAGCTTCTCTCCTCCTTCTGTGGGTTATGGTAGCTGCTCCCACGAGGCTGCACTCCCCAATTCCCCTCCACCTGCAGGAGCAAGGGCCCCTCCTCCTTGAAGACTCACCCCGATCATTCCATTTAAGAACAGGTTTTCCCTTATCAAAACCTAGAGCACACCTGGACGCTACAACTCCCCTGGTACACCAGCTAAATCATTAAAAATCATCATATATTATTGCTCGACTTTGTGTATTTGTACAAGTTTTGTTCTTCCCAGTCAATTCCAAGCACGTTTAAGTTATTACATAACACAAAGTCAGTTAGGACACACTCCAGGCCTTCCAAGACCAGCGGACAGTCAGCACTTCCTAAAGCTCATTCACAGCTCTCAGCACACGCCAAGAGGGGCACCCTCCGCTCGGAAGTGTTCTGTAATCAACTAAGTCCAAGGGAGCCCGGGTTCAATGAAGTTAAGCAGCTTTCCTTGTCAGAGGAATTTCCAAGCCGGCACTGTGCGCTGTGAATCTCCTTAAGAGGGATATTTTACACATTCCATCTCAAATCTGTCTGGCTTGGCTAGGGGGTTTTTCCACATTTTTAGCATCCGTGTCCTGCGGAACAATTAGGAAACTGTTGAGATTAAGTATAGTACTACAAAGTAAAGTTCTCTTTCTTTTTTTTTAAGATTTTATTTATTTATTTGACAGAGAGAGAGATCACAAGTAGGCAAAGAGAAAGGGGGAAGCAGGCTCCCCGCTGAGCAGAGAGCCGGATGCGGGGCTCGATCCCAGGACCCTGGGATCATGACCTGAGCCGAAGGCAGAGGCTTAACCCACTGAGCCACCCAGGCGCCCCTCTAATTCTTTCTATATGTCACTGTGGTGGGCTGAATAATGCCCCCCCCAAAAAAAGATACCCAGTTCCTAATCCCTGCATTCTGGGATTCTGCATTCCCTTATATGGCAGAGAACGGAAGGGAAAGGGAAAGGGGAGGAGGAGAGAAGAGAACAGAGGAAAGGAAAAGGAACGGAGAGGAACAGGAAAGGAAAGGGACTTTGCAGGAGTGATTAAGTGAAAGATCTTGAGATGGGGAAATTATCAGGCAGGGTCCTAAATGCAATCAAAGGTATCCTAACAAGAGGGAGGCCCAGAGTGGTCAGCACCAGACAGAAGAAGGGGCCATGTGAGCAGAAGGCAGAGCCGGGAGGAATGTGCCACGAGCCCAGGAGCGGTGGCAGCCATCATAAACAGGAGGCGGCAATCAAAGCTCCTCTCCCGGAAACTGCAGAGGGTGCACAGCCTGCCCAGGACAACTGTCTGGGGGTTTCTGGCCTCCAGAACGGACAGAAAATAAATGTGTGCCGTTTAGGTTACCAGGTTTCTGGTAATTTGTTACAGCAGCCCCAACACAGGGACTGTGTCACACAGGAATCCGACATACCACACCAGTCAGGGTGCCATGCTCTTCGAGGACATTAAACAATCCCATATGCAGTCAAATCAGCCTTGTCCACTATTAGGTTGCAATGAGCCTGGACCAGTGAGGTTTCATCAGTCATTTACAGGGAAACAGTGTAAGTCAGTGCGTTAGGACTCTGGACCTGGAGTAAACCACCTGGCTTCACGTGCCAGCTCCAACATTTACTAGTTAATTACAGGGCCTTGGTCACATGTTTATCCTTACTGCGACTCAGCTGTCTCATCTGTAAAATGGGGCTATAAAGTTCCTTTGTGAATCAGATGAGGTCAAGTATACAAGATACTTCATACGGTTCCTGACATACAATAAACATTTGGGGCATGAAAACTACATCATGTTAATACATTACATTGTTACTGCTATTTAGAGGCCAAAAAAATCCACTTTCACCCCAAGCCAAATCTCATATTCTTTTATTCTCAGACTGACAAACTTACATCTTCACCCAATTTCTACCTTAGGACATTTGAAATTACCTCGGCAAGGTAAGGCACGTGGAAATGTTCATGCCTGCCTCCCTGAATCACAGCTTTTGGGTCTCCGACTTGATAAATTATGACAGCTGAAAGCTCCAAGACCCATACCTAATGTCAAGCATGAAATTCACGTCGCTCAGGAAAATGCCTAAAATCACTCTTCCAGAACGGGTGATCTCTATCAGTTAGGGCCAAGGGCCCCCCAAAAGCCCATTTTTTATGTTATTAAGCTGCTGATTCTGCATTCACTTGTCTTCCTCTTAACGTCTGGTTATGGTCAGAGCAATGGATGAGCTCATTCTGAGAGGCCCGAACACAGGAATAGAGGAAGACACCTGCAAACAGCAGAGCTGAAGGGTCTTGGTCTAATGCACACGAGTTCTCCGGTTGTCCATCTCCCAGCCACTCCGCTGCTCCTACTCCCCAGGGCCACCTAAGTGCCATGTGCTGCCACACCCAATGGCACAGCCAGCCGACCGGGGCGCCACGTGCCTGGTCATAAACACCGGGTCACAAAGTGCTTCAGACTCAGACCTCTGACTCAAACCCTGAAGAGCTTTTACTAAAATGGTAGCATCCCTGGGAAAGTCAGTGTTTTCTTTCCTGATGAGCAACACACTCCATTGGCCATTAGTTTAAAAGAGCCAAAGGAAAGGCTGACGTAAGAAGAGAGAAAGATTCTGAAACAGGATACATCCTTGCTGTTCTTCTGGGTGTCATGATCCAGAGTTCTGAAGAAAGCTGTGGCTCTGTAAGCTAATCTGGATATTCTCTAGAATCCTGGTGAAGTAGGATGGGCCTTGAAGCCTCACACGTGCAGAAGACACCAGCAGATATCACAAGCAAAATGACCAAGACCTCCTTGGGACACTGGAACTAAGAACCTCCAACAATGGTGAAAGCAGCCACCTTCCCTAGTGGGGGCACTAGGGCACAGGGTCCCGACTAACAGCGTAAGAGACAGAAGACAGATGGAGATCTCCCTTGCTTCAGTAAGAATCACAAGAGTTGCCAGGTCGCATAGGGCACGGATGAAAAGGAGTGACCTCAACACAACCAACAAATTTCCCAACCAGCCCACCCCCAATGCCAGCCGCCGTCACTCTGCCCTGCAAGCAGCAGCCACGAAGCTACAGCAAATGCCAGGAGGCAGCCAGCAGTTATGCCCACCAGACCTGAAAGGTCCGAAGTCACCCCTGGAGGCACAGAGAAAAGCAGGGACCTAGCAAGAAGCACAGAGAGTAGGGGTCTCAGAGCCCAGCTGGTGGGAATTCAGAATCAACACCAGGACTACAGCCCCAGCCATCCGACCCAGGCAAGTGAGGGGCTGTGGAAGCAGGGCTCACAGTAAGCAGTTATGGTAGAAACTACACCATTGACGGGGCTGCGGAAAAAAGGAAAATAAGTCACACTTCTGGCCACACTCAGGAGAGAACAACACTCACCGGGCGCTGACAGATACACAATCATACGCATACGTGTTAATAAACACACAAGGCCACGCTGTCCCGTCTGTCAGTCAGGGAAGGGCCATCTTGGGACACACCAAAACCTCAGGAAAGATTGCAAATTCAGAAAAGCGGGCTTAAACTAGCAAAACACTGAATGTTAGGGATTTTTAAGAAGCACCTTCTTTATTTTTAAATTTCAAAATAGAGGTGGTAAACTCAAACGCCCATGAGTCCAGGCACAGACAGGAAGTGGTTACAGCCAGTGGGTCTGCAAACCCAACAGGTGCACGCCTCATCCAGGAAGGCAACCCCCTCTCATCCGCAGCCAGCGGCTGCCCTGGGGAGTTGGCTGCCACGGCCCCTGGAGGACCCTGAGCTGATGCCAGGGCCACCCCCGGCACAGCCCAGCTGGAGAATCACAAAACCTCGGAGCCTGGTTGCTTTTCTTTTAGGGCTCGAAAAGTCACATAACCACATAAAATGTAGTTCCAAGGAATATCAATGAAGAAGTGCCGTCCTTCCCTTCCTCCTTCCCTTCCACTGCCGTTATCAGATTAGATCACTATGTATCCTTTTTCTAGGTGCACAAAATGTTCTAGGAGTGGCTTTTCTCACTCAACAACATGTCGCAGAAGTCCTTCCACTCCCTTCCACCTGAGTGCATTCAGATCGATTGCTGTTTGGGGTTTTTGGTTTTTTGGTGGTTGTTTTTTTGTTTTGGTTTCTGGTTTTGTTGTGGTTTTTTGGGGTTGTTTTTGGGGGGGGTTTTGCCAAATGCAGAGTCAGAATACAAAATTTCAGTGCTGGGAGATGATGAGAGCCTCTCAGTCAATCCCTTTCACTCACCAGATGGGGTCCCCAGAGGTCCTGGACACTGCTAGCCACACAAGGCCGAACCCAGCCCCCCCCCGCCCTGGGGCTTCGCCAGCAGGTGTCACCAGCATCCTGCATCGTCTTTGCTTTCCAGAGGAGCCAAGCCAAAAGGCCAAGCTTCCCACATGGCCAATGAGAAAGGAGATATAATTAGCTTAGAGCAAAGTAATGAACTATAATCAGTCTAGAATCTCACATTCTGCAACTTCGGTTGGTTTGTTTGTTTTTTAATTAGCAAATAATATCTAGAATCACTCTAAATCCATCCAGGTTACTAAATTAGACCTTATTAGCAGTCATATTCTACGTATTTCCAAAACATATCTGAAGTGAAGTTAACTCAGATTTTCATGAAGTTCACCCTTTCCTGACTCCAGGCCTGAAAGAAACAGGGCCACCCGGCTAGACGACACCAGCTGCCGGGCCCCACCAGCAAGGCCAGGGCCCCATCCAGTGGGGTAAGGGACATGGCCAGAGCCTCCTTGTCCCCCCTCCCTCCAGGAAAGGACACGTTTATTAAAAGGAAGAACGGCAAACTTCATATTTAAAATACTAATTCTGTCAGAAAGTCAAGGTACTGAGAAGCTAATTAAGTATTCAGACCTTCAGAAACTCCAGTTTAGCTCCCAGATCTAGAAAGAGCGCTCCAGCTAAAGATATAAACTCCCTGGAGGTCAAACGCTCCCTACCACTAACTTTTGAAACATTTTAGGAAACTTGACCTCAAACTAAAAACGGCATTTCAGCGAGGGTTAATTGGAGGCTTGGAGACACTGTATTTCAGATAAACACAAATTACAAAGGTAAATTATTCTTTTACCCTATTAATACAATTGCTTTATAAAAGAATGTCTAGTGTTGTTGTTTTCTCATACTCAGCTAAATGGGAAGACACCATCTACCGCTTGCCAAGCTAGAGCCAGAATATTCCAGATTGCTTCCCTTTTCTCTCCCTTCCATTCTTGAAGAAGACCCATCAGGAGTCTGTCTACCCTAGCTGCCCTGTCTCAGGTTCTCAGCAAATCTCAGAGACCGTGGCAATCACCTCTGACTCATTCTCAGTCACCAATAGTCCCCTCGCCCACCTGTTCCCCCACAAAACTGCCCAAGTGATCTCAGTTACTCAGCTGACAAATATGGGCAGAGCCCTTGCTAGGGAAGCAACAGGCACCGCTCAACCCTGAGGACCAAGCAGGGTGCACCACCGAGTCCCTGCCCTTAGGACCACCCCAGAGTGCTGTGGGAGGAGTGGTCCGTCCCATGGGGAGAAAGGAAGCAGGCAGGAAACAGAGAGTGCTTGAGGCTTAGCTGTTCTACTTACGTGGTCAGCCAAGGTCTCATTCCCAAGGGGACAGGTGAGCATGTTCTCAGGGAGGGGAGAGGACAAAGGCAGCAGGGGCAGAGTATCCCAGATGGGGAGGACAGCAGGGGCTCCCAGTACAGCGGGGGACCACAGTGGCCCCAAACAGTAAGCAGAGGGGCGCTCTCCATGGTGTAACGAGAGGGCAGATACCCAGGGCCTCATCGGGAGCGACATGGGGACGGCGTGTGTGTGCACGAACTCCTTGCCAGACTGTCTTGGGAGATTTCCGTATCTTCAGTATCCCAAGAAAAATCAGTCATGACAGCCGGACGCAAGCACACAGACTGACGCCAGCAGAGGGAGGGAGGAGTGTGGGCTTTGGCGGCTTGGAGGTTACAGAAGTCATCAGCGCAACCTTACTGAGCCAATCTGCTTACCCTTCCTTAAGCAACGTGACCTCATGGTCACACAGAGACACAGGTACTACCCTCACCTCCTCCCACCCTACAAACGAGGAAACCGAGGCACAGAGAAATCACACCACTGGTCACACGGCTACGAAGTGGTGGGGCCAGAGCCAACCAAGGACACCGACTTTCCCACCTCTGCTTCTTTGATGGGACCCGATGACTTCAGAGCACAACAGGCAATTTCTACGTGTGGACGGTTCAGCGAACTCCCAACGTCAGCGTTGTTATGACCATTTATCTGCTTATATGAAGAACGCTGTATTAAAAGCCCCCATAAGCTTTCCCCCACACGCTCATCTGCTTCCCACGCTGAGCCTTCCCCATCCACTCCACAAGAAATAACCATGTTACTGAAGGCTGCTAACACCTCACACCTCAACTATCCCAGATGAGCAATGCGGAATGAGTCAAACACCAGGAGGGAAAACAGCATCTGGCATCTTCTCCCGGTTACCCGGAGAACTGGACTCTGTCGGTGCTCAAGGACATGAAATTTTAAGGCTTTGGACCCAGGAATATTCCCCACATCGGTGTAAGTACATATGGGTAAGAAAACCGTCGAGGACTTGTCCCCCCACCCCCCGTGTCCCCCACCAATCCATTCGGACGACACCCAGAACCGGGAATTCTGACTTGAAAGAGACCAGGATGCTGACGGGACGTGGTGAACACGCCGCAGGGCGAACAGCACACATCCCAGACCCGTTACCGAAACTCTAGGGCTGGACAAGAAAGACCCTAAATCCTGTTTTCCTCTCCATATGTGATCTTTCTCTTCAACCTGCCCCTGCTTCTTGAAGCAACATCGGTATCCAAACCATAAGCATACCCCCATGCAGCCCAGCCCGCTGTCAGGGCGGCCCCCAGCACGGCCACGGCCACGGCCACACCCACACCCACTCCGTCACTCCTGCTCTGTGCGCGGCAGCATCTGCAACACGCCCCCCCCACCCCCGCCAAGGCTGCTCTGATCGGGAGAGTGGGAGAGACAGCGCTCCCAGTCTATCCCTGAGCACGCAGCCCCGGGAGGCCAATACTGGAAATGACCCCACTTCACTGGTAAGGATACCGAACCCAAAGGTCAGTAACCTGTCCAAGACCCTACAGGACTGTCTGAGCGTGAGTTGCTGTCCTGCACTCACGGCCTCCGATCATCTGGTCTCGGCGGGTCTTCTCCCCAGGCTGAGCCTGCCCAAGAGCACAGAAAAGAGGGAAGAATCAGGCTCCTCACATAGTGAGCTCTGGGCAGACAGCACAGCCCCAAGCAGCGTTTACTGGGCACGCAGGGGCTGGTCCCATCACTTACAAGTGCCTACAATCAAATCCATGCTCTGTGATGCCAAAACTACAAGAAATGTCAAGTCAACTCTGTCAACAGGGAGAAGCTTCTGTTCCTCAAAACTCTTAAAAGAAGGCAAGGTGTTGAAGCAGAAGAAAGGAAAGAAAACGGGGAGAAGAGCCCAAGCAGGAACACGGCTTCCTAGTGGGACCATCCGTCCTTCCTCCAAGCTGTGACAAGAGCCCAGATTCAGACCAAGGCAGGGAAGAGTGTGTGTCTGTGTTGTTTTGTATCTTTTCAGACTCCGGCGACACAACGGACCGGTTCTCGTGCCATGAACTGAAGAAAGCAAGGGGGCAAGGTTACAGACACCGAGCCAGTCCGATCAGCAGAGAGAAGCCCCCAACCCACGCTCCTGGCAGCCCGGCCCTTCCGGCCAGGAGCCGACAGCAGAGACCGGAAGAGCATCCTGCCCTTTCACGGAGGATTCCCAGCCCCCAACACCATGGATCCGTCCCATGCACGTCCTTCCACTCCACACATCTCACTATTCAAGAAGAGTCTCTCAGCCCCGAGGCAAAGCAGAAGCTCCTAACCGTAGTGCTCACGCTGAGTGGATGTGGTTTCAACTCCATAGTCTGAGAATCAGTTAACGGGACAGTCGGCAGGGATAACACCAAACGAGGAGTTAATCCACTGAGCCACCCAGGCGCCCTCCAAACGAGGAGTTAAAACACCAGCTTTCTGAACCTTGAACTAGCCATCCGACCTCAGGCAAATCAGAATTTCTCCAGGTCTGTTTTCCCCCATGAGTGCCTCTCGGGCCTGGGCACCTGTCCAGCAGTCTACACATGCCGGGCGGGGGCGATCCCACAGCGCTCACCGTCCTCCCCTCACAGCCAAGAAAACCGAGGCACCAGGTCACACGTGTGGCCTCAGACAACAGAGCGAGGAGACAGCGCAGGCCGTGTGGGTCCAGCACACACTGCAGGAGCGCAGGGCTTCGGGATTCCTTCCAGCTTCACCTTCCACGATTCCTGGATCTCAGAATGAGCTGTGCTCAGGGGGTCACGTTCATGCCGGCTTTTCGCAGCCCCTCAATACCTTTCACAAACAACCAAAGCCTTAATCTTCGAACACTGAAAGATTTAAAGCACCAAAAACACTGACTTTAATAAAAGGTCACCCTGATGCGAGCTAAAAATACATTCAGTGTTTCAAATGCTCCTTGACCATTCCACTCTCGGTTGATGTAGGAAGAACTAAGCTATTAGCTAAATTGAGAAGTGGGTGGACACGAGACAGAGAAAGGTTTGGCTGTTGGAACAGAGCTGGTAGACCTCTCCCCACTGACCCCGGGGAGTTTACCCTCCACCCCACTCCCAGACAAAGCAGGGAAGGAGAGAGAGCACCACTGGAGAGAGCCTGTCTTCATCCGGCTTCAGCATTTCACAGAAAGGACGAGCTAAAATCTGAGACTCTCGCACAAAGGGCAGAAAACCCACCCAAGTTCACATGCAATCTCGGTCTTATGGATCACACTGGAGGCCCACCCCTCCTTCTTTGAAAGTCTCTCCCTAATCCAACTCAACTCTCACCCACATGCATGAATGAAACGACCGCTTTCGAGATCAGGGATTCTAGGACTCTGCTGCGCACAAAGTTGAGCTGTCTCATTAAAATGCAGATTCCTGGCCTCTACACCCATGGGTTACGGTTCAGTGGGTCCGGTGGGAGACTCAGGAAGCTCCATTTCTGACACACACACCAGCAGGCGCACACACCCCTCACCCTCCCGTTTACACAGGCAGCCGCCCGTGCTTGTCACCACACAGAGGCTGGAAGAGCAAAGTCACAGCCTAGAGGATGTCTCCATCCCGCTGAGGAATGGGGCTTCCTCTCTGCCGCCTTCCTTGTGCATCTGCCCATGACTTCCAGCGCCCCACCCTCAAAGCCAGCCTCCCTGCTGCGTGGTGTTAGGGGAGCTCCAGCTCTCCCTGTCCCCAGGAAGCCTCCGCAGCTACGTGCCCCCTCCCAGCATCCAGGCAACAAGACCCCGGGGCAGGTGGAGGCCCCTGGCCACTGCTGCATCTAAACCCTCATTCTCCATCATTCTCCGGCCACACCCCCACACCGCACCTGCAGGAAGACCTTCCATCCAGAGGCCAGGCAGCCCGCGGCCACCGCAGTGACTGCTCATTCAGCGAGAGCAAGTTACTATGAAAGAGACTGGTACAGAACACCAAGACACTGAAAACCAACGTGAATCGTCCAGCGAAAGAGGCTCTCTTTATGGAGTCGCTCTCCTATGCAATGCGTCCCACAACGGCGGGGGTCTCAGTTCCCGGGATGCGCAGGCACAGGGTTTCTGACCAGACCCGCATGTGTTCAGATCAAAGGCGCTGACGGCCGGCCTCCACATGCCACCGGCCGCACCAGTGACAGCTCCCGGGGCTCTCACGCCGGCCCCGACACGGGACCTGCCACCCGGAGGGCCACAGGAGGCCGAGGGGCCGGCCCACAGGACACGCAGGCTCCACCCAGGGCCCTGGGAGACTCCAGGCTTCTGACCAAACGCAAGAACCTGTGGTCCAACCAGACATCGAAACACAAAACACAAGACCCCTGCACACGGGGTCCTGCTCTTGTCACCTGCGCACGCGCTGGAGCGCTGACAATAGCCTGGACAGGAAATCAGGACGCCGGCTCTCCTGAGCTCGGGGAAGAGCGTGCAGTGAGAGACCCACACAGGGACAGCGGCTCTGGCATGGTGTGAAACAGAAAACACACACCACCAGGAAGAGAGCAGCGTCTCAGTCAGGGCTGTGCCTACTCCTGCGGGGAGGGAGAGCGGCAGGCTGGGAAGGGTCTGCTTCTTAACCTGGAGGCAGAAACCTGCATTTACCTGGTGATGGTGAGTTTCCGTTCTCCGTACTTTAATGGAACCATTTTTCTAAACGCTGTATGGGGCTTTCCAGCGAGCCTGGTGCTCTGCTGGTACTCCTGGGGCCTGCCCATCCCCAAGCCCCTCACTTGGAGGCACAGCCACCTTCTATCCCTCGACGGACTCTCAACGGTGCTTCCCCTTTACGGTTTCCTTTCTGCCAGCTTTCCATTAAGTAAGCATGGTGCGTACGTACTGCCGCCCTACCTTCTCTTCTCGCCAACACAAGCACCGATGGGCAGCAGCGGTCCCACTCAACAGCCCTGGGCTTAGCACAGGGCCTGGCACCCAGCAGACACGCAGGAGGCATCTGCAGGACACACAAAACACAAAAACCATTCTCTAAACACTGAGCCGGAAGGAGACGTGCACCATCCACGCGGACACACGACAGTCCCGCAGCAGCAAAGCCAACGCCGAGTCCTCTGTGGCAGGCAGCACGGCCTCCTGCCAAAGCTGCTGGTGATCAACACCACAGGAGTCTGGCTGGAGGTCGAGGGAAGGCGTCTTCAACGTGGTCAGGCGCGTTACATCAGAGACACGCCTGGATAAGACGCAGCTTGGGGTGTGCACCTGGGAGTCAGGCCTAAGCGGATTGCCACCTCTGCTTGACAGTCTATCAAGCAAGCGACGTCCTGGACACCTCATTCCGCCACCAGGAGCCACGTGCTGGGAGCAGCGCAGCATCTGACTCTGGAGCCTCCAGCTGGCTTCTGCGTCTTCCTCAGGGAGGGACGGGGCAGTTAACCTGCCACTGCGCCCGGCGCCTCGTATTCACGTCCACGGGGGAGTGCCGGTGGGATGGGAGCCCACCGGTCACAGACACTGAGACGAAGCCAGAATGTCCCCCCGTGGCACCCGGCGTGTGCACATGTCACCAAGGCTGGCACCGTCAGATGCTCCCACCTGGGGCAAGGCAGCCACCAAGTGACACAGAGAGGCCCGTCCAGCCCACCAGGCTGGTGCCAGCAAGTGCATCCTCACTGGGGTGCCCACAGCTCGGTGGTGGCCCCCTCCCCTGTAGTACAGTCCTGGCTCGGGCTCCGACCACCCAGCTGCCTTTGGGAACTGCCTGATATTCTTCCAACAAATGCTTTTTCTGCTCAAGCTCTTATTTGCAACCAAGACCACATGGACCAATGCCGGAAAATTCTGACAACCTCTGGCTTTCGGAAGTGTAAGAGGAGGACAAAAATAAAACATCAAAAGCAGCTAAACCAGAGAAGCGATGGCTCAGAAAATGAGACTTAGCAAAGACTCACACTGCAAAGTGGTATTCCACACGTCGTCCTCCTCCTCCTTCTCTCACCCTGACCTTTACGCTAGGGCCCTCATTTCTGCAAACACATGCTTCCTCTGTGTGCCCGACCCAGAGAAGGGCACTACAACCAGAAAACAGACCGAGTCCCTTTGTGCTCTTCTGTTCTCGAATTTCTCTCTGATTCTCGGAAACCAGAAAACCGCGGATTATGGCGCTTCTTAGCATCACGCAGTTTAGCCAAACCTCTGTTCAAGGTCCACCGAATGCGGGGCACTCTGCTCTGCTTTCGTAGCTTGAAGTCATGACAAGCAGAGAGGGGACAATTCAAACCCAACTGACCCTTCTGTAACTCAGGCTTGAGAATTTTATTTCTCAATGTAAAACATCCAGGCGATTATTCTGTGAGTGTTCTGGGTTCTATACAATATACTCCAGTAGCACAAAACCGAAAGGTTCAGTGCGACGGCCTACAAGCCAGAAGCAACCACACATGGTTCTGTTTGGCCCACAGGGCCCTGGCCTTACGGCTTTCCATCAGCCCCTTGGAAGTCTGGATTTCTATTAGGATGGGAAGACCTGGCTCCCCGCCCCCACATGGGCCACCATATGGTGACACAGGGTGGGTCCCAGCAGCATCTGCTCCTGGGTAAGGGACACGTGGCTTTCCAGTGGGTCACAGGACCCAGGCTCTGCGATTATTTACTATCCAACCCACGTCACCGATCTGTCACCTGTCTGGCCCCCAGAGACATGCGACTTCGGGATTTCTGCTTCGGACGCATCACCGAGCAAGCTTTAAAAAACAGACACACACACTTATCTCAAATGCTCCCAAGTTTCCTTTTTCCACAGGGAGGAAACGGGGGAAGACATCCTTTCCCACTTCAGTCAAACATTCCCTGAATCTTAGACTTTCCAGAAATATTCAATTTCTAAACTACAGTATCTCTTAGTTCATCGTTACATTGTGTATTTAAATGAGTGGCTTCGGGAAATCATGAAACAGCATTACGTCTCCCAGCCTCTTCACGCTGCCACCTGTCAGGCATGGGGAGGGGCCAGGGACGTGAGTCTAGTTCACTCGGGAACAAGCAGGCAAGATCGTTCAAACGCATTTGCCTGGACCATCATGTTCCTAGAAGAGAGCAAACATCATCGTCATTTCATGAGCAAAAAGCATCTGGTACTGTAAGAGCAATATTTTTCCACAGCAACATATATGTATCGCTCTTTTCTCCAAATGTCCTTTTCCTCCTAATAGGAGGCAGATATCTGCTCTTCCTAAAGGAAGCAGATAAAATCCCTCATGCTTTTTGTTCCTATGTGGCCCCAAAAAGAGCCTGAAAATGCTACTGCTCAATCCCTCTTGGTGACAGCTCGACTGAAGAAGGAAAGAGGGAAGGAGCAGACGTACCGAGGGACAGAATACCAGCGTCTGGGAGGACGTCTCGCCGTCTACGCCCCAGGGCCCCGAGCTGCTCACCCTCCCTTCACAGACACCAGGACACACACATCCCCACACCACCACATCCACACAATTCACAGTTCCCAGCTCCTGCCTCCTCACCTGCACTGGGAGAACACCGACCCCCGATCCCGCCCGCGCTCCAGGCTTCCCCCTTCCCTGCATGAGTAACAGAACCGAAGCTCCATGTGTCGTCTCTCTATCCGGGGTGAGCAAGTGCTGCCTGGGCCACCTGCAGACCTGGCAGTGACGTGAATAGGAAATCTGGGGGTTTAGGGGAGAGGTGACCCTCGGGATTCCCAGAAATGGGGGCAGAGGGCAGCAGAGAGGGCAGAGATTTCTAGCTGGGAGGCCACAAAAGGTGGTGGTAACGACGTGACCTCTGGAGTCGAGTGGGTCCAGAGTCAGGGCTGACTCAGCCACTGGGACGCAGTCTGGCCCTTCCGGAGTCTCCCGTCCCCTCGGAGGTCACAGGCAGATGCCCACAGAGCAGCCTTGTGGCCCGGCCTGGGAGAAGGCCCCAAGACGGCGCCCCAGACCCAGGGCACTACACAGCAACAGTGGCGGCGACCTTCTCTGTGACCCTCTCTTGGGGTTTTCTGCTAACCTAGGAATGCAGGGCTCCATTTCTTAAAACAGTTTTACACTGGCAAAGGCCTGCAAACTGTGAGCCTCCGGGAAAACTGTGGGAAACTCCTTGAGACCCCCTGGCCTCTGCTTCGAAGGGAGCTCAGGTAACGGAAGGTGCTGTCTTCAGTCTTTCCTAGTTCAACCAGCCTTCCTCACCTGCACAGTCCCCCAAGAAGCTTCTCGGGGTCTCGGTCCCTCAACAGCACAGCAGGTTAAGAGCTGAGTCGCTCACAGAAAATCAAGTCAGTCTTGTCATCGAGCCTCAGGTAAATCCTTACAGTGTTAACGATGCGAAGGAAACGGGCATTCCTTCAGACTGCAGCTGTCCTGAACTTACTATTTTAATAAGCTGGAAAAAATTCAGCATAATCTGGACGCTTATAGGTAATAGCTAATGCCACTGCATTACACAAGATTTTGTTTTTAAAAGTGAAAACAGGGGCGCCTGCATGGCTCCGTCGGTTGAGCACCCGACTTCTGAATCTGGCTCAGGCTGTGATCTTGGGCTCCATGCTCAGCACAGAGTCTGCTTCTCCCTCCCCCTCTGCTTGCTGCTCCCCCTGCTCATGCTCTCTCTGTTGTTCTCTCTCTCTAAAATAAATAGATTAATCTTGTGAAAACAAGTGAAGGTAAAGATGCAGGGAGTACGCTTCTGTCCTGTGTCCCGCGTTCCCAGGCAGGGTCCTAACGACAGCGTAATGGGGGCCCTTCCAGTCTCTGCCACTTCTGAAAGTGCTAAAAGAAACTGCTTCTGCCCACGATCCTTCTGGACAAACTAACTGCCAAAACAGTCTTCGCCTCGGAATTCATCAAGCCCAACTGCACACACCAGTCATCTCTTGCTGACCCAGGCTTTGATCAAATCACTGACAAAAAGTAGAAAAACGAATGGCTGCCCCATAAATGCAGTTTGTTTCGGGACAAATCCTCTCCCCTCAGTGTCCGTGGAGAGAACAGTAAACTCCAAAACATAAAAAGATAAAGAAAGATCTGTTCATGAGGCTGTTTTGCCAGAGCCCAGGCAGCCCACATGTCCTGCCCCAGAGAAACATCATGTCCATTTCAACAGTTGAGACTTTAAGAGAATGCACTGAACATGAGAAAAAGACAAAGCCTTAAGAGTCAAAGAAAAAGAAAAAGAACTAAAAGAAGTAAACGGAACCTGGACGCAATTCAAATCCAATTCTGTCTACATTTGTCTACAGCAAGCGATGTTGTGTCTGGGAGGGCTGTACATGGAGGGCACTGAACAAGCCCAGCCCCTCTCAGTGCTGGGGTGTAACTACAGCAAACAGTATATAACGGTACAGTAACATCCGCTGCGCATTCAGCTCCTACCACGTGCCAGGTGCCGTACTGAGCACACACGTACATGTGCACAGAGAGCAGAGAAACAAAAATCTACCTGTTAACACGGACGTAAGACTCACATACACACACGTTTTATATATGTACATATATAAAATTTCATTTAATCCCTACAATAACCCAGAAGCAAACAACAGCCCCAATTTACAGATGAGAAAACCAGGGTTTGCAAGGTGAAATAACTTCCCCACAGTCACAGGCAAGAAGCTGGAATTTATACCCAGATCCATATAGGACATTTACAGGCTACCAAGGGAAACTCCAACAACAACTGAATGGCCACACAGAGAAATCAGAGAGAAACTGCCACGGCCGGGCATTCTGGAGACATTCTGACCACAGGGTCATCTCTCTAACCAGAAATGTAAGTGCGCTAGGTGTCCACCAGCCAGCTGACCACGTTGTACTAGAGAATCCAGGATCGCAGGCATGGACTACCTTGTCCAAGCTCACATCCCTCCTTCTAGTCAAAACAAAGCAACTCCTGAAACTGTGGGATTAGATTCGCAGGCGAGGGAGCTGGGATTCTGCACCAAGCAGGGTTTCCCAAGTAACAGAGGAACCAAAGTCTGGGCAGCCTCGGTTGGTGGGACCCCTTCCACTGCTTCTACCCCCAACATTCTCACCTGCTGGAACAAAAAGGTCAAAATGCACAGCTCCCTGCCCATAAAATGACAGAATTCACCGGATTCAGGCATTCTGAACAGTAGACTAAAGGTCTAAATGGGGGGTAGGCGGAGACAGGTGACACGGGCGACCCTCAATCCTGGCATCACAGTCATCTGCTCTGCATACTGGGTTTTTGGAAAGAAAATACACACACACACACACACACACACACACACACACACACACACACTTAAAGAGGAGGTTCCATTACTAAAACCAAGACTGTTTTTGGAAAGAAAATACACACACACACACACACACACACACACACACACACACACACACACTTAAAGAGGAGGTTCCATTACTAAAACCAAGACTGTGACCTTGCCAGAATTAGCAGGAAAGAAAATACACACACACACACACACACACACACACACACACACACACACACTTAAAGAGGAGGTTCCATTACTAAAACCAAGACTGTTTTTGGAAAGAAAATACACACACACACACACACACACACACACACACACACACACACACACTTAAAGAGGAGGTTCCATTACTAAAACCAAGACTGTGACCTTGCCAGAATTAGCAGGAAACACAGTACTGCAGAGAATGCCCACTGTGTGTTAATTTTTTAAACAAAATATCAACAAGTTGTAGATGTCCGCCAGTTGGGAAGAGATTGTTTTTGTTGTGCTCTTCTGCCCTTTCTGTATAAGCTCTTGTCCTATCCCTCCTCATTCTCCTTTTCAGTGTGCACGTTAAGGGAACAAACCACAAGACCTGCCTCCATCATTAAAGCAAAACACTACCAGAGCTTGGAACGCTAACAGAGAACCTTCCAGAAAGCTTTCCTGAGAGCCAGTCCCCCGTGAGCACCACTGCAGGCAGCACCACACTCAGGATCCAGGGCCCACACTCAACCCCAAGAGTGATGGCCGAAGCATGGGCGAAAACATCTCCAGCACCTTCTGAAGGGCTTTTCTAAGTTCTACAGGAAACCAAAACAAAAATAAAGCAAAGGAGTATAACTGTTCATCTAAAAAAATACATGCTTCTGATCTCCCCAGCGCCATTCAGCTCCCATGTGCCAGCCCCATCATGCCTCCCACTGAACACCACCCCCCAGTAGAGCATCTCAGGGGCATCATGCTTCCCATGGTAGAGACTGGGGGACCCCCCCCCCCACCAACCAGCCAGTACAGTCACTGGGCCCCAGCTTCTGATCCGTGGGGCGCCCGAGAAGCTGGGGGACAGACATGCTAGCACAGCTCATCCGCAGGGAGAGCCCCCCTCTCTGAACAGAAACATGGCCAGTTCACCCCCGTGATGGACTCCACAGTGAATCTGTCAATGTTACAACCATGGCCTCCATGAAAGGCACCAGAAACCGGGTTCCTGCGTGAGAAGCCCGCTGCCAGAGGACAGCCCTCACCAATGATGCTGACCCCAGAGCCGCTCGGCCTCCCCCCGTCCCCTCTCCAGTGGCCACCGCAGCTGCAGCTGGAGGAACACACGCCTTTGAGCAGAATCGCTGAATTCCATAAATGCCACCCTTTCTTCTCCTCCCCTCCAAGAGCAGGGGGTGTCCCAGGACAGACAGAATATTTCATTCACACTCTGTCTGAAGAGCAATGTGTTCTACAGGGAAGAAACAAAGTGGTTAAAGTTCTCAACCCGATGAGGGGGCCTATTGAGGACAATCCGAAATCCAAACGACAAAGCTGTGGTCTGTCTCCTACAGGTTCTGAGTCACAAAGTCACCGAGCTCAGAAATGTAACTCTTCCTTTCCCGACATCACACGGTTCCTGGCCTCCCCCACGGTTCTCCCACACTTCTCCCCTTCCCGGTCTGTGGGGTACACACTGTAACCAAGACACACACCAAGTGCAACATCACCTTGGCCACACAGCCGCATTTTACATGGCGGCTGCCCTACAGCCACAGAATTTAAAGCACTTGGAAACTGTCAATGTCTGACTCCTCCCACACTCTCTTCTAGCAATCTCGGAACACCATGCAGAGCTAAGGCCTCATGCCCTGGGAGCAAGCGAGCTCTGGCCGAGCCCTGAAACCGTGTTTTCTGCAAAAAGGGGTAGTTCTGCTTTTAATTTAAAAAAAATTTAACTTAATTTTTTAGAAAAGTTTATTTTCCTTTGCTGATCCTCAGAATTTAAAAAAAAAAAAAAAAGTCTTTCGGAACACTTAGGGTGCTTCCGTGAAGTTCAGGGTAACTAAGGAAATGTTCTGCTCGTACTCGGGCCAGGGCCTCGGAAGTGGCTGAGTGCCAGAGGCACCAGCTCTGATCATGGACGAGGATGACCGAACTTGGGAAACCTCGCCTGCACGTGGGTCAGCTCACCCGTCATCGCATGCAAGGTGCCCTCGGCCCCACAAGCTCTGGTCCCTGCCCGAGTCACCGCCACAGCTCCAAGAATCCCCTCGCTCCCAGACACATGGAGAGACAAGGAGCCGGCCTGGGAAGGCATGAGGGAGAGACACAAGGACATAGAGGAGGAGAGGGGTCGCTGGTTTCCCAGAAAGGGTCCCTACCGAACCTGTAAGAGTCCACAGCGCGGTCAGAGCTACTGTTTTTAAAAACTCAGTCAACACGCAGGCATCTCTGCAGGACCCGGCTCCCTGTTCGTTTTAGCTCTCCCTCAAGACAGAAATGAAAAGGACCCCAAGACGGGCGGTGGCTTTAATAACAACAGCAAGGAAGAGACTTTCGAAGCTTCGGAAATCCAAGAATCTGACTTCCTCCAAGGTTTACAGAGTAATTGAAAGTCAATGCTTTTCTTTTTATTTAATTTGTTTGAATATTCTTTAATTAACATATAATGTATTATCTGTTTCAGGGGTACAGGTCTGTGGCTCATGAGTCTTACACAGTTCACTGCGCTCCCCACAGCACATGCCCTCCCCAGTGTCCCTCCCCCAGCCACCCCATCCCTCCAACCCTCTCCCCTCCTGCAACCCTCAGTTTGTCTCCTGAGACTAAAGGTCTCTTGTGCTTTTAAGGAGAAAGCAGTGTCTGGGTTTTGCACGCAGAGCCTCCTGGAGAGAGAAGAGTGTCTCGGGCAAGCTTCCATGGCGGTCAGCAGGGAGGCCGAGAGGCCTTCCATCCATCTCCTGGGGGTGAAGTCAGCAGGTACTGAAGGGCTGTCACTGCCCAGAGCCGCAGGTCCCCTGATGCCCTTATCTCGTCACCACCAGGGCCAGAAGGGACTACGGCTATGAGGCAGTGGTATTCACCGCTTGGTGGGGGGAGGGGTCCACAGAAGACACATCCAACATGCAGGGAGGACCCAAAGCAGCCGCACGCGTCACCACAAGGGCCACATCGTGAAATAATCCAAGGTCATCGGCCTCTCCTAGAAGAACCACACTGCCCTCCTAAAAACTGCTTAATTTCGCCAGAGACCTGCTCTCAGAATGCAGATTCCTTCTTTCCCAGAGTTTCTGATCGCCCCTCCGGCGACACAAGTGTGAGGGTTTCGTTGAAGCAGTCACCAGGGATCACGATCACCCACGCCGCCTCACTGTCCAGCCTGTCCGGCCCACGGGCGCGCCCTTCGTGGGTGGTCAAGGACAACCGGCATTAAAGCCCTGTTATTCCTCTTTCCACGGAAGAAGGCTTAACGTGTCAGCTGCACTTTAATCTAAGGATTACGTGCTTACGCTCGGAAAATTCCTTTTAGAAACATCAATACGACTTTTTTAAGGATTCTTATTTTTTGTCTCAAAGCCTATTTATTTATAAATTTATTGGTACTTTATATCCAAGATGAAAGCCTTTCCCTGAGGAGAGCAGACAGCTACGGCAGAGTTACCAGGAAAGTCGGGGTCGCTGCTGAGACCATCCAAATATACATCACACATGAGGGGACATACAACATGAGGGGACGCCCGGGGAAGGCTCACCCCCGCAGGCCGGTGAGAAACACCAAGGCTGGGGCACCTGGGTGGCTCAGTGGGTTAAGCCCTCTGCCTTCAGCTCGGGTCATGATCCCGGGGTCCTGGGATCGAGCCCCGCTTCCGGCTCTCTCCTCAGCGGGGAGCCTGCTTCCTCCCCTCTCTCTCTCTTTCTGCCTGCCTCTGTGTCTACTTGTGATCTCTGTCTGTTAAATAAGTAAAATATTTAAAAAAAAAAAAAAAAAAGAAAGAAAGAAACACCAAGGCTACCAGCCCCGCCCTGGAGTTTGGGAAGACTTGCACATTGACTTCCTGTTAAAGCCAGTGAACTGAACACGCAGAGCTAGTCATCTGCCTCCTAAAACCCCCAAACAAGAATTAATGCTTTTAAAGCATAAAGCCACAGGGACGGGGACAACAGGAAAGGTTAAAAGATTAGAGCTGGGAGGTGCCTGGGTGGCTCCGTGGGTTAAAGCCTCGGCTTTCGGCTCAGTTCATGATCCCAGAGTCCTGGGATCGAGCCCCACATCGGGCTCTCTGCTCAGCAGGAAGCCTGCTTCCCTTCCTCTCTCTGCCTGCCTCTCTGCCTACTTGTGATCTCTGTCTGTCAAAAAAATAAATAAAATCTTTAAAAAAAAAAAAAAGATTAGAGCTGGAAAGCAAATGGATGCTGCCAACAGACTGGCAGATGCGAGAACCCGGTCTTCCCATTTGTGAGGCCTCGTTCTCAAGCATGAACAGACATTCAAGGATCGCCAGGCACACACAGCAGCAGCTAACATGAAAGCCAGAAGCGGGAGGGAAAAGAAAGCAACGTAACAGAAGTTAATTTATGGGGGGAGCTTCACAACGAAGGAAAAATCATAGGTTCAACCCCCTTGGAGAACTAAGAGAAAAACACTCTGTCCTGAAATCACAAGATTCAGCAAAACAGAAGCATCCAGAGAACAGCCAGCAGGAGAAACAGAGCGGTCAGAAAATAGAGTGAAAACATTAACAGAAGATGAGAAAGCGAAGGTGAGAAAATACTCCACGAAAATAACAGGAGCAAAGCCAAGGCAGCCACAGGACCGGTGAGTCCTCAATGATGGGAACATCAGAGGGAATGAACGAAGATGGAGGCAAATCAATACTGACTTCGAGAGAATTTCTAAAAACAACAAGAGTTTCCAGCCTGAAGGTGTCCACGTGGATCTCAGCACAATAAATGAAAAGAGACCCTCCCCAGCAAGGAATGGTATCACGAAATTTCAGAGCACTGAAGATAAGAAGAACTAAGAGTCCGAGAGAAAAAGAAAAGTCAGCCTGACAAGGGGTCGGGCATCGGAAAGCATGAGGCTTCTCCCCATCTCACCAGCAGCCCGAGGACAAGGCACAAGCCTTCCCCTCTCTGAGGTTCACAGACGTCCAAGCAGGAATTCCACACCCAGCCAGACTGTCAACTAAATAAGAACGTGACATTACTCAGATACAAAACGACTCCGAAGTCTTACCTGCCATGTAACTTGTTAGGAAAGTTCCAGAAGATGTGGTCCGCTACAAGGGAGGAAGCGGAGAAAGGGGAGAACATGAAGTGAGGCAAACAGAGAAGCAGGTCCAGGAGATCAGAGAAACCCCAGGGCGGTGTTGAAGGGAGAGCCCCGGCCGAGCGGAGGTGCCCAGCAGGGCTAAAGGGGCAGCTGTCTGGACTGCACCGGGCACAAGCCTCAGGCAGAGACCTTGTCCACAAGATAAAACTGATCAAATAGGAGCACCTGGGTGGCTCAGTGGGTTAAAGCCTCTGCCTTCGGCTCAGGTCATGATCCCGGGGTTCTGGGATCGAGCCCCACATCAGGCTCTCTGCTCAGCAGGGAGCCTGCTTCCTCCTCTCTCTCTCTCTCTCTGCCTGCCTCTCTGCCTACTTGTGATTCTCTGTCAAATAAAATCTTTAAAAAAAAAAGTTTAAAACTGATCAAATACCTCATGTCTTAAGATATTAAGAGCAGACTCACACGGAAGGTTAAATTAGCGATTAGTACACATATTTTTTAAAACAAGACAATTACTGGGGCACATGGGTGGCTCCATCGGTTGAGCGTCAGACCCTTGGTTTCAGCTCAGGTCATGATCTCAGGGTCATAAGATCAAACCCCACACTAGGCTCCACGCTCAGTGGGGACTCTGCTTGAGATTCTCTCCCTCTGCCCCTTCCCCTGCGCTCTCTCTCCCTAAAATTAACACAAAACAATGATTAAATCCCAGAAAAACAAAACCTATGTGCAGGAAAGTTCAAGCAGTCCACATAGACAACACAGCAGTCCCGCCTCACCTGTCGGGGGCACATTCCAAGACCCCAGCAGGTGCCTGAAAGCTTAGACAGCACCGAACCCTAGACACCCCGCGTGTTCTCCCACACACGCACACCTAGAGTAAGGTGTAATTTCTAAATCAGGCACAGTGAGAGGTTAACAACAGGAACTCCTACGAAAATGGAACAACTATGACAACAGACTGTAACGAAAGTTATGGGAGCGTGGCGTCTCTCTCTCTCAAAATACCTTGCCATGCTGCCCCCAGACTTCAGGTGATGGTACCAGATGATAAAAAGCCCATGGGATGAGACGGAGTGAGAGGATGACCCACAGGCTGTGGCCCGATGTGTAAGTGACCACTGACCTCCTGACCGCTCGGAGGAGGATCCCCTGCTTCTGGACCACGGCCGATGGCAGGGACAAGGGTCTACCATGAGCACATCCGTGACTCCTGCTCCCGGGGGGAGAAGATAAATAAACACCCAAGAGGTGGGCTGGGGAGACCATCAGCAGAAAGGAGACGTGAGGCGCTGTTTCACGAATCAAGCGGATCAACTTAACATGACTGAACTGTACGCTCAAAAGTGGTCATGACGGTAACTTTCACGTTACATGTTTGTTACAACTGAAAGAGAAGCAGCATCACCTGGAAGGCTCTTGAAAACACGGCTCGCTAGACCTCACCTGCAGGAGCCTGATCCAACAGGGCTGCTGTGGACCTGAGACTTTCTACCCCTGACATGCGACCAGGCCACACTGATGCCACTGTTCCAGGAAGCAATTTTAAGAATCACTGTTCTGCTTCCGAGGTTCTGAGACCCTAGACAAAGGAAACAGGAGTATAGGGAGGAGGGTGGGATGGTTATGGACCCCGACATGGCACACTCTGGAAGTCCTGAAGGGACTCCAACCCCCAGGCAGCTGGAGCGCCCCCGGAGGGCCTGCACCCCCCCCCACCGGCGATAGAGTGCGTGTGAGGGGTACAAGCAAGCCTGTGGCCCCTCGGCCACACGCGAGCTCCCTGACAGTGTGGTTCTTGACAGGATATGGTCGCGGCATGGCTGAGAATACTAAGGAGATAATCATCACAAGAACTTTTTTGGGGACATTGGGACAGGGCTGACTGGGATTTCCCACCCACAAAAAGGGGTCAAGTTAAGACAGTAAAGAAACTACTAATATTTAATCCCAGACTACTTAGCATGGCAAAAAGCTCCCAAGGAACTGAGAACAAAGTAAGGAGGATTAAATCTCAGAACCTATTACGATTCCCACAAGCACTTGGCAAACTGAGGGTCGTTTCTCCAGAATTAGTAGCTAATCCCTCTATTCTCTGCAAAGGGCTGCTCTCTGGAATATCAACGTCCCTGTAAAACCAGGTGTTGGAATCAATGCTCCAAACAGCACCGCCTTCTTCCAAAGAGACAACAGAAACCTGCGTGTTCAGACACAGGAGGTACCAGAGGGCTTGGAGTTTTAATTCCCAAAGACGTCCACATGGTAAATAACTTCTTGTCAAGAGAAATGCAAACTGAAGACAAAGGCACAGTTCAGACAGATCTGTTCATTCAAGAAATATCTGAGCGCCTCCCACACGCCAGGTGGCGAGCAGCGGGGGGAACACAGGCCAAGGCCGCTGCGGGGCCAAGCACGTGGGTCTGGCCGAGAAGCCAGCTTTGGAAGTTTTGAGCAGCGCCGTGTTTCTCCAGAGGCCCCTGCAGGGAGGGAGCCTCCCAAACTGTGGGCCCTCGCCACATTTTTCCTTGCGTGGAAGGCTGCATATTTGGGGTATATAACAGATTACCCACAGTGATACTAAGTTTCCAGTGTCTTCAGTCCACAGTAAGTACAAAGAAATCATTGTCTTTGTCCTCAGAAAGCAGCATGACCCTCGTCGGACGTCTGGGTCACAGCAAGGTCTGAGGCCCCGGAGGCAAGCCTCCTTCAGGAGTCCATCTGAATAATTTCTTCGTAAGACATTCTCAACGCTGTGGGATGATATTCTTCATGAAGAAACTGGCGAGGCAGCACTCTGGGGTGGCCCAAGCCCCGCTCCGAAAGGAGCCATGTCCTCTCCCCACACTGCAGGGTCAAATCACCTCCGGGCCGCACAAATCTTAGCTTCTCTGAGGTCCTAATGCTGGATCTGATTAATCAATCAGCCAACATTCCCGGGGTGAGTGCCAACCCCGGACATGGCTGACTCTCCCAAGCACGCGCCCACCACCGTGGGACACTGTGGGTGTGAATTTCCTCGGTGTGATGCTTCCAAAACATGCCTGGGGTCACCTGATGAAGGGAAGCTGAAGACCACGCTGCAAGTGAACCCACAAGCAATGCTTCCTGCGTCGGACTTAGGTTCGTCCAAACAGCGGGCTACTGTTCCGGAACCAAGGAGAGTTTCCCTCTCTGCTCCCTGGACTTATTATAACTCCAAACACCCACAGAGTCCTCGCAAAGACCAGCGTAGCCAACGAAGTCAGGAGACCTGACAGCAGCAGGTGTCACTCTTAAGAGATCACATGACTCTGGACTTCGGCACCTGTCACATGAGGAGGACACTTCGCTGGCAGGGCTGTTTTAAAAATTCACAAGGGACAGACTAGCAGGTATCAGGCACTGTCCTAAGCGCCCAGCACACATCCATTAATTCAGCCCTTCCCAGAGCCCCGCGGTGGACTCCTTCATCCCCATGGCACCAGTGAGCAGACCAGGGCACACGAGAAGTTAAGTAACGAGTCAAAATCGTCTGTGGTTAATAACGGCACCCATGCAACCTGGCCTCAGCGTCCGAGTTCTTAATCACCTCTTTATTCTGCCTTCCTGACCAAGAGAATCATCCTCATAGGCTTCCTAGACCCCCAGTCACTCTGCCATGTTCGTGTGCACGTCGGTACAACCCCTGTCCAGAGGCCAAAGCGGAGGCTGAGGAAGTCAGTCTTAAGGAGCTGTCCTTGACAAATCAGACACCCCCGAGGCTGGAGTTCTGGGCAAAGAGCTCCCTGTCCTGAGGAGAGAAGACCGGCTTCTCTAGCACCACAGATAAGGTGGTTCCACCTCTCATTTTGCTTCCAAAACCCTTCTTTTTAGCCAAAGCAGTTAAGCCGACGGTTTCCAGTTTCATGAGGAAAACAACTGTCATCAGTCTTCTCCATTCTCATTTTTCGTTTATCCCTGATTCTGCACCACTGAAAAAAAATCACTGAAATGAAGGGCAGGACGGAAGCTGTAAAAACATTTTAAACACAGAAGCAGAACATGTGAACGGATACGTACCATCCCCCACTCAGAAAGAGGAGCTACACCTTAACTTTATTACAATCATGGCAACAAAACCAACCAGTGCAGAGTCTGACCCCCACGCACAGCCCCTCCCGAGAGGCTCCGATTTCGGGGCAAAGCACGGTCACCCAGATCACTGCCCCAGAGGGTGACAAGGAGCATCCTGCCCAATGGCCGATGGTTCTAAGTCAAGGAGTGAACACTGTCGGGACGTCAGGCCTTTTGCCATCTTTACATCATTCCACGCAGCTAACCAACCGTACCTCCAACATCCAAATAAATGTTCGACCTCCCTTCACTTTCCTAAAGGATGTCTCGGGCTGGAACGAGCCAAGGCAGCCGTGACAGCCCTATGAGGGTTTGCAGAGATGAGTCAACGGCATTTCCTTTCTGTCTGTCGGTGCACAGTCTGGGTGACGACAGAGCAGTGACTCACGCCCATAAAGCATCTAGGCACATACATGAAAACAGTACCGCGGTTAAAGCAGCATTAACCGCTTCACCTGTCTCTCTTAACGACAATGCCCTCCATGACCTCCTATCAAGAGAACAAACTTTTACGACCTCATATAAGCAAACAGAGAAGCATGCCAACAGTGATAGATGAATCTGCTATACCACATTCCAAACTTTACTGCCCTGCATGCTTTTCTTTCTGTTGAGTTTTATTATTTATTATTCATGTAGCCTGAGATGGGAGGTCTGCTTGGCTTGCTGGGATGAGCATGTCGAAGCTCATGGCCCAATGCAGACACGCTGCTTCAGACAGTCGGCTGTCACTCCACGGAAATGAGCAGGACCTTCAGACACGCTCAGACACACAGCCACATCAATGTAGATCATTGTGTTATGGGAAGTGCTTATCAAATTTATAACATTAAGAAATATAACCAATACACTCATTCAAAACTGAGAATGTGGTCATGCCATTCCATTCCCATTTCATGCTTTTGTTCTCACACGTACAAAGCACAATGCTGGAGTAGAGCTTCAAGTTCACAGGAGCCCCTGGGAAGTTCTGCATGGGTGGGAGCATACGCAACTGTCACCATCTTATTATCCCTGACACACAGTAGCTTCTCGGTAACTATATGTGGGATAAATAAATGAATAAATAAAGGCATTCACATTAAAATTAATGAGCTGAGGATATTTCAAGACACAGTGGTTATCACCACTATACGAAGTAAAGCAGGAGTTGGCCAACATTTTGTAAAGCACCAGCGGGACACGTGTTAGGTCTTGTGGGCCCTACAGTCACTGCCAGAGCCACCAACCCTGGTCTCTCTCACAACCATGCGATTCTGCTGTTGCGGCATAAAAGCCACCATGGATGAACCATAACAAATGAACATGACCGTGTCTGAATAAAACTTTGTTTATAAAAGCCAAATTTAGACATAAACACATCCAAATCCCACAGGAACCACTTCCTTCCAATCAACATTCTAGTCCCTAAAGGTTTGAAATCAGAAGGTTCGCCAAATTCAGCCAGACACATTTTATTGGGTTAAAAACTGGGCAATGCATATGTACTTGTACCCCACGGTGCCCATCGCCCCTTAGGGAGCAAACCCCAATTCCTGTCCTGGTACAGGCCTGCCCCACACAAGCCTCTGAATCTACGCACTCAAGTCCGCAGCAAGAAACCTCACTGCCGTCACTAACTCTGTGGTCTAAATAAGACACGAGAATCTAAGAAGCTTCCACTGCCCTACAGGGCTCACTTACATACAGACTTCTTCTAAAGTAAGGCTCGAAAGGGGCAGCTGTAGCTCATTAATCTCTCCACAAAGAAACGCCTGGATTCCCAGGGCCCGCGCCCATGGGACAGCGCAGCCACCGTGCAGAGCCACCGAGGGCTACCAGTGATCACGCGGGACTGGTCCTGATGCGTCTCCATCTACAACTAATCACAGCTCAACACATCTGCAGGGTTTGAGGGGGAGTGTCAGTTCGGTAGTCAAATCACGGCGATGGCGCTGGGAGTCACTGTGAATATCCTGAACGCTGCTGGTTTTAATACGGTAAAACCTCAGCTTCACAGGACCGCATCTCCCTGACACATTCTCCTGGAAGTTCAGGTTACAAACTCAGTGAAGACCTTCGACCCTGTTCAAGCAGAGACTAGTCTACTTGTGAAGCCCGCGGGGCACAGACAGACAGAGGTCGCCGAACGAGGAAAACACGGCCGCCCTCTTACGCGGGAGCCACGGGCAAGTGCAAATCCCAATCAGTCCTTTATGGACAGGAGGATCTCCTATCAAACATGCTCACACTGCCCATCTGTCCATTAAATAAATCACTGCTTAAAGATTTTTATCGGTTAGGAAGGGATCATAAATCCAAAATTACACCTTTTAATAGGAAATCATAGTTTAATTCAATGATTTTAATTCATTTATAATTTATAAATTTGTTTTTATAATTTAACAATTTAATTTAATAATTTAATTAAATAACTTAATTCAATGTGTTTAATTCAATGATTCTACGTCTCATAGTTTATGAGTGCTCTGAGATGCCTCTCAGGGAAGACATCTTTTTAGGAGCTACATCCCAAAGAACGTAGGATAAAACATCATGATGCCTGCAACTTACTTTTCCTTTACACACTTCAGCAGAAAAATGTACAAGCCCTCAAACACACACACATACACACGCACACAAACACACACACAATGTGGCAAAATGCTAATGAGTGTTAAATGTAGGCGGGGGGTACACAGGAACTCACCACACATTCTTCTAACTCTTCCATGTGTCTGAAATTCGTAGGATAAAAAGTTGCACAGAAATCTTGACTCACCTCTCAAGTGGACGGCAGTCTTTTTTCTCCTAAAGAAAACCGAACAGCTAATGCCCAGGGGCACATTCGAGGCTGGTCATGCTCCCTCACCCTGCAAACATAAGCGAAACAACATGTTACCAGCAAGGAGTTTTATTAAATTCAAGCTATTTCAGCTGAGACAATGTTCTTCAGCAATGACAAGCCTCTAAATTAAAACAATGCTCGTACTAGTTGCTTTTAAGCAAGGAGAAACGTGAAAAGAGAAGAAAACGGATCCCTCGCATCCCGAATGTGGGTAACAACCATTAGCTTCACCCACTCTAGGAAGTTCTAGAACAAAGAAATGCCTTATTAAGTTTCTCTTAACTCACATCAATTTCAAGGCAGTGACACGTGACATCGCCCAAACCTCCACTCAGAAGGGAAGGGGAGCTCCCAGGGCTGGAGAGTGACTGTGGATTTCTGAGACCCCACGTGAGGTCCCCATACCCCCTCGGAGCCACGCCAGACCTCTGGGCCTCCTGGATCTCCCAGACAGACCCACCAGGTACCCAATGACAGACAGCACGACAGCATGACAAGGACATTCAACTAGAAAACAACAGCAAGGATGAAGCCTCTACTTAGATCTACGGACCCCAAGCTCAAGGCGTGTCTCGCCATACAGGTGGCCCCCCCAACCCCATGGGTTTTCTCCTGAAAGGCAACCTCAAGGCCAAGAGGCCAAACACAGTCGCATGCCATCTGGGGGGGAGAAGGTGCACTGCAGTTTGCTCCCTGAAGAATTATCCCTCCTGGGGCGCCTGAGTGGCTCAGCCGGAGAAGCATCTGCCTTCAGCTCTGGTCATGATCCCAGGGTCAGAACCACCGAGAAGCATGTAGTTTCCCCACAAGATGACCTAAAGGGGGCCTTTGTGCGCTGGTCACCACAGTCCTGCTTGCAGATGTTTACGAGGATCAGCGTCCAACGTGCAAAGGCACCGCATACGAAAGCCTAACGAAAGTGAGTCAGGATCCCCGTGCCTGGTTTTCAGTCCCAACTCCTCCACTCGCCAGCTTGATGAAAAATCGAGAGAACTGCTTCGGGCTGCTTCCTCCCCTGGGGACTGGGGAGCACCTGTTCCCAAGGGTGCTGCAACCTGCAAGGAGACAGGACACGCCAGAGCACGTGGACCCCAGGTGCACTCACCAAGAAGTTATGCCAAAAGCTACCCAAAACCGAGAGAAGACACATGACGCTCCTTTGGAAACACCAATTTTTACTCTAAGATTTTGGCGAGGAGGAGCAAACCAATCAGCAACTGAAACCTTGTTAATATTAAAACAAACGTGTATGGCGAGCAGAAAGTCATCACTGCGTGAATTTTTAAGCTCCAACTCCCATCCCTGCTTGTCCAGCTCATTTCCAGCTGCACCCTCACTTGGAGGGGAAGGGAGTGAGGGGTGGGCTCTCCTTTCCCATTGGGGGATTCTCGGGAGAACACGTGAAGCTGGCAGAGACTTCAGTATCACGGGGAACCCAGGATGCTGCCGATAGCCGTTAGTCCAGAGAATTCTCCTCAAAATCATAGGGCCCAGATTTTTGCCCGATCTAGGCACATGTGGTCCTATCTATACCACGCGTCCTGAGGTCCATACGTCCCGAATCCCTCTCTGCCCTGCCCTGCCCTGCCTGCCCCCCGCCCCGGCAGGGCCCCCTCCCTCCCAACAGCTCACACCACGGGCCTCCCTCCAGCCCCACACTGCGAACAAGTGCAGTACCTATGCCCCCGTCGTGGCAGTGAATGCCTGTGGCGTTACCAAAGCAAAAATGAGCAAAATGAGCTTCCCAGTTCGGTCTGTCTCCCAATGTCTTGCCCACACACAGACCCTGTGAGATCATCAGTGTTTTAAGCCGCTGTTTGGAGTACCTTGTTATTTGCTGACCACGTCAGACCAGAGAATAACGGAAACAAATCCCATGCACCTAATACCTCAGGAGCTGGGTTTGGGGGGTCTTGTGGGGTTTTATGGAAGACGTGTGTGCCCCTTCCAGATGCCCTCCCATCCACTCCTCTGCACAGATAACCACTAGCCCCAACTGTGATTTGATTCCTCTGCTCGACTGTATGCTTTTATCACATGTGTATTATTCTCAGTATGTGGTTGCATTTTGCCGGGTTTTAACCAATGAAAAGTGAAACATGAGTGTGTGAATTCAGACTTGCCTCTTGCGACGCGGATTCTGAGACGCACCCCTGGTGACTCGTGCGACTGTGGTTGATGTTCATCGCCTTCTATACAGTTCCCTCTGCGTGAACAGAGCCACAGCTCACCGCCACACTCCACTGAGGACCCCCGGGGACGTGTCAGTTTTTGCTATCATGAACAATTTACATTCCAGCGCCTGTCCCGGGGCACACAGGCATTTCTCCAGGGTGTTCACCTAAGAGAGGGGGCAGAGCACGGGAGTGCGTGTGTGCGGCTCTTCTAAGTAATGCCAAATTGTTTTCCACTGTGGTCATGTACAATGGACTCTTCAGCCGCCTTTCCAGTCTCTCCCAAATAAGAGGCATACTTGTTTTGCTAATTACCAGCAAAGCTCTCAACCAACAAAAGGGAAAGCTTTTCCTGTTTGCAGCATCACTACCGCAAATAAATAGTACTCCAAAGTAGTGACCCAGACAGCTGGAACATATTAGTCACAGGACATCAGCGCTGACTTCGGAATAATGATGCAGACCCAGCCGGCACCACACACTGCCTACGGGCAGAAGTCAAACTGGACTGCTAGACCAACATTCAATTCCCAAATGGTTCTTCTTCCTGGTTGACTCACATATAGGGTCCCACCTTACTGTGTGCGTCTCAAACCGGGGAAAAAATTAACTCACATGCGACCCAGCCAAATTCAAGGTTAAAGCAGCAGAGTCTAATGATTTCAACGAAATTGTGCCGTGTTGTGTTTTTAACAGAGAGCTGATTATGTTTTTAATCTTTTCACCTATAAGATGAGATTGTCATTTATCATAACTAACTTTAGGTGCAGTAACTCCATAAAAAAAATACTTGGGTTTTCTTTATATAAAACAATGTCCCTCTTAGTTTAGCTAATTCCACTTCTTAGGTGGCAACAGTCATTTTGACGATAATTATTTGTATTTCTAGTAAAAACATGCTATCGAGCTTTTCTACTGGCATTCAATACAAAAAATGAGAAATTCTTCCCACGTGGGCAGGAAGGAAAGTGGAACCCTTACTGTGAGTCTCACAGAGGCTCACCTCCCGCCACTGAAAACACTGGAACCAGACGACCAGAACTGGCTTATTTCAACCCCACCTCTTGATAGTTTTGTTTTTTTTTTTTAAGATTTTATTTATTTATTTGAGAGAGAGAGGCAGGCAGAGAGAGGAGGAAGGAGGCTCCCCACCCAGCGAGAGTCCGAGTGGGGCTTGATCCCAGGACCCCGAGATCATGACCTGAGCCGAAGGCAGAGGCTCAACCCACTGAGCCACCCAGGCACCCCTTGACAGTTCTTTCTTTACAACCGTTGGCCTCTGTGAGGAAGGCACTATCATTACACCCATTTTACAGACAGGAACCTCGAGGTGCAGAAAGCAATTAAGTCGTACGCAGTCGTGAAGCTGGTGACCTGCAGATGGAGGACCTGGCTCCAGGCCATCTACTCCAGAATCCAGAGTCTTCCGCGTTCCTCTGGGCTCCTGTATTTCAGAGGCCGGCTCTGCTGATGAGGGGATTACAGAGAACAAGAGGGGAATGCAGCCTGCACAGGGTGGGTATCACATTCACACCTGCTGAGGGGAGGACAATGTGCGAAGTGCCCCAGTGGGGGGACAGGAGAGCACAGGGAGCCCACTGCAGCCCAACCCTTGCTCCTAAGCCTCGCGTACCCACAACAGATGACCTGACAATTTGTACACGGTCACTGCCGTACCGTTTTGTTTTTGCTAGTATTACAGTCTCCTCTTCCTGTCGTACCCTAAACAGAATAACCTTGGCAACCAGATCACCCTTAATGATATTCGTAAAGGTTAGACATTCTTCACCGAAACACTGGAGCAGAAACGGACTCTAAGTAAACACTTGGCTCATTCAGCTTTTCTATTACTGACTTCAGAAAACCTTAGGCACTCCTTTCAAATAGAAACATCTCTTTGAAGTATTTCCGGTTTCCTGGAAATCATCCCAAATGATCTGGCCAATAAAGAAAAAGCCTGATTACAGGACTAGCAAGTGACAGATGAAAGAAATTCCAGCAACAGCACGTACGCGACTGCTCCTAGCACCCCTCTGCCAGACCTAAGCTTAGGTATTTAAAGTATAATGTGGTGTTGACCAAATCTGTATATTTATAATTCCATTAAGAAGTTAAAAAATTAGGGTGGCTCAGTGGGTTAAGCATCTGCCTTTGGCTTGGGACATGATCTCGGTCCTGGGATAGATCCCTGTGTTGGGCTTCCTGGTCAGTGGGGACTCTGGTTCTCCCTCTCCCTCTGCTGTTCCCCCTGCTTGTGCTCACTTGCACTTTCTCAAATAAATAAAATCTTTAAAAAAAAAAAAAACGTAAAAAATAAACTGGTTGATTAATCATGCCATTGGATAAATATAAAGATTGCAAAGTGTAAAAAAAAAAAAAGTATGAAATGTGGATTTTAGAAAAGAGCATCCAGATTAGCCCCCAGCAAGCCCCAGGGTCACTGGTCCCTTCTGCATCTACAGTGGGGTGGGGGATGCTGAGCAGAGGCAAGTCGATTACTGGAGGTCTGTCATACAAAACCGGTGCAGTGCAATTCCATCTTTCTGGGCCAACTGAGGCAGTCTATTAGTAAGCCACACAGAGGAAACAGAGAAACACATTTCATAAAAGGAAAAGGCTGAATATTGTGTCGGCTCTCGTATTTGATCAGGAGTGGAGCGGGGGACCCACCAAGGGGCAGTTTTCCAGAGGGAGGTGGCCAGGACAGGGCAGGAACAGCCTCATCTGCTAGGAGGTGTTAGAACGGAAACTAATGCTAACGCTTTCTCAGTAAATGCCAAGAGCCAGACCTTCTGCTGAGCAGGCTTCCTCCACTCTGCTTTAAAACCCTCACTCACTAACCCTGAGAGAAAATATCGTGGGAAAGATACCTATGTAGAAGATACAAACACAGACTCAGAAATTAAATGACTTGCCCAGAGTCCCAGAACGAGGACACAGGCCTAAAGCCTGGCTTGAAGCACATGGGAGGCAACAAATATCCACAGCAAAAGAAAACACTACGTCACCAGGATTTTGTGAGGATAAATTGAGATTCTATACATAAAGTTCCTTGTTCAGTGCCTCACCTCTAGTATCTACTGGAGTGCGTGACAACCATGTTGATATAAAAAACCCAGGCACGGTACCAGCCTGCAATACAAGTGTGATGACGACGACGGGTATGACCAAGAGTAAGACACACCGATACACATGACAGGCAAAGAAAAGCAAATAAGCCATGAAAAGATACTCAGCATCACTGGTCATCAGGGAACTGCAAATTAAGATCACACGTGGGTGATTCAGTTGGTTAAACATCTGCCTTCGGCTCAGGTCATGATCCAGGGTTCTGGGATGAGTCCCACATCGGGCTCCCTGCTCAGCGGGGAGTCTGCTTCTCCCTCTGCCTCTGCTGCTCCCCTGCATGTGTGCTCTCTCTCTGACAAAATGAAATTTTTTAAAAAAATCACAGAGAGATACCACCACACACCTACCTACCAGAATGGCGAAATTTTTAAAGCTGCCAACATCAAATGCTGACAAAGATGCACGTCAGCCAGGACTCTCACATGTTTTTAAGTGGGAATGCAATGTGGGGAGGGTAAAAAAACAAAAAACTGTGGGACACCCATACACTGGAACGCTCCTTAGTAATAAAAAGGCACAAACTACTGATGCATCTCAAAGGCACTCCACAGAAAAAGAGGGGAGTCTCAGAAGGGGGTAATCTGCATGATCCCACTTCCGTGACATTCTGGAAAAGGCACAGCTACAGCGACAGAGAACAGATCCGCATTGTCAGGAGTTGGGGTGGGGGCTGACCACAAGGAGGCACCAGGAAACCCAAGAAGTGGTGGATTGTTCCACAGGCTCTTTGCCATGGAGGATACGTAGATCAGTGCATACGTTAAAACTCCAAGAACTAAATGTTCCACAAGTGAATTTTACTGCTGGAAAATGTATTAAATCACTGAATAAAATTTTTAAAGCAGAGAAAACATTGGTAAGCCTTGGTGAATGGCTGTTTGACGTCTGCTTTGAGGGGAAAGAGGGACACATGAGGGTCGAACAGCTCTGAGGCTCCTTGCCAAGATAACAATAATGGAACAGGACACCATGAAGAGTCCACACAAGGACCTCTGCGGGGCACAGAGGGTCAGGACCCTTGGTTTCTGATCTGACTTCATCGAAGGAGGATTGTGTCAGATACATAAGCCACATCACCACCCCAAGCCTCAGTTTATCCACTCCTACAATGAAACAACAAAGCAAATGGTCTTCTGCTCCTTTCCCACTGCAAACACTCTAAGGTCAATTTGTCTCAAGTCATTGAATCTACACAGACAGTAGGACCAATAAGCAGAAATACCCACATACAGAAAAACGGCCAGGCATCCACACAAATGCCAGCAGGGAACAAAAATACAGTGAAAACCACTGAAGTGAGTGGACGTGGGGGAAATCATCAGTGAGGGGCAGACAGAAGATGCAGATTAGCACTCTCTCACATGACCAAATCCAAGAGGAGACGGGTCTCCTTGGGGCAGAGGACCAAACACTGGCAGGGTCAGATGAGGACTGATAAAACAGGCAGGCCCAGCTTCCCTGCAACAGGCCACGCAGAGGCAGCAATTTTCAAAATCTTAGAAATTCTTGGAAATTAAAAACATGATTGCTGAGTGCTGCTGAGCTGACTCCAGAATTCTAGAATGGAAGAAACCGTTTCATTTTCCAAAGGGCTCAACAGAGGGGCGCCTGGGTGGCTCAGGAGGTTAAGCATCTGCCTTCGGCTCAGGTCATGATTGCAGGGTCCTGAGACCCAGCCCTGCGTGGGGATCCCTGCTCAGCAGGGAGTCAGCTTCTCCCTCTACCCCTCCTCACTGCTCATGCTCACTCACTCTCTCTCAAATAAATAAAATCTTAAAAAAAAAAAAAAAGCGGGAGATTTAACAGAATGTAAAGAATGCAACTTATTAAAGGAAAGGACTAAGATTTTATTGTTGTCATCTTATTAGTTTGTGGGGCAGGGAAAGCGCTTGACGTCTATAAGATGTGGCGAACCCCAGCTCTGCGCAGAGCGGAACCCCGAACGCCACTCCTGGGCCAGGCCCCTGCGGTCAAGGGAACCCGGGGAGACACATCTGAGCACTTCACAGAGCTGAAGGGAGGACAGGGAAGTGGGCAGTATTACCGCAAAGTTCACACAGAACTTTTCCAACATCACGCCTTCTGCCCATTCTCCTTTCTGATGCTGACATGCGTGGGAGAGACTTCAGTGACCCCCCAACTTTAGGAGCACTGCTTCACTGCTCACTTGCCTTTCTGTCCCACAGGAGGGGATGGCCCCAGGTCCCCAGCCAGCACCAGGGCCAGCAGGGTCTCACACCTGCTGGGTGACCCCATGTCCACGGAGGCACCTGAGGGGACACACACACACGAGGTGTTTCTGCCGCTGTTCTCCAGGGCTGGGCTGTGACCACACGTCCTGCATGCACACGCACATCCCAACTGCCCCCTCCAAGTAGTCACCGTGCTTGGGGGAATGACCATGGCAGGTGCAGGGCAACACCCAGCCCAAGGCGGCTGGGGCAGGGGGGACATGGCTCACCCAGGAGACCCTGAGAGAGGAAACTAAGGCAGACCAGTGCAGCAGAAGGCATTCGCATGGGCACAAGGCTGAGACATAAGGAACCACTACCAGGGAAGTGAGAGGGACCGGCAAGGGACAGACCACAGACACATTCAACTGAGGCACTCACTTTCTCCTTGGGGCTCGGGGAACCACAGACACAAGTCAGCAGGACGTTACCATGTCCGCCCCTGCAGCCTGGGAAGAGGACTGACCGCAGCTGGGAGAGTGAAATGAGGTCAGGGCAGAAAGCAGACGGCGACTTGGAATCCCGGCAGGAAGGGATGCAGGCATGAGTCGGGAGGAACACGAGAGATAAAGCAGAGACCAAATGCCCTTTCTCTGGTGACTGGAAGGGGACAGGATCACGGAAAAGCAACTGGAGACAGTCCCAGGTTCTGCCCTGACCAAGAACTGGATGGTCTTTTTCACAAGGAACTGGAGAAAGGGCAGTGCTAGTGGCTTCCCCGTGTGCAGGGCTGCGTGTACGGAGGTCCCTCCACACATCTGCAACTGACCAGTAAGTCTCGGGCTTTTCCTCGTGGAGCTGCTTACTCCATATCCCCACAGGCCACAGCACCTCAAAACTGTGCAATGTCTAGCTAAAAACTCAACTCCCTGCTCTTAACCTCTCAGCAGCTGAAGTAAGAACGGACCTCACATCAGAGAGGGCAAAAGGCTTACTCCAGGCCACATAGCCAGGAGGAGAGGAGCTAGTTTCATCCAAGATGGCCTGCTTCTGGAATGCTGCTGTTCTTCTCTGCTGTCCTGCTCCATTAAGGGCCTAGTGCTATCGATAATGTAAGGTGAGGGCTCAGGGGTATTGCTCTCCGGCCACTGACCTCTCTTGCTACTCCTGAGAACAGAGTCCAGGCAGCCCTGAACGACCTTACTCTATTCCCTAGGAACACCATTCCCGGGGGGAGCTCTGGCCCACCTGCCCCATCTCCGTGTCTTCAAGTTCATCCCAAGTTCACCCCAACAGCTCCTGAAGCAGTTCTGGTTTTCCACAGGAGTCACTTCTTTTTTTTTTTTTTTTAAGATGTTATTTATTTATTTATCTGACAGAGAGACAGCGATAGAGGGAACACAAGCAGGTGAAGTGGGAGAGGGAAACTCAGGCCTCCCGCTGAGCAGGGAGCCCCATCTGCCTCATGTGGGGCTCGATCCCAGGACACTGGGATCATGACCTGAAACGAAAGCAGAGGCTTAACAACTGAGCCACCCAGGTGCCCACAGGAGCCATTTCTGAATGCATTTGCTCTACCTCGTGTAGGGACCCTAAAAGTTCTCTGAGGGCAGTCCTCATTTAACTCACAATTGTATCACAGGCTGAGCCCAACAAGATATTTTCCCCTCCTCCAAAGCCAGCCGTGAGCTGTCTGTGATACTGTTACCTTCCCGAAGGCGGGAAGGCCAGGCCGCTGGAGAAGGATACACAGTGCTTCTGTGACGCCTGCCACTCCCCCTCCCACTGTCCCGGGCACCAGAGAGCAGACAACCAGACCCCACAGCCCCTGAACTTCCAGTCCTGTGGAAATGGGGTGTTTGTTTAAAAAAGAAATTATGCACATACAAACACTCCCCAAAACACATCAAATACACAAAATATTTGATAAAATTGAGGGCTTGGGTGTACATGTTCATTAAATTATTCTCTATGTTTTTCTACATGTGTAAAATATTTCATAATAAAAACATCCAAAACAGGGGAAAAAATCAATGTCAGGCCACAATACTCTGTGCACAAAGAACTGGCTGGTCAGACTGATTGATTTGCAGAGGTTCTAGACAGAGAAAATCATCTTGTGATCTGTTATTTTTCACACAGGGCTCCACAGCTATAAAAGCAACCAGAACAAAAGATGGAAATGCACAAATTCAGACGATATGAATGCAACTGAAAAACAGAATGAGGTCTCCCGTCCACCAAGACTTCCCTCGTGCTACCGCAAAATCCTCTGTAGCAATAAATAATGAAAGAAAATAAAAGGACAACATAACCATGTTCTTTTTTTTAATAAAGAAAGAGATTTTATTTTTTTCGAGTAAACTCTACCCCCAACATGGGGCTTGAACTCACAACCCCAAGATCAAGAGCTATGTGCTCCACCAACCGTGCCAGCCAGGTGCCCCCATAACCACTTTCTACTACTTTCTGGCCTCAGAAAGAAGCCCTAGTTAATAGGCACTACCATGTTCTCCACACGTGCTGGGCATCGACAGACCCGATCCCGTAACAAACCCACAAGAGACGGCCACTGTTCTCCCCGCCCCATCACTGGTGGTGGCCCTGTGCAGGCACCCAAACCCGTCTCCAGCAATAATCCATCCTCCATGATGTATGCTGCCCAGGGCCGTGTGTTCGCTCACTCATTTTCCATAAACTTCGGCATCACACAAAGGAGCGAATCTGACAAAATCTCCACCAGCCAGTTCAGCAAGCCAAAAAAAAAAAAAAAAAAATCCAAGAAATCACAATCTTAAGACATAGTCTTGGAAACAGTACCTCCAAATGTTAAGGCAACAAGGAAAACCAAGCGGTAAAGAAAATTAATTGCGCAATCCTCTAGAGTCCCAAAATAAATACCGTATGAATATTCTAAATCAAACAGCCATTGAGTTTGAAGGGGCCTTGGAGATGCAACTGGCAACAAACCCATGAGACCAAAAAAGTGAGTTCTTGAAGTCAATTTCTAATACTTTTTATCTTTAATTACGTGTTACTGTGAACAGTGTGCAAAATGTGCATTCTCCGCAGAGAAAGAGGAACAGGCCAGGCGAGAGCACGTGTGAGCAGGGTGAGATTTTATTTACTGAATTTTCAGAAGAGAAGATCATAAAACTTGAAACACATGCCACGGTTCATCCCAGCAGGGGGCTTAGCCATTCTGGAAACAAAGTACAGGTCCATCGGAAAAGGTCGGTTTTATCTTCATCAGTACTTCTTAGCCCTTAGGGTTTTGTTCTCCCGGCAGAACCCTGATTGGGAAAACGCTCTGTACTTCCCCAATCGCTCCCCAACGTGGTCTAAGTTTTAGGCGCTCAACTGCTCTGACCATGCCTCCCAGACAGTAAGGAACCTTTTGAGCCCAAACCCAATAATTGGAGCCCTGTCCCAGCTGGACCCCCATCCGTACAAGACCCCAGCTGGAAGAGAGGTCACCACTCCCTCTGCCTGCACAGTGCAGGCATAAACAGTCCGGGGGCATTTGCCATATTCCTCTCTTGATCTTAACTTCCTCGAGGTGGGGCCCGCTTTCCACATCAGGGATCACTGGTGTCCCCGACCCATCAGGGGACACACAGGCAGGAGGCCCATGTCTCTACCACGCTCTCACCACCCGAAGGGAACCACGACGACGACGTACGTGCGGCGGTAACAGAGCACATCCCACGCCGCCTTCAGCTGTCAGGCGCAGAACGGAAGGCAGACTTCAGCTGTAAACCGTCTGCCTGGGGATCTGAGGCAGCATGTTCATTAGCGACACCCAGAATGTTCGGGGTACAAAAGCGCCCCAAATGGTCTTTCTTCCCAGACACCTATCACTGATGATCTATAGCACTCTGAACAAAAACATTGATGCAGACGGCTTTGTGGTTATTTTCTGAAGTAGAATATTTGACTGTCAGGGTCTAACTAAACATGTAACGATAGGGCAGAGGATCAAACATGCCGGTTATTTGCTCCCAGCCCCGTATCAATCAAGGCCACGGGGCACCTGGGTGGCTCTGTCGGTGAAGCGTCTCAGGTCATGATCCCAGGATCCTGGGATCGAGTCCCACGTCAAGACTTCTCCCTCTGCTCCTCCCCATCCCCTCTCAAAAACAAAATCTTTAAAAAGGAAACAAAGTTTAAATCAAGGCTTATTTTAAACCCACTCCACAACTCTGCAATCCACAAACAGGCCCATCACTAAAAAGATCATGACAGATGCCAGAACAGGATGAACCAGGAAGAGAGACCCTACAGCAAAACCCAGACTTCCACTCTGAACAGAGTCCACAGTGCAGAGGGTGACACGAAGGAGAGGCTGCCCTCCTCAAACAAACAGACTCATCCACACTGCTGAAACCACGGGTCAACACGTTTCCCTTCTCTTACCACAGACAGGAAGCGAACCTCTGTCTCCCGCATCTTCACAGAACAGTATCCGGCCCTATGGCTGCAGGACACCTGTGCCTCCCTTGGCCTGGGCACCACACAGCATAGCTGGGGGAGGGTCTGTCGTCCCTCGGGCTCCACCCAGCCTCCCCTACGTACAGGTGCACACCCAGAGCTGATACCCCGTAGGAGCACGCACCCAGGCCCAGAACCTCAGCTCCCCTCCCAAACACACTGCAGTCCCTCCACAGGTGAGCCCACCCCGCCAGGGACGAGCTCAGTGACTGGCAAAGTGTGGACAGAAGTCATGATCTGCGCGCCCAGAGAGGACTGTACCGGCCAAGGCTGAGCGGCTGAGCCGGGGGGCCAACTCCGCTGCCAGCTCTCCCTCCTGCCAGGCAAGACCGATCAGACCAAAAGACGTGAAAACACCAGGCTGTTTTCCAAGAACACCGACAGGCCTCAGGGAAAGGTTGCTGCCAAGTTCACAGGCATCACCCGCTCTCATGCAATCTCCTTGACTGATGGGGGTTCCAGCCCAATAAACGTAATGTAAGGGGCACACTAACAAATAAATAAAAGTTCAAAAAAAAAAAAAAAAACCTACTTCAAGATCAAAATAAGCCACACACAGAAGGACAAATGCTGTACGGTTCCACTTACATGAGGTTCCCTAGAGCAGAGAAAATCACAGACAGAGAGAGCTAAGAGTGGACGCTGGGGCTGCAGGGTGGGAGGAAGCGAGGACAGACTCTCAGCTCCTGAGGATGAAGGAGTCCTGGACGCGGACGGCGGTGAGGGCTGCTCCACAAAGTGAGTCCACTTACGGCCACGAATTACCCACTTAAAGATGCTTAAAAGGCCCATTTTCTGTTACCTGTATTTTACTATAATTAAAACAAAACAAAAGATGTTTGTACTCTTTCAAAGCAAATTACAGATTTGGGACATGCTCAGTCACATCTCAGAAATGGAACGCTTTGCGCCCATACTAACAAAATAAACAGCACAGCTATGTACGTCGAAGGATGCCCCAGAGCTGTGTGGCCAAAATCTGAGGATGGGTTTCGATCTGGAAGGGCGAAGAGCAGATGCTTCTGGCGTCCCTGAACCGATGTGTCATCATGCATCACTACTCAGCGCGGCAGCATCAGCAACGCGAGCCTCATCCGAATATTTACCGTGAGTGTCGGCAGACCGATTTCCCAACGTCGTGAGCCTTCCAGACAACTCTCAGAATAAAAACCTCTCTCACCCACACACAAACGACAGGACACCAGAGGGCTTCTGTCCTGCACTTATGACCTACATGCACACGTATGTACTTATGACATGATGGAGACGTCCCGAGACAGTCACAGACAGGCTGGAGTGGCTGGTTAGTCAGGACCTGTCTCAAAGGGCTGCCTGAAGAGAATTCCAACACTGTAGTGCAGAGAGCAGAGCCCATGGAGTGCGCTGGCCAACGGAACAAGGTCCGCGCTGGAACCTGGGGTGCCAGAGAGAACAAGCATTCCTCACAGGCTACGTCTCTACAGACGCTGTCATTCTTGTCCAGGGAAGATGCTGCAGCTGGCGTGTAGGCAGGGAAAGTCGAGATGCCAACGGAGATCTGTGATCTCCAAAGCCAATGTCACTGCTCCACGCCATGCTTCCAGAAAGCCACGGCCTCAGGACCATGGCTCTCTCAACTGGTGGTGTGAGGCAGCAATCGCAGACCAAACTACCAGCAAAAAATCTGTATGAAGGCAACCACCTCACTTCCGCTCCTGAGATTATCCAGGTACCCTCTTTTTCCAGCACGGCACAAAGCTGGGACGATAGCCACTTTCCACGACGGCACCCTCGTCACCAAGAAAAGTGGCAGGTGCAGGAGTTAGAGACATCGGTGATCTGACAAAAGTGTGAGAAGTCGGAGAAAACCTCCCCCTCGTAGTGTGTTATCCTGACAGCTGGCCAAAACAATAATTACTCAAAAACCAAATAAAGCCTTGCTGTCCCCTCCTCCCTGGCTGAGCCATTGCCCACCCTGTACCACAGACCTTCACTATGCAGACCACAAGCTAAGAAATGAAGTTTCCTGTGCTGTTATCATCTTAATAGCATTGTAATCATTTTCATAAAGCTTCAGACTTCTTGCATCCCAGACGCCCATTCTAGAGGCTGTGAGATTTCCTTCTGGCAACACAGGTCCTGTTACCATTCCCTCTTTGGCATTCGGCCACAATGTTCATTGAGCACACATCCAATATTTATATAAAACTGACGGGAGGGACACACACCAAAATGCTAGCAGTGGTTACCGATGGGTGACAGGATTCTGAATGATGTTCTTTTGCTCATGCAGTTTCTAAGCAGCAAAGAAAGATGAAAAGTAGGGGAGAAAGAGAGAGTGGGAGGAGAGGGGGGTGAGGAGAAGGTGGGAGAAAGGTTTTCTAAAGGAAAACCAAACCTAGCCTAAAAGACAAAGGCAAAGCAGCCTTCAACAGCCAGACCCCAAGGGACCATTCAGAGGGGCCCCTGGAGACCCAACCCAGCTCACATCCACCCCTGCACACACCAGCCCTCCCGCGGACCGCCTTCCTGAACACGTTCACTCAGCATTCCATCACACGGCCCTGCCGGGAGGTCCATCCTCAGCCCCCCTCCCCGGAGAGCTGCCCTTGAGAGCAGAGCCCCAGCCTCCCCAACCTTGGCTGCAGCTCCATACGGCCAGCGATGGGAACTGCAGACTAGTTTTTACTGCAGAGTCACCTCTGTGTGGAAGAGCCATCCCCATGGTGACTGGAGGGGACATGGCTAAGAGGCCACGAGGAGTCTGGACACGCCGATTCCGATCCACATCCCACCAGGCTCCGAGAAAGGATTTAAACCAGGTGATTTCTAAGACTGGAGCTCTACTCTACACGGCTGTCAATACCACAAACAATCGGACATCAGAGGCAAAGACTCGGAGCGACATGGGGCCCGAGAGAGGTGACAGTGAGCGACCAAAGGCGAGCAGGCAACCAGGCACGGAGAACAGAAGCCAAGGAAAGCAGCGGCACCCCTCCCCCCAGAACCATGTGCCACCCTCCCTTTCCACCTGCAGAGCCTGGCACAGTGTGGGGAAAAGAGGAGGCTGCAGAAGCTCAACAGTAGGCACAGGCAGGAAGACAGTGCAATGACTGCCTTCTGACTTTCTGGAAAATCGGTGGCTTTGGGTCAGGGATGCGGCCGGGAACAAGCAGACAGACAGTGGATCAGACTTTACCGGATCAAACTGCCTGTTTTACGAGGCATTCTTTACACAGTCCTCTGCGAGTATTTAAACACTTTTTTACAAGAAATTCAGCAAGGCTTCACTCCTCCCCAGCAGACCACAGGCTTGCTGAGGGCAGGGACCATATCCGCACCCTCCTGGCAGGGCTGTCTGGCCTACAGCAGCCACCAACCAGGACTTTTGGAACAGTGTATCTTCTACAAAAGCACCACAGACCTTCTTTTTTTTTTTTTTTTTTTTTTTTTACAATTTTATCCATTTATCTGACAGACAGAGATCACAAGTAGGCAGAGAGGCAGGCAGAGAGGGGTGGGGAAACAGGCTCCCTGCTGAGCAGAGAGCCTGATGTGGGGCTCGATCCCAGGACCCTAAGATCATGACCTGAGCCAAAGGCAGAGACTTTAAACCACTGAGCCACCCATGTACCCCCACCACAGACCTTCTTGCACACAACAATGTCTAGAGGACATCTTTCTCTGGGGTTCTTCTAGATAACGTTCTCAAGGGTTGCTAGTGCTCCGTTGTGTGGGAACACGTCATTTGTTTAGCCAGTGTCCTCGCGCTTGATATGGTTTCCAACCTTTCCAGTAGACAGCTCTGGGATGAATGATAGGCCTGACTGTTTCTTAAAATAAACTCCTGGAAAGTACGTAAGGATCCATGCCAGCCCTCCCCAAATCGAACCTCCACACCCTGATCTTGAAGGACAACGGTCATGAAATTCTCACGCAGGGGAATCTCCGAAACCAGGCGCCTCTGACAGCAAAAGCCAAAGCCCTAACTGTCCTCTCCAGACCCATTTCCCCTCAGACGCAGGCATCGGAGGGAAGCACCTGTCCCAGAGTCCCCTGCCCGCCTCCTGGGGCTCACCTTCTCCTCGGGCTCCGTGGTCAATGCCACCCGCCTTCTCCCTCTGAGGTGGCCAGTCCTTCCCGATGCCAGCTCTGTCCCTTTGTTTCTAGGTCCTCAGAGGAAGAAGGGACCCTGCCACACCCCTGCGACACAGAAACATCAAGTCCTCCGTACCCATAAGAGGCTCCTGGCTCCTGGCAGGCGTCCACCTCCCGTCTGCAGCAGTCCGGTCATATCACTCCCTCTTGCAAAGGTACAGGCAGCAATAATGACCCTCAATCGTATAGTCTTAACTCTTTATCCACTTTCTTAAAAAGGGACCATTCAGACGTCTTCCTGGTGAATTTCATGAACGCTTTAGACACACAGCCGAAATAGTTAATGTGACTTGAGCGGCTTCATGAAACCCGCACAGGGACCCCAGCAAGAAACTGATGCGCTGCCAGGGCCTTCACACAGACGGCCACAGGGGGCCCTTGAGACGTCTCTGTCAGCTCCCACCACCCGGCCTAGGGCTCTAAAATCAGGAGGGGAAAGCAGGACACGTGCAGGGCGCCGTGGAAACGTGGCATGCGGCCCAGCGCAACGGCTGGTAACTCTGTAGGCCCTCTCAGAGGAACTCAGGTGTCACCGCATGGCCATGAAACAAATGTCAGATCACCAGCCTGAGAACGGGCAGCAGCGCCGAGCAGAGGCATGGCCAAGGCTCTACCTCCGAGCAGCAGCAAGCGCACGGCAGCCCGACGTGAGGACTGCGTGAGACTCACACTGGAAAGCTCCCTGTGGCCGGAGCCTTTGCTGTGTTCACACCTGTCCTCGGTCTCCCTGTCCGTGCCAGTGACCCTGAAGGCTTTGGCCCGAGACTGAGGCCGCCTGTGAGGATCTCCACAAAGACGACGACAAAGACGGGACGTCCTGGGCACTTGGGACCCCAGGCTAAGGAAACTGAACTCACAGCCAGCGGGGCGAGGGACAGCCTCTAGGATGAGATAAGGAGAAACACAAGCAAAAGGACAACAGTCCACGCAGGCAAACAGCAAGAATACTCAGGCCCTCCAGGAAGTCGAGCGAAGGCCCCCAACCACCCAGGGAGCAGGAAGGGAAGCCGCACTCCCTCTGTCCGACAGGACCGTTGGCGGGGGAGGATGGGACCCAGGACGGCTTCCGCCTCAGCCGGGAGGACCCACTTGACCACCCCGCAATGCAGAGACCATGATTCCTCTCTCACGCGACACGGCGGGTGCCCAGAACCCAGCTCACTGCCCGCCCAGCACTCCCCAACCGCTCTCCGCATCCACGCCTCGAAGTCCTTGCCTTTCCTGGTTCTCATCACGGAGGGGCCCCATTGTCGGACGCCCACTCCGTGGCTCAAGACGGGGTTCAGCCCTCACAGGAGTGCACCGGCAGCCATCACACCTGTCCCCACCTGCTCGCTCCGTCTCCGGGGACCTGGGCTGCGGCGGAAGGCCCTGCACCGGCCACACAAGATGCTTGCTTGTCCAGCACGCAAGCCTGCCAGCGCCTCATCCCTTCTCCACCTGCCCGCACACCTCAAGAGCCACGTCCACGTCTCCTCATGCCCCCCGCACACGTGTGCCCCAATCAGATAGCCGTCCATTGGCCTGCGACTGTCAGGAGGGGGACAGCTCTCAGCACAGCACTCCTCTGCCCTTTCTCTGGCCTCTGCGGCTGTCCCCACTACTGGGATGGAGGGACCCCTCAACCAATGCACCCCACCTTCTCAGGGAGCAGCTCTGCCAAACTCTGCTCTCCACCCGAAGCCCCAGGACATGTCTGCCCTACTCTGAACCTTCCCTGAGCCTGTGACTCCGGGGAGCCCCGTTCCCAGCATCTACCCAGCCTGGCAGGGGAGCCCCACCCCACCCACCATCTGAGGCTGGTCCTGGCTTCACACAGTGCACCGAACGGGACCGAACATCCACGTTTTGTACCTTGAACAGAGACAGCCTGCCGGGAGGGGCACCGTAAACAGTGACGAATACACCAACTACTGTTGTTGCTACAGTGCAGTCTGGACACACAGCGCAGCAGGACCGGGAAGAGGCACTGAAAGGAGACTCTGTTCTGTGAGGTGACGTGGGGCTCGGGAGCCACGCTTTCAGGTGTCGCGCAATCTGAGAGCCGATGACTAGGGTCTGCGAGCCCAAGGTCTCCATTCCAGGTGAGGAAGCAGAGGGGTGAGCCAGCCAAGGTCACAGCTTGGTCACACCTGGCCTGACACACACGTGTCTGTGAGCATGTCCAGGAATGGGGGAGGGGAGAGGGAGAAGGCAGAGGGGAGGACCATGTGAATGAGAAATACAAACCACTGAAAACAAACTGAAAATGGAATTTCGAACTTTGCCAAAAACTCCGGGAAATAAAACCTCATTTCTAACAAAGAATCCCTCTTTAAAACACTGATTCACTATAAAAATAGTCATTTATCTTCTCCAGGTTTTATGTTCCAGGAGATAGTGAAAATTGAGCCACATTTTCTAGAAGACAAACTGTCAAGTATCCCTTCTGACTTCCTATGTAGTTTCCAAGCGCGGTTCCAGTTCCCACTTCCCCTTCGCAGGCTGACCACGTGCAGCCGCCTCTTCCTACACTCCCTCTGTTGAGGGACGGCGCTAAACCCGGCAGCCCCAGAAAAAGGGAGAGAAGACGACAACACCCAGCTGCCCCCCTTCTAGGTCCATCTGCCCTAGCCTCCCACCTGGGCTACCTGCTCCCTACAGTGCACAGGGAGCCCGGGCAGGGGACCCTCTCGGGCCAGCCTCTCACCCTGCTCCCCCCAGGGGCCGCACCCACAGGTACCACGCTGCATTTGCCACAGGGTGATGGCATTTCTCTGTGCAGAGATCTGCCCCCCACCACGCCCCAACCCCCCGAGAACCCAGACCAAATCTCACTCGTCTCTGAGCTTTGCAAGGATTAACGCGGTTCCAGCCACTGCAGACCCGCAATGTGCCTTTACTGCCATTGTAAAGCCCGAGTTACAGAGAGACCAGATGTCAGAACACCTCTCGTGTGGCTCCCAGTGTTCGCCTCCCAATCCCCCATCCCCTCTGCCTGCCGCCTTCCCTCCCCAAACAATCCTCCACTGCGAGGTCATGGGAACGCCCCGACAACCAGCACAGGGAAAAGTCTTCCTCCCAAAGACAGCCTACTCGTGAGTTCTCCTCTGAGTTAGAATCAGAGTTCCCATTTCCTATAAAATCTTTCAGAGCTCAACATGTCTCATTCCATGGACACGGTTCTCATGGAGGAAATGCAGCCTCCGTTGCCAAATGGAAAACTCTGGCCATTCGAACGCCATTCCTCTTTCTGGGGGCTTTGTGCACCGGGCATGCATGACACGTGGACACACCTGACCTCACCACCGCTGGGGGAGGGGCACAGCCCCGTCTTTTTCTTCCTTTTTTTAAGTGCCTTCCTCCAGATAGTTTTCTACTACAATTAGCTCAAATAAGAAGATCTTCAGCCTCTCCACTGTCAGGATATCTTTACACACTTCTAATTTTTCTGTGCCTAACCTTTCCAAATGATAGATGATGGGACAAAGCCTTTTGGTGCCTCTGGCAGGGAGTGAGCAAGGTGGAAAACAGCAAAAGCACATTAGCACATCAGGGCGTCTACCGAAGAAGGGAAGCACCACAGGGCACTTTGCACCACCGAGTCTCAAACTGCACTCCTGAATCTTCTCCCCACCCTAGATTATCACCCACTGGGGCCCCTGTCAGAAACACGGGCAAGGGCAGAAAGCAAATTCCTACCCTGCACTGGCTCAGAACCTCTCCACTGGAGTAGACAAACACGACCATGTGCGTTCGGTCTTTACTGCATGACGGGGAAAGGATTTAAAACTTCTGTATCTGAAATCATCCCACCCGACAGGGACCAGAAGCGGGAACGTGTGGCCCCTCACGGACTCAAGTGTTGAGGGCAGGGGCTCTCCAAGAGTGGTCCCAGGCCAGCCACGTCCGCAGCGTCCGTGAACACATCACGCATGGCCTCTCCCTGGGTGTCTGTGACAAGCCTCCGGGTGCTCCTAACGCCTTGTGGCACTCGAGAAATCTCCCGCCTGGGCTGGTAAACCTCCAGGTCACAGGAATGCCCTGCTGGGCTAACCCGCGTGTCACCACGCTTACCTATGACGGTTACCCACCAACACACCTACGCGGGCAACAGGCAAAGGCCCTGAACATTATGATCCCTTAGGGCATTATTCCCACTTTGTGGGCAAATTACTTGTGCCCGCCTGTCCTCAGGTCTGAAACGGGAATGAAAGAATCTCCATCTCAGAGGACGGTCGTAAGGCGCAACGGCTTAGGGGGTCTCCGATTATGCGGTGAGACCTCCACTAACGTGAATCCCTAATACCCCTTCACCAAAAGGTCCAACGAGCTTCCTGCCTGCTAACCGCCTGACGTTTGCCCTCTCCATCCCGCAGCCCCGATGGAGGAGCCGCTGGGCCCGCTAAGACCGCACACGGTTCCACAATCCTCCAAGGAGTCATTCGTTTCGTTTACAACCCGCGTGCCCACCGTGAGCCTGGCAACAAAGATAGAGAGTCCCCTCTGTGCACCTGTGCCCCCAACAGGTTCTTCCAGACAAAAGCCACCCAACCCTGGGCATAAGGCCCGATGCACATCAAGGGAGACGCAGGAGGAATGCAACGAAATGAACGGAAGGAGTCCTAAGAGGGACTCACATTCCAATGGTGATGTCCTTGTGCCAGGCTCTAAGCACCGACAAGTGCAGTCCTCACAAGGACGTACTGAGGTGTTTGAAGTTACGACACCCAACAATGAGGGTCAGGGAAACTGAGGCACGGAAGGTTCACATAACACGCCTGAGTCCCACAGCTCCTAAATGGTAAGGTCAAGACCTGAATGCACACACTCGGGCTCTAGTCAGGGCTCCTAACGACTGTACTACACGACACAAAGCTACTAGTTAGCTAAGCATCTACTACCCCCTTGTTACAGCTTTTTCCAAAGCAATCATCCTGAGACACTTAAAATTGGGCCCACAATCCATGGCCACAGGGTTGGATACTCGGCCCTCCAAGCCCTGGACAGAAACGCTAGCTAATTATACTTGGTTTCTCCCTCCTCGAATCTGATTCCACCTGAGTCAAGTGAAAACTCACAGAGCAGCATTTCCTCTTCTCCCAACTCCCCTGCCACACCACTTAACCCCTGATTACAGACCGTCTATGACACCAAGTTCTCTAATTGTTTCTCCCCCAAGGGACTGCCAAAGTCTTTAGAAGTAACCATCCTTTCTGCGAAACCCCACGAGAGTGGGTAGGAGCACAGCCTTGCTTGTGTGGACCTGGCAAGGATTACACAGTTCAGTGGTTGGCTTCGCACCGCTCTGCTGACACTTGTTGTCCATCCCTGAGGGGCGGGATGAAAGCACTCGGTGGACCTACTGGAAGCGTATTGGAGGCGTTAACACAACAGCTCTGAAGGGCGACTCCGTTTCACAATCTGTAGGTCCTGCCTCTCCTACCTTATCCCCTGGGAGCCTTCAGCAGCCCCTGGGGGAGGCTCTTGGGGTCCAGGTCGAAGAAAGAAGCATCCCCAGGGACAAACAGTGAGAAACTGTCTAGCCCATGCCACTCAAGGCTGAGGAATGGAGAAAAATCTATCCCCAAAGCCCCGACTCCGCCCACCTGAAAGGTTAAGACTAAGGAACTACCCAAAGCAACTCGTTATCTTTGTAAAAATGAAGCAAGACAGAAAAAAACAAAAAACAAACCAAAAAAACACCATGACAGAAAATGTTACGTTCTGTTAAAACGTCATTTGTAAAAGATGAGATAACCATGCTCATGGATAGAAGTGCAGGATTAAGATACAAAATGTGCCATCTCTCCCCCTATGAGACTACAGCACCAGTCCCATTTCCAGGACTTGTGGAGAACTCGACAAGCGTTCAGGAAGGTGTACGGAAGGACAGAGGTCCACGAGGACCAAGGCCTGAAAAAGAACAGCAAAGGGGAAGCTCACCCTGCCAAGCTGTGAACATCAAAATAATCTGGTGGAGAAACAAAGAATCTGGAAGAATCTCAGAATCATTACGCAAGTGTAGTGGGAACAGACTTCCAGTGTGGGGTGATGAGAAGGTTCTGGAGACAGACAGCAGTGACGGGCTCACGAGACTGTGACGGCACAAATGCTGCCCGGCTGTATGTTTAAAAACGGTACGTTCTGTATCGATTTTGCCACAGATTAAAGATTTAAAAAATCAGTATGCCGAGTGGAAGGAACCAGATACAAATGTGGCTCCGTTTATAGAAAACTCTCGAAGACGCAAGCACTCATCTACAGCAACAGAAAAGGACCTCAGGGGGCTGCCTGAGTCTGGGTTCGAGTGCGGACGGGCTGCCAGGGAGCCTACAGGAAGCTCGGGGTGACGGAGACGCTTGGGATCCTGACTGTGGTGGTTTCATTCTGTCAGGGTTCAGCAAACTGTATGCTCGGAACGGAGGTCGTTAACTGTATGTAAATTGTACTTTCATCAAGTTTTTAAAAAGAGGCTTGTGTGCACATGGGGGAACCCCAAGTATGACAGAGGTGGCTCCACAGTCTCCCCCGAAATATTAAGGAAAAAATACAGGATTTAATGATGTGGGGAAAACTGGGTCACAAAATGGAAAGGAGGACCAGGGCCCTGGATCCCTGCTTGAGGCCATGGGTGACGATGAACCACACACAGCAAAGCCCTTCCCGTGGGAACAGAAGCAGGGAACACCTTCAGGCCCCTGCAGCGCCACATAAAGCAACAGGTAATGGGCTCTATCGAAACAAAAATTCTGGAGAGTGACCACTAGCAAGGTTGACAGACCTACAGTCGGAGGGGTTACACTCTAGAATGTGCAAGAAGCACCTGCAAACCAGCACAGCTGAGAAACGGACTACGGCAGGGCAAGGAACTCTAACAGCTAGTAAACACGTTAAAAGATGCTCAAATTCACTAAAACACGGTCCAAGCTCCCAGGAAAACGAGGAGATCCCACACCCTAGCCAGCAAATTCGGGTAAAATTAGAAAGAGGCCTCATACCAGCCACTGTCGAGGATGTGGAGGATCAGGAACCCTCGTGCACCCAGGCGGAGAACAATCTGGCAGCATTTAGGAAAAACAGGTGTGCTCCCTCCCTTTCACCCAGCCACTCTGCCCCAGGGCATGCGTCCTTGCAAAAGTGGGTCTCACACTGTCCCAAGTATTGCAGTCTCCAGACCCAGCATTCTTCAACACCAGCTGGTGGGGGTGTGCCCCTAGGGTTTCTCATTGGGGTGTAAGCCGGGACCCCAGAATGTGCATTTCCAGCAGGGTCAGGCGCTGCCGCTGCTCCTGGGTGAGGCCACCTGCAGAACCACAAACCTAGAGACCATCTCAGGTCCACCTTGGAAAGAACGCACACAAGATGTGCACCCCAGCACGTTGTGGAGGGGAGCTCGGTGTCCCTCGCCAGGGAATCGGGTAATAAAACTAGAAGAGGCACCGCAAAGCACCCGATGAGCCCACAGGTACACAGACCTCACAGAGTCTTGAATGAAATTCTTCCCGCTTTTATGAACGTCTGAAGATTTTCACAACAAAAAGGTTTACTGTTGAATGAAAGAGGAACCCAGTGAAACCTAAAGCACGGGACCACTTACGTAAACAAAGACACGCACAAAATAACATCTTTAAAGAGAACACAGACATACCTAAGAACATATCCAAGACCGGAGAGAAGGCTCCTCGGGCGGGGAGAGGAATGGCAGTAGAATGTAGGAGAAATGTCAGAAAAGAAAAGGGCTTTGCATAGGAGAGGGTCTCGTGCAACAACCGACAGACGCCGAGTCCCAGCGCCTCGATGTCCGAAAGGTAAAAGCCACAAGAGCAGCTCTGAGTGCCCCCTTGCCTGCCTCTGCAGACAGTGGAAGCCCCCAGCCATTTCCACAGTGGCTACCGGGACAGATCCCTTTAGCAACCAGAGAGGGGTGTATCTTTCTGATGGACAAGCTCAAGTGAACTCAGACCCCCAGAACCCAACCTGCCCCTGAGTCCTGGAGTTTCCCTCTTGCACGTTAGCACATGAAAAAGCTGAGATTCTAGGTGTTCTGCAAAGGGTGTGTGTGTCCACACCTGTGTCTTCTCAGTGTGCAGGTCTCTCTGTATGGGCGTGTGTCTCTGTTGGGGGAAGCAGGGAATAGTTTACTTGTGGACGTAAGAAAGCCTCTGGAGGGGAGAGACTCAGCCGTGCTGCTGGCCAGCACTCACTTCTGTTTCAGTGAAACCATTAGTCGGTGAAAAAACCAACCTCTCCTCCTGGCCCACAAGGCTTCTCTTCCCCTTTCTTCACCCTTCCCCCTCCCCCACATCCCACCCTGCTTCCCAGCTCCCACATCCAGAGGGGCGGGTCATCTGGTGACTGGATGAGCTTATCAAGTGAGAGACTTTACAGCCAGGACTCTCAGACTGTGGTCGGAGACAATAACTGACAATTGGTATCTCTGACCAAGGGCCTGTAACAGAAAGCCAAAGCCTTTAACACCAGGCATTCCAAAATGGGCCTGGTTCTAGCTCCATTCAAGAAAAAAGGCCAAAGAAAAAGCCATCTATCACCTGTCATATCCCCTCAGAGGCACACCGGACAGAGCTTTTCCCAAGGCCCAGAGAACAGTTCAACCAACAGAGTGGCTGCCACAGCGTAGGGGACAATCCGAAGAGAAAAACCACCACTGATGGAACTCATGGGAGACAACGCAAGAGATCCTTCCAGCAGCAGCTCTAAGCAACGAGTCCCCCCCCCCAGACAAGTACGGCTTTAGGGGAAGCAGCAGCAGATGAATAACTGGAGGAAGGAGCAGAACAAAGTTAAACGGCTGCAGAAGCTTGAGCGGGTCCAACACTCACACATCCACCCAAAGAACAGGGAACTTGTGCCAGGCGAATGATGCCAGACTCATTCCCCAAACGCGGTTCCACGGCCGCCCTTCTCACCAGCCCGGAAAGGCTAGGGCATTCAACCTTCCTGAAATGCTTTGTATAAAGTAGTAAGTTTCACAGATAAAAGTGTATCTGATGTGCAGCAGAAGCATGTTTTAGGTTTTTAAAAAACATATGACAGCTCTATAGAGGAGTCCTTCAGATTTTCATGAGATACGTGAGCAAAGCATGCCGTTTTCCTTTCCAGTGAATACAGGATCTGCCACGATTTGAAAATTAAGGGACTTACCTGGGGGGGGGGGGGGTTAAAACGATTGAGTTTTCAAGTGAAAATTGAATGTCTGTGGTCCACACAGGCCATTCCAACTCAGGAAAATAAAGTTCTCTAAGTGCCACACTTAATGACCAAATTCTGGTTGGTTTGTTTTTAATTCAGCTGAGTAAGTATTTCTTGAGCACCGACGAGGCAGGCCCTGTGCAAGATGCCTGAGAGCCACCAAGGAGTAAGATACTGTCATAGTAACTGTGTCCCTTTCATGTTCATTTAATCTATCCCTTAAATTAATTTCTTTAAAAAAAAATGGTGTCTGATATCTTAAACAGCTTACTACCAGCACTGAAGAGTTACAGAAACACATCTTACTACTTTATTAAAAATGTAAATTTCTAGTCTCTGAAGCAGAACCAAAGGAAAGGCTTTCCCGGCTTTCCAGATCACTATCATTTGCTGCCCAATAAGTCACTACATTTTCAGCTGTGCACGGGGCAGCTGTTACTCCGCAGGTCACAGAGCTGGCAAGAGTCAAAAACATGCCACCTGGCCGAAGAGAACAGTGAAGAAAACCAAAAGATCAGGGTCTCCAGACCCAAACAAACAGCAAGACAAGGCGAGGGAACTGATACAGACAGAAGACAGCTTCCGGAGGTTCCCTCCAAGCTGGAGCCTCCAATAGGAGGCATAAGCCGCTGCTGGCAGGCTCCCTGGTCGGACCAAGGCATGGATGGCTTCAGAGCTGGAAGGCTGCCACCTGCTGAATCACCAAACATCCCGGGGCTTCCCCTGGAGCACTGACCAGGCAGAGACCCATCCTTTGCCTGGCTTCTCCCCGTGGGTTTCCTGCACCCCAACCAAGAAACGCCCAGCCCCATCCCCTTACGCACAGGCCCAAACCGATGCCAACCCCTGGGGTGTTGGGGCGGCCCCTGGCAACTCCCCTCCCAATTGCTTCGTCACCAGTCCCACTCCTCTCTTTCTGCCCACTCAGTCCTCCCTGCCTGTTCAAGCCTCGGGACCAGGACGCGTGGGGGGCTCCCCGACACACGGTGACAGGCGCCTACCACTCCACAGCCAGGAAGCCAACCAGAAACACCCCCTAGTCCGACAGCAGAGTCACCTGTCCCAACAGCTTGAAAGGTCCAGGAAGGTAAATGCCAAGGGAGCTAAAATAGCAGGCAGACCCCTCATATGGAAAATCAACTTCCCTTTCACAAAGCAGGCTTCGCTCTGGGTTTCATAAGCGGGTGCCGCTGAATGAAGTCTGGGCTGCCTGAAGGTGAAAAGAAACATCCGAGCTGCACCTACAGGGATCCCTTCCACTCCCTCCGGCCAGGATTTCTACTCGCGACTCCCAGGAAGGAAATAGGCGTTGACCAGAACGCGCCAGCCAGAATCCGTTGGCTGGACCAAGACGCCCTCCCCGGCCCCCCAGCAGCCAGCCGCTCGGAGCTGACACGGTGCGGGCAGACGGCTGCTGCCGCCGCCGCTCTGCCCTTGACAAGTCGCCTCGGGATCGCTGGACCCCTCACTCGCGGGGACGGCCGCGTCCTGGAGACACTATCCAGTCCCAGCTGCGCCGATGGCTCCTCCAGGCCTTGCCCACTCCCGCTGCTCCTCCAGCGGGGGCCGCCCCCGAATCTGCACTGTTCTGCCGCCTGGGGAGGGCAGCTTGCTCCGCAGGAGAGGGGTCCCACCTGTTATACTGTAGCGGAGGTGCCCAGAGGCCCCGAAGAGGATGGGGGCGGGGGGAATCCCGAAACCCTGGGCGGCCGGCCGGCTGCGATCTCGCCCGGAGGTGCCAACTGTCATGCCGCCGCCACGGCCGTGGGGGGGTGGGGCCGTGATTTGGGATCGGCCCCAGCAGGTCTCCGGACCCCGGCCGGGCCACCCGCCGAGGCGCCTCGGGCGCCCCCCCGCCCCCCAGCTCTTCCGCCCCGCCACCCTCCGCTCGCCCCAATCCGGCACTAAGCAACCTTGCAGCCCGCACGCAGCACCTCCGAGAGGCGCCCACGGACGCCCCCGCCTTCCTCACAGCCCAGACCAGGTTCCCGAGCCCCGCGGGCGGCCCGCCCCTCCAATCCCCGCGCCCACCCCCGGGAGCCGCGGCGCGGGGGGAGTGCCCGTCAGGTACGCGCGCGGCTCCGCGCGGGCTGCGCTCACGCCCCCTCGCCCCCGGGCCGCCCGCACGCTGCTCCCCGCGTCCGATGGGCCCCCCCGGGATGGACGCTCTCCACCCCCACCCCGGGGCCCCAAGGCTCACTTGCACGGGAGTCGCGGCCGCCGCCGGAATTCCGCTCGCCGAGCCCCCCGCCGCGCACTGAAATCCGGGGCAAGGCAGCGTCCGGGCTCCGCAGCGGGATCGCGCTCTCCGGCTGGCTCGCCGTGCGCGAGGGAGACGGCTGCCCCTCCCGGCCCGCCCTGCCCGCTCCGCCCGCTCGGTCCTGCCCGCGGCCGCCGCTGCCGGGTCGCTGCCTCGCTGGTGCGAACGCTTCCGACTTGCCACCGCGAGCCTCGGGGCTGCCGAGCATGCCCAGTCCGCGGCCCGCCCCGGCCCAGCTCTCCGCGCGCCGCGAATCCGCTCCTCCGGGTGTTCGCGGCGCCCGGCAAGAGGGGGCGGGGAGGGCTGGCCGGGAGGGCGGGGTCGGCAGGACCCGGGCACAGGCTGCGCCCCGAGGGGCAGGGCGACTTGGCCCCTTACTTTGCTTTCAAGGAGCCCGGGGCTCGGAGAAGAGCCCGGCTGCGGATCTGGGGGGTCGCTCACTGAGACCGGCAGGGAGCCGAGGTTTACGGTCGGGCGGCGTGCGGCTGGGGACGGGGCCGGAGCTGCTCTGTACTGGGAGCACAAACTCGGCCTCCTGGAGGAGGGCTCGGGGGAACGAGTTTGCGATCCTGAGCGCTGCGACACTGAGGTGAGCTCCTGGCTGATTATCTGTGCAGATTCCCACCCCCAAACAATCAGGTCGTCTGCGGGGACCCCAGCCGAGCCCTAGCCCCGGGCCGGGCGGGGATCGGAGAAACCAGGGCCGCGCCGCACCTCCCCGGCCCCACCTCCCCGGCCCCACCTCCCGCTGTCGCTCCGAGTGGCCGGGAAAACCCGGAGAACGTTCGCCCTGGGACGGGAGCACTGCGCATGCCCAGTAACACGACCTGATGCAGGTCGCCCCCAGGATGGTTTCCCCGGCTCGGAAAGTCCGACCCCCGCGCCCGGCCTGGGGGTGGGCAGCTGGGAGAGGTGGCCTTCGGCGCCGGGTCCACTGTCCCCGGCCAGACCTCGCGGTAGCCCCGTGATAAACAAGCGCCCGGGGCTGCGCCTGCCGCGGGGTCGAACACTCTGCCAGCGCGGGAGGGGGCGCGCGGCGGCGCCCGGGCACGTGACTGTCCGCGGCGCTCGGGGCAGCCATCTTCTGGCCGGCGGGCCCGGGGCGCGCGCCCAACGCCGTCCTCCCCGCCACGCCCTCCGCGGCCACAGCTCAGCACCTGCCTCCGCCCCACGGGGGGCGCGGAACCGCTGCACGGCCGCGGAACGCGGAGAGCAGGACTGCGGGGGCGCACTGCCTCTGCCTTTCCCAACGGCAGGAGTTCGGGCCGGGGTTCGGGTCTGCGCGGCGGCGACCCCACTTTCCCAGCGGCCCCGCCGAGCTCCCCCGCGGCCTGCGGAGGGGTGGGCGGCGCTGACGGCAGCGGCTGCTGGACAGCCCAGACGACGAGCCTCGGAGCGAGTGGGCGCGCGGGGCTCCTGGGGGCCGCGGGCCGCCCCCACCACCCCGAGAGTCTGTTAGCCGTGCGAGATTCCGGGCAGAGTCTACGGGTGGGGCCCCGCCGTACCAGGAACACGCCTTCCAGGTGCTTCTGGCAGACCTTTCGGGGCTTTTTGTCAACCCAGCCCGAGGCGCCGCGCGTTACAGAGGCGTGGAAATCGCACCCTGCAAGTCCGCGGGCGGTCGGGGATGCGCACCGAGGCCGCGTGCCCCAGTGCGCCCCACCGCAGCGTTCCTGCACCCCTGCACCACTGCCCCCCTGGTCTCTGGGAGGCCAAGAAAGTGCAATTGTCACGTACGGCTTGAAAAGAACAGCTCAAAGTCGGTTAAACTGCAGCCTTTGAGTGTCTACCGAGGGCAACTCAGTGAGTCATAGTAGCCCTACCAGGTATTTTCGTCAGTTTGCACCTAAGGTGGAAAAGAGGCCTTGCTTTCTTGTGATGTCAATTTTTTCAAACTAAAGGAATGCCAGAAAACTGCTGGCTCGTTTCTCAGAGGTGCTATTTATGCAGGAGTGTCCTTTAAACTTTGGACTTACAGGAAAAAAAAAAAAAGGCGGTTCAAGTAAACATCTAGTGTAGACAGTGTCAAGGAGTCTTTAAAATGTCCCCCCCATCCCCCAAAAACGTAAAGGTAAACTTAAGTTTTGCAAAATATTAACAGTGCTTGATTGGGGCGGCTGGGTGGCTCAGTAGTTTAAGCCTTTGCCTTTGGGTCAGGTCATGATTCCAGGGTCCTGGGATCAAGCCCCACATGGGGCTCTCTGCTCAGCAGGGAGCCTGCTTCCCCCTCCCCCGCCTGCCTCTCTGCCTACTTGTGATTTCTGTGAAATAAATAAAATCTTTAAAAAAAAAAAAAGTGCTTTATTGTAAGCGGTTCTTCTAGAGTGTGCTCATTGTAATTTTTTCCCTTAATGTTCTGTATGAAGTTTTTCATAATAAAAAGCTTTCTAAATTGTTTCCATGAGAAACTTTAAGCTATGTCAGACATGGGGAAAAGCAAGATATAAAACTATTTCCACTTTATTCCATTTTGATAAAATAATTCAGAGAGAAAGTTATAATTTAAAAATCTAAGAAGAGGGGCCCCTGGTGGCTTCGCGGGTTAAGCCTCTGCCTTGGGCTCAGGTCATGATCTCAGGGTCCTGGGATCGAGCCCTGCATGGAGCCCCCCATTGGGCTCTCTGCTCTGTGGGAAGTCGGCTTCCCCCTCTCTGCCTGCCTCTCTGCCTACTTGTGATCTCTGTCAAATAAATAAATAAAATCTTAAAAAAAAAAAATCTAAGAAGACATTGCAAAGACAATACAAGGAAATTCTGGGTGAAGTGACTACAAAAGACTTGAGTTGGCTCTCCCTGAAATTAAATTGAGTTAATGGTCCTTAAGTAACTACTGTTTGTGACCAAAAAAAAAAGTTTTAATAAAAACAGTTCTTTACTTTGGTCCACCAACCCTAAAGAATTTTATCAGTGCGGTTTTTTTGTTTTGTTTTGTTTTGTTTTTAAAGATTTTATTTATTTACTTGACAGAAAGAGATCACAAGTAGGCAGAGAGGCAGGCAGAGAGAGAGAGAGGGAAGCAGGCCCCCTGTTGAGCAGAGAGCCCGATGCGGGACTCGATCCCAGGACTCTGAGATCATGACCTGAGCCGAAGGCAGCGGCTTAACCCACTGAGCCACCCAGGTGCCCCTGTGCGTTTTTTTTTTTAATCAGAATTTTAATAAGCAACACATTGTAAAATTTTAGGATTCTCAAGCACATAAAATATAAATTATGTTATTGTCAAGACAACTATGAAATAAAAATGAATCGCTTCCAAGTCACAATCTGTCATTAAAATATGTTTAAAATAATAGTAGGAGCAAATACTGAGGACAACGGTTCATTTGCCAGAACAACTTTTCTGACCTGGGTGGTTCAGTTGCAGATGAATGAGTCTTTGGAAGGTAACCCAGCTGCTGAAGAATATGGTGGTTCTGTCCCGCGGAACTTAAGGAGCACCTGTGACTCACCAAGCTGCAGTCAAAGCCAAATAGAGCTCCAGAAGCAAGGAGCCTTCTGTGTGTCCACGGCAATTTGTCTCAGTGGGAAGAATCTGGAGCCACAAAGCCTGAGAAGCAACAAGACCTCACGGGCCCCCTCAGTTCTTTAAACTCATCTGGCCAACCCACAATTTGGTTTCCCAACCAAGGCTAGCCAGAAAAGCCAGCTGCAGACGACGGAGCTGGTTCCAAGGTTTTAACTCTGGGGCTTGGATCTGGGAAGCCACAACCCTCTGTGCTCATTCCTTTGCCCATGGCGAGGATTCCTGGACTCAGTAAAGGCTTACGTCTGCTGTTGGTCAACAAAAAGCTGGAATTTATTTGAAGACACGGGTAAATGAAGGGTGCATCTGAAGCTCCGGCTGAGAGGGCACGAGGGGCTGGGGTATTAACAGGAACTCGGAAAGTCTGCGTCTGTCTTTTGAGAGTTTGTTTCCTCTGTCTCCTTACTCTGTGGCTTTTTTTGCCTTCTGTCCACCTAACAGGAAATGACCATTTGAGAGCTGCTAAGCTTATTTCTCTTCCAGAAAGTAGCAAGAATGACCCCAACTCGGGCACCTGGGTGGCTCAGTCATTATGCATCTGCCTTCGACGCAGGTCATGACCCAGGGTCCTGGGATTGAGCCCCGCATCAGGCTCGTTGCTCGGTGGGAAGCCTGCTTCTCCCTCTCTCCCTGCTTGTGTTTCCTCTCTTGCTGTGTCTCTCTGTCAAACAAATACACTCTTGAAAAAAAAAAATGACCCTTACCTTTATTCACTCACCCCTTTGTCTTGTGGAATTCTCTTTCTCCAAATTCCTACTGTCCAATTCCACCTTTTTCATAAAAACCTCTCTGCCTTCCGGAACAATGCAGCCCCATATACACACATTCTGGCACGCGTATATGTTAGTTATATCGAGTTTTACAGTTCCCTGTATGTTTCTTACTGGTAAGTCTTGAGTCTCCAACTTACATATGAACTCACATCTCGAGGATGTATATTTCTATTTCATCTTCCGTAGTTTCTAGCACAGTATTTGGCACCAGGGAGCCCAGAGTAAATATTTATTGAACTCTAATTTATACTCTTCCCCTTTTTACTTTTCTGTTGCTGCATTTTTGTTTAAAAAGGGTAAACTACTGGAAATGGAAATGTCCTTGCTGTGTCGTCCTTCTCTAATTAGCAACCACCCTTCATAATATGCTATGTACATTTAAAAAGGATTTTGAGGGGCGCCTGGATGGCGCAGTTGGTGAAGCATCTGATGCTTGACGCTGGCTCAGGTCATGATCTCAGGGTTCTGAGACTGAATCCCCCATCAGGGTCTGCTCTCAGCAGGGAGTCTGCTTGAAATTCTCCCTCTCCCTCTGCCTCTGCCCTTCCCTCCACCTCTCTCTCTATCCCCCTCCCTCCCTCTTTCTCTCACTCCCAAAATACATAAATATACAAATCTTTTTTTATAAAAAAGGGTTTTGAAATTAGACATTTATGTCTGGACGCTCACTGGGGCTGATGAGTCAATGCCACCAGCAGAACGACGGTCCAGAACTGCGCTGTACTCCTAGATCTTCATGTGGTCAGTGTGTGGCTCGGGGCTTAATTATCACCTCTTAAAGTGGGACGAATACGATCTCCTCTTTGCTTCCCATGAGTGCCATGGGAATTCATTAGGTCTTTAATAAGAATATATGTCTATTGGGGCGCCTGGGTGGCTCAGTGGATTAAGCCGCTGCCTTCGGCTCAGGTCATGATCTCAGGGTCCTGGGATCGAGCCCCGCATCGGGCTCTCTGCTCCGCGGGGAGCCTGCTTCCTCCTCTCTCTCTGCCTGCCTCTCTGCCTACTTGTGATCTCTCTCTCTGTCAAATAAATAAAAATAAAATCTTTAAAAAAAAAGAATATATGTCTATTAAATGCTTTATAGTTAATTAGAGGCAACATAATGAAGTCACGAGGTATTGTCAGGATATCATGAATGTTCTTTGTTGCTGGATTTAGCAATTGGCTTCCTTCTGAATGCCAGGATTATAGCAACAGCTGTCGTACACAGAATAACGAATGGATGTTTGGTCAGCGTCTCCTCCAAACAAATCCTAGATGGCCAGACCTAGGCGGAGGGTCAAGACAAAAATGATGTCTCCCACACTGAAGAAGGGGAGAGTTACCGGAGTTTTGGTCACCTAAATTTCACAGAGCCTGCTTGAACTCTCCAAAGTTATGAAATCGAGGCCTTGCTGGGGAGAACGGCGGCAAGAGAGGATCGACACTTTTTCTGGAACCTCTACGGCACTTCTCTTGTTTGGTAAGATCTCAAGGGAGCATCTCAAAATCCTTCTACCCGTCCCTTTACAGGACAGCAGGTAGGAGGCATTCTCTCTGCCCGACCGACACCTGGGAAAAGCAGAATGCTCTGACGCTCTAGCACGTGCTGGAGTACTCTGACACGAGCTGCTAAATCCTGCAGGGTCAGATCTTGACCAGAGTTTCTCAGCCTCAGTTCCGTGGATGTTTGGGGCCAGAAAATTTGTTATTGTAGGAGGTGGTCTGGTGCAGCGGGATGTTTCAGCTGCACCCCTGGTGTCAAACAGCCAGATGCCAATGGCACCACCCTTCCCAGTGGCGACGGCCAAACCTGTCTCCAGACGCTGCCAAATGCCGCAGGGGACGGGAGAGTCACCCTCTGTGGCAAACCACTGGTTTAGACAAGAACCCAACCAGAGGGACCGAACCACAGGAGACTGGGATCCTGAGTCATCAGCATCCTCTGTGAAGTCACTTCACAATTGTATATACTGTATTTGGATCTTAGGCATCCACAGTGCATCAATATAGCCCATGGCGGTTGAGCTCTCAAGGGGCAAGCCTCAAGATCAAGTTCTCCCAAGTATCTGTGAGCAAAGATGGACGAGTATGTTCCATTTCTCCCCAGCGATGTCCTCCCCAGCCTCATATTTGCCCCATCATCAGGACTATCAAGTATGACATAGGACATCTTTATCTTCAAAAATTATTCATGATTCATCTCAAATTCAACTTTAACTGAGTGTCCTGGGTTTGGGTTGGTTTATTTCTGGTTTTTTGCCAGCTCTGCCCTTGCTACCCTGATACATCTGAAAACATGTCCCCATCTCTTGAGTTCTGGCTCCCTAAACTTTGTAACTTCATTCAAACTAATCAAGAGGAATTACCGCAGAGGCTTTGAAAAGACAAGAAAAGTAACATTGATAGAAGGAGTAGCACAACTAAATGGAAGAAGAGACCAGACCAGCTCTACTTCTGCGCAATCACCCATCTCCTGGGAGCATAGACATGCACATCTTGGGCCCTCACCCAGACCTACCAAGTCAGAAATTCTACCAGTGCGTCCCAGCCATCAAGGTTTTAACAAGCCTTCTAGGTGATTCTGATGCATGTCCAGACTGGGGAACTGCTGCTTCAGAGCCCTCATTCTTGACTGTGGCCTCAGAGCAGAAACACCCAGAGGATTTTTTAAATACTGATCTCTGGGTCCCACCCCGCAGACGTTCTGATGCTTTTGCTCCTGGCCCAGGTCATCCTCACACAAAGGCAGAATGGACAGGTGTTCCACTCTTTCATCTGAAGAACACCCAAAGTCCAAGCAATCCAGGGACGTGGTCGCATCCTCAAATCCCCAAATCCAGTCTGTAAGGTTCTGCCAGAGTCAATATAAGAGAGCAAAGATGATGTCCTGAACCCCAGGCCCTGTCCAAACAGTCATGAACCTCCTGGGGTCACATTTTCTCGCTTCTACTGTCAGAATGATACGAACTCTCCATGGGGTTTGGGGAATGATTTAAGGAGACCATGGAGGCAAAGAAGGCAGGAAATAAATAATCGATAACCATGTCTGGACCTGAGGGGGCTTTGTGGGAGGGGGACTTTAAAAAGACAAAACTCAGTAAGTGCACAAATTTCAATGTGTCTCTGTATAATTATTAATTATTTTATCTTTTATATTCCCTCACCTGTTGATGTATCTCTTGAGTTGTGGCTATTACTTTATCCTGCTTCCACTTTTTTTTCTTAAAGATTTTATTTATTTATTTGAGAGAGAGCACCAGTAGGCAGGCAGAGGGAACAGCAGACTCCCCACTGAACAGGGAGCCTGCTGCGGGGCCCAGTCCCAGGACCCTGAGATCATGACCTGAGCCAAAGGCAGATGCTTAACAGATGGAGCCACCCAGGTGCCCCAATTTACCCTGTTTCCAATGCAGGTAGTTTGGTGACCCACCTGTTTTGGGCTCAGCTACCTCAGTGACACTTTCACCCCCAACTAGAAAGAGATTTTGTTTGGATACAGGGAGGAGACACAGAAAGAAAAGGGTGCTAGATCATCTTTCAAGCACACAGCTGTCAGGCAAAAAAAAGCAACACCAGAGAGGGGAGGGCCAATGAGACATTTGGGCAGATGTGAAGAGAAGCAACCTAATGAAAATCCCAAACCCAAAGCATGGATCCAAACAGTGGTGCTGTCGGACATGAAGGGGCTTGCATCCTTCTGCCTATATGGAAAGGAGAGTCAAGGCCAATGCAGTCCCAACCCTCACAATGCTTTACCACCCTGAAGCTTGGCAGTTCTACGAAGCACTTGAAAAACACTCCACCAACCAAAAATCAGGATAATAAGGTATGCTTCCCACCAGCTAGGTAGAATGGGTAGTGGTGGTGGTAGTGATGATGGTGGTGATGGTGATGGTGGCGGTCACAGTGGAGGTCATAGTAGTGGTCCTGGTCAGGATGGTGGTGGTGGTGGTGGTGGTGGTGATGGTGGTGGTCATAGTGGTGGTTGTCATGGTGGTCGTGGTAGTGGTGATCATTGTGGTAGTCCTTGTGAGGGTTGTGTTCATGGTGGTGGTCTTTTGTGGTGGTGGTGGTGAGTGGTGGTTTGTGGTGGTGGTCATGGTGATGGTGGTGGTGGTGGTGGTCATGGTCATGGTGTGGTAATGGTGGTGGTTATAGTGGTGGTTGTCATGGTGGTGGTGGTGGTTGGCAGTTTGTGGTGGTGATCATGGTTGGTGGTTTGTGGTGGTGGTCAGGATGGTGGTGATGGTGGTGGTTGTGGTCAAGATGGTGGTGGTGGTGGTGGTGGTGGTGGTCATGGTCATGTGTGGTAATGGTGGTGGTCATAGTGGTGGTTGTCATGGTGGTGGTGATGGTGGTGGTCGTGGTCAAGATGGTGGTGGTGGTGGTGGTCATTGTGATGGTTGTGTTCATGATGGTGGTCGTTTTGGTGGTCATGGAGGTTGGTGGTTATGGTGGTAGTGGTTGTGGTGGTGAAGACATGGAAATTGAACGGAGTTATTGAGAATAAAGTTACATTTCCCCCACACTGGTGTTCGGGTATTGATGGAATGAAATTTGTATAAAATTCTAGAACTTGCAATTATCTTGAGATAATTGTTTAAAATCTTAATTATTGTGCTCATATAGACACCGAGGGGCAACAGGACAAAATCAGTACAAGCCTTAAGAACACCTTGGAGGGGTGCCTGGGTGGCTCAGTGGGTTAAGCCTCTGCGTTCAGCTCAGGTCATGATCCCAGGGCCCTGGGATCAAGCCCCGCATCGGGCTCTCTGCTCAGTGGGGAGCCTGCTTCCCCCTCTCTCTCTACCTGCCTCTCTGCCTGCTTGTGATCTCTGTCTGTCAAATAAATAAATAAAATCTTAAAAAAAAAAAAGAACACCTTGGAATTTGCTGAACCCTTGTCTGTTGGCATCATTTTACTCACTTATCAACATTAAATGAACCATTTTGCCTTGCTGAGCAGCACACAAGACTTTCTATAAATGGGATGACAAGGTCAAAGGCTGGGAGCCTCCTTTCCCCAGCCTCTCTCCCTCCATAAAATTTGTTTTCATTTCTTGGCCAATGTCTTTAACTTTTTTTTAGCTGTATTAAAGTATTTTCTGTTATTTCTGCATGAGGAAGATTATGTGTCATTCCAACCCCCTTGCCAGCTTCTGTTTCACTTTCAATACATTTGCTGATTGAGTGTGAAGAAGGAGGCCCTGTCATCATTTCCAGATCTTATACTCCAGTGATGGATCTTCCTTGGAGCAATGCTGTGATCCCTGCTGTGATTTTGTAATGATGCTAGGAGGACAGAGAGGACACCAGGGAAGGCACCTTATCCCCTTCTTCTCGCCTTTCATGGTTCTGGGAGGCAGCAAAACAGGGGAGGAGGATCCTTCTGTTTCCCCGTATTCATTCATTTGTTCATTCATTCACTTCACATATGTTCCCGGAGCACCTCCCAATGGGCAGACACTGATTTAGAAGCTGGAGCCACAATAGAAAGCAAAAACAGGCTTCATGGAGCCTATGGTCTGACAGTGACCAGTAATCAACAAAAATGCTAATTACTGCCTGGTTACTCCCAGAGATTAGATCCTGATGGAACTGAGCTGGGGTGCTGCTCAGGTATTAGTATTTTTTATACACTCCATACGTATTTCTCACAGGCTGCCAGGGCTGGGAATCACAGGGGCCAGACCAGACAAGTTCTCATCAAGCACCATGAAGCATTTTGATGTTATCCTACAACAATGATGAAGTTACTGAAGAGAGGTGATATGGTTAAGATTTGGGTTTCTAAATTATTAGTATTAAACTCTTTAATTTTGAAATAATTGTAGATTCAAATGAACATGCAAGAAATCATACAGAGAGATCCCACGTATCCCTGGCCCAGTTCTTCCCAATGACAACATCTTGCAAAACTAGAACGTGGTATCGCAAGCAGTATATCGACATTGAAAAGGTCAGGACACAGAATATGGCTAACTTCATTAGGATCCTTCCAGCTGCCCTTTTCTCCCCATGACCATGCCCTCCATATTCCACCAACTCCTTAACTCCTGCTGACCACTGTTCTCAATACTCTCTGTTTCTAGACTCTTGCCCCTTCAACAATGTTATTTAAATGGAAAAATATAGCATTCATACACGCCGTTGCATGTATCAATAATTTGCTCCCTTTCGGAGTGAGTAGCGGTATTCCATGGAATGGGTGTGCCGCGGTCTGTTCACCATTCATATGTTGAAGGGCGTCTGAGTCGTTTCCAATGTTAAGAGATTATGCATAGAGCTGCTATCAACCTGTGTTCAGGTTTCCACGGGATGAATGCCCAGTAGTGTAATTGCTGGGGGGTGTGGTAGTAAGCAACAGAAACTATCATATGTAAAGGAGCTAAACAAGGTGTGCGGTAATACCTTCTTGTGATTTTCATTTGTGTTTCCCTAATGGCTAACGATGCCGAACATCTTTCTGTCTGCTTATTTGCCATTTGTATATCCTCCTCGGTGATGTATTTTTGCCTACTTTCTAAATAGATTGTTAGATTTAATGTTGAATTTTGGGGGTTCTTTTTGATAACCCGGCTGTCAGGCCTCTTTCTTGGGTATGGGGTTTGCAAACATGTTTTCCCCACTTGCTAACTTTTTTCATCCTTTCAACAGTCTTTTGCTGAGCAAAAGTTTTAATTGTGTTGACGTCTAAAAATTGATAAACAATTTTTCCTTTTATAAATTTTTGGGGGTCAAGTCTAAGAACTGTTTGCCTAGTCTTAGGTCACTAAAATTTTCTCCTATGTGTTTTACTAAACGTTTTGTAGTCTTGTGTTCTACATTTAAATCCATGAATCATTTTGAGTTAATTTTTGTCTAAAGTCTGAGTCTCAGGTCAGGTTTCACTTTTTTGTCTATGGATTGTTCAATGCCACTTGTTGAAAGGCTATCTTTTCTCCATTGAATTCCTTTTGCTCCTGTGTTAAAAATCAGTTGTCTGTATCTGTGTGAGCAATACTCTGGGTTTTCTGTTCCATTAATCTACATTCCTATTTCTCTGCCAGTATCATCCAGTCTTGACTATAATAGCTGTATAATAAGTCTTGAAACCAGGTAGGCTGGTTCCTTTCACTTTACTCCTCCTTTTCCAATTGTTTTAGCGATTAAATTTCTTTTTTTTTTTTAAGATTTTATTTATTTATTTGACAGATCACAAGTAGGCAGAGAGGCAGGCAGAGAGAGAGAAGGGAGGAAACAGGCTCCCCGCTGAGCAGAGAGCCCGATGCGGGGCTCGATCCCAGGACCCTGAGATCATGACCTGAGCCGAAGGCAGAGGCTTTAACCACTGAGCCACCCAGGCACCCCATTAGCTATTAAATTTCTTTTGTTCTTCCATATACATCTTAGAAAATGTTGTCCATCTGTATAAAAAAATTTGCTGGGATTTTGATAAGAATTCCACTAAAACTGTGTATTAATTTAGCAGAACTGACATCTTTACTATATCGGGTCTTCCAATCTATGAACTCTTTCCATTTATTTGGATCTTCTTTAATATCATTCAACAGCATTACTTAATTGTCATCTTACAAGTCCTGTAAATGTTTTATATGTAGACTTTTACATCTAAGCAGTCTCCTTTTTTTCAGTGATTGCAAATAATTTTACATGTTTAATTTCTGTGGTCATACGTTCATTGTTAATACATAGAAATGCAACTGATACTTGTATATCCATATGGTATGCTGCTTTTTTTTTTGAGCTCACTTGTTAGCTATAGAGGTTTTTTCTAGATTCCTTGGGATTTTCTATGTAGACAGTCATGTAATCTACAAACAGGGATCACTTTACTTCTTTCTTTCTCATCTGTGTGCTTTTTTCTTTTTTCTTCTCTTATTGCACTGGCTGGAACTTCCAGTAATATGCTGAATAAGAATGGTGAGAGTGGACACCCTTACCAGTTCCTGATCTTACCATTAAGCACAAAGTTAACTGTAGGATTTTGGTACTTGCTCTTTATCAAATTGAGGAAATTCCTTCCTATTCCTAATTTTCTGATAGTTTTTTTTTTTTTTAAATCATGACATGGGTGTTGAATTTTGTCAAAATTTTTCTGCTTCCATTGATTGATATGATGACTTGTTTTTTTCTCTTTAACCTATTACTATGGCAAATTACATAGTCTTATTTTCAAATACTGGACCAGCTTTGTATTACTGGAATAAACCCCACTAGGGTCATGGTATATAATTATCATATATGTTGCTGAATTCTATTTGCCCCTTTTTCTGGTTTTGCTGTTGTTGTTGTTATTCTTCTTCTTGTTCTTGTTCTTTTTCTTGTTTTGGGGGGGATTTTTTTTTGTTTTTTGTTTTGTTTTTGGGGGGTTTTTTTGGCAAAAGAGAGTAGGGGCTTTTTTTCATTGAGGCTTTATTTGTCTGAGCTCATTTGGCATTTCTGGGATGCCACCTTCTTTATCTCAAGGTTCAGAATATATGGGCCAAAAAGATAAGCCAGGTAACCCCCTACCTTGTTGTGTCTTGGGTCCTGATGCCCCTTGGGTCTACCTTCTTCTTGCACCTTTCAGAGGCTAATATTCATTTTAAATCTAATGTCTGGGGTTTTTAGTTGTATTTAGGGCAGGAATAGGGAAAAAGTAAGTTTACTCCATCTTCTCTGAACAGAGTTTCAGTTTTTAAGATGTCTCTCTGAGCCTTGATATCATCCAACCTGGAGGTGGCCGTTTTTCACCATTTCATGTCCTTGCTTTGCTGTTTATCATCCCTCATTCAAAAACATCCACTGATCCTCTACACGTTGGACATAATCCAAGACATGATCCTTGTCAAGTTAGACTGCATCTTATCCGCCTTTGACCCCCAACATCAGATCTGTGACACATTGTCCAAGCTCTTACAAAATTTCTAATGAAAGAATGAAAGCATACTGAACAACTAGATAATATGATGCAGGATAATGTGTGTAGAAGTTTCATGATCTTGGGAGAAATTATTGGCCTCAAATAGTTGCTACTACTTCATCAAAACAGCACATTTTATGAACAAGGATCATTTCTCCAAACCATTGCCAATACCAAAAAAGACCCTTATCCTTAGCCATGAGTGAGCCTTTGAGCAGTCAATATTTTTCAAAGCATGGTTTGCCAATCATCTGTATGGGAAGTATCTGAAAACCAATTAAAGAATAAGGACATTTAGTCTGAAATCCTCAAATAATGAGTAACTCTTTTAACCAAGGGCATGCTATGAGCCACAAATCCCAAAGGTGTTAAATGAAAGACAAGTCCTGATGCATGGAGGATAATGCAAGCTATCAAGGGCTCCTGCCCCGCTGCAGAAAGACTGTTCAGGACCAAAGGCGCAGAAGAGCAGGCAAGATACAGCCTCACTGGAGAAAAAACAGAAACAAGGGGTAGATTTTAGCAAGGGAAATAACACTTTCCCTCCAATGGAGCAGCCCAAAGTAACTCACAATAAATATGCCTCACAGCCACCGAGAAAACTCCAGTACTGGTGACTGGGTGACAGACTGGGGAGGTGAAGAAAATTGTTGCATTAAGATACATTCCTGGGGCACCTGGGTGGCTCAGTGGGTTAAGGCCTCTGCCTTCAGCTCAGGTCATGATCTCAGGGTCCTGGGATCAAGCCCCGCATCGGGCTCTCTGCTCCGTGGGGAACCTGTTTCCTCCTCTCTCTCTGCCTGCCTCTCTGCCTACTTGTGATCTCTGTCTGTCAAGTAAATAAATAAAATCTTTAAAAAAAAAAAGAAAGAAAAAAAAAGAAGCCTGTTCTAACCAGGACCTATTAATGTGTAACATAAACAAGAATCAAACTGTTATTAAACAAAACTCCATTTTCAAATCACACGCTTTCATGAATCATCACGTGGAGCTTGTCCAGCTCTCCATGTCGAAAGACTGTCACGTGGCCGGGTCTAGGGAACCACGGAGCAGGAATCTGCGAGCCTGGCTCTACGTTCAGACCACCTGGGGAAAGAGACCAGCGCTCATGCCAGGGCCCCCCTCTCAGAAATACTCATTCAGTGAGTCTCAAACCTGGGTATTTACGTCCCAGAGAGACATCACCATTCACTGGTTACCTGAAATGGAATCATTATGTCTAAGAGGAAATTACTAGCAGCCGTGGAGTTGTGGCCAAACCTGTGAGGCCACAGACCTTTAAAATTCACACCCTTGGCTGCTGTTTCCCACTGTGTGGGAGCTTGTAAAAATCCCGAGGTCCAGGCTGCATCCCAGACCCGTTAAATCAAAGCCTCTGCGGGAGGAATTTAGGCATCAGCTTCAAAATACTTGGGGCCGAGGTCCACAAGCAGGCTTTCCATGTGTGGCTGTGCTATAAGAGGGGAAGATGGTTGGCTCATTGGTCCTGGGGAAACTCATCAATCAGAACATTAAGTTATTCTTCTGCTGAGCCTAACTGCTTCCGTCTCTCCGTCTTCAGCCTTCATCTAGGGCTTGTGTGAAGACACTGGTTGCCTGGAATGACACTGCTCCTTCTCATCCCTGTCGTCTGAGGTCATATCCCAATATAAAGGGTCTGGGATACAAACTCTGGATTCTGTTGTGGCTAAGCTCTGAGACACATGTATCTCAGCCTTGAGCGAAATGAGGCCTCCAGCAGGGCATTTCAAGACCGTGTGTGTGTGCATACATGTGCAATTGAAGGACAGAATTGTCTATCTTATGAAACAAGCAGTAATGAATAGAAGTCTCGTTTCAAACAAAAAGATATTGCTAAATCCATGACCATAATTAATGAAGTTGCTAACACTTCACTAGTTTTTAGGAACAACTAGCATAGCAGTAAATCTCTGATAGAGTTTCCATTTTTGAAAGGGAACATTTCTTTGGAAATGAACCAGGGTGTGTGTGTGTGTGTGTGTGTGTGTGTGTGTGTTTTAATACTATAAAGCAATTTTCCACAACCTTGGTTGCCTGGGACAAGCATTGTTCGGAGCTGCTTTTGTTCTTTTCAAAGCAGTCAACACATGTTATAATACCCCTGAAAATCATTTGAAACTCAATTTATTCCAATTCACTGGCAGACCATAAATATAGCTTTGTCTGTGTGCAACAGTGAAAACAAAAGAGCGACCCATTTAGTGACGATATCCAATAACTTGGATTCCAAATTTAAAGAAAGGAAAACAAATAGCAACACACCTGATTTTACTGAGAATCTTTACCATGGATGGGCCCACGCAAAACTGGGAAGTAAATCTACACTGCCCTGGGGTTTCCCAGGCTTCTGAGAGGAGCCATTCAGGTGCCCCGAGCCCCTCTTTCTGCTTCCCCTCTCACTCCTGAGCTGGTTTCCTCCCTTCTCAAATCTTACCTTTAGAAAGGGATGAGTTAGGTACTGTTCATTTGCTCCTTAAAAGGAGTGTTCAGGGGCGCCTGGGTGGCTCAGTGGATTAAGCCGCTGCCTTCGGCTCAGGTCATGATCTCAGGGTCCTGGGATCGAGCCCCACATCAGGCTCTCTGCTCCATGGGGAGCCTGCTTCCTCCTCTCTCTCTGCCTGCCTCTCTGCCTACTTGTGATCTCTCTCTGTCAAATAAATAAATAAAATCTTTAAAAAAAAAAAAAGGAGTGTTCATTTTTTCTGATGAACCCCCTTCCAAGGAATTTACATTTTAAGGCTTATTTTTATTATTCTTAAACTAATAGTAATGGTGGTGGCGGTTGTCATTAAGAAGGAAAACTCATACCCTGAAGGAAGCGGGTTAGAGTCATGTTGAATCAGTGGATGTGTTTGTACTCCCAGACTCTCCTGAGAAAGCAAAACAAAACAATACAAAACCCATTCCGTATACTTATGGCTTAAAGAGAAATAAATTATGAGAAATTATTATACAAATGCCCTGTTGTGCCAAAAGGAAGAGAAATGAATTTAGAATACTAAAACAAAACCAAGCCAAAGACAGACCAGTCAACGTATTTTAAAAACGAGAAAGGAAGGTGCTACTCAGGCTACCGGCTGACTGAGGGGCTCAGAAGCGAGGGCTCTGGGAGCCCCGGCTGGCGGCAGCTCTCACGGGTTGACCAGTGGGTGAAGACGGCAGGGAGCCATGAGGACACAGCTTAGGCGCTGATGGGAGAGCAAGTTCATTTGACAGTTCAGGCCATCAGCACACGTGATTTCACACAGACAGAACATCTAGGTGATTGGCTTCTTAAACCCAGGATAAAACGGATTTCAGGTTTGTGTTGTTTTTGCTTTCAGAAAATGCCATCTTGGAAAGAATCAACCAACCGTTCCCTCGGAGGCAGAGGTCTTTGGATAGGCAGAGATACTGAGGGAGTTGATTTTGAGTAGCTTCCAGGCTATTTAAGGAAGACTTTTAAGCTGATCATTTTTTTTAAAGAGTTTTATTTATTTATTTGAGAGAGAGAGACAGCAAAAGAGAGCAAGAGTGGGGAATGGGGAGAGAGA